>NC_137269.1:37782349-38427349 GCF_053477335.1 Acartia tonsa | reverse complement strand
CGAAGCGTCTCTATAATAAAGTCCTAAAAACGTCAGCATGTCCTTAAACAGTGTCGTGTATTATTCAGTTATGCAACAAATTTATTTGTAAATTTATATAGACTTTTGCAGTAATATTTAGACTATTTAGATCTGACACTCTACAAGTGTTGTATGTTCGTTTGGCCTTCAATTTCAGAGCTTTGCTTTAATGGATGATTTAATCCTTGTTCATTTAGCTCTAATATTTTTATTAATCCCCGCTTCGCTACATATAAATATTTTATCCCTGTTGTGCTTAGGAAGAGAAGAAAGTTTTTGACGACATTGGCAAAAAGTTCAAGAAGGGAACCGAAGGCTTGTTCAAGGGTGGTGAAGATTTCTTCAAAAAATTCAAGGAATGTATTTTTTTTGTCTATTAAGTAAAGATTTCCTTAATAATCTTATTTTAAGTTTTAGGCCATTTTTCTTCTTTAACCTAAATCTTCTTTAAAGCCTCAAGATGGTAGGGCGTACATTTTCTATATTAATTTTTTTTTTTTTTTATTGCAATGACCTTTAATTTTGATTTAAACCTATAACAATTTTTTTTTTCTTTAATTCATTTGATTATCTGGTGTCTAAATGTTTCCGCCAGTATTTTTCTTTAATCATTTGGGAATTAAATCTTTTATTGGTAATTTGTCCAGTCTTTTAAGATTCCCCAAATAAAATTAATTAACAGAAGGGAAAAGATGATGATACCTGCCGTATCATCTGGGAGGAGCATCAACAACCCCACTGCTCTACATCTTATGAAAAGGTATTTAAGTTATTTTTTTGTAGTGAATCTACTCTATAAAGGGCGTCTGTAATGATGAGGTTGTTCGATTATGAAGCTAACTCTAAATACCATAATTTTTAAGAAGTAATTATTTAGTTTTAAAAAGCTTTAGGTATTTATTAAATATTATTTGACTGGAAATTGGGAGCCTTTGCTGGTTTGAGTAATACATATAATCTTACAATTTTAGTAACTCAAAATTTTTGTAAAAATTTCAGAAAATTAGCTTTCTTTTTTTTAGGTGTGCAAGGACGAGCAAATAGAACAATGTAGTACAGAGTATGATAAACAGTGTACTACTGAGTACCAGAACCAGTGCAATACGGAGTATAGTACTAGCTGTACTGATGAGTACAAACAGGAGTGCAAACACTGGAATGTAAGTATATTATTTTTTACCAGCGGATTTTAAGATTCATAATTGGAGACCTAATTTGAATTAAGATTATCTGCTTCCTATTTATGTTTAATAGTTTATTTACGTTTTTACGACACTGACTCTGTTTAGCGGTAATAATAAAATAAACTTTGGATGGATATCTATCTTTGGAGGGTGGTATCCTTTCCCCAGAATGGTTCTAAACAGTCTCTGTACCTATGAATAATGAGAAATATCTTGTAGAGAATCTTATAGGAACAGTGGCCAGCCTGATTCTCGGGTTCAAATATACTCATTTTTTTCAGTTAAAGGATTTTCATCATTGAATCCTGGCCTCTCCCTCCCCTCTTCTTCCACTTGTGTCAATAAAACTATCTAAAAACTCTACCATGAGGGGTTTTTAACATTCCTAAAATAGACTTTTTACTTTTAATAGCCTTCTCTCTTTATATAGGAGAAAGTGTGCAGCACAACTACTGAACAGAAGTGCAAGACTGACTATGAGAAGCAGTGCACCCAGACATCAGAGAGGCAATGCTCTACAGAGTACTCCACAGAGTGTACCACACAGTACGAGGACCAGTGCACTGTTCATCAGGTTTGTATTTTTCAATGTTAACTTCTCCCTCCCTAGACTATCATTTAACTCAAAATTTAAATGCTGAAAAACGGCATACAGTTTGTACATTCTGTTTAATTTACTTTTATAATTTAAATTTTCAAAAACTCTATTCACTTAGTTTTTTTTTCCAACTACTAAACATTTCCTCTTAATGTCTTTTTCATATTTTTTGTGTGCTACTTGTGTTTATATTGTCGTCATTGTTTACATTTTTTAATGTCTTTGCCCAGGATAAGGAGTGCTGGGATGAGCCTACTGAAGAATGTTCTACTGAATATGATGAGACCTGTTGGACCGAGGAGAGACAGGAGTGCTCAACCCACCCTAAGTGTACAACTATCTATGATAACAAGTGCTCTACTAGCTACAGGTTTGCTTTAATTGGTATTATTATTACATTGATCTTACATGATATTATACTAGCGGCTACGCCCCCTAGAGGCCTCTAGTGGCACTTTAAATGTTTTTGTTTGTTAAAGTTAATTTTTTATGTACGATACCACCTTATTTGACGTTGAAGTCTCCCCTAAATTTTTTAAAAATTTCAATTTTTTTGTCCTTTCTCTTGGGAGGGTGGTGGTACCCTCCCCCAAAATAGTTATAAACCTTCCCGGGACTTATGAGAAGCTACCCTGTTAAGGAGAACCCGATCGGTTCAGTGGTTAGCGAGATCCTTCGGTACACACAGACAGACACACAGACAGACAGACAGACAAACATCCTGTTACTTTAGTATAAGGATACTCTAATAATTTAAACTTTTAGCTGGCTAAAACCATCTTCTCTAATCCATCCCCTCTCCTACTGGATGAACAAATTAACCACTTAGTGATTTATATTTCAGCAACTTAAAGGGGTAGTTTCACGAAATGCATTTGAACTTAATTTAGTGAACCGCATGTTTTTTCCTTGTTTATTAGTTGAACTACATTTATATGGCATGTATTTGAAAGATTTTCAATTTTCTACCACGTAGTTTTTAAAATATCAAGACTTGAAAATCGTCTTTTTAAATTGCATATATCACAAAAAGACTATTTTCAAGTCTTGATATTTTAAAAACTACGTGGTAGAAAATTTAAATTCTTTCAAATATATGCCATATAAATATAGTTTAACCCATTAACTAGCAAAAAATATGCGGTTCACTAAATTAAGTTCAAATGCATTTCGTGAAACTACCCCTTTACTAAAACTTTTTTCGTCTCCATGAATATTCTATATCCATTTATGGTTAATGATTACAAGTTTTCATAAAGAATCTTTCTAGATGAAAATTTAGAATTTTTTAGTAGCGAAGCTACTCTATAATTCGAAATGTCCGTCTGAGACAAAGTGGGGGATACGTGATTTTCTCGGCTCCTATTAAAGATAGACAGCTGAATTTTTTAGTGAGGATTCCCATGACATATGCGCATCTAATCTATACATTGGTTTGTCCATCTGTTTGTTAATTGGGGTGCTAGATAGATTCCTATATTTTTTAGTTTTCGTAATTTTCTCTACTTATTTTCAAGACAGACTACTGAAATATTCAGGGATTAAGTAAATTTGCATCCTGCATATTTTTACTAAGTTTCATAAGATTTGTATACTGATTGGGGTACTAAATCGATTCCTAGTTTTTTTCAAGTTTTCATGATTACTCAACTCCTGTTGCAAGATAAACGGCTGGAATTTTAGGGATTAATTAAATCACTTTTAACAGTTATAAATCTCTCAACCATAACTTTTATAAATTAGTAACTACTGCTGCTTCATAACGAAATATATTTCAAAGAAAAAAATCTTATCAGTCGCATCTCTTGTAGAAGTGAATCAAGCACTAGCTTGGTCGTTTTAGATTAAATCAACATTCTATAAAGTTTTTTTTAAATATGATAATTTGATGGGGTGCTAGATTGATTCCTAGTTTTTCAGGTTTTCATGATTTTTTCGAGTCTTGTTCAAGATAAACAGCTGTAATTTTTAGGGATTAAGGGGGGTTTTTTAATGCAACCATCTCGTAATCTATGATTAAATAGAACTTAGAATTCAAATTTCGATCTGAAATTTTTCATGAGTAATCCTTGGTAGTATATTTTCCCTAAATCGAACAAAAAGTTGGAAAAGTAACGGCTGGCGGCTCAGCCGTTTAGCCGTTTTTTGCCAGTTTCAGGGCAAATTCATCATTATTTACGTAGGAATCAACTTTTTAAAACATATTTTTGGTTTAATTCATGTTAAATAATAGCAATAACCATATTTTAAATTTCTAGTACCAACAGCTACCGGCTAGAACCGTTTGATAAGGTTTTTGAGCGAGAAAAAGTATTATGTGGAGATAGGTTTCGTGACTAATATGCTCTTAAGATTGGCAAAACGGCTGAGCCGCCAGCCGTTAACCGTTACTTTTCCAACTTTTTGTTCGATTTAGGGAAAATAGACCTACCAAGGATTATTCATGCAAAATTTCAGATCGAAATTCGAATTCTAAGTGCCATTTAATCACCGATTACGATATGGTTGCATTAAACCCCCCCCCCCCCTTAATTCAATATTTTACATATTTTCACAAAGTTTATTAAGGACTTTTTATTGGTTGGGGTGCTAGATCGATACCTATATTTTACGTTTTTCTTCTTAGCTTAATGCTTCAAAAGATATTATACATTTTTAAAAGGTTTCGTGATTTATTTTATTTATATCTTTTTAACATACTCAAAAGATTATTTTTTTCTGATTTCTATCAATAAATTTTGAGCTTCGCTACTTATGGATGTTGTCATCCTTGTTGTTAATATAAATCATTTCATATAAAAGTATCACAAAGCTTTAACTACTTTTCAAAATCTTAGTTTTATTATTTTAGTGAGATATTGAGTAATACCTAACCCCCCCCCCCCCCTCCCCTCCCTCTTTTAATCTTTAACCTTAAATTTATTTAGGACTGTTTGCGAGAACGAAGGATACGGAGGCAAAGGCTATGGTGGTAAAGGCTATGGCGGTAAAGGTGGTAGAGTGAAGAGATCTTCATCTGCTGCTGGTGCTGGTGCTGGGTTAGTATTGTCTAATCATTCTTTGAAACTGATTAATATCCCAGTAAGGGAGGGGACAATGGATCTAAAATTCATATTTTTGACAGTCTGACTTTGGGTACCAGAACACATTCAACTTTTATTATTTTGCCAAATTTCAAAGACTTTGGGTACCAGCGCAAAGAATGCCGCTAAAATAATTATTCCCAAAGCAGACTACTCTCACTGAACTAACCAATACAAAGACAAGTTTATTTTGGATTTTAAACAAAATAGTTTTTTGCTGAGAATGGGTGGGATAAACCAGAAATTCTACTCTGATACTTCTGTAACTAACCATTCTAATCAACTCCTTGTCAAATATGAAAACAACCCCCAGTCATGGTATTATTTTTAAGAAACTGCCAGTACTAAGGTTATACCTTTTATAATAAATTACAGATTTATAACAGGATAATAAGACAGGATAACCTAATGTTAAATACTTTTCTTACAGTGTTTAATAATTTCTTATTATACAAATCTAATAAAGATTGCTATATCTAAATTTTTGGAATTTTCCAGATATATCTGGTTTTGAAGATATTGAGTTGGAACTCTAAAATTGAATTAATTGCCCATTGTCCCCTCCCTTACTCCCTGTTAATATCCAGTATATTAGAACTGGTTTCAGCTATGCTGAAAAATTTTGTATATCATCTTATTCTATGCATTTATCTTTAAATATGAAAATGTATCCCAAAATTAAAACTAGTATTTTTAGCCCTTGCCTTTGGTATCTCTGGGCTGAAAAAGCTTGTAGAAATCCTATTTTTATAGCCACTGAAAGCTGTTTATATTATGTGAAATAACTATGCTTCAGTTCAACGGTTTTAAAATAGTAATGCATTTAAAAAACCTTAGTAATTCCTGATTTTTACTTAGTAAATTTTACCTATGTTTAAGAACAGAATATGTATTAATGAAAATTTCTACATATTGTTTTAAATTTTAGTCTAGCAGTAATATATTAAATATCTTAAAATGCAGTTATAAATCTAATAAATCAATGTTTAGTCTGACTCTCGCTGGAGCTATTCCTTTCCCTCTTCTGGCTCCTCCCCTGGGTCTTCCATTTCTGCTGAAGCCTTTGCTGCTTAAGAAAAAGAAATTGGGTCTCCTCGGTCTGCTAGGTCTCCTGGGACTTAAAAAGAAAAAGAACGAGGAAGAGATTGAATGCTACCAGGTATTTTAATGTGGCTTTTCTTTGCAATGAATTTGTTAGATTAGAATAATGGAAAAAGAACCTTTCTTGGGATATTTTAATAACGCTATCCTTAAAAAATTATTAGTCAAACCTACTTTTAAGTTCTTTATTGCTAAAGATATTTTTATTATTCTGAAGTAATTTCTTGATATAAATAAGAAAAATTGTATGGTAACATCTGCCAAGTGTTTTATTCCAATTTTTTTATTGAATTTCTATTTTCTTTTCAGGTTCCTGAGACTCATTGCTACAAGATCCCCGAGCATCACTCTACCTATGAACCTGAGGCCCCTACACACACTGGATATCATACCATGGATTCCTATTCCCCTGTCAGGTAAGCTATTTAGTTCTATTTGCAGTTATAATGTTCTACCAATTTGCACCCTACTGCCAGCTATTCCCTCCCTCACCCCCCCCCCCCTTTCGGCCCCCAGTTACCTAGTCAGAGTCTACTATGAATTAAATGATGTTTAAATTTAATTAGGTGTTTTAAAACTGCATAAAATCTTAATCTACTAATTTTTTTTTACTTATATGAATCTATTTTTACTTATATTCTAAAAGCTGAACATTGTCTGGCATTTTAAATTAGAACCTAAATAATTTCTCTTTGAATGTAAAAGAACAGTTCTTTAATATTTATAAGACTATATTTTAGCCAGTTACATTTTTTCCAAATTATTTCACCTGTTTTTGTAGGTCCATGCACAAGAGAGATACTGGAATGAATCAGTACACCAGCTATGAGGGTGGCCATGAGAACTGTGTCACAGAGTATGTCACTGTCTGTCCTGAAGAAGGTTATGGTGGTTTTTTTTTATTAAATCTAATATAGAGCTTTATATTAACCTTCAAAGAAAGGTTTCAAGAGTTTGTTTATTTGTAACTTTTTAAAGGTGTTTTGATCTAGAAATTATTTTAGCTTGAAGCAAAAGTTTTCACAATAGCAATTGGATGTCTATGTGCTCTTGTGTATACAGTGTATTTTTTTACTTATTAAATTATTGGTTAATTTTTTTGAATACTTACCTAGAAAGTTTATTTTTTTAGTATTAAAAAAATTCAATAATGTATTAAAATGTTTCTTACATAAGGTGCTGGAGCTTATGGTGATGGCAAATCTAGAAAGAAGAGGTCCTCTTCCTCTGCTGCTGCAGCAGCTGCCGCAGCTGCTGGACTCCCACTCCTAGCTCCACCATTGCTGGCACCCCTTGCTCTCCCACTTCTTGGATTGAAGGCTCTTCCACTGTTGGCCCTGAAGAAGAAAAAGAAGAAGCTTGGTCTCCTTGGTCTGCTCGGTCTATTGGGACTTAAGAAAAAGAAGGGTGGTGATGAGGAAAACTGCTGGCAGGTTGGACATCTTGGTGTATTTTATTCTCTTTTCCAAATATAGGTTCATATCCTATTCTATAAAGTTTTAATGTTTTCATCTCTGGCTTTGACTGACTTCTTTTTAGAAGCTTTGATTGCGTGATTACTTGTTCATGGATTTTCTTCAACTATTAATAACTACTTTTTTTAAGGTACCTGAAACTCACTGTGCCAAAGTGCCATTGGAGAAGTGTCATGATGAGAAGAAATGTTGGACTGTTCCACATAAGCAATGCAAGAAGGAGCCTAGACAAGAATGCTGGACTGTCAACAAGAAACAGTGCAAGGTCACACCTAGAAAGGAATGCCAGCAAGTACCTAAAGAAGTCTGCCACCAGGTAAAACTATGGTTTTCGATAGTCTGTTTTTAGCACTAAAATCAGCACCCCCCCCCCCCCTCCAACAGTTTTATTGTGGCTTAATTAATGAACAAGTATGTTAAGTTTTTTCTTTTTTAATTTTAGTTGCTCCTATTTTGGCTAGAGGTCTTAAATTGCTTTTTAGTTTTTATCCCTTTCAACTTGTATGGTCAGTTTTTTGCTTCTTTGATTGCTATTTTTGGCAAATTATTACACAAACTGATCATAATTACCCTTCTTCTTCAATCCTTAAGTGTCCAATATCTAGCAACCAACCCTGAATTGAAATGTGTCAAGGTGCCCCATGAGAAGTGCTGGGATGAGCCACGTGAGAAATGTTGGAATGAACCTATCCAGAACTGTTGGGATGAACCTAAGGTAACATTGTTTTTACTTTGCCCAACTTTGCAGTGGAAAGGATTTAAACACTAACCCTTTATATTTCATTAGCTAGATAAGTGCCCTTTATTTTAAGATTTTTCAGTAGTGAAGTTACTCTATAATTCACTGTTTGGCTGTCATTTGTACCAAAGAGCATTAAGTATAAAACTAACTCTTCCGGATATCCTGCCTAGAAAGACCTATATACTTTAAATTTATATATACCTTGTCAAATTAACCTCTGATAAATAAATCACTGTCAGTTCATCCAATCAATGTTATGTTTGTTCTTTCCTACTTTATGTTTATAATGCTTCAGGAGAAATGTTGGGATGAGCCCCGGGAGGAATGTCACCAGGTTCCTCATCAGAAGTGTAAACAGATCCCTCATGAGACTTGCACTAAGGTGGAACTTTAGCAGGGATATAAGGGATAAGACAATTTACTATGTTAATCTCCAATAATATACAAATTAACACCTTCTGTAAATTTGAATTTTAAGTGTATAATAGTTATTTCTCGTATCGTATTATAAACAGCTTTCCGCGGATATAGTATGTACAATTCGTAGAAAACTGGATATAATACGATGCTAGACATTCCACCGAATTCGAATGAATACGAGAAATTTAATTAATATCATTGATTTGAATTGGCTTACTATTAACACTTTGCATTTTCTTTGGCCAAACTATTTGCCATCTACTCCACAGTGGGGCTAAGGCAGGATTTAAGTATAGTACCAATCTAATGGGAAATCTGTTCTAAAAATTGATGTAAAAAGCGCTTAACTTGGCTAAACTTGGATAATATTAATTTCGGCTTCTAAAGTTCAAAAATATGTTCTGTTACATATAAAACCCTGAAGTTTGCTCGTTTGAATTACCTGCCAGAAATTTTCTTTTTTCTAGGTTCCCCATGAGAAATGTTGGGATGAGCCCCGCCAGAAGTGCTGGACTGAGCCCCATCAGAAGTGCTGGGACGAACCCAAACAGGACTGTGGTTATGTTAAAGTCAAGGTATGTACTTTGCTTATTTGTTTGCTTTTCCTTGTTAAAAGATTTTAATAGTTTCTGTAAAAGGTTCCTTTTCTTTAATTTAAGAATTGCCTTCTGCATAAGGATTTCTATAATGATTATTTCTATTTTAATTCTTTATTTTTAAGCATCGCAGCTCTACAATTCTTAATATTATATATACATCAACAATTGTATATTACACTAACCTATGTTTTATCCTTTATATTGGGCACTTTAATTCAACTTTCTTTTCCTATATTATTTTTTAAGAATAATACTTCATTCTAGTGTAAAAAAAAGCTTATTTGTTCTTTCTCTTTATATGATAAAAGCTTTATCTTTGGTGTAATTTTGTGAGTCAAAAGGTTCTTAAATGTTTTTAAAATGTTTCTATTGGAACAAATCCTTAATTCTTTATTTTGCAGGTTGCCAAGAGGGTGTGTGATGACAAATGGTAATCTGACCCATAACTTCCTGACACAACAAACCTTTATACTGTGATAGATTTATATCATTTAAACTATGTACCTTTTAATTAGTTTTAACCATAAATAAATTTTATGTATCCTTATTCATATGTTTCTTTTGTTCTGGTTTTTGTAGAACCGCTACCTTATAACTAATTTGGTACTGATTATTATTCACATTGAATTATTAATGACTGTCCGGATTTTATTACCTGTGAAGAAACCTCTTCTATAAATTTTAGATTTACCTTGCTAAATGGCCTACATCCTACACTAACATATTTAATAAGGCTTTATAATTAAAGAAAAAAATAGTGTAAGGTAAAAACCTTGGACAACTAATATATTTAAAAGCTTATTTTTTTTCATTATGTTTAGACCCGTCTAGTGCATCTTAATGCCTGGATTAACAATCTGACCAATAAATGACTAGGAAAAGGCATCCTTAAGGCATTGCCCCCTATCCACGAAAATTCTACATCTAATTGAAATTGAAAATTTTATATTGCATAAAAGGATGACAACATACGTTAGTAGCGAAGTTCAAAATGATTAAGGGATATTTGGAAACAATTTAATAGACTAATGTCGTACTTCATTTCCGCAGTCTATCCTGAATAGAAATCGAGAAAATCACAAATCTAAAAATCTAGGAGTCTATAAAATCTTAATATAACTTGGTGAAAATATGTAGAATATAAAATTGATTAATCCCTATAAATGTCAGCCCTTTATCTTGAAAAAGAGTTGAAAAAAGCACAAAAAAATCAAATAAAAAACAAAAGTATGATGTGCTAGCTTTTATACGAGTCGGCGATTTTTTTTTATAGGTAAAATCCTTGATTTTAGAAAACTTTCTGGCACTAATTGTAGAGTAAACTTCGACAAAAGATTTTTTGTTAAATATCGTTGGCCTTATATGTTTAAGTTGGAAAATGCAGAAAATCTAAAAACCTGCACATTGCTGGAATATTGTTAAAACCGCCGTGCTACCGTTATCTGTTGATTTTTTAGAAGCCTGGCGCTAAGTAGCCAGTAGAGATAGAGATAAAATTTTGTACATGTATTTCTAGGCCCCTAAATTAACTTTTTAGGTCCGCAGAAGAATGATCGAGAGTGTATTTTGAGTACCACGTCTACCCCTCATCCTCTATCCCCTTAAGACTCCAATACCTCCCCAGTTGATGGAGGAACGTATTGACCAATATCAGATGACTAAGCAACTTGGATTAACCACAAAAATTATATCACAATGTGTACATATTCTATATCCATTTTTTTTTAAAGTAAAAGTAAATTCATAGCTAGCTTAAAGCTCCAGTTAATTGAGCAAATTCTAGAATAGTTATTTTTCGTATCGTATTATAAACGGCTTATGTACAATTTCGTTTAGACTTAAATTAATGTTGTGTTTATTCGGACACTTTACAAAAGTGAATGTTAGTTTGTCTTTCCTATTGATTTGAGAGCTTTGCTTTAAGGATATTGTCATCCTTGTTTTTTTTACTGCTTATAAGACCCAAGACCAGATGAAAAGTCCACTTTTAGGGTTGGGCCGGATATCCAGTGTGGCCGGATATCCGGCCATTTTTAATATCCGGCCGGATACCGGATATTGAAACTATCCGGCTCTATAATTTTTATACTTTACACCAAAAAATCTGCTTTTTAAAATCTTAAATGGCTATAATTTTCTTATTATTGAAGCTAGAAGAACATTTTTTCTGAATAAGTTTAACTTTATGTAAATTTATATAAGATTTCTGAAGAAATTTTTTTTTACTACTTTAATATCTGGTAATTTGGCCGGTTATCCGGCCGGATATCCGGTAATTTGGCCGGATAACCGGATATTTGCCGGATATCCGGCGTTGGCCGAATATCCAGCCCAGCCCTATCCACTTTTACCCGTTTAGTGTAATAACCTGCGTAGTTTTTATTTACATTATATCTATGTTAATTGAGAAAGCTAAAAAATTTAATATTTGGTTAATTTTTTTTATTTATCGTGGCTTGGTTCCTAGACGCTTTCCTTCAACAGTTTTGCGGATTTAAAGCAAACATGCAACAAGCAGTCAATGGATCCTGTAATAGTTATTTCTTGCATCGTATTATAAACGGCTTTCCGCGGATATAGAAAGTACAATTATGAGATTAAAACTAGTTTTTTTAGCCCCGAGGTGCCGAAGGCACCGGCTAAAAAACTGGTTTTAATCTTATGATTGTACATTTCTATATTCGTAGAAAGCTGGATATAATACGATGCTAGACATAGTTTTTTCGTATGGATGAGAACCGGTTCCTATCCACCACCGGATTCGAATGAATACGAGAAATAGACTTATCACACTTTTCCTCAACAGTTTAGCGGATTTAAGACCAACACGCAACAAGCGGTCAATGGATCCTAGAAATAGACATGTTTGCAAAATCAAAACTGGTTTTAGCTAAATTGTATCTGCTCCTTCTTCCGGATTATAGAATTTTTAAGAATTTGACTAAAAATGTGTGATAATTTGACTTTAAAATAGCCTTTGATGTAAAATGTATATTACCTCTAACACATGAAAGCAGTACCTAGTTTTTTTTAAAACTTTTTTTGTAGATTAATTATAACTCATGAAATTGTCGACGGCGGTACCTTCTGGTTTTAATTAATGTTTTTTTTTCTTCAAATTACCTTGAAATCTTAAACTTAGAAAGTAAAAACAGTAATGAAAAATCAACATATTACTTAACTAAACAAATATGACAACATCAATAAAAGCGAAGCACTGAAACGGTAGGACAAACGGACATTAACACTTATATAGTGTCAGAACTGAATGTATAAGAGTCGAAGCAAAATTGTAAGTAAATTTGTTGAAAACTGCTTGATTCAGGATAATGTTTACGGACATACTTACATTTTTATGACTTGATTAAAGAGTTGCTTCGCTTATAACATTATACTGTGTTGTCCCAGGAATCAGAATACCAAAAATCAGATCAATCGGATGATTATATCACATAAAAATTTGTTGTTAAAAAAGTAAAAAATCAATATGTTTAAAATGGATGTACGGACATTCTTGTAATGATTATAGAGTTGCTATGCTTTCTAAATCGTACCTAATTACTAAAGGAATCACCATGCAAAGTTTGAAATCGATATGACATCTCTAACATGCCTAAATTAACGAAAAAAGCTATCCGTTGTAAAGGACGTACGGACGGACCGACCCTAATTATAGAAAAGCTTCGCTTTTAAAAATACTGACAGAATTGATTTACAACATATTTACTGTTATTAAAAGCGAAGGGTCGGTCCGTCCGTACGTCCGTCTGTTCGTCAGTAAAAGTTAGATTTGAAGGTGGAAATGTTAGCTTTCGTAGTGGAACGGTTAGCTTTTTTCCGTTAATTTAGAATTTTCCTATCGATTTCAAACTTAGTGTAGCTACTCTAAAATCGTTACCAGAATTTCCGAACGCCCAATTTAACTGTTGATTTTCAAAAATTTTAAAACAACATATTTCTATGTGATAAAATTATCCGATTGAACTGAATTTTGGGATACTGATTCCTAGGACAACAAAGTACAATGTTATAAGCGATGCATCTCTTTATCAAGTCTAAAAATGTAATTATGTCCTTAAACATTAACTTGTATTTTAACAGTTTTTAAAAAATTTACTCATAATTTTGTTTAGACTTTAATAAATTTATATTCTGATTATTCAGTTCTGAAACTTTACAATTAATAATGTTCGTTTGTCCTACGGTTTCATAGCTTGGTTTTATGGATGTTTTCATCCTTGTTTACATAGAAACAATAAGCAATTTAACACTCGAATTTTGTATGAAAGACACAATAGTATAAGTTATCAAACACATAAACAATAGATTGTTGAAGAAATTAGGCATTTAATTGATTATATCAAAGGAAAGTTATTAATAAGTTTAGTCTAATTAGTTAAAAACTGAATAGTTCATTATACATTGAATAGTTTTACTATTAAGTAAATTTGTTGCAAAATACAACATACTGTTTAAGGACATTCCTACATTTTTAGGACTTTATTATAGATGTGCCTCGTTTATAACGTTGTACCTTGTTGTAGAATTTATTACAAAAAGGTTTAAAACTTTTTGTAGAATTGCTATGCTTTCTAAATCGGACCTTACTACTAAAAAAACCATGCCAAGTATGAAATCAATAGGACAATTATAAAAGGCCTAAATTAATGATAAGAGCTATCCGTTATGGACAGACAGACCAACCCTTAATAAAGAAAAGCTTTACTATTAAAATCAAGCATCAGAAAAGTCTTGTTTTTTAAATTATAATTATAGATCCACAACGACCAAAATCTTTGACCTATGTAGATTATGATCACATTTGAAAAAGGTTTTGCCATGTCTTAAATAAGATATAAAATTAAATAAAAATTGTTTTCAATTGCTAAATAATCTTTAATACACCAGACATTAATTTGATGTAAATTAAAATATACTATATATCTCTATATAAAAAAATAGCGATTGTGCCCCTAGCTGGTTTTCTAAGGTCTGTTTTCTAAGGGGTAAGGCATAAAATCATCCAGAGACTTAAATCTAAAAATCAAATAGCCTGAACCCATCCTGGGTCCTATGTACGTGAAGCTTTCCTGGAGTGTAGAACTAAATCAGCTATCGAAATCTTAAGCTATAGATAAAATACATACTGTTTACATACAAAACATATCAGATGATCATTATCAAATTTTTGTCAACTTTAATGCAATTAAAATTAAAAAACATTTACTTTACCTAGTAACTATTAAGTAATAAAATGGTAAATGAAGTGTATTCAAGTATATCTTTTAAAGTAATGTTTTTAAATGAACCTTTCGTGTCATATATTAACCTACATACTGTTTCATTATATCAAAATTGTATCCATATAAAATTTAAAATGATTTAGAACAGAAAAGATAGACTTTTGTGTAATAAACGGCTAAGTATCTAATCAATTAGGATTAGTGCTTTTATATGACTTTTTATATCACTAATAATGCATAAAATAACCACTGTTATACATCCTAAATATGCAGTGTTGAATTGTCTATAAAAATATTGTTTTAAAGCCTCAACAAATATGACAAAATTATATTTACAAGCTTTAAACTATATGATGATTTTTGATTAAAGGTTATTTTAAAGTCAAATAATCACATATTTTTATTAAAAATCTTTGAAGTACTATAGACACGAAGAAGGAGCAGATACAATTTAGGTAAAACCAGTTTTGATTCAGCAAATGTGTATATTTATAGGATCCATTGACCGCTTGATGCGTGTTGGTTTTAAATCCGCTAAACTGTTGAGGAAAAGCGTGTTATTTGCTGAATCAAAACTGGTTTTATCTAAATTGTATCTGCTTTTTCAGGTGTATAGAATATCAAAGATTTTAAGAATAAAGTATAACTAACAAGCGAGAGTAATCTATGATATTATTTGGGGGGCAGTTGTAAAGATAGTCAATTCTACTATGTATCGACCCCCAATGTAAGCTAAAAAAGGAGAAGTTTCATGATTTTTTTTCCGAATTAATTTAATCGTTTAAATAAGATGATTCTAATCATTCTGAGAAAAAAATAAAATTATTTAGTCATTATATATATTAAAATATCATAAATTGGTACAAATTAAAACAAACAGTCATAAGATAAAATATAAAAATCACAGTTTAGTTTGATGATCAACATTTTCTACCATTTATTTTTTTCTTCACATACTCTTTTGGCAGCCTGAAAGAAAGTATAATTAAATTTCAAAATAAGCCAAGTTAACGTTAATTCAAATTAAATGGCTAGGTAAGAATTTTGGATAATTATTTTAGATCTTTATTTGTTTGTTCCAACAAGCAATATCTAATCTTTGACAAAGAGAGGGGTAGGTTTCTGGAAGAATCCGTAAAGGTATGTGTTTTAAGGCTTTAAAACAGTAGTAGAACGATAATATTCACAAAATATGTGTATCTTATTGAAAAGAACTATAGACAAAAAAAAAGTTTTAAAAGTTAACATAAATTTTTATCGTTCTGTTTTTAACTTATAACACATAACCTTTACAGATTTTACCAGAAACCTACCCCTCTCTTAATGTAATTAAAATAAAACAATTATGTTTCTATAAAAGCAGAACAATTACATATCAATTAGGTGTTTAAAAATGCCCAAAATATTGTTTTAAACTCCTATACAATATAATCCTTAAATTTAAAGTCCCTTTATCAACCCCACCCCTCACAAAAAAGGCATGGACATATTTACCTTTACAGTTACAGTTGTACAGTGTTGCTTGGGTTCATTCCAACATTTCTGATGTGGCTCGGTCCAACACTTCTCATGAGGAACCTGGATGAAACAAAACATTTTCAAAAACAAACCAAAAAAAAAGACACCATATGTGTGAAGAACAAATAAATGGATGGGTGAGCGAATAATAGAGTAAACAAGGATGACAACATCCATAAAAGCGAAGCACTGAAATGGTAGGACAAACTGACATTAACACTTGTATAGTGTCAGAACTGAATAATAAGAATATAAATGTATAAGAGTCAAAGCAAATTGTAAGTTAATTTGTTGAAAAACTGGTCGATTCAGGATAATGTTTATGGACATACTTCCATTTTTAGAACTTGATTATAGAGTTGCTTCGCTTATCACATTATATTTTGTTGTCCCAGGAATCAATATACCAAAAATCAGATAATTAAGATCACATAAAAATTTGTTAAAAAACAGTAAAAAAATCAACATGTTTAAAATAAACGTACGGAATTTTTGTTGATGATTATAGAGTTGCTACGCTTTCTAAATCGTACCCAACTATTAAAGGAATCACCATGCAAAATTTGAATTCTAACATGCCTAAATAACCAAAAAAAAGCTATCCGTTACGGACGGATGAACGGACCCTAATTATAGAAAAGCTTCGCTTTTAATATTCAGAGGTCTCATAATATTTTTAAAACTCTCGCGAATAGAGGTAGTTATAATTTTGTGGCATTACAACAGGCCGACAGACAAAGCAATTTATACACTAGATACTCATTTGTAAAGGAAATCATGATAAAAAAAATCAAATTATAGAATACCTATATAAATCAAAACAAAGGTTAGGAGTTAATCGAATTAAGTATATTTATTTTTAACTTTTCTTTCATAAACTATTCAGTATTTTTCTGATGAGAATATATAGATGCAAGAGATTAATGTTCTATAAAAAGCTTAACTGTAAAGGAGAAATTAGTGATCACAAGGTAAAACAGTCAGAAAAACATTCTGTTAATTTCATACAAGTATAATTCTATACCTGGTGGCAGACTTGGTTTGGAACCTGGTGGCACTCCTTCCTGGGGGTCACCTTGCACTGCTGCTTGTTCACAGTCCAGCACTCTTGTCTGGGCTCTTTCTTACATTGCTTGTGTGGCACAGTCCAACATTTCTTCTCATCGTGGCACTTGGAAATTGGCACCTTGGCACAATGGGTTTCTGGAACCTATATAACCATACTTTAGCCTTAGAAAATTAAGAAGAAACAGGAATAGTTTTTATGGAAACTGTATTTGAACTGAAATAATAAGCATGACAGACAAAAATTGGATAGAACAAATTCGCATAAATAGAATATTGCATTCGTCTATTTAAAATAGCAGTGAAGAAATTCACATTTACTAAAAAGAAGGTTTAAGCCTGTATAAGCACAACAGACAAAATAATGTATAAAATAGCTTGATAAATACAACAGAAAAAAATTTAAATTTTGGGTATTTATTATAGAAAATACGAAAAAGGCATTTTTTAAAAATTGAATTGTTGGAAGAAGTGAACACTAAATGCCTTTGTTTACAAAAAGGCATAAAAACAACTAGTGCTTGGTTAGGAGTTATGCGTAAGAGAAAAATTAATCAAAATATGTGCAATATCTACCATGTAGATTTCAAAATATTCAAAAAGACAGACTTACCTCCCAGCACTCTTCCTCTTCACCCTGTTTCTTCTTTTTGAGGCCAAGTAGTCCCAAAAGACCAAGGAGACCCAGCTTCTTTTTCTTCTTCAGCGCCAACAAGGGCAGAGCTTTCAGACCAAGCAGGGGAAGAGCAAGGGGAGCCAAAAGTGGTGGAGCTAGGAGAGGGGCACCAGCCGCTGCGGCCGCGGCAGCAGCCGCAGCTCCTGAACTTGAGGATCTCTTTCCTCTAGATTTCACTCCACCTAAAAGTTACAGATTAAGCATTGTCATTTGAAAAACAAACTTTATTAATACAACTCATACACCCCCCCCTCCCCATAAATTGCTGTGCAAGCCTCTAATAATAATTTTAAATCTTTAAGGAACCAAACTAAATAAGGAAATCAAAAGGAACAACAATGTTTAATTTCCACGAAGATCTATAGAAAAGTATTATATTAGTTATTTCTCGCATCTTAATATAAAAAACTTTCGGTCAATATAAAATGTTCAATTATGATATTATAACCACTATTTTAGCCCATGCAGAGATGCCGAAGGCAAGGTCTAAAATACTGGTTTTAGTCTAATAATTCTACATTTTTTATATTCACAGAAAACTGGATATAATACCTTGCTAGACATATTTCTCTTATGGATGAGAACCAGTTCTAATCCAGAAGATATCAATTGGTTTCATATACAAGAATAGTTCTTTCTCGCATCGTATTATAAACGGCTTTTCGCGGATATAGAATGTAAGAATTATAAGATTAAAACTTGGGCACAATGGGGCTAAAAAAACTGGATTTAAGCTTATAATTGTACATGTTTATATTCGTAGAAAGCTGGATATAATTCGGTGCGAGACATATTTTTTTCGTATGGATGAGAACCGGTTCCTATCTACCGGATTCACATGAATACGAGAAAAGAATTTAATATAAGGTTTTTCATGCTAAAAAACACGTTAAAAAATTATTTATGTAATTTTTTAGAAATAAATAAAGAAAACTACTTTAGTTATTACTAGGTTTTTTGTAGTGAAACAATTTTTGTATACCTTGTGAATCTTGGCAGACAGTTTTGTAGACAGTCTGGCACTTCTGGTGACCTCCAGTCATCCGCATGTACTGGTTAGTGATAGTGGTATCTCTCTTATGCCTCCTAGTAAACAAAGATAAATAAGTCTGAGATTATGAAAAAGATAAAATAAAATTTTTAAAAAAAATAATTTTTTCGCGCCTTTTTTCGTATAGTTTGGTTTAACCTCATTATCTTATTAAGTCAAACTCATTAATTATGACCAAAAGAATATATATGAAATATTAATTTTTAAGAACAGCTGGACTTAATAAAAGCTTTTGACTAGAAGGTTACACCCAACTTTAAAGAAACTACGGAATAAATGAACTATTTATAAGTTGATACAGCCATTAACAGATACTATGTATTTTAAACAGTTATTAGATTAATGACACACCTAACTATCTTTATAACTTTATGTCTTCCTAAAAATATGAACAAAAAGGTAAGGGGAGGGAAGGTGTGACCTCAAATACTTTCCCAGGAAGGGTAGAATACCTAAATGGAGTATCATATGCAGGTTCAGCTAGATTATATCCAGAGTAAGTGGGTGCTTGTGGCTTAGGCAACATTTGGCAGCTAGTCTCTGGAACCTATAATAAAAGTATAAGTATAGATATATTATCCAGACAACTATCTGCCCCAAGCGTCTATTCATATGATTGCAATATATTTTGCTCTTATTCTTTGTCAAGACTATGTTGTGTTTATACTTCAGACGCTATTTGCTGATTTAAAAGACCCAATACAAATGATTGTCAGCGTCCTTGCACTGAGGGGAAAGTTAAGTTTACTAGAAAATCTTACCATCCAGCAGTTTTCCTCTTCACCGCCCTTCTTTTTCTTGAGACCCAATAGACCCAGCAGACCAAGGAGACCAAGCTTCTTTTTCTTCTTCAGGGCCAACAGTGGCAGAGCCTTCAATCCAAGTAGGGGCAGAGCAAGAGGCGCTAGCAGTGGAGGAGCCAGGAATGGGGTAGCTGCGGCGGCAGCTGCTGCAG
Organism: Acartia tonsa; assembly: GCF_053477335.1. NCBI lineage: Eukaryota > Metazoa > Arthropoda > Copepoda > Calanoida > Acartiidae > Acartia > Acartia tonsa. The sequence goes on along the minus strand of NC_137269.1, from coordinate 38,407,618 downwards.
CAGCGGCAGCACCAGAGGAAGATCTCTTCCCTCTGGATTTGCCTTGGGATTTTCCTTCACTCTCAGCTGCACAAATAGTCCTTAAATAATAATCCATTTAAAACATTTATATAGTATGGGGGGAATAGAACCCAAAAAATTGACTTAACAAATAATATTAAAAGTTTAAGCAGTTTTAAACATCTTTTATTAAATTCAAACTCTCCTAAACAAAATTGCTAACTTTTACCCCCAACTACAAAACTTTTACTTTCAAAAAGCATTTTGTACTAATAAATGGATACCTTTAAACAAATAATAAATTACATACTTTAAACACTAACAGTTTAAATAAGATTTAATGTTTAAATTAAACCAGTAGAGATTAATATATTCAGAGACAAACTGAAATAGTTATTCAACGCATCATATTATAGACAGATTTCTGAGGATAAACAAATGTACAATTTTAAGATTATAACAGTTCTTTTAGCCCCAAGATGTCGAATCCAGGGACTAAAAGCACTGGTTTATTATTTCACAGTATGGCTGAGAACTGGTACTGGTACTATTAGAAGCAATCTGGAAAACTAAATCTTACTTGTGGGAGGTGGTACACTTGTTATCATAGACAGTGGTACATCTTGGCTCAGTCACACAATCCTGTTACAATAGATATAGCATAAAGACATACTAAAGGTACATTTATGAATCTCATTGGTTGAAACATTTTACAGGTCATTATTTTTTTTCAAGAAAAATAGTTGCAAGAAATATAATATAATCGTCCGTAAGTCGTAATAACAAAAAGTAAACAAAAATTTTTGTTAACACAATATCCCTTTTTTAATTAAACAAAAAAAATGGGGTAAATGGACCATCTAGATATTTTATATCTATTCCTGTTTCTCTTGAGTCCAACACTTCTCATCATAAACAGTACTGCACTCTTCACTAGGCTCATCCCAACACTCTTTGTCCTAATAAACAAGAATAATTAATAAATGGGGATGTAGGTTATGCTAAAATTCCGTAATAGTGCGAGTTTTAAGGGCAGTCTAACACTTTTTCTCGTATTTTTAGTAAAGTAGTGCGTTAGTGTATATTTATATGCGCTGCGCTTATTAACTGTTCTTAATTGTAACCCTTGTATAATGAATTGGTCAGAATTTGAACAGTTTGACTTAATAAACGCATTAACGCTAACACAAAATTTGCGGAAAATTGTTAAGTTTGTTTAATAATAATTTTCAAAATTTAGTAGTGTCTAAACCATTTTAACTTTTTAAAAATATCCAGTAGTTAATCGGTTAGAGAGGGTTTAGATTAAATATATTTGGAATGAAACCCTAATTAGCAGATTTCAATTTAGATTTTGAAGTATATTTTTTTGAACAAATAAGAGTTTGAAAACTTAGTTCACCAAATAAAGTTTTTAAAAAAATAGTTTAACTAATCATTAATTTAGAAGCCATTTTCTCTGTAATTGATATATGAACATTCCAAGTCTATTGGGAATTCAAACATTTTTACCTGGTGGACAGAGCACTGATCTTTGTACTCCATAGTACACTGTTGCTCATATTCTGTACTACATTGTTCTACTTGTTCTTCACTACAAATCTAAAGTATAGATAATTGATAAGGATGGCAACATTCATAAGTTGCACACAAAATAATCCAAAGATTGTTGCAAAAAATTTTACATTGTAAACCTCCAGAATGTAAAAGGGCGAAGGCATCCAAACATTTCCTGTATTATATTGCTGAAACTGTTCCAAGAAAGGGATTAGTCGAAGTATTTCCCAATCTATTCGAAAGTTACCTGTTCATAGGTAGTAAAGCAATGTGGTTTCTCAATTTCCTCCCAGATAATATTACTCCATGTCCCCTCCCGAGTTACCTGTTCATAAGTAGTAGAGCAATGTGGTTTCTCCATTTCCTCCCAGATAATATTACTTCACCATGTCCCCTCCCTCCCTGGTTACCTGTTCATAGGTAGTAGAGCAATGTGGTTTCTCCATTTCCTCCCAAATAATATTACATTCTTCTCCACCATGTCCCCTCCCTCCCTGGTTACCTGTTCATAGGTAGTAGAGCAATGTGGTTTCTCCATTTCCTCCCAGATAATATTACTCCATGTCCCCTCCCTCCCTGGTTACCTGTTCATAGGTAGTAGAGCAATGTGGTTTCTCCATCTCCTCCCAGATAATATTACATTCTTCTCCACCATGTTCCCTCCCCCCTGGTTACCTGTTCATAAGTAGTAGAGCAATGTGGTTTCTCCATCTCCTCCCAGATAATATTACATTCTTCTCCCCCATGTCCCCTCCCTCCCTGGTTACCTGTTCATAGGTAATAGAGCAATGTGGTTTCTCCATTTCCTTCCAGATAATATTACTCCCCCATGTCCCCTCCCTCCCTGGTTACCTGTTCATAGGTAGTAGAGCAATGTGGTTTCTCCATTTCCTCCCAGATAATATTACATTTTTCTCCATTTCCTCCCAAATAATATTACATTCTTCTCCACAACGTCCCCTCCCTTCATGGTTACCTGTTCATAAGTAGTAGAGCAATGTGGTTTCTCCATTTCCTTCCAGATAATATTACTCCACCATGTCCCCTACCTCCCTGGTTACCTGTTCATAGGTAGTAGAGCAATGTGGTTTCTCCATCTCCTCCCAGATAATATTACATTCTTCTCCACCATGTCCCCTCCCTCCCTGGTTACCTGTTCATAAGTAGTAGAGCAATGTGGTTTCTCCATTTCCTTCCAGATAATATTACTCCACCATGTCCCCTCCCTCCCTGGTTACCTGTTCATAAGTAGTAGAGCAATGTGGTTTCTCCATTTCCTCCCAAATAATATTACATTCTTCTCCGCCATGTTTAACAAAGATCTTCTCCCCAAAGTCTGTCAGTTTCTTTGCATTGTAGTCCAGTAACTTTATGTCTTTCTAAACAAGAATAAACATCCATAAAAGCGAAACTTTAAAATGGTACGACAAATGAACATTAAAGGGGGGGGGCGAAAGTGACACTTTTTGTAACCAAAACTAAAAGTCAACAAAGGAACTCAACTAAAAAAAGAGTTACAGGTCTGAGATTTTGCATAGCAGTTGCTTTTAGGGGTACAATATGGAACTGTGAAGAAACGGCGGCGCAACCGCCGAAAACCGCCGTTTCCCGCTGAATTTTTTTTTGCCTTTTCTCGGCGGTTTTCGGCGGTTGCGCCGCCGTTTTTTCACAGTTCTATATTGTACCCCTATAAAGCAACTGCCATGCAAAATGTCAGACCTGTAACTCTTTTTTTAGTTGAGTTCCTTTGACTTTTAGTTTTGGTTTCAAAAAGTGCCACTTTCGCCCCCCCTCCCCCCCCTCTTAATGAGTGTCAGAACTGAATAGGCAGAATATTATATCAAGTCTATACAAAATTGCAAATAAACTTGTTGCAAAACTTCTTAGGATAATGTTTAAGGACATACTTACATTTTTAAGACTTTTATTAGAGATGCTTTGCTTATAACATTGTACCTTGCTGTAGTAGGAATCAAATTTCAAAAAATTAAATAAATAGGATAATTAAAACATAAAAAAGGGAGGAGGTTACGCTTAAAATCCGTTAAGGTGCGAGTTTTAATGATAATATTCACCAAATAAGTGTATTTCTTATTAAAAAGCTAAAGACAATTTTTATTTCAAAGTTAACAAAGATTTATATCGTTCTACTACGGTTTTTCGAAATGAACCAAAAGAGCTCACTGTCCGTGATGAACGTACAGACCCTAATTATAGAAACAACTTCGCCTTTAAAAATTAATATGTACTAAAATATATCGCTCTTAAATTTAAATATTAAACTCTGTATTTTCAAAAGTGGGACAGACTGAATATTTAATGATAGACAAACCGACAAAGTTAGTTATAAAGACTATTTCAAAAAAGTGTTTAAAGTAAAATCCGGGAAAAACTTTTATCGATACCTCTTTAGTAGAATGACGGATAGACTGACGAACCAAGTTAATTATAACCTGGATATTAAAACATCTAGCGATTATTCACCAAAAATTTCAGTAGTTTATCTAAACAACCGCAAAAAAATTAGGAATTGTAGAGTAGATTCGCTAATAAAAATTACCCTAAAAGAATCTTTGAAATCTTTGAGAAAGGCAGAAACTGAGTGTTGTACACATAGCACCGTCACCAACAGTAAGCACTTTAATCTCATTCTATAAAAAATAATATTATATTAATATTAAAGTAAGAACATTAGAGGGGGAAGGAGAAAATAACTATGTTCTCATCCAAAAGAACTTGTGCAGACTCAATTGGGTCTTGCAATTGAACCAATAGTGTCGGGAATATTAAAAACCAAGTAGCAGAAAACAGTTTGCTATCAGGCGTTGTATATTGGACATAGATCTGTTATTATAAAAATATTCTTAAGATTCACTTCTACAAGAAAACTTAAAATTTCATAATAGCAACGACTTCAAAAATCATTTAAAAACAAAAAAATTTACAATTCTTTAAGATAAAAAGAAAATTCAATATATGAAAAGCAGTTAAACTATAATATTAACGGCTTAAATAAATAAAACTTTATTAATATACCAACACTATTGATAAATAACGTATTGAAATATTAAAAAATATAAAATTACCTAAAACAACTGAAAACCGTAAACAATAATACTACACTGTTATACAACCAATTAAAATAATAAGTGTGTAATCATAAAATTTCACGTTCTTTACATAACAAAAATTATCTAGATACTACCAAATTCTTTGTTTACTTTCAAAGCCCAGCAGTAAAAACCGGTTCCATGGTGTTTTTACATACACACAACTATTTTATTACATTACATTACTATTTTATTATTACAGCACATATTCTTCATAATATAAATAGTTTATGTCTATTATAATAAAAATGCCTTTTTGGATTATTCCGTAAGATTTTTATTCTTCTGTTTTGTAATTATTGAATCTACTCTATAACTTACTTTGTTCGTTCGTTAGTCTGTATTTTCGTATTGCTACAAAAGAAATTATTTTAACGTAATATACACCTTCAATATCGGATATACTAAAAATAGATTTATATTTAGATTTAAAAGTTTAGAGATTTTCTAAATTTTAGCATTCTAAATATCTCGAAATACAGATTTTGTCATAATTCCTTAGTGAGCTTTTTTTCTATATTTGTCAGTTTTCGTTTCTCTGTCGATATTTGTTGATCTTTGCTTTTGTAAATTTTATCATCCTTGTTTTAGATACCCTTTAGAGGCTAGAAGTGTAGCCACTAGAAATTGAGTAAGATCCAATAGTATACTAGCGACTGAGCCCCTAGCATCTAGAGGTTGTGTTTTGTATTGAGAGAAGAAAATAAAATAGCCTAAAACTACCCTTGGCTCAATTCTAAAAATGAATTATCTGAAAACTACGCTGGGTCATATGTAAAGCCTCCTTGAAGCGGTGAGCTCAATCTGTTCAGTGGTTATCGAAATCTTAAGGTAAAAACAAAAAAACATATTACTTTATTTAATAGGATATTGTTGTCAGCTTAAAAATATAAATGTCAAAATGTTATTTGAATGTTTTTAGTGTTTATATCACGCTAAAAGTGTTCTTTACAGCTAAAGCTTCCAAAACACATATGAAATGTTTTAGTAGCGCAGATACTCTATCCTTATGGTATGTTTATGCACCAGTCTGTACGTCGCTTCGTCACAAAGTAACAGGACGTTTGTCTGTTTGTATGTCTGTTTGTTTGTACCGAAGGATCTCGCTAACCGCTGAACCCATCGGGTTCTCCTTAACAGGGAAGCTTATCATAGGTCCCGGGAAGGTTTATAACTATTTTGTGGGAGGGCACCACCCCCCTCCTAAGAGAAATAGCCCCTAGAAAAAATTTACCCCCCTCAAAAAAATTTTTTTTACTTTGCCTTTTAAAATCTAAAATATTCGACTCTCCCCTCCTCAAGTACCCCTATAGGCCTCTAGGGGCGTATCCGCTAGTTAGAGTATATGCCATTAGAGTGCTCTTAGATTATATATATTTTTTAAGGATTAAAAGATAAGCCAAAAATAATTCATAAGAGTTATTATAAAACTTTGGGGACTTGTGTAATAAACAGCCCATTGTCCCCTCTCTCTCTGGTAAATTATACTGGTACCCAACGTTTATAACACATTCTCTTGGTAAAAGCTTTGGGTACTCCTATCAGAAATTGATTGGTTGGTGCAAACAAACAAAGTTCAAACTTTTCTACCAATAATTTATGGTCAAAATCTTTCTTGTTTAATATTATTTGCAACCATTGAATGCAAGTGTCATGTTTATTTTGTTATACTTGAATGATTTTATATATACAAAAGTCTAGGGTTGCATTTCCTATCTTCAGTATTAGAATGCATTCATATACAGGGATCTAAAAGGATAAGACAATGGCCGATAAATTTATGTACATCCCCTATGATGATGCAAAAGATTACCCCTTCTCGTGATTAAAATTAGTGGTTGAAATGTTTTAACTCTCAACTCAATAAAACAACCAATCAAAAAGTCCCGAAAGTAAGTCTAACGAATAAGAAAACGGTATTATCAAACTTTGGGGACTAGGGTTTTAAAAAAAACAGCTCATTGTCCCCTCTCTCTGATTCAGAATGCATTCATAGATATGAGTAGGACTTTCTTTTAAAAAGTTGATGGACCATAGTTAACAAACCCATATTTTTTTTGTTTTTGAAGACAAAAAACGTAAAGAAAATATTAGTGCCAGATAAAAAAAAAAAGATGTACAACATGAGCATACTCTATAATTCTACCCAAAAAGTCCGTTAGTCTATTTTAATCATATTGATTTTCAATTATATTACCCCTATTTTTAAAGCGAAATAAGCGAAACCAACGACGTCCAAGGGGGGGGGGGGTAAATGGGTGAAATATCTTCCATTTTACTCCCCCCCTCCATTTAAGATTTACCCCAACCTTGGGGGTGCCAGAGGCAACCCTAAGCATTTAAGAGGGGGTACTTATCCCCCCCCCCAAACAATTTTGGGGGGATATTTAATAGGGCGGGTTCATATCGGAATTAGACAAAGAGGGGATATGCAACAGATAAAATTAACCTTTAAAACATTTCTGACCGAAAAAGAATTTTTAAAAATTGAGTTTTAGAACGCAACCACTAAAAAATATATTTGATTACTTATTAATATGCAAAGATGACATTCAAAATTTTTTTTGAATCAGGACTATGGCTTCATGGTGATCCCTGGAAAGGCCTTGAGGAGCTGAATAAGGAACTTTTGTCCGTTTCAAAATATCTCGTTCCTAGCCTTAGAAATCACTAAAAAAAACACATTTCTTAAAGGTTTATTGAGAATTGTCCAATTTGTAGGGGTTTTTTTTAGATTTTCTCAGGCTAGGAACGAGATTTTTTTAAACGGTCAAAAGTTCCTGATTCTACTCCTCAATGCCTTTCCTGGGAGCACCATGAAGCCATAGTTCTAATTCAATAAATTTTTGACTCCCATTTACAAATAGCTATACAATTGAATGTCTGGTCGTCAGCGGTTTTAAGACTTAGGATAAATTTTAAATCATCCAGAGGTGCATTATACTCATACAAATCATCTGCAGATCCCTGCTTTGGCCTCAGAAAAAAATGTCCAAAATCGACCCACCCTAGTATTTACCCCCTCCCCCTCAAAATATTTTTTACATTATTAAATTACCCCAAGGGGTAAATTTTGGGGAAGATAAAAAAATTTACCCCTGCCAACAGATTTCAGGGTGAAAAAATTTTACCCCCCCCCCCCCCCCCCCGAAAAAAAATAAAAAGCTTGAGAACCCGGTATTAGTGTCTTAGAAATTATCTTAGTGACGTAACTAAAAACGAGGGATTAGAGGGGAGGTGGGAAAGGTAACCCCTAAAAAAGAGATGGATAATAGAGGTGATTGATAATTGATAATTGATAAAGAAAATGTAGGAAATAATTTATACTCTCTGTACTTTCTACCATAGATTAATTAATTTGTATTTTCTAGACAAGGATGACAACATCCATAAAAACGAAGCACAAAAATCAGAAGGTAGAACAAACGCACAATAGCTAGAGTGTCAGAACTTAATAAGCAGAATATTAATTTTGAAGTCTAAATGAAATTGCACATAAATTTGTTGCAAAATTGCGTAAATATAGCATACAGTAAAAGGACATACTTCCGTGCAAAATTTGAAATCAATAGTATAATTCTAATATGTCTAATAAATGTTGTCAAAAAAAGGTTGAAAAAAGTCCGCATATTTGATTAAATTTTTCTTAAAATCCGCATATTATGTTGATATAAACTATAATATATTATCACTAGCAGTAACATCACTAGAAGCTTTTAGGGTGGTAAGGGGGAAAGTTCATTCTTCCAATTTTCAATTTAAGTTTTAAAACAAAGAAGTAAAATTGCGGAGATGGTACTTTTTTTCTAGGTGTTATTTTTTTTGGAGAGTGGAGAGCCCTCTTCCTAAATAGTTATAAACTTCTCTATACCTATAATAAGCTTCACTGTAAAGAAGAACCCTTTAGGTTCAGCGGTTAACAAGATCCGTTGCTACAGTCAAAAAAAGCTTAGCTTACTAATTCATATAATAGGATATAATAAAGTAACAGGATGTCTGTTTGTCTGTCTCTTTGTTTGTCTTTTTCTTTTAAAATCTAGAAAAATAAATTGGTTTATTAAATTGGACTCTCTCCTCCTCAAGTGCCCCAAGAGGCCTCTAAGGCGTAGCCGCTAGTAATAGGATACAGTAACAAAATGCTAATCCTTATATCAAAGTAAAAGAATGTTTGTGTGTGTGTGTCTATTTATATGGAAGGATCTTCCTAACTAATATGCTTCTCCTTTGCAGGGACATAGGTCATAGGTCATGGGAAGGTTTATAACTATTTTAGGATAGGGTACCTGCACCCTCACGCGCTTAGAAAAAAAAACCACCAACATTTTTTAAATTTTTTTCTTTTAAAACTAAATTGTCCTTTTAAGTATATCTGTCAGACAGACAGACAATAAATATATGGAGCAGATCTGTATAAATATAAGGTATCTTGACTAAAACTTACAGCTGGCTATCTAAAAAAGCAGTCGTGAAAATAACATTTCTCCAACAATAAGGTTTTTTAAGCATGACCGACAGTCAGACAGACAAAATAATGTATAGAGTAGATGCAGGGGGGGGGGGGAAGGGGTGATTACTTGAGGGCACCCTCAAATTTTGAAAGTCGTTAAGTAGATGCACATATATCTTGGGTATAGTCCCTTTCATGACAATGCCTCTTAAGGGACGTTTCTTGGTATTTTCACAGTAGATTTTATCCTATTTCTAGCCACTGCGGGGGGGGGGGGCTCTATCCATGCGGGGCCATTTTCCTAACCCTGCAGGGCAATCACCTAACCTAACCTAAAATAATCCATCAAAAGCTACTGTAAAAAAAAATACATTAAAACACCTCTTAAAAGGACTCTCCACAGAAAAATTAACTTTGGATTTATGAAAATCTAACCTGAAACTATTATTCTCTGTTCAATTTTAGGCATTTTTTGTTTTTGTGGCATCGCGATCGAAGCCCTTTGAAAATTTTGTCCGCCGCCTATTTGTACTGCCGCTATAACAATATATACTACACTTTCCTCCACTCAATATGTGTTCGCCGCTAAAGAACATTTGCTCCATTGCAACCGGCCGCTCTACGATTTATCCTCTTCCTTGACTGGACAATCCTGCCGCCTCCATTTTGTGTTCGCCTCCGCCAAATATAACCATCTTTTGCCGCAGTTGCCGCATTCATCGCCCTTCTCCGCCGCTACTCCGCTATACATTGCGTACGTAGCTATACACAACACCCCCAGCCTCCATTTAATTTCTGAACAAGGGAGAGGGGAGCATGTATTAAAAAGCGACGTACAGCGGAGTAGCGGCGGAGAAGGGCGATGAATGCGGCAACGGCGGCAAAAATAGAAGCTAAAAATCACTAAAGCAGCACAAATTAAATGGCGGGAGGATTCACTTAAAGGAGGTAAAAAATTTCAAAGGGCTTCGATCGCGATGCCACAAAAACAAAAAATGCCTAAAATTGAACAGAGAATAATAATTTCAGGTTAGATTTTCAAAAATCTAAAGTTGATTTTTCTGTGGAGAGTCCTTTTAAAAGACCTTTTCACTTAAAATTTCAGTTGTCTTTCTTCAATAGCAGCCAAAAAACACACAAAGCATGTTTTAAATGGACGTACTGACTTTCTGTTAACAATGATAGAGTTGCTTTCTAAATTATACCTAACTGTCATAGGAATCATCATGAAGAGTTTGAAATTGATAGGATAATTCTAACATGTCTTGTTTAATAATCTAAAATCAATTAATAATTTTATCTAATTTCAATTTCAATTTATCTATGAAATAAATGTAAAGCTGTACAGGTTAAGGCTACTATCTGACTCAATACATTTCTTTTTCTCCTCTTTTTAGCAACCGAATGAAAGTCATTCTTTTCAATTCCAGATAATTATAAGAATTGGTAACATTTGCTTAGATATTTATTTTATAAAAACATAGCAAAAAAATAATAACCCTATTATAATACAGGTATTAAATATTTATATACAAACAATAAAATTGAATATGAATAAAAATTAAGGATAGATCAATCAAATAATAATTATGTACAGTGTCAAAGGACTAAACAATCTTGTGAGAGGTAATATAACTTATGCATTTTAAAAAGATATTTGTTAAATAGACTGATTATTTAAAGACATATTTGTTAAATATGTTGCTCTACTGGATATCATTACCCTTGTTAGAATGTACCATTCATAAAGAAGGTTATTTTTTAATGGCAAAACTGTTTAAGCTAGCTTTTTTAACAATTACGTTCAAATTCCGTTAAATTTATTGATATAAATAATCTAATAATTGATTGTTTTGTTTTTATTCGTAATTGTCTTTTTTATATATACATTATAATGCTTAATTAAAAATTTCTGATAAACATCTCATTATATTTAAAGAAAAATTAGCTGTCTCTAAATTTAATATAGAAATAAAATTATTATGGAAAATCAATTGATTTTTCATGGTAAAAGGTATAAGTTATAAAATACAGACGAATTTATAGATGTAATCTTGAAAAGATAGCTTTAATTTAAAATGATAAATATGCGTTATTTTTACCAAAAACTAGACAAAACCCTTTTTTGTTGTTGTTGATAGCAATATCTTATTTCTTTACTCTCGTTTATATATAGTTTTAACCTAATATCTTTTGATTTAATTGTTATTGGTTTGAAATTTTGACTAAAAAGCTGGCTTAAAAAATAGCTCATATGTGATAAAATATATAGCATTTTGCGCTAACTTATGAGGTGTTTATACAATAAGTATAATTATAAAAGCAAATATTTGAAAATTATTTAAAATCATTCAATGTTTAATGTAAGATTAAGCCAATTATTAATCACGAAATTACATAAAGGTTTTTTATTATTTTGCTAAATAATCTATAAAATATTTACACATTGTAAGTCAACTCTTGAGTTATGTAAGAAGTACAATTGATCAGCTGATAGATCTTATTTCAATTTTGAAAGATAATTTTATAAAAAAAAATAATAAAAAGTTGATTTTGTTTTTTAAAAGTGAGCAAAAATAATGTAGAATTTTTAGAAATATTTTTAATATTTTTTAAAAGCACAAAAAATCTTGATTTCAGGCCTATATTAACAATTCTTAAAAATCCTAGTAGTATCGACACATCCTATTTTTTTTACGTCACTAAGATAATTTCTAAGACACTAATACCGGGTTCAAAGCTTGAATGCCCCTGAGCGAAGCATTTATAAAACCAAGTGTAAATGCGTTATTATGTCGAGTACAAATCCGATATTTAAGCTATTTAACGACTAAATTAATATAAATTATTGTGCAGCTACTCTATGTTTATAGATGTTAGTATGTCCGGTTGATCTATTAAACTCATTATCTTTGTTAAATCAAAGATTTTCTATAATTAGAATAGGTTTGTCTGTTCACAGTAGATGTCTATTATCGTAAATTTAGATTAAAATTGTCATATCGATTTGAAATATTGATGATTCCTGTAACAGTTAGGTACGATTTAGGAAGCGTAGCAACTCTATGATCATTACCAGAAAGTCGCTTTAATGGATGGAGGGGTGATTTTGTATTACATTCGATGCTTATAGGGACTATGCCATATATTTTTATTTGAAATGCGGGGAGATGGTTGACATTTCCACTCTTTTTGTCGCCACTATTATCTCAGGAACTGTAAGGGATATCATGACAAACTATCAAGGATATCAACATCCCTAAAAGTGACTTTCTGGTAACGATTATAGAGTTGCTACGCTTTCTAAATAGTACCGAACTGTTATTTGTCATGCAAAGTTTAGAATTGGTTCCACGCCAAACGTAGGAGTGGAAAAACATTAAAATAGCGGACACTCCTAGGTTTTACTTAAGCAATGTCCACTCCGACGTTTGTCCATTCCGACGTTTGTCCTACTCCTACGTTTGTCCACTCCGATGTTTGAGACTCCTGCGTTTGTCCACTCCGACGTTTGGGACTTCTACGTTTGGGTAGGACCTTAGAATTGATAGGATAATTATAATAATCTTAGGACAAATACGTTATGTATTGACGTACGAAAAATTAGAGAGATCCTATTGGACAATAAAAGACACACATACAAACGTACATTCAATAATCAGAGCACAGGATAGAATAAGGCCTTGTGTTGATAATGTATTCTCCATTAGGCCCCAACCATAATCCATTTACAAGGTCTTTCATAATTGGATCAGCAGTGCTGATTCAGCACATAGATAGATAGATAGTTGGATATATTTACAGATAGATAGGTAGATAGTTGGATATATATTTATAGATAGACAGGTAGATAGTTGGATATATTTATAGATAGATAGGTAGTTAGTTGGATATATTTATAGATAGATAGGTAGATAGTTGGATATATTTATATATAGATAGGTAGATAGTTGGATATATTTATAGATAGATAGGTAGATAGTTGGATATATTTATAGATAGATAGGTAGATAGTTGTATATATTTGTAGATAGATAGGTAGATAGTTGGATATATTTATAGATAGATAGGTAGATAGTTGGATATATTTATAGATAGATAGATAGATAGTTGGATATATTTATAGATAGATAGGTAGATAGTTGGATATATTTATAGATAGATAGGTAGATAGTTGGATATATTTATAGATAGATAGGTAGATAGTTGGATATATTTATAGATAGATAGGTAGATAGTTGGATATATTTGTAGATAGATAGGTAGATAGTTGGATATATTTATAGATAGATAGGTAGATAGTTGGATATATTTATAGATAGATAGATAGATAGTTGGATATATTTATAGATAGATAGATAGATAGTTGGATATATTTATAGATAGATAGGTAGATAGTTGGATATATTTATAGATAGATAGGTAGATAGTTGGATATATTTATAGATAGATAGGTAGATAGTTGGATATATTTATAGATAGATAGGTAGATAGTTGGATATATATATAGATAGATAGGTAGATAGTTGGATATATTTATAGATAGATAGGTAGATAGTTGGATATATTTATAGATAGATAGGTAGATAGTTGGATATATTTATAGATAGATAGGTAGATAGTTGTATATATTTATAGATAGATAGGTAGATAGTTGGATATATTTATAGATAGATAGGTAGATAGTTGTATATATTTGTAGATAGATAGGTAGATAGTTGGATATATTTATAGATAGATAGGTAGATAGTTGGATATATTTATAGATAGATAGATAGATAGTTGGATATATTTATAGATAGATAGGTAGATAGTTGGATATATTTATAGATAGATAGGTAGATAGTTGGATATATTTATAGATAGATAGGTAGATAGTTGGATATATTTATAGATAGATAGGTAGATAGTTGTATATATTTGTAGATAGATAGGTAGATAGTTGGATATATTTATAGATAGATAGGTAGATAGTTGGATATATTTATAGATAGATAGATAGATAGTTGGATATATTTATAGATAGATAGGTAGATAGTTGGATATATTTATAGATAGATAGGTAGATAGTTGGATATATTTATAGATAGATAGGTAGATAGTTGGATATATTTGTAGATAGATAGGTAGATAGTTGGATATATTTATAGATAGATAGGTAGATAGTTGGATATATTTATAGATAGATAGATAGATAGTTGGATATATTTATAGATAGATAGATAGATAGTTGGATATATTTATAGATAGATAGGTAGATAGTTGGATATATTTATAGATAGATAGGTAGATAGTTGGATATATTTATAGATAGATAGGTAGATAGTTGGATATATTTATAGATAGATAGGTAGATAGTTGGATATATATATAGATAGATAGGTAGATAGTTGGATATATTTATAGATAGATAGGTAGATAGTTGGATATATTTATAGATAGATAGGTAGATAGTTGGATATATTTATAGATAGATAGGTAGATAGTTGGATATATTTATAGATAGATAGGTAGATAGTTGGATATATTTATAGATAGATAGGTAGATAGTTCGATATATTTATAGATAGATAGATAGATAGTTGGATATATTTATAGATAGATAGATAGATAGTTGGATATATTTATAGATAGATAGGTAGATAGTTGGATATATTTATAGATAGATAGGTAGATAGTTGGATATATTTATAGATAGATAGGTAGATAGTTGTATATATTTGTAGATAGATAGGTAGATAGTTGGATATATTTATAGATAGATAGGTAGATAGTTGGATATATTTATAGATAGATAGATAGATAGTTGGATATATTTATAGATAGATAGGTAGATAGTTGGATATATTTATAGATAGATAGGTAGATAGTTGGATATATTTATAGATAGATAGTTAGATATATTTATAGATAGATAGGTAGATAGTTGTATATATTTGTAGATAGATAGGTAGATAGTTGGATATATTTATAGATAGATAGGTAGATAGTTGGATATATTTATAGATAGATAGATATATAGTTGGATATATTTATAGATAGATAGGTAGATAGTTGGATATATTTATAGATAGATAGGTAGATAGTTGGATATATTTATAGATAGATAGGTAGATAGTTGGATATATTTATAGATAGATAGGTAGATAGTTGGATATATTTATAGATAGATAGTTAGATATATATATAGATAGATAGGTAGATAGTTGGATATATTCATAGATAGATTGATAGATAGATAGATAGTTGGATATATTCATAGATAGATAGATAGATAGATAGATAGATAGATAGTTGGATATATTCATAGATAGATAGATAGATAGATAGATAGATAGATAGTTGGATATATTCATAGATAGATAGATAGATAGATAGTTGGATATATTCATGGATAGATAGGTAGCTAAATCAGAGACAGGGGACAATGGACTATTTATTACACTAGTCCCAGAAATTTAATAATAGTGCTTATTTGTTAGCTGTACCACTTTGGGGACTTAAGGGGATTTTGGATTGGTTGTTTCATAAAGTTGAGTGTTCAAACGTTTCAACCGCTAATTAAATCTACAGAAGAATCATCATTGGGTATGTACATCAATAAAAACACATTTATACAGAAACGTATATTTTGGCGTTTGAGTTAGAATCAACTTAATTTTTTTTTTAAATTACATTAATGTATTTGCAAACTGGTGTTTTCCCTTAAAGTGCCATTAAAACCTTCCCCCATCATTTTTTGTCAAACTCTTGCGAGGGGACCTAACCCTCACGGGGCCCTGTATCCTCTATCCCCTTCAGAATTATTTTCAAAATTGGAAGGAGCTCGGGTTCTGAGCTTGACTGGGCACTTTGAAGGAAACCGCCTAAAAACATTTTTTGTACAAATTATAGATAGTAAGATGAAAATAATTAACATGCATACATCCTATTACTTTGGCATATAGAAAACATATATAATATATACATATACATATAGCCAAAGAGAAGATAAATCTTTTTAGAGAAAGGTTTAGAATTTTAATAAGAATTATTGGCCGTTTTATAATCAATATATAACATCTGAGGGTTAGAACTAGAAAGTTAGTATAAAGGATAAATTTCACGAATATTTTTTCAATTCAATTTTCACATTTACATACCTTACCCCTCCCAAACACATATGTTATCTGGATACTGTGGTATTCGGCAACCGTGAGCCATGCCTATGGCACCCCTGATCTGGGGTTCGGTGGAGGGTCAATGGCCCTCCCCCGAGTCCTGGGGAAGGGGTCTAGTGACCCCCTCCCTACGCTTAGAATTAATGATTGAATCTGTCATGTTTATTATGGTTAACTGTATTCTTAATTCTCCCCCACCCTTTTCAGGGATGGGGGATCATTATTGCCCAAACTGACCATTGTATATGTATTATTTATGCTTTTATGTTATGATTATTTATTCCTATCCATGTAATTATTGTTTGTTGTATATAGCTTCAGTATCTTTTAAACCTTCAATAAAGTGACAACTGAAAATAGATGTTGATCATTATCTAGTGAAAGCTAGAGAAGCGTAGCTTCTCTATAGTAAGGTGTCCACGTCTGTCACACTGCCGTAATCTAATTGAACTCCGGTGTCTGCCATTTATCCTCGGCGGATACCACAACTTTGGTGACAGCTGTGTGAGATTACGGCGAACCACAAGTGTAGAGCAGACGCGCATCTGAGGCTAAGGTACTCCCAGCAGTGAATCTGGCAAAACTGACGCAAGCAACCTGAATTACCCACCCTGGACAGCAAAGTTTAACTCTGCATCCGGCAGTTGTGGAAGCGAGACAGCGAAATTTGACGAATAACCGCGAGCAGCGCTGATATCTAACGGAGAATTGAGCGCCAAAAGGGCTGAAACAGGCCTGCGGACCGGCTGAAACAAGCCAAATAAGTGTAAACGGCTGGAAATAGGCCAACTTTACTGCAAGAAATAGCAGGATCCGAACCAGTGGCGCTAGCAGGACGGGACATTCCCTGCCGCCATCAGCCGGATTTGGATCAGCGGCGCTAGCAGGACGGGACATTCCCTGCCGCCGATAGGCTGAAACATGCCACATAGCTGCAAGCTGCGAGCTAACATACGAGTGTAGTGCACCAGAACAGAGAAAAACTACGTCAACTCCGAGTATCCTGAGAAGCTACAACGCAGCCACCCATCTAGAAAACAGATATTATATCACATTTGCAGGGATTACCACCCTAGTGTGATGGCCAAACAATAGATTTATGAGCAAAGCTTGGCAAACAAATTGTTGTGTTGTGACAAATCTAAGAATAGAACAGGCTTGGATTATTGTGTATTGTGATAACAGCTAAAAATAGAACAGAGTTGGTAAACAAATCTGTTATGCAATTGTGATAAGGACAAAAATAGAAGCTAGATGTAATATAATAAAGACCCTGATATACAATCAAAACAATCTCAAGCCCACAGCACAACAACAATACACCCCTTATTCCAAGGGAAAGGGAGGGGCCCCTCTCCATTGAAGGCAAATACAATCAGGGTGATATAATAGATAAGCCTAGGATTAAGAAGAAAAGGCCCTATTACACCAGCACACAGTTACCCCCCTCCCTCACAGGGGGAACGGACGGAGTTACCCCCGTCCCCTCATGCGCTTCCCCCTTCCTACCCACACTAGACTAAGTCCGTCTGTAGTGTGGGGCTAGTGATCGGACACACAGAGCGCCATTCACGGGTAGCGCAACAGAGTGCGGAAAATATCATAAATCCAACGGACGAAGCGGACCAATGAGAGAGCGAGTTGAGGGGTGAGAGCGCGTTTTCCCCGTGTGCGCGGATTTGGCGGCGCGGACGCGCGTTACAAGGACAGGAGATTCCACGCACACACACACACACACACTCACACCGGAGCGGAGCTACTCCATAGCATTTAACAGGGGTATTTTTAGCAAATAAAGAATTGCAAGTTTCTTTCCTTCTAGCTCTAGTGTGATAAAGGAAAACCCAATCAGTTCCTGACAGCAGTTCAGACCCTCAACATCTATCTACCTCTACCAGCCTACCCTACAACCTCAACACCTAACTAGTGATAAGTACAGCTAAGTTATATCTTTGCAACTAAATTCCCAACCTAGTGATACAAACAGTGTTGGCTGTTAGGCTAGGAAGCCTCAAGTGACAAACCATTCATTTTAGTACTGTATAACTTTGTGCCCGCCGTTGCACCGTTGACCCAATGGACCAGCATCAAGCCCCAGGAGGTGACCAAGCCCCAGGATGGCTCCAGGATGACCCTCAGCCGGCCCCAGCCGAGTACCGCAAGCTGATGCTGAGCAATCTGCCGGAGTTTAGAGGGCCGCCCAAGCAATCCTGGTTGGCACATATCCGCAGACTCGAGATGTCATGGGCGGCTTACCGTGTGCCACCTCATGATTCCCTCAACCGCCGCAACGCCCTACTACTGTCACTGGTAGGGCAAGCGGCGGAAATGGCGTCCCATCTGTTTGGCGAGGCAGGCCAAGCCTTGACCTACGAACAGGTCAAGACCGAGTGTGAATTGCTATTTCGCCCTGCTTTTGAATCCCAAACGCTTAAACAAGCGTTTAGGGATTACAAGCAACACTCGACAGAACCTATACAAGCGTACATATCAACTAAGTGCGCCTTGTATAGGGACGCCTACAACCATGAGGATCTTGAGTTGTTGGTGGACGAATTAAATCGTGGAATTCGTAACGCCAATGTAAAACGCCTCATGATGAACCATGAAATTACGAGTGTACCTGAGTACACTCGTAAGGCCATGTTCACCGTGACCATGGTTACTAAGCAGCTGAAGGAAGGTGTGTGCTTAGTGGACTCGACCGACGGGCTGACTGGATCTGCCTGCATCCAGTTGCCCCAATATGACGAGTCGGAGCCAATGGAGATTGGCTCCTTGGCTCCGGGTCTCCACCAGATGGGGAAGGTCGCTCCAGATGACAAGGTTCCAGGCCGCTGCTACCGCTGCCAGGGGAGAGGCCACCGAGCTCGAGACTGCCCAACGCCTGTGGAAGTTAGCCTAGAGGAGAGGCGCACCCAGCCACGCCGTGACCGTTCTGCCAAGTGTGAGCGTTGCCACTATGACGGTCACACGGCGGCCGATTGTAGAGCTGACTGGGCCCAGGTAGCCAGCCGCAGGCGCACCGCCGACAAGGGTGCCCCTCCAGGGAAGCCCAGCAGAGTGGCCCACATGGAAGGGAGCGCGCCCCCAGCACCACCACAGCAAGCAGCCGCCCCCAGAGCTGCGGACCGAGCCGATGGGATGCCGCAGTTTGGGACTGTCCCAGCTAGGATCAACGTACTGGGCGGCGCGGCTGAACCCAACCGGGTTGGCCTAGGCTTCAGTCTTAACCATCTGGGGCCAGAGCTGATACAGCCCAACAACATAGCCGAGCCAGAGGTGCTGAGGCCCCAGCCTTTTAGCCTCAACATGATGGAACCTGCCCGACTGAGCCTACCCAGCAAGAGTGGAGGGGCGCTGCCCAGCGTCCCTGAGACGGTGTATGGGGAGGTCCTGGCAGCCGCCGAACGAGAGAGGCAGGAGGTGCTAGCCAGCACCTCTGCATCGATGTATGGGACGCCACCCGGCGTCGCCACCTGGGATGATGGGGGGGTGCTATCCAGCGCCTCCCACCTGGTGCCTGGGGCGACAACCGTCGCCGCCACCGAGATACCTGGATCCTGGAACGAGCCAGCCTCCAACCTGATGTCTGGGGCGACAACCGTCGCCGCCACCGAGAGACCTGAGTCCTGGAACGAGCCAGCGGTCCCAGAGGAAGGGGTGACACCCGTCACCCCCAGTCAGCCAGCGCCACCAGCCTGCAGGGAGAGCCCAGCTACATGCCATCCAGAGCCCCCTGCCAGCCAAGGGAACCCAGCTGCTCAACATCAGGATAAGTTGAATTTGTTAAATGTGTTGTATCCAAGATATTGTAAATACCCAGCCTTGCCTGTGCCCCCTGCACCAGAGGCTGGGGAGATTGAAATTTGGGAAAATAAGGACTTGCCTGTGCCACATGCACCTGAGTTCCTAGGGCAGGGGAGGGAAGTGAGTAAGGGCGAGCCTGTGCCACCTGCACTTCAGCCCCATGCCACTGGGCATGCTTTGGACAAGGGAAGGGAACACTTAGGGCTAGGGGAGCCGACACCCAGGCAAGTGCCAGTCGCTTGCCAGTCTGTCATTGGGGAGGGTATCGGGGTGCCTCGGCCGCATACAGATAACGCTCAATGGAAACTTGTATCTAGCCAGGAGCAGC
Organism: Acartia tonsa; assembly: GCF_053477335.1. Taxonomy (NCBI): domain Eukaryota; kingdom Metazoa; phylum Arthropoda; class Copepoda; order Calanoida; family Acartiidae; genus Acartia; species Acartia tonsa. The sequence goes on along the minus strand of NC_137269.1, from coordinate 38,387,206 downwards.
CCAGCCGTGTCCAGTCCCAAGAAGCAGCCGTGACCAGAGCTGAAGATCCCCAGCCGCGTGTACGAGGAAGATGGTTGCCTGGAAGCCTCTCCCATTGGTGGATGGTCCTGTGGGGCCTCCTGCTGGCAGCTGTGTGGCCTACAACCAGCTACGTCCTGGTGGGGTGGGACTGTGCCAACCCCACCCATGTCACGTCTTACAATAAAGAAAAGATGTGTAACACGGAGCCCCTACACCAGGAGGTGCCCCTTGGCCATGAAGTGCACGTCCTGCAGCAAGTCAAGGTGAGGGAAACCACTGGGTACAGTTGTCAGCTCACCGTGTCCCAGTGGACATTCAGGTGTGGGGTATGGGGTCACCTCAAGGTGACCTCGGTCCCCACCCTCATGAGGCCAACCAAGATAGACCCAGAAGCGTGCCGAGACCTGGCCAGGAACCGAGTCTACACGTTGCCAGGCAAGACCCAGCCACTGACGTTCCAGCTGAACCATCCCCTGTTCTTCACCATCGACATGGTGGGCGCCCTCGTCAACAGCCCCGAGGGGGTGGGTTGTGAGGGGGAGGACGTCCACTTCGAGGGCCAGCTATACCGCAACGAATTAGTGCTCCAGGAGCGACGGCTGCTGGTCAAGGAGGAGACCTATGTGGTGGAGGATGGACGGGTGGAGTCCCAGTCTGACCACCTGACCCTAGAGTGTCCCCATTCTGAGCTGTCCTGCATCACTGGGGAAGCAACCTACGTGTGGGACCACCTGGGAAGAGATTGCCCCTTGAGGCTGATCCGCAGCCTCCAGCCCAGCCTGGTGATGGATGCATATCTGGTTGACCATCAGGCCCAGTTTTTCATCAACATGACCAACCCCACCTCGATTGTGAACTGCGACTTCGAGGCCCATGCCACAAACCATCCAGCGTTGTTCGTGGCAGCTGACCCAGCCGCGGCTGCGCTGCCCAGAGTGTCGGCCAGGGATGTTGACGTTCCCCTTCAAGCACAGATACATGCAGGTTATATTGGGTTTACCCTGGAAACGCGCATGAAAAGCACCGCAGCAGAAGAAGTAGCGGCCAACTGCTGGAAGCTCCAGCAACTAGACCCGGCCCACCCGGTGCGTGTCCAGGGGAGCACGTTCTCGGTACTGAGGGGAGACATCCTGCTGCAGCTGACCTGCCAACGTCACAAGTACGTTGTCCGCGAACACAAGGAGTGTTGGGACAAAGTGCCAGTAGAGCCCACAGGTTTTGTAGACGCTGTGACACGGGTATACAGTGAACACGCCACCAAGATTCCCTGCTCCTCCACCTACCCCCTGACTGTGCACGCGGAGGAAGGCTGGATAGAGTTAACCCCCACTCCCAAGAAGAGGCCACCCCCGCTGGATACGCCTAAACAGTTGTTGACAGAACCCTTAGATGACTTCAGTTCAGGTGGCTTGTATTCGCAGGCTGAGTTGAACGACTGGCAACAACTGCTGGCGTTCCCAGCATACAAGAGTGCCATGCTGACCGGCCTATCCTATGGCTCCTGCGTTCAGCAAGGCAGCTGTTCGGCCACAGGAGACCATGGGATAGTGTCCTACAACATTGACCGACTGGCGGAGGAAGGAGAGGCAGCCCTGGATGTCTGGGCTGGATTTAGACAAGCCATCCACGAGTGGGGAGATGGCGCAGCCATACTGTGTTTGCTGTTGTTGATCCTCAAACTGCTGGGGGACCTAACCATCATTTCCCTGGCAGCAGCACAAGGAGGAGTCCGAGCAGCCCTGAATGCGATATCACAAGTGTTCCTGTACCATCCAGCTTTATATAGGAAAGCGCTGGCTAGAGCCAGGCTCAACCATGCCAAGTCCCGGGACTTTTCAGTGGACTGGGATGCCATTCCCATCGGCAGGGAAGCAGCCGAGGAAATGGTGTCTATGAAATCAACTGACAGCGGGCATGACCGCCCAGGTAGGCCAGGACCGCCCTCTGGCAGACCCCGCGGCCCCTCAGGAGGACAGGCCGCTGCTCATACGATCAACCTGGCAGCCAGTGCCCCAGCCGCTGCCAACAACAACCAGCAGGCCCCACTGCTGACTGTTCCAGCAACAACTGTGCCACCAGCAAACCTGATACCTGCCGGCGCTGACCAACGTGTCCAACCCAAGCCAGCCTCTGCCTTCTATCCCACATTGGGAGCCCATCAACCCTAAGAAGATACTCACCACTAGGATTCCATTGAATCATTATCGGTTGTATATATTTTAGCCCTAAGGAGCGGACCGAAGGCCTCAACCACTGTCGGAAGTCTGGTAGGGAAACCACCTCCCAGCCTTCCGAGGGGAGAGTTGTGGTATTCGGCAACCGTGAGCCATGCCTATGGCACCCCTGATCTGGGGTTCGGTGGAGGGTCAATGGCCCTCCCCCGAGTCCTGGGGAAGGGGTCTAGTGACCCCCTCCCTACGCTTAGAATTAATGATTGAATCTGTCATGTTTATTATGGTTAACTGTATTCTTAATTCTCCCCCACCCTTTTCAGGGATGGGGGATCATTATTGCCCAAACTGACCATTGTATATGTATTATTTATGCTTTTATGTTATGATTATTTATTCCTATCCATGTAATTATTGTTTGTTGTATATAGCTTCAGTATCTTTTAAACCTTCAATAAAGTGACAACTGAAAATAGATGTTGATCATTATCTAGTGAAAGCTAGAGAAGCGTAGCTTCTCTATAGTAAGGTGTCCACGTCTGTCACACTGCCGTAATCTAATTGAACTCCGGTGTCTGCCATTTATCCTCGGCGGATACCACAATACGTTAAGTGGATACTTTGGCCAAAAGTTATTTTAATTCATCCCCTTTTTTAAAGGAACTATAAAGAGCTTCAAAGAACCTAAATATTTGGAGGGGATAGGTACAAAAATGTAACATGTTACAAGGTGTATGGATATAATGACCAAACTTTGTTATAAAGAAGATTTACCACTTAAAATATAAACCCACAAAAGTTGTTACGCATCCGCTTGTCCTTGGGGAGGTTTTAGGTTTGCACCCGCTTCATAAATAAAGATGCTAAAATTTACACCTACTGCTGATATATCAGATGCGTGACATTATTGATATGAATAGGAAACTTAACACCATGACTTCCAGACAAAGATCGTGAAATCAAATGGTTGCTTGTCTGCAATAGTTGGGATCTGAATGCTTTGAGACTTTGTTATTAACTAGCGGCTACGCACCTAGAAACATCTAGGGGCACTTAGGGTAGGAAGGGGAAAAGTCAACCTCATCCCATTTTAGATTTGAGTTTCAAAAAATTATTTTTTGGGGGGAGGGGGTGAAAACACCCTCCCCAAAAATAGTTTAAAACCTTCCCGGGACCTATAAGAAGCTTCACTGTAAAGGAGAACAATATCAGTTCAGCGGTTAGCGAGATCCTTCGGGACAGACAAAAAACACTTACTACTTTATATAATAAGATTGTCCCCAGAGGTATTAATCAGGTATTTACATATGTAGTGTGCCAGTGCAAATCCAGAGGTCACGTACAGCGAAACTGAATGCGAACTACAGAGACACTTCACTCTTAAATCACAAACACAGTGGATTCAAATTAAATACACTTTATTTTATGAAAGTCAGCACAATACTAAAGTACATTATTATATACATCTTTTAGGATAGGTTACTATGACTACAAATAGCCTTCTTCACAATTTATGATAGCAGACTAGTTTTGCGGTCCTTTTGGCCCTTACGCCTACTTGAAATATAAGAATTTTGTAGAAAATTGGAATTTTTAATTTGTCATTTTTTTCATGAAATCCTGTCAAGTTATTGTCAAATGCTCTTATTAAGTCAAAGTGTTCTTAATCATAACCAAATGTATATATATGAAATGGTCCATAATTAAGAACAGTTTGACTAAATAAAATCATTTAACCACAACTCAATTATGTTTATGTTTATTTTTAAGTCCTAAAAAAATTTCACTCTATGATTCTCTATATCAAGTAATCCTATTGTATTCACTATGTATTGTACAATTCAGAATATAGAGAATCTCTACTCTCTATATCTAGTAATCCTATTGTATTTACTATGTATTGTACAATTCAGAATATAGAGAATCTTTACTCTCTATATCTAGTAATCCTATTGTGTTTACTATGTATTGTACAATTCAGAATATAGAGAATCTTTACTCTCTATATCTAGTAATCCTATTGTATTTACTATGTATTGTACAATTCAGAATATAGAGAATCTTTACTCTCTATATCTAGTAATCCTATTGTATTCTCTATGTATTGTACAATTCAGAATATAGAGAATCTTTACTCTCTATATCTAGTAATCCTATTGTATTTACTATGTATTGTACAATTCAGAATATAGAGAATCTTTACTCTCTATATCTAGTAATCCTATTGTATTTACTATGTATTGTACAATTCAGAATATAGAGAATCTTTACTCTCTATATCAAGTAATCCTATTGTATGTACTATGTATTGTACAATTCAGAATATAGAGAATCTTTACTCTCTATATCTAGTAATCCTATTGTATTTACTATGTATTGTACAATTCAGAATATAGAGAATCTTTACTCTCTATATCTAGTAATCCTATTGTATTTACTATGTATTGTACAATTCAGAATATAGAGAATCTTTACTCTCTATATCAAGTAATCCTATTGTATGTACTATGTATTGTACAATTCAGAATATAGAGAATCTTTACTCTCTATATCTAGTAATCCTATTGTATTTACTATGTATTGTACAATTCAGAATATAGAGAATCTTTACTCTCTATATCTAGTAATCCTATTGTATTCTCTATGTATTGTACAATTCAGAATATAGAGAATCTTTACTCTCTATATCTAGTAATCCTATTGTATTTACTATGTATTGTACAATTCAGAATATAGAGAATCTTTACTCTCTATATCTAGTAATCCTATTGTATTCACTATGTATTGTACAATTCAGAATATAGAGAATCTTTACTCTCTATATCTAGTAATCCAATTGTATTGACTATGTATTGTACAATTCAGAATTCTTATGTTGTGAATTTTAAACGTTATGGTTTTTGGACACATTATTCAATAGACTGTCCCAAAAATATAAAATGCACCACTTAACTTTTTTAAGACAGGGATCTTAAGGGATAAGACAATGCATAATGAATTGACAAGAATGAATGACAAGATTACCCTTATATTGATTTTAATTATTGGTTGAAAAGTTTTGTCACGGACGAATATTTGGCGTTTATCCCTAACATTGAAAATTAATCACAAAATTTTTTTTAAAACTGCTTATTTTAAGGTAGGTTAGTTTAATTAAAGGTTAGAAAGCCCCTACAGGTATAGTAACCAGTTGGGATAGGACCCTTAATCAAAATTTCTGGTCATGCTATTTTAACTTTACATTTATATTGGTTTCAAACATTCCCCCCCTTCTTGTAACATGGAAATGCTGAATTTTAAAAATTTAAAAATTGTGGATCCATATCGGAGGTGAATTCAAAACTTTAAAAAATAAATTCTAAATAAAACAACTATTAAAGTGACAATTCATATAAGGTAAGACAAACGACCTCAAATATGTATAGGTGTAGCGGTCATACAAAAAAATATCCAATGAGAGGCGAGTATAAATTTTACCATTGGTCAATTACAATGTATACTGGCCTCTCATTGGACAACTTTATTTTATAACGTCATTTTTTGGTGCCATTTTGCGCTGTCTCGGCCAGTGGTCCCTTTTTCAACAACTTTCTATCAGTTTTTGGATTTAAAGGCAAAAAGTAACATTATTTTTTCCCCTTTTATTTTTTGTATAAAAAAACGTGTTTATTCTATGCATGTATAAAAAGGTATAATAGGAGTATTAATATCAATCCTATAGTCGCTTTTAAATGACAATATTACAGTAGGTTTTTTGGATTTTTTTTGTAGGTCAACAAGTACTGTTATATTCACAAGTAGCACATCAAAAAGATGCCAATATTGTCAGAAAAAGACAGAAAACTTAGATATAGTTAATGACAACTCAGCACATAGAAAAAGGGAAACATTAGGCGCGTTGATTTTTCTTTTAGTGATTTCTTTTTGAAAGGTGGAGGTGCCCTTTTCAAAATAGATTTTTGAAATCTTCCCTGGACCTTTAAAAAGCTCTCCTCTAAAGTAGAGTATATCAGTCCAGTGGTAAGTGAAATATCTCGGTACAGACAGGCACACAGAAAGACAAACAAACAGACAGAGAGACACACAAATAAACAGATACATAGACAGACGACAGATATCCTGCATCTACATTTCTCAATTAATTTAACCTTTTCTCAAAATTTCCGTCTGTCTGTTAGTCTATTCTTTAGGTCTTAATGCTAATAATAGATGTTATTGTCTTCGTTTAAATCAAAATTAAAAAGGTCCTAGGAACCAGCTATAGTAATGTGTCTGTCTCAAATAAAAATCCACCAAATTCTTGAAAGATATTCTGAAATTTCCAATTATTCTTTTCCTAACCTAATTGAGAAATCTGATGATAGCTATTAACTATGTGGGTATTTTTTTTTTGGGGGGGGGGAAGTTTATATTAATCTAATCATATCATCATTGTACTCCCCTTCCCTGGGTTGTCTGCATTCCTAAATCCTAAGATTATGCAGAGGTAAGGGAAACTATTTCATTTACTTTTATTTTCACATATTTATTACAATAAAAGTCATTTCGTTATGATAAAAGTTTATATAACCGTTCAGCTATTCGTTGGTTGAAAAACTTCCATATTTACATTTATAGGATCTTAGATGTTTTACTTATGATATTGTACCTTGTTATACTAGGAATCGAAAATCAGTTAAAAGGATAATTATATAATACAAATAAATTGTCAAAAAAGATTCAGTATTGAAGTACAGACTTTGCTTACTTAATCTTTTTAATTGTTACAGGAATCATCATGCAATTGCAAAGTTTAAAATTAATAGGACAATTCTAACATGCCAAAATAAGAACGACCTGATAAGGTACAGTCGGACGGACGGACTGACCCTAAATATAGAAAAGCTTCATTAAATTAGCCGTTTTTAAAATCTTACTGGAAAAACATAATAATCTTTTGGGTTCAAATAAAAGTTAACCAAATCTAAAAGTCGTATTCCATTTATTAGAAATGTAAACTTTCCCCCAACTAAGAAAAATCTTTCTATTTCCCTCGCAAGCAGACAAATATGTTTATAAATAGAAAGGTAAATAAAAATATTAGTTTAAAATAAACTAAGATAAGTGAAATAAGTGAAAATGTGCTTGCCAAACTTTTTTTTATTTAAGGTCGATACGTAACAGATATCTCATACCAATACTTAATAGAATTCTTGTTATCATTTAAAACTTTTGCAGGATGATTCCTGTATCAGTCAGGTACGATTTTGAAAGCGTAGCAACTCTATAATCTTAATCAGAAAATCCTATATTTTGTTTATTAACGTTTTTGTTGCAAGAATGCATAAAAGCGAAGCACACAAATCAGTAGGAAGGACAAACGAACATTCTCTTGTAGAGTGTCAGAACTTAAAGTCAGAATATTTTCCAAACTAAGTTTGTCATAAAATAAGGACATACTTTCATTTTACGATTTGATTATAGCAATGCTTAGCTTGTAATATATTGTACCCTGTTGTCCTAGGAATTAGTATATCAAAAAATCAGATAAATAGGATTATTATATCATACAAAAAGTTATTGTGAAAAAGTTAAAATCAGCATGTTAAATGGACGTACGGACTTTCTGAATTAATTTGATATTCACCAAGCAGAAATTTAGATTTCACAGGGAGCAATTAAGTTTAGAATTAAGTAGCTTCGCTACTAATAGAATAACTGTTTTTGGTTAGGGTTAAATTAAGAAGGTTGAGTAAGCCTTACAGGATAGAAAAAATATATGTTCGCTAAAATATCAAGTCTAAACTAATTAACGCCTTGCAATAGCTATTTTTTTCAAATAATCTAAATCTCCAGCTCTGTAAATTTTGCAATCTTTTTTATGTTATTTTTATTTTGGCGATACTACCTAGGTTCTATAAGTTTAAAGGGATCCAGGATACCTTTGTTTGATATATTTTGGGCAAAGTAGACAGATACATAGTGATCTATTCATGGTTACCCGGGCAAAACTGATTAGGATTTAGGTTGTTTAATGTTATAGTAATTTCAATTGTATATTATATTTTTTTTTGATTTTATGACTTTTTTTTGTTTAATTTTTATGCCCAAATAAATATGTTTATGTTTATTATATTATTTTTTCAAGGGGCTAAGGCGGGGTTTAATATTCTTCCCCCTATCTAACTATGATATACTGATATATTTGTAATTTTAGAAAAATAACTAAAATTAGTTAAAAATGTGTAACAGTGAAGAAAATGAAAATGAAATAAAACAAGAATTTGAAAATTCTGACTTTGCAAACAGTGCTTTGGCTGTGTTTTTCCACATGAAAAACAAAAATGAATTTGTCGATTTTAAAATTAAGGTAAATGATTTTTAGTAGTGAAGCTACACTCTGCATAATGTAGTCAACCGTGTTGGTTTGTCTTCCAGCTGATCGGTAAACTTGCAATTAACCAATTAATAGATATAATCAGAGTGTACAAGAAAAAAGTAGAAAAAGATACATAGTTTTACGTCTCTAATCTCTATAAACTATGCATTAACTTTGTTCAAAGTATTTATGATATCTCTAAAAGCAAAGATGCAAAATAAGTAATATTGGAATTATTGGGTGTTTAAATGCATTTAATGTTGAAAAAAAAAAAATGTAAAAGATAATAAAATATATCTTGTAACGAGCTTCTTTGCTTGTTGACATATTTTGAAAATTAAAAAAAAATAACAAATATAACAAAAAATTGGTTTATTTACAATACCTTCCCAAAATAATCCTTGTGCTTACATAGGGAACAACAAATTAAAAAAAAAGATTATCCATGGACATTTTAAAATCCATTAAGCAAGCTGACCTACGCATAGTTCACACACACACACACACGCACACACACATATAAAATCAGCTGATTTCTAAACCCCAAGTTTATTTACATCTTTACAGGAAAAATATTCGAACATATTTTTCTCAAAAATATTAAGCGATTTTTTAAAAAATAAAATGAAATTAGTTGGCAATGACCCGATACAGTTATTACAAGGAAAACAGTATGTTATAGAGGAGCTTTGCTTATATTTAAGCGCCAGGTATATTTTTTTTATTTTAAAAAATTTGTATATTTATATTTAATAATCTTGCTAAATGTTTGAAACCCTTTTAAGTCAAATTTAAACTAATTTTGTATTTAATATTGCTATTTTTCCCAGAGATGTTTGTAACCTATTGTGCCTAAGCAAATCTTGGAGGGAGGCAGTCAATATAAATCCTATTTGGTACAGGTACAGATATTTAGAGTCATTTAACCCGTAATGTTCGGGGGAAGGCGCTTTAAGCGCCCCACACCCCCCCCCCCCCGGTTTTTGTAACTGGTATAGATTATATAGTAATTTAGGCAAAACACGTAACGGTTAATAGCTAATGAATTAGATTTAACAATATAAAACCTAAGCTATTTATCTGATTTTTGGAACAATGATTCCAAGGACAATAAAGTACAGTATTTAAGGCAGAAAGATTTCTAAAATCAAGTTTAAAAATGCAAGTATATACTTAAACAAAATCCTTTATTTATGCAACTTTGTAAAAATTATTATTCTACTTATGCTTTGACGCTTACGTGTTCAAGTTCGTTTCTTTTATTTTTGGTTAATTTATTTCAGTTTGACTTTCGTATCGCCTTTGATTTTTTTTTTATATGTAGCGTAGCTATTCTGAAACTAAGGTATGTTCGTAGGTACGTCCGGACGTAAGTCACTACGTCATTTATACAAAGTAAAGTTTAAGCTGAAAGGTCTACTTATTTTTTTGTATTTTTATATTCAGTTGATTTAATTCTACAACATTTGCTTCAAGTTTCTGTTTATTGAAACAATATGCGGGTTTTTTAATTCAAGCTGCTCTACATATGAAATCGTTGTTCTTGTTTATTTCTAAAATTGTTTGAAGATTTGCTGAAGAAAAGGGGCTGGATCATCCCTCAATTATAAAAAGGTAAAACTTTCATAAAAAAAAATAATTCTTTTATTTAATTATTTTAGATTATATTTTGCATCCTAAAATAACGTTTTTTGTTTTGATTTTTTTTTAAACTTTAAACATATTAATCTTTAGATTCATCTTTGATTGTCCTACGACTCTTCATTTTCTTGAAGACTCTATAATCGCTATCTAAACGTCCTTACTTTCATTTCAAAGTTGCTAATTCTTAACCTTTTTGACAACAACTCTTTGTATGATATTATTTTCCAATTTTGCCATTTACAATAATGATTTCTAGATCAACAAGGTATAATATCATAAGCGCAGCAATTCTAAAACACAGGCCTTAAATGCAAGTAAACAATATACTTAATTTGAGCAAAATTACAAGACTTTTACATTATAATTGTATGCAATTACAATTAATTATAACACTCTACAAGTGTTAATGTTTGTTTATCCTACCGCCTAATTTTAGAGATTCACTTTTATTGATGTTGTAATTCTTGTTTATACAATAATTTGTAGCTTGTTTCTATTTTAAAACAGGGTAGATGAGAATGATGTAAATAAAGCAAACACAAATATATCACCCTCGTGCTTTTGGTTAAAGGTTCTTCAATATCACACAAAATTAAGGTAAAACTACTATTTTTTAACAATGTCGTTGCTTCTAGACTTAAAAGCATGAGAGTGTATTAAAACCCTGCTTACGCCTGCGCTGTTTTTTAATGCTGCATAATAGATTGAATTTAGATTAATTTTAAAATAGTTTCTTATAATTTAAACATCTACAAAATGCTGATAAAACGTTCTTCTAAACTCCCCTAAAACAGTTATAAACCTTCCCTGTAACGGAGAACTGTATCGGTTGAGCGGTTAGCTAGATCCTTTGCTCTATATTCACAATCATATAGACATACTATTCCTTTCATAAAAAGATGATTGTTTTATAATAGACTAGTAGCTACGCCCCTAGCATCTAGGGGCTTGGAATTCAAAGAAACAAGAAAAGGGCTGAAAAATAGCCAAAAACTATCCCCAGGCTTAATCTAAAAATAAAACTTTCTCTAACCATAACAATTTTACAATTTTTTTAGAAATAATTGGAGAAATGGTATCAAAGAAGAAAATAATTTAGAAATTCCACAGTAAGTCATTATTTAAATTGGTTGGATATTAGAATATGTTCGTACATCCAACTGACTATCATATTACATTGGCGGTTTAACAGTTTTTTGAGGTGATAAAAATAACTATTGATTTTTCCCCTAGCCTAGGAGTGACTAGGGGGGGGGGGGGTGTAAACCCCTACACTTTAACTTAACACTAAAATGAAATTTAACCATTTTTCTATTTTTTGGCTAAAATCTTTGTATGGCTAGTACGTTTTTTCTTTGAAAAGCAGAGCTCAATCGGTCCATAAGTTTGGGATATCTTAAGTTTCATCCAGACGCCCAGACACCAACACATTCGGACGGACAGACAAACTGACAGACACCATTCTGCTTTGTATAAAAGATAGGATATTATTTTATTTTAGTTGTTCAATTTTTAGGGGAGCAAAGTCGAGTAGCATGTCCTGTTTTGATGCGGATGATCATTTCTTTGCATTTGGTAATTTATTACATGCGTGGCATCTTCATAAACATCCATACGTCTGTTAAGATAGCTTTATCTTTAATTTAGGCATGTTAGAATTATCTTATTCATTCCCAAATTTAGCATGATCATTACTGTAAAAGTTAGGTACTATATAGAAAGAGAAGCAAATTTCAATTAATTCTTAGAACTATTAGGCATAATGTTATAAGTTTTAAGAATCACTAAGGCTAAAAAAGTGTGTAAATACATATTAAGTATCCTGTAATTAAGTAGTTTTGGGATATATTTATACAGAATTTTTTAAAATGATACAAGCATAATTTACAGTCCAATATCCCCTCCCTCCCTGTAACTTCAAGACAAATGCCGTACAACCAAAGGTTCAGTTTTGTCTGTGTATTAACCCTTACAGATCGGGGGGGGGGGGGAGGGGCTCAAAGAGCCCCCCCCCCCCTCTAGTTTTTTCAATCTCATTTTTTTGTAGGTAAGTTGGAGAGCTGTAACTTCATGACTTTTTAAGTTTAGTAATTATACGTCGGCAAGAGTTGATTTTATTAGGATATCTGGTCTGTGTCGGTCGTGGTGTCCGGTCAAAGTCGGTTGGGTAGCAAAAAAATTTTTAAAAAATTCTAAATAAATCTTAATTTCTACATTATGACTTTTGTGTATAAGGTAGAAACCTAAATTTTTTTTGGTGTATACTTAGATATCAATGACCTTCTGAGAAAAGTGGTGTTATGACCGTTTGACCGCTCCCTGACCGACTTTATGACCGATTTTTGTCCGGCTTTTACTACAGACATAAATCATGAATATCGTGGCTTCTATTACAGCTAGAGACCTATAATTTTTTTTGGTAAATCCTTGAGCAATAATAAACAGATAAAATATTAATTTGCGCCGCCAACCGCCGTTTTACCGCCGTAACCGCCGAAAATGGCGGTTTCCGTTATTTTCCGTTTTTTGGCGATGTTCAGAAAAAATAATTTTTTTGTTATGAAAAATAAAAGTTCGTCCTAAAATTTGGTCATCCTAGCTGCAAAATTGGCCGCTCTACAGCTGTTTTAAAATTTAGCGACTGGCCGCTAAAAAGCAGCTAAGGAGCGGTCTGGCCGCTATGACAAGAAAAAGTAATTTTCTCTAAAAATACACATGAACCACCAGAAAAAAATTTTACGTCTTTATCTGTACCAGGAGCCTTGCCATCCAATCAGAGCGCAGATTTTTTAAATCCACCAATCACGGATGCCAAAATTAATTAACCTAAATTGCATTTCCACTTTTAGATAAAGAATTATAGAAAAAACGAATTTTATAAAAAATCCTCAAAATTTGATGCAGATTTCAAACTTTAAAATTCCGGAAAACTTATATATCTTACTATGTATGGCCAATCGAGCACTACACAAACTTTAAATGTTTTTTTTGTGATATAAAAGATTTTGCTTTTGGTATAAAAATAGCCTAAAACCAACTCGGGACAAGCATTTATCTACCGTTAAAAGGGAATTCTTTATCTACAGCCGTTTTGGAAACCTTTAAACATATTTTTGTAAAGTTTAATTTAGGTACTCAGAGTGGTTTGTTGGTGGTTTATGATTTACAGTCAAACTTTTATTGTCAAAATGTAAGAACTGTTAAAAAATCAAAGGAAAGTCAAAAAATCAATATTTTCTGGATTTTCAACTTAACTTAATATGAACTAGAATATTTTGTATGGACATGTTTCAAATTTTTTATATTAGTTATTTATCGCATCTTATTAGCTTTCCGCGGATATAAAAATAGTTAATATTAAAATTTCACTTTTTTATATTCATAGAAAACCGGATATATACGATGCTACACATAATTTTTTAGTATGGTTGAGAACCGGTTCTGAAATGATAGTGTATAATTATATCTTAGTAAATTTTTCATCATATTTTTTTTTAAATACCTAAGTTTCCATGAAAATTTATCTTGTTTTCTTGACTTTTAGATAGAAAAGCTATACGTAAGGTAAACACTTTTAAATCTAAGCTTTTTAAAAATAATATATGTTCCATGGAAAACAAAATTTGGTAAAGAGGTTATCTTGATTTACTTTAAGTAGTAAGGTTTTTTTTTGTCTGAAGCTTAAGATTTCGATAACTTTTAATTTCTACATTTCAGGGAATCTTCACATAGGTCTCGGGATAGTTTTAAGTAGGGTTGGGCCGGATATCCCAAAGATAGCCGAAAGATTTATATTAAAGTTTTTTTTGTAGACATTCTAAGGTTATTGTTATGCAATTTGGATTGATTCAAGGTAAATGTTTAAATTATTTCTACTATATTTGTAATAAACATAATGATATTTAACTAAATTATTCTTTCTGAAGATTGAAATTATTGGTTGATAAGTTTTGTCACTGATAGTTTAGAACAAACTAATCAAAATTAAATTAAAGTAACTAATAAAAAAATGTGGTTATAAAGATTTGGGTACCTCCTCCCTCCTCCCTCCCTGATCATCTTTTATCTCTCTATCTCTCTCCTTCTCTCTCAATGTTTGTTAAAAGCGAAGCTTTTCTTTAATTAGGGTCGGTCCGTCCTTCCGTCCGTCCGAGATAGATAGCTTTTATTCGTTGATTTAGGCATGTTAGAATTGTCCTATCGATTTAAAACTTTGCATGATGATTCCAGTAGTAGTTAGGTACGATTTAGAAAGCGTAGCAACTCTATAATCATTACCAGAATGTTCGTACGTTCATTTTAAACATGTTGATTTTTCTACTTTTTTAACAACTAATTTTTTTGTGATCTAATTATCCGTTTGATCTGATTTTTGGTATATTGGTTCCTGGGATAACAAAGAACAACAGTAGAAGCGAAGCAACTCTATAATCAAGTCCTAAAATGTAAGTATGTCCATAAACATTATCCTGTATCAAGCAGTTTTTCAACAAACTTACTTACAATTTTGCTTCGACTCTTTCGATACTTTTATATTCTGATTATTCAGTTCAGACACTATACAAGTGCTAATGTCCGTTTGTTCTACTATTTTAGTGCTTCGCTTTTGTGGATGTTGTCATCCTTATTTTTATCTATCTTTCTGTCTTTCTCTCCATAAATTTTAGATAATATTTCATATGTATACTTAACGAACTTTGTATTCAAAGGGGTAGGTGGGGAGCAGGAAAATAGACTAAAACCATCCCAAAGATTGTACTGAGATAATACTTTGGAGCAGGAAAATAGCTTTGCCCCATCCTGGGATCTTCCTTATGAAACTTCCCTATAAAGGAGTGTTCAATCAATTAACTAGTCATTAATATCTTAAGCTTTGGACAGAAAAATCTTAGTACCTTATTTAATAGGATAAGAACAAAAATTTGTATGATATCTTCACTAAATGAAATTTTCATAAAATTTACATTAAGTCAAACAAATATATTTCAGTTTACAGCATATATCCCCGATTACAGCTGATTTACTCGAAAACATTAGAATCTGTCGTTCAAAGGTAATTTTGATTGCTTTAAAGTTACAAATATTGTAACTAAAAACAAAATAAAGCTATAATGTTAATCATGAAGCTCTTTATTGTGCCTATATAAAAAAATGACGTCATACAATACAAATTATAGGCCAATACACAGACTAAATTACCAATGGCAGGCCAGTATATATTTTAATTGATCAATGGTAGGCCAGTATGACGTTATTTTTTACAAGCACTATAAAAAGATTCATTAATCCTTATCTAGAATCGGCGATTTTCTGATGTAAACAAGGCCTTTGATTGAATGCTTTATTTATTATCCTTACAAATAGTAATTTTAGACATTTTTCAGTAGTGAAGCTTCTCTATAAGTTCACCTTATCTGTCAGTAATTCACAGATATCTAAAATAATATGGAGACACTTTTGTATAAGTATTAGCCACTAGGGCCAGCAGCTCAAGCTCTACTTGTCTACTCATGAAGTTTTTTGACATTATTAATAGTTTGCTAAGTATGACAGGTGTCCCAAGTTAAGTAACTGTAATGAATGGGGTATTCCTGTCCAGTTTTTTGTTTAGGAATGAATATTTCTTACCCGAGGGAATAAATGATGGACCGATAGGTCATCATTTATTCACGAGGGAATGAAAGTTTCTGCAGAGTATGAGGGGGCTGTATAGATTTTTAAGGTGACTATCAAAGAACACATATGAAAGGATTGAAAATCTCAGAACCCAAATTAAAACTTTTTTAGTTTGCTGTATGGAAAAGAGAGTGTACCTAAAGAGGATCCTTACTATGTTCCTAAATTAACTTTAGATCAGGTAATTTTTGTATTAAAGTTATATCCTAACAGATTGGTAGGTAGTTAACTTTTTGAATATGCATCTACTACCTTTAAACCAGTCACAATAATCAAATAATCCTTCCATCTTATACAAAAATATTTCTAGCGCACACAGTAATAGTGTCTGACTGATTATGACGTAACAAAAAAAATTAGCCAATGAGAGGCCACTATAAATTTTACCATTGGTCAATAACGGCCTCTCATTGGCTAATTTTTTGGTTACGTCATAATCAGTCAGACACTATTACTGTGTTCATTTCTAGCAGACTATGGGTAACAGAATAGATGTCCACTTCAGACAACTTGTTTTTCAAGGACAAGAATGAAAAATCCCATTCTTTTTAAAAGCGAAGCTTTTCTATAATTAGGGTCGGTCCGTCCGTCCGTACGTCCGTCACGGATAGCTTTTTTTGTTAATTTAGACATGTTAGAATTGTCCTATCGATTTCAAATTTTGCATGGTGATTCATTTAGTAGTTAGGTACGATTTAGAAAGCGTAGCAACTCTATAATCATTACCAAAATGTCCGTACGTCCATTTTAAACATGTTGATTTTTTTACTTTTTTAAATAGCTTTTTTCGTTAATTTAGGCATGTTAGAATTGTCCTATCGATTTCAAATTTTGCATGGTGATTCCTGTAATAGTTAGGTACAAGTTAGAAAGCGTAGCAACTCTATAATCATTACCAGAATGTCTGTACGTCCATTTTAAACATGTTAATTTTTTTACATTTTTAACAACAAATTTGTATTTGCCCTAATTATCCGATTGGTCTGATTTTTGGTATACTGATTCCTGGGACAACAAAGTACAATATTATAAGCGAAGCAACTCTATAATCAAGTTTTAAAAATGTAAGTATGTCCATAATCATTATCCTGTATCAAGCAGTTATTAACAAATTTACTTACAATTTTGCTTTGACTCTTATACATTCGCATTCTGATTATTCAGTTCTGACATTATACAAATGTTAATGTCCGTTTGTCGTACCGTTTCAGAGCTTCGCTTTTATGGATGTTGTCATCCTTGTTTAATTGCAAGCTAAACATAGAACTAATATAGTTGTTTTAAGGAATCAATGCTCGATGGCGGTAAAGCTATTTAACTTATCTATCCTTATACTAAAGTAACAGGATGTCTGTTTGTCTGTGTGTTTGTGTGTTTGTGTGTCTGTGTGTCTGTACCGAAGGATCTCGCTAACCGCTGAACCGATCGGGTTCTCCTTAACAGGGTAGCTTCTCATAGGTCCCATGAAGGTTTATAACTATTTTCTTGGGGGGTGGGACACACCCAACCCCCCCAAAAAATGAAAAATCCCCCCCCGAAAAAGAAATTTGGCCCCCTCCAAAAAAATTTTTTTTATTTTTTTTTATTTTTCTTTTAAAATCTAAAATAAGAAATTGGGTTAATAAATTCGACTCTCTCCTCCTCAAGTGCCCCCTAGAGGCCTCTAGGGGCGTAGCCGCTAGTTCATAATACAGAAGAATCATTCTCTGTCTCTGTGTTTGTCTGTCTGTCTGTGAGAATAGAAGTATCGGTAACCACTAAACTGATAAGGTTTTACAGTAAAGCTTCTTGTAAGACCTAGGAAGGTATATAGCTATTTTAGGGGAGGGTAACACCAACCTTCCCAGAAAAATCACCCCTAGAAAAAGTTACTAGTAATTGTGTGTGATAATAATTATTTTTCTCGTATTCATTCGAATCCGGTGGACAGGAACCGGTTCTCATCAATACGAAAAAACTATGTCTAGCATCGTATTATAAACCGTTTTCTACGAATATAGAAATGTACAATCATAAGATTAAAACCATTTTTTTAGCCCGTGCCTTCGGCACCTCGGGGCTAAAAAAACTGGTTTTAATCTAATAGTTGTACATTCTATATCCGCGGAAAGCCGTTTATAATACGATGCGAGAAATAACTATTCTAGTTTAGCACCCGGTACCATAGTGAGGGTAATATGGATATGTCAAAGTACGATATTACAGTGTCTACTGTTGGTGAATATCAACATTTAGGCCTCGTCAAGTCAGGTACTACGTCACACCCCACCCCCTTATTTTAATTTTTTAACAGTTTATGTTGTAATCCCCTGCAAGACCCTTTTCACTTCTAATCCTTACTTTAAAAACCTAACGTAGAATAAGCATCATAAATACATTATTTCTTTTGTATGTTGAAACACAAAAATTTTATCAGAAATATTTTAATCTAACCCTGTGAATCCTATCGCTTAGGCATACTATTCCTATTAAATTCTTTCTTAACCTAACCTACAATATAAATTAGAAATATTTTTTCAATGATTATTATTAGTTAAACCGCTGCACCAAACTTTACTGTTTCTTTTTTATTTTAAGGAGAGACATTTTTTCATCTTTACAGGTATTACTTTTGTTCAATATTTATTTTTATTTAAAAATCTACTATTTATTTTACGTGCAGCTATGCTCCTAGCATCTAGGGGATTTGTATTACAAAAGATGTTTGTCTCTACAAAGTTTAGCTTAAATGTTTTTAAAATAACTTCTAGACATTCTTTAAATTTGCTTATCTGTAATCTTTTTAATTTCCAAAAGGCATACATTTCATGAAAACTAATAATTTATTTAACTCCTTTCCACTCTATTGTTTTACTCTAATGGTGCAACAGACAAGTAATTATATATTAATTGTTGTAATTAACTTACAATTATGATGGACATAATTGTCCTTGTATAGTTTAGAGGATGGGAAGCACATATCAAAAATACAGTTTGAAGAAGACGAAAAAGTTTTGAAAATTGGAATTGTTCACATTCCAGGTTTTCATTTATTTTCTGTTCTGTAAGATCTCGGAAATGGCTTTGTGTACTTTGGAATGACTTATTTCAGTGCATGCATCACAATATCAAATCATTTCAATACATTTTATTACGACAGCACTAATTTCCCCATCTTCTTAACTCTATTCTCATCATTAAACATCACATCATATTTGTTTGTTACGCCCCTAAAGGCTTCCACTTTTAATTTTAGTTTTTACAAAAAAAGTTTTTATTATTAATTTCTAGGGGGGATTTATCTTGTGATGTTGGATGTACAATACCCCTAAATACTTTTTAAACTTCCCGGGTCCTATGAGAAGGTTTACTGTTAAGGAGAACCATGTCGGTTCAGCTGAAGATATTTTCTTTGCTACAAAAACACACAAGACATTACGTTGCTCTTATGTAAGGATTAGGCAATTATTAGGCACCCTGCGGACATAACATTATGACAAATACTAAACTTCTCTGAAAGTATATCCATTTTTTTAGATCTTGTATGGCACATATGTACATATATATGTATATGAATGTTTTTTTACAATTTTGCTCTTTTGGATATAATCGTTCTTGTAAAAATATGTAGGTTATGAAAATAGTGTATATGCAGTGGTGAGTGATCTACAAGGAAATATATCAGGTAGGTATTATTTTTTTAATTGCATCGTATTATAGACAGCTTTCCGCGGATATCAAAATAAAAATTATAAGTTGTGTTAGCACTGAATTGATGAAGGGCAGAGCTAACCAAACTTGATTTTTAATTTGATATTAGTGGAAAATTGTCTGTAATACGATTTCATATGGCTGACAACCGGTTCTAATATAGTGGATCAGTGGATATCAATCGGTTCAAGACCATACTGGAATAGTTATTTCTCGCATCGTATTATAAACAGCTTTCCGCGGATATAAAATCAAATGTACAATTTTAAGATTAAAATTATTTTTTTTCAGCCCCGAGATGCTATTTATATAGACATAATTATCTATTTATCTACTTTCAGGAATAATGCATGATATTAGAACTTTTAAAAGGTAAACAATTAAATTTAAAAGAAAAAAGTATTATTTTAACATTCTTCGTCTTGCAGATGACTACTGCTGTAAGAAAGCTTAAACCCTTAATTTCAATTCATATTTTAAAGCCATTTTTAACTTTTTTATCCTAGCATGATACCATATTTTTACAAAATTTACTTTACTTAATTTTTGGATAACTTTTTTTTTCTAGAATTTGGAAGATTTTTTTGTTTACTGTTTTCAATTATCAGTTCATCGTTTTCTCAATTTTTACATCAAGGTATTTTTTTAGATTTTGTAAATTAGTCTAGAGGGGGGGGGGGGGATTTGGGGGTATATATTATTATTCATCACTATCCCCCCCCCCTCTCTTCATCTTGGATTTTTAAATATACAAAAAAACAGAAAAACATACACAAAATACATAAAAAAACAGACTGCTGAACAATTAATTATAAAAATCAAACATACAATTACAAAAAGTCCTGCAAGACGTCAATATTTACAAAATTAAAATAGAGTAATCTAGGGGTCTTCTGTTATTTGGACGCAAACCTGCCGATTCCTACCCTTTTACATGGCTTTGGAAATCTTGGTCTTATCAGGTATTAATTATTTGAAGCATCAAACCTCCCTCCCAACACCCCCCACCCACCCACCTTCTTTTTATGTTTCAAGGGGTTTAGTAACAGTTCGAAAATAGGGTTAAAAATTAGTTTATATGTACTGAAACGAACGCAACTTTTATTATTCCAGATGATTTTTACTACTTTGGGTACAAGCGCAGCTATGCCGTTACTTTTTTATTATCATGCTATACCAAGCTCTTTTTAAATGATTAGCAATTAATAATAGCTGATAATAGATTCTAAAATAAATGAACACAAAAAAATTAATAATGAAACAATTTGTTTCTTGTTTTAGGGAGAACCAATTTATAGTTATGAATACGAAACGGAGTATGATATGTATTTAGCTGATTGTGATAAGGTAATATCTATCTATCTATCTAAACCCGTGACCGTGCCTTAGCGCATCCACTCTTTGTCAGAGAGGTGATAGGTTCGAATCTGGGATCAACACGCCGTCATAACTGAAGACGTTAGAAATGATTACTACTGCTGCTATGTCAGGTACATGACATTAATAGTTAGAGTAGGGGGATACCTTTGCCCAAAACAGGCACAGTTGGAACTTCCAGGCAAACTTCGTGAAATAAAAGATTGATTGTCTTGTTGGTATAAACTTAATTAATCTATCTATCTATCTACCCATCCATCAATCTATCTATCTATCTACTAGGAAGCAGTTGTAACTCCGAGGGCTATGACCTACCTATTTCCTGGAAATGATACTCTGGTATTCAGTCAAAGAACGCACAGGTATAAACAAAACAATGGCGGTCAACAAAATAAATAGGAAATGAACGTATAAGGTTAGTTAAACAGTAGATGTTCATGGGTATAAAACATCAAACATATGTACACTTAAAACAGCTAAGAAATTTGCACGTCATTCATAGAATTTTAATTATCACAATTTTATAGAGAACGGACAATCGCACAGCAAATGTAAGTTATAGAGTAAACTGAACAAGAGAAAAACTTCAGACAGTGTATATAAAACACTGTTGACGGAATGGATGTAGAAAATACGTTGATATTATTACCTTCCTGTCTAGCATAGAACTCATGGCGTTATCCTCATAGATTTGAGTACCCCCCCCCCCCCCCCCCCAACAGAGAACAACTATTTTAGGTTAGGTTATAGGCTAGGGAGCCGAGCGCTGCGGCTAGGCAGGCGAGGGGGCCGAGCGCTGCGGCTAGGCAGGATAGGGAGCCGAGCGCTGCGGCCAGAGTTCATAGTTTTAACCAGCTACGTGTTTCACTTTTTTATAGAACTGCTGTAATATCCAAGTTATAATATATTCATTATTTTCGGTTGTAATCTTATAAATATTTTATCTTTTTCAGAGGAGTATCAACCCTGGCTTACAATTGGCCTGGAGAATCATCACGTTTGTGGAGACTCAGCACCATGTCAGAAGCCTGTGCACTTAGGTAAGCGATGTCTGTCTGTTTGTCCGTCTGTCCAAATATTTTACTCTTTTCCTGTCTGTCTGTCTATCTATCTATCTATTTATCTATCTGGTGTTGTATCTGTATCTATCTAGAAATGATACAAATGTTGGTGTGTGTGGCTCTGATATTGGAGGGGTGGTCGCCCTTGCCCAAGGAACAAGCAAAATTATTATCAGGTAAATTCAGGGATAGGACAGTGGACTAGAAACTAATATTTGATTCTTATATTTCAAACAAATTTGCAAATTTGAAAGGAAGGGAAGAGCTTTAAAATAGCCTAAAACCATTAAAGATTGAAATATAGAAACAAAACCACCCCGAGATCTATATGCCAAGATTCCTTGGAAATAAGAATTCAATCGTTTCAATGAGTAGAAAAACATTATTTCTTAATATAATAGGTTGGGAAGAAAGATTAGTTAGCTGGAGTAGCAAAGGTTTTTCTTCCTGACATTACATCGTTTTCATAACCGAAAACACGATTTGGGCTCTTAATTTAAAAAAAAATTCCTTTCAAAACATTATGAATTAATTAATTACTATGATAATGATTACTCCGCAGGGTTAGAGCCCCCCGTAGGGAATAGGAATAGGAGAAAAGCCACTCCTTCGTTTTCTTTCAATGATCTAAATATTTTTGTTTTAGAGACCTAAAAAGTGGGAAGCAGATACAGGTAGTAGTTTTTACCATTTACAATTTAGGTATACATATATTAGTCTAATATAGGTGACCATTTTCCAGTATCACTTCGAAACCGATTAATATCCGCTGGATAAGAACCGGTTCTCAGCCACAATGAAAAATCATGTATCGTATCGTATTATATCCAGTTTTCTAAGAATATAAAAAAAATATATCCGCAGCAAGCTGTTTACAATAAGATGCGATAAACAAATTATTCCCTTTTTTCTTTGTTACGAGAACTGAACATCTGCTTTATAACTCAGCTTTGTCTGTTTGTTCATTCCATGATTTTTTTGTGCTTTTCTACTTATTAATGATGTCATTCATGTTATAATTCAAATTGTTAACATTTTACAGTATGGCTTTCAAACCGATTAATATCCGCTGGATTAGAACCAGTTCTCAGCTTGTATCATGTATAGCATCGTATCACAGACAATATTCCGCGAATATTAAAATAAAAATCATTAATTAAATACCAGCATTGTTTGCTCGGGCCTTTGGGCCATTTGGGCTAACAAAACTTGTTTTAATCTAATAATTTTTAATTTTACTATCCGCGAAAAATTGTCTATAATACGATGGAAAAATTATCCATTCTAGGTGTTACAGATGCAGTCAGAATATACAAATATATGGGCGGATGATTTCAAAATAATTGTTATCAATAAAGAATTGAATACCCAATCACCAATAACTGTTATTACCTACGATAACTTTTGATAATAAAATATTTAAAAATTTTTCGTGTTGATTTTTAAGATAGAAAAAATAGAAAAATTGTCCGTTCAACGACACAATAAAAACGGTCCCGAATTTGTATTAATTTTGAGGAACACGACTCCAGTGACGTCATATTTTTCTTTCCCGAAAAAGGGAAGGGGGGAAGAAAATCTCTTCAAAAGAGATGGGGAAAACCCCCTTTTCTCCCATCTCTTTTTTCTTCCCCCCTTCCCTTTTTTTTCTTTCCCCCTTCCCTTTTTCGGGAAAGAAAAATATGACGTAACTGGAGTCGTGTTCCTCAAAATTAATACAAATTCGGGACAGTTTTTATTGTGTCCGTTCAACTATTCTAAGCCCAATATTTTTGCTGTTTTTATTAACAACAAAAAAGCCAAAATGTTAATATCAGATTGGCGTTTTAAGGTAAATATCCTATTAAACAAAGTAAAACGGTATTTTGTCTGCAGCTTAAGATATCACTAACCACTGAATCGATTGGATTTTCCATTTTAGAGAAGCCAGCCTCACAAATAAGTCCTGGGTTGATTTTAAGCAATTTTAATCTTTTTATTCGAGTCTTAGGGTGATTTTGGCTATTTTTCTTCTCTTTCAAATACAGAGCCCCAATAGCTAGGATTTAAACCAAATAATATCCGATGGATTAGAGCCGGTTCTCAGCCATGCTGAAAAATGTGTCATATCGTTTTACAGCCAGTTTCCTACGAGTATTGAAATGAAAATCATTTTTCATTTTAATTTTTGCAGAAAGCTTCCTGTAATACGATGCGATAAATATTTTTTACGGCCGGAACACTCATAATCATTTATGATGAAACAACGATTAAAATTCATAGTCTAAATTTATATGTTTTTATTATTAGAATGAAGAAACAGAAATTTCAGCCCACAAGATGATTTTAGCCGCTAATTCACCCTACTTTAAGACTTTGTTTAAAAATCAGGTAAAAACCTCGAGTATATCTCAAAAAGTCAAATTTTCATTCCAAAACATAATTTTTGTTATTTTCTTAAAGTTTCTAGAGACACTTTAAAAAATTGTGCTCTCAAATTTTTGCATATCTTAGTCGTTTTTTGCTTAATTTTCGAAAAATATTATTGGGTTGGTACAGTTTGAGAAAATTTATATTTTTTATGTAAACTAATACTGCTTTAACTGTATTCCCTGGGGGGGGGGTGATAACAAAAGATCCTTGGGGGTTGGAGGGGGGGGGGGGGTAGGGGTGTATTGCAGGATGAAAAGATCACAAATAACATTTCACTAGTAATAGGGTTAAGAATTCATCTTTTTACAGGAATTAAATGAAGACAGTGTAGAAATGTTCGGATTGGAACAAGATTCTATTCATCAAATTATCAACTATTTTTACACAGGTTTTTTTTAAGTGAAGCTTTTCTATAGTTAGGGTCTGTCCGTGAGGCCGTAACGGATAGATCTTATAGTTGATTTAGGCATAGATTTCAAACTTGAAAAGGTCATTCCTGGAGTAATTAGGTGCGATTAAAAACCATAGCATCTATTTATTCGTTACCAGAATGTTCGTACTTCAATTTAAAACATATTGTTTTTTTTTACTTTTTGTTAATAATTTTTTGTATGATATATTTATCCTATTCATCTGTTTTTTGAAATACTGATTCCGAGGACAATAAAGTATTATGTTATAAGCAAAACATCTCCTTAATAAAGTCCTTCAAATGTATGTCCTTAAACAGTATCCTTAAGCATTTTTGCAACAATTTTGTTCAGACTTATTTATATTCTGTTTTTTCGTTTTGACACTTTACAAGTGTCAAGTGAGGTTGTAAGAGGGGGGAATTTGTAAAAAACTTAGGAATGGAACTCCTGCCAAAACTCTAGGCCAGGGTAATGTAATTATTGAGTAGCTTCCATGAGAATTGTGGGTCAGCCTATTATGTAACTTTGTATACAATCAGCTGTGCGCGAACCTTACTAATCTATGATTGGCCAAAGGATTCTCACTTCCAATCTCCATGTGCATCTGAATCCTAACTTCATTGAATCAGGGCTACAAACAACAACATCAAGTGTTTTTTTTTGTTTGTCCTACCGTTTTAAAGCTGTTGTTCTCCTTGTTTAAAAACAAAGCTCTTCAAAATATAGAATATATCTGTTGGTATGTAAATTATTAAAACTTAATATTAATAACAAAACAATGAAAATATTTTTTAGGAAAAATAATGTTATCATTTGAGAATGTCGGTTCAATTTTGGCGGCTGCGGATTTTCTTATAATTCCGTGGGTTATCCAGAGGTCAGTTTTAAACAACAAGGACAATTATTTCAAATTGTAGCTTAGAATTGTCAAATTTTAGATTATACTTTTATGATGAAATTATTAAATTACTATTTTTACGACAGGTGAAGTTTAATGTAGAGTTTTTTTTTTGTTGTTGCCCTATCCCTCAAATGTTAGAGCATAAAGTAAAACTAAGACCATTACAGACAAACTTACTAACATACAGACATAAGCATACACTTATTAAATCATTTTACAGGACTCCTTTCCAAAATACGTGTTGTTAAAAAATATTGAATTTTATACTGAAAAATAGTTTTAAATAAACACGTCTATATATCTGGGGTCTAGTTGAGAACTAGAACCCCCTATCTCCTCTTATTTTGAAATAAATTGAAAATAAGAAAAGGGGTATATTTTTTGTTTGTTTGATTATTACTCGAGGTCAGGTAAGGGTATGTTAGTGGGATGTGCAAAAATAGGGGGGGGGGTTCACTGTTAGCGAGGCACTTTGAGGGAAAGCACAAAAATATCCAAAAGTTTTGCATTAATATTTGTATTTAATTAAGATGTTCAGATTTCCTACTGTCAAATTTGAGCATTTTCACGGTTTTAACAGTTTGGAGATTTTCTAAGTTATACAGGTAAGCTTTTTATTAGAGCAAAGACGTCCAAGGGGGGGGGGTTAAAGGGGTGATTACATCCCCCCCCCCAAACGAATTCATTTTACTCCCCCCCCCCACCCATTTAAGATTTACCCCCAACCGTTTAAGAGGGGAAAATACCCCCCCCAAAAAAAAAAAAAAATTTGGTGCGCTTCGCACGCATTTTTACTCCTGAATATTTAATAGTATTTCATTATTAGGTAGGTACCTTTTTACATAATTTTTTTACCCCCCCACAAAAAGTATTTTACCCCTGCCAAAAGATTTCAGGGGGGGGTAATTACTCCCCCCCTTTCCATGCAAATTTCACCCCCGGAGTAAATTTTTTTTTGGGGGGGGGGTTAAAAAAATTTGCGGCGCGCCATTTTACCCCCACCCCATAAAATCCTCCCCCCCCCAAAAAAAAATAAAAAGCTTGGACGCCCCTGTATTAGAGGGTAATTATAATAACAAGGATAATGACATTCATATTCTCGTAGGTGCGGGGTTTTCCTTTAATTTAAATACATCATCTAGAATAGCCAGAGCACCATCCTCTTTTAATGGGAAGTGATACTCTAACGACCACTATAGGATGCTGTACGTATTGGTGCAAAAAATGGGGACAATTTTTAAATTGATTTGACGGGGCTGTTTATTATGTCACAAGTGAGGGGAAAGAAAAGGGAAGGAGGAAAGAAACCCCCTAGAAAAGAGATGGGGGTATGACGTCACACGCCAAAACAATTTGAAATTTGTCCCAATTTTTTGCACCAATACGTACAGCATCCCACTATAGGATACACACCCCTCCTTAACCAAACTTTAGATTAAAAAAATTTCCCAAACATTCGGACAATTGGGCGTTCAAATAGGACCTAGTGGTAGTTAGAATCAGTTGAGAACAAAATCCCAGCCGTTCCTTCTTGCCAGATATCGCCATTTTAAGATTTTTAGTCAAATTGCACTAAATATCCAAAAACAAACTTAAATCTACTTTTGATTTTTTAATAAATTTTAGTGAGACAGCTCAATAACAGAGAATCTTTGCTCTTGTGGCTAAACTTACTGCCTGGAGTCCCTAACAGAGAGTGCCTTTATGTGTTAACACAAGTAGGGATTCGAACCCATTCTCAAAACTAACCAAAGTGGAATAGCTGTGTATTACAGCATTAGGTCCGTATTTTCACCACTGTCAGGTGGAAGGCAAGGTCTATCCTAACCAGAAACCCGATCATTCACCCACAGGCCCCAGTGGAGCACCTTGGAGGTCTGCACCACATGTTTAGTGGGGTGTTCACCAGCACCCATGAATTGGGTAGGTTGAGACCTAATGGTGCCCACAGGCTCCCATTAACCCTGCCATTTGGGCAAAGCTTAGAATAATGTCACACACCTGGCCCCTAAAATGGGCTGTGAGTTACTCCCCTGCCAATCATAGATCAGCACAGCCGCCATGGAAGGATAGCTGCAGGTGGCGGGCCGCATACCTTCACTCAAGATGCAAGTTAGCCCTATTCTGATTTTGATCCTCCAGGAGATCATGGTAGTGTGCATCTTGAACTATGCCCAGAGCCTGGGAGGGTTCTTTCTGAGGGAGTTGGGGACACCATTACTGTTTGACAAACCCGAGCTGATGGTATGGATCAATAGGGAGAGTAGCCATGGTCGCCCCCACTCACATTAAGCAAGTGGTCACAGCCCTGCCAAGCCTGGGGAAGGCCCAGAGCCCCTCCCACAAACAGCTGCTAAAGACAAGAAGCCCTCTAGCTGTAAAATCAACTGTCTGGCCAGGGCAGCTTTCATGGGGCTACAGCCCTTGTCCCCATCGACTTTCATGAGGTCAAGGAGCACCTGTTCAGAGCTGACTGATGACCAGGATATGGGTAGCGTAAAGTTCTTGGCCATTCCCATCAAGATAGGGGCCTGGGCCCCTCAAAAGGTAAAACTGAACAGGGGTTATTCTTAGTTGTACACCCCCATGGTGTTCAATGTGCCTCCAGGAGGTGCGACTGCATCAAACGGCCCCCCAGGAGAGAGATGGTGGTCAAGACCAGGCCTAACTTTCCAGTGCAGGGGACCCCAGGTAAAACTTTAACAAAGAGCTGAACCTGCTGATCACCAACAACAGCTAGAAGGTATCCAAAGGGGCATGCATTGCCTGATCCCAATAATGTAATATACAGCTATTCCACCCTGGATAGTTTCAAACAGTAACTATGTCCCCAACCATGGCTACTCTCCCTATTGATCCATACCATCAGCTCAGGTTTGTCAAACAGTAATGGTGTCTCCAACTCCCACAGAAAGAACCCTCCCAGGCTCAGGGCATAGTTCAAGATGCACACTACCATGATCTCCTGGAGGATCAAGATCAGGGTAGTGCTAACTTGCATCTTGAGCAAAGGTATGCGGCCCGCCACCTGCAGCTATTCTTCCATGGCGGCTGTGCTAAACTGTGATTGGCAGGGAAGCATCTCATGGACAGGGCACAAGCCAGGTGTGTGACATCACTCTGAGCTTGGCCCAAATGGCAGGGTTCATGGGAGTCTGAGGGCACCATTGGGTCTCAACCTGCCCAATCCATAGGTGCAGGTGAACAACACCCCAGAAAACAAGTAGACCTCCAAGGTGCTTCACTGGGGCCTGTGGGTGAATGATCGGGTTTCCGGTTAGGATTGGCCTTGCCTTCCATCTGTTAGTGGTAAAAATACTAACCTAATGCTTTAATACACAGCTATTCCACATTAGTTAGTTTTGGGAATGGGTTCGAATCCCTACTTATGTTAACACATAAAGGCACTCTCTGTTAGGGACACCAGGCAGTCAGTTTGGCCACAGGAGCAAATATACTCTGTTTTGGGACTGTCTCACTAAAATTATACTAAAAAATTTAAAGAAGATTTAAGTTTGTATTTGGATATTTAGTGCAATTTGACTAAAAATCTTAAAATGGCGATATCTGGCAAGAAGGAACGGCTGGGATTTTGTTCTCAACTGATTCTAACTACCACTAGGTCCTATTTGAACGCCCAATTGTCCGAATGTTTGGGAAATTTTTTTAATCTAAAGTTCGGTTAAGGAGGGGTGTGGATATTAGATTAGGTAACATACAACAAATAATCAACCATTTGATTGCACGAACGTTGTCTAGAACCGAACTGGTATTGGTAATGAAGTGCACTTATTTACGGGCCAAGGCATTAACCCCCTTGTAAAATTACCCAATAAACTTTTTGTTATATCAAGTGAGGGGACCACATGAATGGCTATGGGTGACACCATAAGTTCTTTGAAAATAATAAAAATGCTTTACAGACTGACGGTCAAAGATTGTAACTGTCGCATTATTAGAATGGGCTTTTCTATAGTTAGGGTCTGAAACGTCACTGATTAAACGTTTAATTAGTTAACAAACCAAAAAGTTCGTAAAGACATTTTTCATTTTAATATGGATGTCGTCTTTTCTGTTATTTTTTTCTTCTAGCGTTTAAATTATTTTAGATTAGAAGAATTGGAAAGAGCTGCCTTTAATTTCTGTACCTGCGAATTTAAACAGTAAGATTTTACTTTTAACAATTTTGGAATCCGAATCCGGAATCCGTTTTTTAATAGCGGATTCCGGATTCTTAATTGGTAGGCTAAAATTAGCGTCTTGAGTTTTTTCTTTCAAAAAATAACAGTTTTTTTCAGACAAAACTTATTTAAATTGTGGCAGACATACACCTAAAAAGTATTTTATTGTTTCTTCTTAACTACAGGTATAATGGTAGCTAGCATCCAAAGTTGCATTTTAGTAAGTATTTATTTTCATTTCACAGCTTTTCATACTTCATTTATTTTTTAAAAAAAGCCTTTTAAAATACTGCTATAATCCGGAATCCGAATCCGCCAAAAATAAGAATCCGGAATCCGCAAGGAATCCGTCAACTTTTTTTGACGGATTCTTTTAAGCATCCGGAATACGAATCCGGCCCAAAAATTCGACGGATTGCCATCACTAGTAACTACTGCTCTGCTTGTAGAGTATTGGGATGTGTATAAAATATACTGGTAACCAGGGTTTTATAAACATGATCTCTTATGACTTTTATGAAAAATTGATTATAGTTAGTATGCTAATTCCTGTAATAGTTAGGCACAATTTACAAATCGTAGCTTCTCGCTATACATTACCAGAAAGTCAAAACTACAACTTATTATTTTTTACTACATTAAACACTAGCGGCTACGCCCCTACAGGCCTCTAGTTGCACTTTAAATGTTTGGGGCTTTAAAAAATAATAAGATACCTTGCAATGTTGCGATATGGAGTCTCTATTAAATTGCTACGATACTTTGCAATGTTACGTAGGAGTCTCTATTTGAGGGGAAAAAATTTCGATTTATTGTAATTTCTCTTGGGAGGGTGGTGGTACCCTCCCCCAAAATAGTTATAAACCTTCCCGGAACATATGAGAAACTACCCTGTTAAGGAGAACCAGATCGGTTCAGCGAGATCCTTCGGTACAAACACACAGACACACAAACACACAAACATCCTGTTACTTTAGTATAAGGATATCATGAATGATCTTATTTAATTCTTAGGACGATTAGATATTTTGATATAAGGAAAGCTTCTCTTAAATAAGTTTAAAATGTAAGTCTGTCTATAATCTAATTTTCTTTTGAATGCGTTAATCCGAAGACATTAATTAAGATATCTAAAAAGTACAACCTATTCGAACCAGAACTTTAGTAGATCTTAAGCTTGAGACAATAATAGTTTTTTCTCGCATCGTATTATAAACGGCTTTCCGCGGATATAGAAAGTACAATTACCGGATTCGAATGAATACAAGAAATTTATATTATAGTTTTTGCTGATGTTTAACTGATTTTTGAGTGTCGCTTTTCTGGATTTTCCTCTTAATCTTTTGTTTTAGGTTAATTGAAACAATGGAGCTACTAGCATTTAATATTGAAGAATTGATACAGATTTATAAAAGTGATCAGCTCATATCAGATGAAGACACACTCGTTAATACAGCTTTAAGGTAATATTTTGTAGGGTTGGGCCGGATATCCGGTGTGGCCGGATATCCGGCCGGATATCCGGTCATTTTCAATATCCGGCCGGATACCGGATATTAAAACTATCCGGTTACATGATATCCGGCTGTTTTTTGACGCCGGATATCCGGTTATCCGGCCGGATATCCGGTAAATTGCCGGATATCGAACGTTGGCCAGATATCTGGCCGGAACCGGATATCCGGTATTATAAATCAGCCGGATATCCGGTATCTGGTATCCGGCCGAAAAAATATCCGGCCCAACCCTAATATTTTGTTAATACAGAAATGGGAAATATTTATCAAATGTTAATCGAAACAGGGATCTAAAGCGACAAGACAATGGTCGATCAACAAATATACATCACCATAATGATAAACAAAATTACCCCTTCTCTAGATTACAATTATTAGTTGAAACGTTTGGACACTCAACTTAATGAACTATCCAATTAAATTCAATAAATGCCCCATAAGTTGTTAAGCCAAGAACTAAGAAAACGTTATTGTAAAAAAACAGTCCAATGTTCTCTCCCTTTATGGGTAATTTGTAACTACATGTTTCAAATTTTTCTATAATTTTTAACACCTTGATTTTTACAAAGCGTTCGACAATTTTTTAGAAATATTAATCTTATTGTAAAAAATAAAAAGGTTTTTTTTGTCGGAAGCTTAATATTTCAATAACTACTGAACTTATTTAGTTTTCCTTTTAAGTAAAGCTTTACATAGTTCCCAGAATGGTTTTTGTCTATTTTGTTTATAAAATTTTAGCCCTGGAATGCTTTCTGCAATTCCTACCCCTTTGCAGAGCAATAAGATGCTATGGGTTCAGAAAACAAACAGCTTTAACAATTTGCTCTCATTCGTGTATACCCCCCCCCCCTCCCCCGCCCTTTTATTTAACTAAACTGTGTTTAGGTGGTGCACAGATAATGAAATGGGGGTGTTGGAATCCCTTCTGTCCTGTATAAGGTACGAAATTTCAGTTATTTTTTCATTTCATAATTTTATGCTGCTTTATATAGAGAATATAAAAAAGAATAGTCAATTATTCTAAAATGACATCATTTGGAGTTTTTCGGTCAAAAGTTTTTAAGTAACTGGACAAGGTGTCTCAGAAATCAGCCATGTTACGTCATAAACATGAGTTATATTTTTTTAAGGGTTTTCTTTTCCACATCTCCTCTCATCTCCCTCATTTTTATGATGTCACATGGCTGATTTTTGGGACACTTTGTCCAGTAACATTTTTAAATTTAATCTCTTTTTATAGGCACTAAAAAGAGCTCCTCATTCGATAACTCAGCTATAGCGAGTTGAATTTCTCAGGATAAGTTTTACTTATATCGTCAAATTAAAAGCCAACACTTCAATACCACACCTAGTCCCTCTTTTTCCAAATAACATTTTGTCGGAAGAAAGGTCATACAAAAATGGTTTGTTAAATAAAAACTTTATTTGTCTTATTTTTAAGGTTTCCCTTGGTATCTGAAAGTCTTATTTGGAAAATAGAACATGATGAAAATTTTAATCATGTTGCTAACAGCAAAGCTTTTCTAGAATTCAGGTGAATTATTTATTTATATAACAAAGTAACTTTACAGGTCTTATGTGTTGTTGGTAGGTTGACATTACTACAATTCAAAAGCACACAAAATATCCAAAAAGTTAACCATGACCGTGGTTCTTTCTGTAGCGCATCCGCTCGTCGAATGAGAGGTTCGAATCTCGACTTAGCAACGTGTCATAACTAAAGACATTGGAACATCCTACTGCTGCTATGTCAGGTACGCGACATAGATAGATTGTAACCACAATCTAAACATTAAAAAATACATTAGATTATCCCCATAAAAACTATTATATTTAGATGTCAAAATGGCGGCGACAAGAACCTGTTATCGCCAAAAACACGGATTCGCGGGACCAACGGTTTGCTGGTTGTTCATTACGATGCATCTGACTTTATATTTGGATATAACATAGATAAAATGGTGAGTTAAGGTTGCACAGATATTCTAAAATTAAAAATGTTTATCGAGTCCTGAACCACATTTTCTATGACTAAACACTATAAATTGGATATGGATAAAGGACAATTGTGATATAAAAATATTACTGGATATTAAAATTATTGGTGAAAAGGTTTGGACATTGTACATTGTACCCCCTCTTTCTCCTTCCCCTCCAAAAAGTAACAAGATGTGTGTCTGTCTATTGGCTATTTGGACCATAAGATATTTCAAATAGGGTTGGGCCGGATATCTGGTGTGGCCGGATATCCGGCCGGATAGTTTCAATATCCGGTATCCGGATATCCGGCCGGATAGTTTTAATATCCGGTATTTGGATATCCGGTGTGGCCGGATATCCGGCCGGATAGTTTCAATATCCGGTATCCGGTCGGATATCCGGCCACACCGGATATCCGGCCCAACCCTAATTTCAAACAATTTGGGTTCTCTTATTTTCTGAATCGGAATTTATCCGAAGGTTTCCCTCAAATTGCTGCCCATAAACGAATATGATTTAGGGAAATAATTCTCATTTTAAGGTAAGGTTAGGATAAGCAAAGGTTGAAAGGCCATGCAGGGTTCGAATTTTCATAAAAATGGGGGGGGGGGTAGTTTGAGGGATAGAGTCAAATCATAAGTAAAAAAAAAACAATTTAATGATTTTCAGGAATGGCAAAAAGTAACTGACATACCAGAAGAAGCAGGTTCATTTTTATTAATTTTAGATAAAAGTAATAGGATCTTATTCTGTCTGTAACAGAGGATCTCGTTATTTTTATTAGATTTAGATATTTTCAGATTTGATTTAATTTTCATGGTACGATACGATACATAATTTTTTATCCAGCAGAAAAAATGGCAAAGCTGAAATAGATTTTACTTTTATTTAGGATTTGAATATTCTGTATTGACAGCCCATGACAGTCGAATATTTCTTATTGGTGGTAGAACAAAGGTATATATCCCACATATAGTATTATATATTATTGTCCGCGGATAGGTGAATTAAAAATTAGAGTATTAATTCCGTTTCATGTTTATTAGAGTGTGTATAATTTTTAATGTCTTTATTAAATCAGGACAAATATTTGCACATCGTTTTTATTTATCTAATAAATCTATGAATATTGATGTTTAACCAGACAACTACCTGGATCCCCATATTGGGAACCTTTTTCGTCTGCTAGCAAATTGCTTTCTGCTCTTTTGTAGCGACTTGGTTGTGTCAAATATTCCCGACTCTATTGGTTGATTTGCAAAGACCCAATGGAAAGTCAGCAGAAGTGTCCTTGGGGTGGAGAATTTCAATGGAGTTTGTTTGTAGGGCAAAACATGAAGGGGCAGATAGCTTTTTTTGAAAAGATGTAACATTATTGCTATTAAGACTGGTACCACACTGAGAAGCAGTTACAGCTATGACCTGCGGACTAAAGATTGGACTAAACTACCAGATATGCAGGAGGTATTGTATTACTCATTTCCCTAGTACATTTTTAAAAAGGTGCCGGAATAGTTATTTATAGCATCATATTAAAAACAGCTTTCCGCGGATATAAAAATATAAAGTTATAAGATTAAAACAAGTTTTGTAAGTCCCGAGATGCCGAAGGCACGGGAAAAAACTGGTTTGAATCTTATGATAATACATTTTTATATTTGTAGAAAACTGGATTTACTACGTTACGATACATGATTTTACACTAGGGCTTTGAACCAGTTCTAATCCAGCGGATATTAACCGGTTTCGAAGTCATACTGGAAAAACTATTATTATTTAGTTTGTGTGCTTTTTAATTTTATACAATTGTTACAAGAATCACCAAAGAAAGTTTTTTTAATCAATTAGACAATTAAACAAACCTAAATTAAGGACGGACGTACATATGAACTATTCATAAATGTAGAAAAGTTTTGTCTATAAAATATAAAAATATTTTTGGTTAAAATGAATATTAAGGTTGGGCCGGATATCCGGTCATTTTCAATATCCGGTCGGATACCGGATAATAAAGCTATCCGGTTACAAGATTTCCGACTGATTTTTGACGCCGGATATCCGGTTATCCGGCCGAATATCCGGTTATCCAGCCGGATATTCGGTAAATTGCCGGATATCGAACGTTGACCAGTTATCCAGCCGGAACCGGATATCCGGTATTCGGCGAAAAAAGTATCCGGCCCAACCCTAATGAATATGTATTTTAAGGTACGATGGTATCATGGAGCTGTAGTAATAAATTCCAGTATTTATTCTGTGGCTGGCTGCGGACAACTTAACAGCTTAGAGGTCACATTTTCAATAATATTGATTAGCTGTGACAAAACCGATTAATATCCGCTGGATTATAAGTTCTGAGCCATACTAAATATTCCTGTATTGTATCGTATTATAGACAATTTTCTACGAAAAATAAAAAAAAACAAGTTTTGGCAAATCAGGACCAACGAAACTGTAATTAATCCTAATCTTTATTTTACTATCCGCGGATAACTGTCTGTAATACTATGCTTTAAAAAAACTTTTAAATCATGAAATATAATTTTTTGATCCATCAAAAAACTGCTTTAATTATTTGTGTAATCATAGTAAAAACTCTAAATAGCAGTTTAATATTTTCCTATTATTTTCTGTATAACAATGTACTATTATTTTCTTATTGGTATTTTATAAGTGGGACTTATTGTTGAATTATTACATCTAGGTATTACATCTTGATGAAGGAGACAGTATGAGGTGGAAAAAACTATCAAATTTTAACCATCCAAGGTAATGTCATTCAAATTTATTTCACGGCGGTAATAGATCAGTCATATCCGCTTTTATTTAATGCAATAAATCCGAGAAAAAAAAATATTGCATGTGGGTAAAAATCCTCGTCAATTTAGGTTGCTATTTCCCCTTAATTTATTGGTCAGTTCGTTCATCTAGTAGGAGGGTAGGAAATGGGTTAAAGTGGGCAGAGGGGTGTGATCGTTATTTTAGCCCGCTGCGTGTTTCACGTACATTGTTTAGATTTTTCAAATGGAAGAAATGCACTATGGGGCATAATAGATAGAAATAGGATCAAATAATTTTTCATCTAAAAATCAAAATTAGTTTTTATGTTAAAGGTAAAACTTGTTGAACTTTTTAGATACCCTATACAAATTAGATGAAGTATAAGATCTCGCTAACTGGAAAGTTCCCTGAATTTTTGGGGGATGTGGCGACCCTTCCTACCCCCCTTTTACCCTCGAAATAAAATAATTTAACTAGGACAAAAATTAGGATGTAACAGCTTATGACGCTACATTTAATAATTAGTTTTTTTTCACAATCACAAATATTAATTGATGGAAGGTGGGAGGGGGTATAACATTTGTTTTTTTTAAAAAGATGTATTTTACGCAGAAGAGGGGTGTACGGGGGTGTAACTCCTAGATGTTCACTCCTACAGCCCCCTTGACAAATATCAACACCCCCCCCCCTCCCTTCCTGATACAGTCAAAGGGGGTGTCAGGAAAAAAGTCAACATTTTGAATTGCGCTCCGAGCATCCACACACATAGCAAAATCCTCTGCACGCCACTGATTTTAAAATTGCATATTTCAGGCATATGCCAGGCGTAGGCAGTTACAAGGACAAAATATTCGTGGTGGGCGGAACTGATGACTCTTGGACAGCACAATCTTCGGTAGAAATGTTCGATACTTTGTCCATGGAGTGGCTTAAACTTCCAGATTTATTGGTAAGTCATTACAGTCAGAGAGAGAGAGAGGACAATGGACTGTTTATTACCCTGGTCCCCAAAGTTTTATAATATAATTTTTTTTTCATTCGTTGGGTTCACAACTTTGGGTACTTGTGGAGTGTTCACACGTTTCAACCACTAATTTTGATTTACAGAAGTGGTAATTTTGTGTATCATCATTGGGGATGTTCATTTATTTATCGGCCATTGTCTTATCCTTTTGATCCATGGATCTCAGTAGATTTATAATATAATTAGAAATAAAACAAGAATGACAACATTAATAAGTAGCGAAGCACACAAAAAAACATGGAATAGACAAACAGACATATGTTTAATAATTATTATAGAAATACTTATAAACTCAAATTAAATCACGAAACCTTTAAAGAAAGAGGTTTATGTCTTTTACTGTATGACCAGCAAACAGACAGGCCAAACAATGTGCGCATATATCTTCACTGAAAATATCAACTGTCTATCTAATAGTAATACTAATAGTAGCCAAGAAAATCACATTTCCCTCATAGCTTTACAGACTGATGGACTGCTTCGCTACTAAAAATTGGCCTTTACAACTTTATTTTATTGTCATTATTAGGATATTTTTTGTGTGAAATGTCATGCCTTTAGCTAAATTTAAGAAATATTGTAGATTTAAAATGTTCTATATTATATTTATTATAAGGATATCCTAGCTTCAATTAAATTGCGACATAAAAATTCATAATCTATTGTCTTAAAACAGAATTGATTTAGATTCTTTTATCTTTAAATATTAAGTTATTTAGATATTTCACACATATATGCATAGTACTTCACATAAAAAATGCTTATAATATAAATATGCTTGTTTCAATTTATATTTATAATAGGGTTAGGCCGGATATCTGGCTAACGTTCGATATCCGGCAAATTACCGGATATCCGGCGTCAAAAATCAGCCGGATATCCTGTAACCGTATAGTTTTAATATCCGGTATCCGGCCGGATATTGAAAATGGCTGGATATCCGGCCGGATAACCGGCCAATCCGGATATCCGGCCCAACCCTAATTTATAATCCTAGGTGCCACGAATATTGCCCACGGTTATCGGTGTAGATAACAAGCTGTATGTTATTGGTGGACGTAATAGTAAAAAGGTATTTTCTAATTAGGGTTGGGCCGGATATCTGTTGTGGCCGGATATCCGGCCGGACACCGGATATTGAAACTATCCGGCCGGATATCCGGCCACACCGGATATCCGGATACCGGATATCGAAACTATCCGGCACGATATCCGGCCACACCGGATATCCGGCCCAACCCTATTTCTAATAACATTATTTTTTTAAACTAGCGGCTGCGTCACTAGATTCTAGTCGTGGGTGAAGGAAAAGGCAGAAAACAAACCTTAAACATAATGGTGCCTACATTAAGCTTCACTTTAAAAGAAGAATTCTGTCGATTCTGTAGTTAATCAAATCTATCTCTCTTCCCTAAAGGAGGGAGGTGGGCAAGTTATTAAAATTCGATTTGAAGATTATCGTATCCACCCCATACGATCATTTGGGTTAATTTGGTGTAAGGGGAATTAGGGGCAAAATCTAGAATACATATATTTATAACCACCCTTTATCTCACCTCTCCCATTTACTGCTCCTCTGAAGCCTTATTAGTTAGTTATTGCTGAGCAATGTATTTATTACATCCTTGTTTTGATGCTGTGAGTATTGGTGCAAAAAATATGACGTAACAAAAAAAAATCAGCCAATGAGAGGCCACTATAAATTTTACCATTGGTCAATAACGGCCTCTCATTGGCTAATTTTTTTTGTTACGTCATATTTTTTGCACCAATTCTCACAGCATCCTTGTTTTTAGGTAGAAATGATGTCTGTAGAAGTTTGGGATCCTTTAACTTATACCTGGAGCTTCTGTAAAGAAATGCAAAGGTACATAGATAGATAGATTGACAGACATACAGATTTACAGACAGATAGACTGACAGACAGACACACAGACATACATACGGACATACAGACAGAATGACAGACAAACAGATAGATAAACGAACAGATTCTTTAACTGTAGCTTTTGGATTGATAGATAGATAGATTGACGGACAGACAGATTTACAGACAGATAGACTGACAGACAGACACACAGACATACATACGGACATACAGACAGAAAGACAGACAAACAGATAGATAAACGAACAGATTCTTTAACTGTAGCTTTTGGATTGATAGATAGATAGATTGACGGAAAGACAGATTTACAGACAGATAGACTGATAGATAGACACACAGACATACATACGGGCATACAGACAGAAAGACAGACAAACAGACAGATAAACGAACAGATTCTTTAACTGTAGCTTTTGGATTGATAGATAGATAGATTGACGGACAGACAGATTTACAGACAGACAGACAAACAAACAGACAGAAACACAGACAGACAAACAGATAGACAGACACATAGATGGACAGACAGACAAGTAGATAAAATAACATGATAATTTATAATGTTTAGGAAAAGATGGGGAGGTGGTGGGGGTAGGCTGCACGGCCTTCCCGTAGTTGTCGGGGGTAGGGGTAAGCGGGCAGATCATTCAGAAATATATAATGAGGTAAGAACCATAATTGTACAGTAGTATGATGTCTTTACATCTGTCTAGGACCAAAACAAAACAAAAAGATATTATCATCATAATAAAAAAGTATTTCTCTAATATTGTTTAGTACAGGAAGGGAGAGGATATTGGATTGAAAATTAGACTTTAAGCAATTATGAAGCTAGGTTAGACGCTTGAGGGATTGTATCATCCTTAGAAATTAAGTAAAATTTAAATTCACATTTCATTTGTAAAAACTAAAAGCTTTAACTTTATATATAGAAAGAAAATACTTGGAGTATGCTTCCAGGAGATCTGCCTTGTCAGGACAGGTAATCAGAATCAGATTCATTTTCATCTGAATTAAAACCAATTCTGTGTCATGCATATTATCATATTATAGACGATTGGTCAAGGAATTAATTCCTGTTTTGGTGGCCTGTTAATCTCTTCTTTGAATTCGGTCACTTAGAGGCAACAAAACTTAATCTTATTTCTCTTATAACCTTGTGACTGCGCCTCTAGAATCCTCAATGTACAACTTAAAGACCTTGGACTACCACATTCTAGATCTTTTGAAAAAATATTTAAAAAGAAAAGAGAGATAATTAATACAATGTGAGAAAACAAAGTGAGAAAGGGGGAGAAGAGAGAGAGAGTTTAGATGGGAGAACGGAGTCGTAGCCGCTAGAAACAATACAAGTTGTAAAGACTAATTCTAACTATAATCTATAATTGCTACACTACTAATTAAACACAGTGAACACAGTAAATATACTTTCAGATGTTATACGGCGGCCACAGTAGAAAAACCTTGGAACTGGACATTTTGAACATAGAAATGATGTTAAAATTTTTAAGTTAAACTTTTATAGTTATGAATAAAATATAGAATATTTTTAATCTTTTAAAGTGAAGCTTCTCTTTATATTACTATTAAAGAAAGTCTGCAGCAAATGCCTTTAAAACTCAAATCAAATTTGGGTTTTAAAGTTTGTTAAAAGTTACAGATGTGCCAAAATAATCTCCCACCAAATACATTTGTTTAAAATATGTATAAATAGCTTAGAAAGTATATTTCTTATAGCTACATTTGATATGATAATTTAGCATGCATGGTTAAACTTTTTTTTAGGGGGGGGGGGTGGTTGAAGTCTATAGCATCTCAAAATTTGTTCGGATTTCATTTATAAGTAATAAATGAAAGAAAAGAATAGATTTCAATAGATTTATTTTCAACTTTTATTAAATTTATTAGCTTGATACAGTATAGTTTCTGTTATTAAAATTATTTTTGATAATCTCCCATGCTAGAATTACTAAGCACAGTGCTAAAAGAAAACCATCTACAATAAAGGCTGGTGATAGTTCTTCTAATGTTAAAGCCTAAATTATTAATTATTAAGTTGCAGATTATAGTTAATTATCATAATGTTGAGATGAATTTTCATTAAAATATCAACCTCCTTTTTGTTTCTAGACATTACTCAGTTTTTGTTTTCTTTTGAAGCAATCATTTAAATAGATCAATAACATTAGACTCTTTGTATAAAGTTAGATTTTATAAACAATAGCACCAATGAAATGACTAACCTGATAATCTGGCCGTTTGTATCTTCGCCTTTCTACTTTTGCTTTGTGTTCATCATCCATTTCATGTCTAAGCTGTGCTAGAGCATTCTCATACATCTTTGAAACAAGTCCTGCTTCTTCAAGAGAATGTGTGTTATCATTTTCATTATAGAAAATACTTAATATAAAATTAAATTAAAAATCTTACCAACTAAATGATCAACCACAGAGCTGAAATAAATGATTTTAAATACTAAAAAAAAAAAATGTTTGTTTATAAATTGAATTTTATAATAGTTATTTATCATATTTTCGTAATATTGTGAATGCTAGAAAGGATATTAAAATTATTTCAACAATTTTGGTCATGTGATCAAAATTTGAATTTTCCTTCTACTATTGCCCCCTCTGGGGGCGAAATAGGTGGAAATTTAAATTTTTGTCACTTGACCTTAATATTGGTGAAATAATTTTGAATGACCTTTCTTGTATAAGCAATATTAATAAAATATGATACTTGGTTTTGTCTCATTCTCTATCTTTTTCTTAAATTCAAAAAAGTCTATCAAAAAATTTACATCATCTAAGGGTGAACAATAAATATCTCTGTCTATATTTCTCTATATTTCTTCCCCCTCCCCCCTCCCTCACTTTTCTGTCTATTTCCTTCTCTCTCTCCTCCTCTTTTGTACGTTCATTTACACAATAGAGATAACCTAGAGACAGCACAAGGGAATTTTGTTTACATTATGTATCAGCTATAAATTGTTGAATATCTTAGGTTAAAGCTTTCATTGGGTGAAATATTTGAAGAAAATATTTCTTCCATCATATAATGTGAAGCGTATGACACAACATATAATAAGTTAGTTATAAATAATTTAATTTCTTATAATAAAGTTATCTTTCTAAAAATTATATCATTGCAAAATTTAGTTGCAAATGATGTTGCCTATAGGGCTGTATTTTATATACAACAAAAAGTGAACAAAGGTTTCTTTTTAAGAAAAAAATGGGGTCAGATTGACCATCTATGTCTAATGTTTATACCCACATCAAATATTAAATTATAACAATGTACAGTAGAGTGGATCAATTTTGGACATTGAATTTGTAATCAACATCTACAGTTTAAACGTCATATAAGAAACCTAAATATAAAAAATTGATTTTGTCCTTGAGGGGAAATGGGGGGAAGGTGTTTCCATGCATTAAAAATTTTAGAAGTTAATTCTGGAGGTGCAACTTTTTTTCTTTCAAAGTATTGCTTTATGCATCTTTTTGAATTTGTCTTGTTGATTAATATAAGAATATCAAATTGGTTTAAAAAATATTCATCCAAGCATGAAAAATCTTAAATTAAATGTAAAATCTCTTGGTTTTTAAATTTATTTATGGATTTTTCTTGCTAGGATCAATAGTTTTAAAAACAGATTTTTTATTCTTATTCTACTCTTCAAGACAAAATTGGGAAGGTGCATAAAGCTATACTTTGAAAGAAAAATAATTGCCCCCCCCCCAAAAAAAAAAAAAAAAAATTCTCCCCACAAGTGTCTTTCTAAAAGTTTACATGCATCAGCGAGCCTCCCCATTATTCAATATATTTTCTTTTCATTTTTTGGTCTCTTATATGATGTTCAGACAGAAAGTGTATGTAGCACATTTAAAATTAGAAAATCATTGAAAATCAAGCCACTCTAATGTACAGCATTTATTTCTTCAATTCCACAGTACAAAATTATTCCTGTATTTAAATTTAACATATCATATAGGAAAAAATATTCTTGTATTTAAAATTAAAAATCATGTTGGAATTTTTCTTACAATTTTAAAATTTTTTAATAATGTACAGCAAATTATTTCCTTTTTATCTCATGTTTTGAAATTTATAAGATAGTTAGAATAAATTACAGAAATAATGAAAGATTTAAAGAAGAGAGCGTCAGGGGGGGGGGGGTTGAGGGGGGGGTCGATGACAAATTAATGCCACGCTGTATCATGGGATGGGGGCGTGATTTAAATGTGTAGTATACTCCTTTGATTAAACTCAATTTACGGGTTTTTATATAATTGCAACGTAGTTATAAGACTTTTGGTAGCAATAAATTGAGACGTTGGGTATCCCTCTAACTGAACCGATTTTTGATTAGTCAACGGTCTAAATTTGTCTCGGCCAGGATATGATTAAAAGCCTAAATCGGCCAAGGAATAGCCGAGTACAATATTTTTAAACTTAAAAAATTAAAAATAAAGAGCTAAATGATTTATTGCGTCTTTCTCTTTTTATCGACAGACGCACTTGGATATATTATTTTCATAATTAATTATATGTATTTCCCATGTTAACGTCACCTTATGTGTAAATTTGGTGAGCTACATTATTGAATAGCGTTGTTAAGTTAGGATGGAAGAATTTTGTAATGAAAGCAAAAGTGGGGTAGAGGATAAGGGATGGGGTAAAACGGGTTATCATAATGTTTTATTTTCTTGACTTTAAGTTAAACTCTATTGAGGGGGGTTTCCCCCCTCAGGAGAGGGGGGGTTGAGGGGGGTCTCCCCCCTCAGAAAAAGCTTGGGCTTAAATCTTCAACAAATAAAGAAAACAAAATATTTAACATAAAAAATTTCTTTTTTATGTTAAATATTATTATTTTTGTGACACTTGATTTTGAATGACAAAAAATGTTGAAATAAATATTACCCACTGTATGAAATGTTAAATTAGAAATCAATAATGATGTTGGAAAATTTATTCTCATTTTATACTCTGAAAAAAGGAATTGACAAAAAATAATAATTTTTATTCCAAACTTTTAAAACAGCATGCCTATTTCTTATTGGTTGACACTCGAATTAAAATAAAATAATGAATATTATTTCAAGACCAGAAATAAATTTTAAATAAATAATTTTCTTTCCCATATATTTTTTATTCCAAAATGCCAAGAATTAATTTTGAAATAAAATAATTTTCTTTCCAATATTTTTATTCCTTTTTCTTATTGGACGTCATTTTGTGTCCAATGAGAGACTAGTGTTTAAATATTTTAAAGCTTATTACAGCATTTATTTTGAATATTATAATAGCAACATTCTCACATTAAATGTGATAAATATATTACCTGAATTCTTTTTTAGCTGGAAATCTTTTTCTAAACATCCAAGCTGTATGATACTTGGGGCTCAGTTTTGTTCCTAATATAGAATATAATTAAAAATAATAAAAATTATATTCTATAGTTTAAAAATTATTTTAATTTCACTTTAGTTTGAGTTGTGACATTTTTGACCTGTAATTGCTGTTA
Source organism: Acartia tonsa (assembly GCF_053477335.1). Classification (NCBI taxonomy): domain Eukaryota; kingdom Metazoa; phylum Arthropoda; class Copepoda; order Calanoida; family Acartiidae; genus Acartia; species Acartia tonsa. The sequence continues at coordinate 38,342,584 of NC_137269.1, read as the reverse complement.
TCAAATTTGCTTCTTTAGGATATCTAAACAAAATTGAAATATCATATCAAATCATATCAATACCATATCATATTAAACTTTTAATAAAATATGAGTTAATGTGTTTTACCTTAGATCAACCAAACCAATAGAAGTATGCCAATCCATAAATGCTGTCTTTCCATCTGCAACCTTTTAAATTTATTATTTTCCATAGAATTTTGTTTAAAGAACATAGCATTTTTTCATTTATTATGAAAGCCTTATTCAACCTTAAGAGCATTCAGAAAAATTGTAATTTTGGTAAACAGTTATGACTACTAAACATTACGTGAATTTTATGATTTTGATGATATTACAGTACGACCACTTAACTGACATTTTGAGGTCTAAAGTGGCAAACACATGTTGTAGGCTGCAAATTGAATTGAATTCATTTGACAAAAAAATATACAGATATAATTTTATATTGACTGGTTTAAACATATAGAATTAATTTCTTGCCCTATATCTCTGATCTGAGAAATTATCAAAGTATGTTACCTCTTCCAGTTCTTCATAACCTTCAGAAAAAGGAAGGATAATTCTTTCTGCATTAAATTCCTGTAATAAGATAAGATTTTTATCAACCTTTCTTAAATAAATACTACAACTATTAATACAAAAACACTTTACATAAGAAAATTTCAATAATCTAAAATTATTGAAAACACAAATACATTTTTCATGATAACAATCAAAATCATGATCCAAAAATTGACATACTTTTATATCTGGATCTGTAGAAGTCCTCCATTCATTCTCAATACCAGCCCCTATACCATACATCTTGATTGGAATATCACTATCAAGCACTGATCTGAGAGAAATTTAAAATGTATGTTGTATATTATTACTTTAATTCAGGACTATTTAAATATTATTTTTTTTTTATATTCTCATATTTCTCATAATTAAGAATATCTATAATTTATTAATTTTTTCACCTAAGACTTTGTAAAGGTTTGCTGTATTCTGGTTTAGTTAGCACAGCCATGAGGTTGCAGGTGTAGAACATTGTTATGAAGTTTGCTCCCTGAATAATAATGTCTTCTCATAGAATTTATTCCAATTCAATAAATAAATTTAATTTTTTTACAATATTTATATATTGCACAGAAATATAAACAGCTTTCCGCAGATAAAAAAATAATTAAAAGATTAATACCAGTTTTTTTGGCTCCAGGATACCAAAGGCAGGGGCTAACAAAACTGGTTTTAATATCATGAATGTGCCCTTCATATTCGTAGATAAAATATGATACTATACATTATTTTTCAGTGTAGCTGAGAAACTGTTCATATCCAACATATATTAACTGGTTTAGAAAAAATATTAATATATGAAATTTTAACCATGAGCCAAACTCCAAGAAGGATAAAAACTCCTCTGTATTTCTGCCCCTTTAACTTGAAACCCTTGAGATCATAGAATTCTGATATAAAGGATTCTCTGTTATAATTGAAATTATTTGGTTTTATTTTAAGAAAGTACTATGTAAAGTTTTTTAAAAGCTGAGCTATCTATACTGTAATGTTTAAAATAGCAAATGAAAATTCAGCAATTAAAAAAAAATCTTTGTTATTATGATTTAATAGCTAAAAAGTATTTCAATCCTGAGAAATGATGCCACTGAATAAAGGTAAGTATATTCTGAAAAATATAATTGTTAAAGTATTTCAATTTTATTATTAGCATGAAAATTAATGTTGAATCATTTAATTGATCAGGATTATTGAATATTAGTATTTTTATACTTACCTAGTGAGAATTTAGAAAATTTTCTAAGAACAAGGTAAGCCACCAGTGGAAATGAAATCATAAATCCAAGAATAAATCCCCAAGAAGTGACATTAAAAGGTCTAAATAAAAAGATTATTATTTTGGTACAGTAAATATTATGCAGAACACAGTCAAAATATTTGTTTAGGTTGCTGAATGGTAATTAATGTTATGCTTTCATATATTTCTTACCTAACAAGTGAATAGATAGGTGGAAGTATTTTAGGTCCTGGAGCAAATAATTGGCAGTATTCTGATCCATAGCCACTTGAAGGGGAAACCACCATAGACCTAAAAGTATTTAAAAATAATAAGAAGTCTTATAGTTATATATGTAAACAATGGACACCAGATTGCTTTTGTAAAATTATTTCTACATTTTGTGTAATGTATTTCTAACCTAGTTTGCTGGATAGTTATTGCTGATATTGATATGTCAGTATTATCATAAGCTGCTTCTCCTACAAAATTAATATCTCGTTCATGTTTCTAAGATGTAATGGTGAATTCATTTATAATGTGTTTTAAAAACTTACCTATCAATCCTGACCAATATTCAGTGTCATTTTTGGTTTTAATATTTCCCCATTCCATATCAGCAGGCATATGCCATTTGGTTGTGAATCCATATTTCTTAGCCACAGTCTTCAACATATAAATAACATAAAAAAACTTAACAGGAATAGAGTTGATTATTGTAAAACCTGAATCATGGAGATTTCATACCCCCAAGTGGTTCCATTCTCAATGTCATCTTTGTGCATTGCATGGGGTATCCATGGTAAATAACTTATTCTAAATATGTACTATTACAACAAATCTAAAATTTTAATATTTTTTTTCTTTAGTTATGAATGTATTTCTACCTATCTATTATTGACTTTATCTGATATGTTTATAAAGCTTTAACAATTAAGTATCTTCTTTAAAAAGAAAGTGTTAATGACCTTAAGGTTGCTCCTAGGAGTAGATTCTTCACTCTTTTTCTGATTCCCTTTTCTACAGTATCCAGTTCATGTTTAGTAGACCATGGAATCCAAGTTAAACTAAGTAGCAAAGCCTTTTTTTATTTAATGCTGAAACAAGATTGTTCAAATAAAACCTATTTGATAACTAATCGTTAAAATTATTTTTCAGAATTAAAAAAAAAAGTTACCTGTCAAAATAAAGTTTTCCATAATTTTTACTTACACTGATGTAAACTAAAATTCTTGGGTGATCTATCAAAGAAAAAGTGACATCTCTTATTTTTTTCTTATCGTATGAATATAGGGGCTTGCTTAAAAATCCCAAATCAAAATATTTATAAAAGTTACAATTAAATGCTTTATTATATTTTTCTCAAATAATTTTCTTGCTGAGATGTTTCCTTGTATTACTGGATGTTGAAAAATCTGTTGTAAAATCATCAATCATTTATTTTTTAGGATGTAAGGGGGTGAGCTTAAAGACTATTTTTGTACCCAAAAAAATGGTTATTATTCAATAAGGATTAGAACCATTTTTCAATAAACTAGATTTGGAGCCATATTGAAAAGCTATTTATTCCAAAGTATTTGAGACAGCTTTCTGCAGGTAGTAAAATGAAATATAGTTTGATAAACTACATGATTTTTTAGTATGGCTAAAAACCAGTTATAATTTAGTGCATATTAAGTGGTTTTAAAGCAGACATTCAAAACCACTAGGTATTACAATTTAAAGAAATATAAACCTAGAAGTGAACTCATGTAAATCTCATGAATATCACAGGTAACACCATCATGCCTAATTTCCTATTTTAATTTAAATCTCACTATTGTTTCTTTTATAATTGATTATAATAATGATTGCCTGATCTTTTTGTATAATTTCATCCAGTACAAATATAAATGTATTTTGATCATTCAAAATTCCAACACCAACCAATAATTTTGTTCTTAATACTTGTTTTTCCAGTGATTCTAGTTGACTGGAAAAAATATTAAAATTTATTAACATTATCATTATTTTAATTATCATACCCAAATGAAAGTGTTCCTTTTGCATAAAAAAACATACCTTTGAATGTGATCTGGTTCTGGTCTTATCAAAATTGTCAAAGATCTAGTTCTATCTTGGCTAAGCTCAATTCTCCTTCCTAGAAAAAAGAAATTTTTCTCTCCAAAAATTATATTTTGTTATTACTATTTGCCAAACCTGTTTTAATATGATTCCAACTGTAAACATAACCAGGATTGTCTGTACTTGAATCTTGTGGCAAATTTCCAACTAGAAGTAATAATCAAAAATACTTTGCTAACCTATTTAAGAAATTACTTTTTTATCTATAATACAAAGTAGAACGATGTCTGTCTGTCCGTCTGTCCGTCTGTCCGTCTGTCTGTCCGTCTGAAGCTTAAGATCTCGGTAACCACTGAACCGAATGGGCTCTACTCTTCAGGGAATATACCTACTGGTCCTGTGGTGGTTTTAAGATATTTTCTTGAGGGGTGGGACACCCCTAACCCCCCAAAAAACAAAAAAATCCCCCTCTTAGGGGAGACTTCAACGTCAAATAAGGTGGTATCGTACATAAAAAATTAAATTTAACAAACAAAAACATTTAAAGTGCCACTAGAGGCCTCTAGGGGCGTAGCCGCTAGTATCTAATATTGTACTTATTTACAAATTAAAGAAAAAAAGCTTACCAATAAAGACATCATCAGTTCTTGCACAAATATTGACCAAGTGATTCAGTGGCTCAAATGACTTTTCTGTTGAAGCTTTAGATAAACCAAAGTAGAAAATCCAGATTCTTATCTAGGTTATTAAGGGTAATAGATATAATATAAATTTGTAAAAAGAAAATTGATTAACAATATTAAATACCAGCACAAAGAGGTTTCCTTTCATATTCATTGAAGACATGACTAAAATTAAACCAAAATATATTGTATAGTTATATTTTTGATTTTAGGGTGATTTAAGATAAAAAGAAATATACTTCTACTAAATTCATTGAAAAACAAAAATATCTATTAGTTCCATTCAATCCAACAATCATTTAGTATTAGAAAAATAACTTTTCAATAATTACCTTAAAAACACCCTACATTTTATTTTCAGACAAAAAGGTTTCGTATGAAATGTTTTTCAATTTTTATCTGCATATTTAGAGCTAAATGACATTTAATTTTAAAAAATCAACATATTTTACTGAATTTGACAATATAGCAAGAATAATAAATAGACTGCAAATGTCATGCATAAAGGAACCTAGTATTAGTGTCTAACTTTTTATCTTTGTGACGTAACAATAATCGAAGGATGAGAGGGGAGGTGGGAAAGGAAACCCCTAAAAAAGAGATGGATTTTTGTTACGTAACAAAGATAAAAAGTTAGACACTATTACTAGGTTCTGCATAGATCACCAGACAAAAAGTTAATAAAAACACACAATATGTAGTTCTCTAGTATTTAAGTAAATTTCAAACACAAAAGCACATCCCATTAATAATATCATAATCATCTTTTTGGTTGTAAGCAGAGAATCAGTAAATATTAATTAGATACTCAGTTAGGGAAGATAATATATTTAAAGATTCTACCCATCTAAAAATATGTAAAAATTAACATCTTATCAAAAATCGAATATAAATGCCTTATTCTTTTTTTTAGGTATCCCGTACTTTAAATGGGCATATGTTCAGTAAGATCACAACTGGTCTATTGTTACAGGCGCTGTTATATTTTCCAGGAGGGGGGATACTTTCCTCCAATACAAAAAAAATATGCTAAATTGAAAATAGAACATAATTTAAAAATAATTATCATTTTTTTAATTTTTACATTAAGAAGCATTGATTAAGAGAGTCCGTCAGTGAAGGAAGGGATTTCAATTATATGCTACATATGTAAAATGTTTATTGATTTCAAATTTTATTAACAACTACCATACATTCAGAAATATATTATATGTGTGTTAGTCCGACAGACTCTCGCTTCCTAGAGAGGCTTTGCTCCTGGCCAACTATTGATAAGATATCAGAGTTGAGTTTTAAAATAGCTTAAAATGAGAATACACGGCCTCCCTCAAAAAAAGAGTATGGGGGCCCCCCCATACTCTTTTTTACTCCCCACTCCCCCACCTCTCTTTTAAAGGCAGACGATAGGGAAATCGAAGAGGGAGGTGTGAGCAAGGAGCAAGGGATATGAATAGATTATCATTTTTTTGCCATATTAAAAAACTTTTTGTTTTACTTTTGGGGCTAATTATTATGGCTAACAAGTATTTAACTATATCCTGTCAACTGGAGGTTGGCAGCTGTCCTCTGAAGTGATAGAGGTCGAATTTCTTATTTTCAAAATTTGCTTTCTTTGAAATACATGAATTTCTGCCCAATATTATGTTTCAGTATATTTCAATGCATAAATCCCTTCAAGAATAGCCAATTTAACAGAATCAAACTTTAAAAATGACAGAAAAGTAAAAATAAGTATTTTTTTCTGTTGATTTTATGGTATCTGTACAATCCAACCAGACTTAGATACGATAAGTTTGAAGTAGCGACATTGAAACTACAGACAGTAAAAATTGTATAATCAGCTTCTTTGTTCGGCACATGACACTATTAGCTAGAGTAGGAATAATTACATGACCCCGCTAACAGACGAAATTCATTACCACCCACAGTTAGAACTTCAAAACAAGGATCTTGCAATCAAAGTGCTAGTTTTCTGTTGGGTATTTTGTATAAGTGTGGTATCCGCCGAGGATAAATGGCAGACACCGGAGTTCAATTAGATTACGGCAGTGTGAACAGACGTGGACACCTTACTATAGAGAAGCTACGCTTCTCTAGCATTCACTAGATAATAATCAACATCTATTTCAGTTGTCACTTTATTGAAGGTCTAAAGAGTACTAAAGCTATATACAACAAACAATAATTACACAGATAGGAATAAATAATCATAACATAAAAGCATTATAATACATATACAATAGTCAGTTTGGGCAATAATGATCCCCCATCCCTGGAAAGGGTGGGGGGAATTAACAATGCAGCTTAACCATAATAAAGCTTGTCAGATTCAATCATTAATTTAAGGCATAGGGAGGGGGTCGGCAGACCCCTTCCCCAGGACTCGGGGGAGGGCCTGTGGCCCTTCCCCGAACCCCGGTCAGGGGTGCCACAGGCATGGCTCACGGTTGCCGAATACCACAACTCTCCCCTCGGAAGGCTGGGAGAGGGTTTCCCTACCAGACTTCCGACAGTGGTTGAGGCCTTCGGTCCGCTCCTTAGGGCTAAGATATATATACAAATGATAATGATTCAATGGAATCCTAGTGGTGAGTGTTTCTCAGGGCTGATGGCCTCCCAACGTGGGATAGAAGGCAGAGGCTGGCTTTGGTTGGACACGTAGTTCAGCGCCGGCAGGTGTCAGGTTGGCGGGTGGCACAGTTGTTGCTGGGACGGTCAACAGCGGGGCATTCTGGTTGTTGTTGGCAGCGGCTGGGGCACTGGCTGCCAAGTTGACCGTCTGGGCGGCAGCCTGACCTCCCGAGGGGCCGCGGGGTCGTCCAGAGGGCGGTCCTGGCCTGCCTGGGCGGTCATGCCCGCTATCGGCTGATTGCATGGACACCATTTCCTCGGCGGCTTCCCGGCCGATGGGAATGGCATCCCAGTCTACTGAAAAGTCCCGGGACTTGGCATGGGTGAGCCGGGCTCTGGCCAAGGCCTTCCTGTACAAAGTTGGATGGTACAGGAACACTTGTGACATCGCATTCATGGCTGCCCGTACACCTCCTTGTGCTGCTGCCAGGGAAATGATGGTCAGGTCCCCCAGCAGTTTGAGGATTAACAACAGCAAGCACAGTATGGCTGCGCCATCTCCCCACTCGTGAATAGCTTGCCTGAATCCAGCCCAGACATCCAGGGCGGCCTCTCCTTCCTCCGCCAGTCGGTCGATGTTGTAGGACACTATCCCATGGTCCCCTGTGGCCAAACAGCTACCTTGCTGAACGCATGAGCCATAGGACAGGCCGGTCAGCATGGCGCTTTTATACGCTGGGAACGCCAGCAGTTGCTGCCAGTCGTTCAACTCAGCCTGCGAATACAAGCCCCCTGAACTGAAGTCATCCAAGGGTTCTGTCAGCAGCTGCTTGGGCGTATCCAGCGGGGGTGGCCTCTTCTTAGGAGCGGGGGTTAACTCTATCCAGCCTTCCTCCGCGTGCACAGTCAGGGGGTATGTGGAGGAGCAGGGAATCTTGGTGGCGTGGCCGCTAAACACTCGTGTCACGGCGTCTACAAATCCTGTGGGCTCCACTGGTACTTTGTCCCAACATTCCTTGTGTTCACGGACAACATATTTGTTGCGTTGGCAGGTCAGCTGGAGCAGGACATCTCCCCTCAGCACCGAGAATGTGCTCCCCTGGACACGCACCGGGTGGGCCGGGTCTAGTTGCTGGAGCTTCCAGCAATTGGCCGCTACTTCTTCTGCTGCTGTGCTTTTCATGCGTGTCTCCAGAGTAAATCCAATATAACCTGCATGTATCTGGGCCTGCAAGGGGACATCAACATCCCTGGCCAATACTCTGGGCAGCGCTGCCGCGGCTGGGTCAGCTGCCACGAACAATGCTGGGTGGTTGGTGGCATGGGCCTCAAAGTCGCAGTTCACTATTGAGGTGGGGTTGGTCATGTTGATGAAAAACTGGGCTTGATGGTCAACCAGGAACGCATCCATCACTAGGCTAGGCTGGAGGCTGCGGATCAGCCTCAAGGGGCAATCTCTTCCCAGGTGGTCCCACACGTAGGTTGCTTCCCCAGTGATGCAAGACAGCTCAGAATGGGGACATTCTAAGGCCAGGTGGTCAGATTGGGACTCCACCCGTCCATCCTCTACTACGTAGGTCTCTTCCTTGACCAGCAGCCGTCGCTCCTGGAGCACTAATTCATTGCGGTAGTGGACGTCCTCCCCTTCACAACCCACCCCCTCAGGGCTGTTGACGAGGGCGCCCACCATATCGAGGGTGAAGAACAGGGGATGGTTCAGCTGGAACGTCAGTGGCTGGGTCTTGCCTGGCAGCGTGTAGACTCGGTTCCTGGCCAGGTCTTGGCACGTTTCTGGATCTATCTTGGTTGGCCTCATGAGGGTGGGGACTGAGGTCACCTTGAGGTGACCCCATACCCCACACCTGAATGTCCACTGGGACACAGTGAGCTGGCAACTGTATCCTGTTGTTTCCCTAATCTTGACTTGCTGCAGGACGTGTACTTCATGGCCCAGGGGCACCTCCTGGTGTAGCGGTTCCGTGTTACACATCTTTTCTTTATTGTAGGCTGTGACGTGGGTGGGGTTGGCACAGTCCCATCCCACCAGGACGTAGCTGGTTGTAGGCCACACGGCTGCCAGCAGTAGTCCCCACAGGACCATCCACCAGTGTGAGAAGCTACCAGACAGCCATCTGCCTCGCGCACGCGGCTGGGGATCTTCGGCTCGGGTCACGGCTGCTTCTCGGGGCTGGACACGGCTGGGCTGCTCCTGGCTAGATACAAGTTTCCATTGAGCGTTATCTTGGTGTGACCGGGGCACCCCGATACCCTCCCCAATGACAGACTGGCAGGCGACTGGCGCTTGCCTGGGTGTCGGCTCCCCTAGCCCCAAGGGGTCCCTTCCCTTGTCCATGGCATGCCCAGTGGCATGGGGCTGAAGTGCGTGTGGCACAGGCTCGCCCTGACTCACGTCCCTCCCCTGCCCTAGGAACTCAGGTGCATGTGGCACAGGCAAGTCCTTATATCCCCAAATTTCAATCTCCCCAGCCTCTGGTGCAGGGGGCACAGGCAAGGCTGGGGTTTTACAATGGCTTGGATACAACACATTTGTTAAATTTAACTTATCCTGGCTCGACTGGAAGTGCTGGGCAGCTGGGTTCCTTCGGCTGGCAGGGGGCGCTGGATGGCGTGTAGTTGGGCTCTCCCTGCAGGCTGGTGGCGCTGGCTGGCTGAGGGTGACGGGTGTCACCCCTTCCTCTGGGACTGCTGGCTCGTTCCAGGATCCAGGTCTCTCGGTGGCGGCGACGGTTGTCGCCCCAGGCACCAGGTTGGGGGCTGGCTCGTTCCAGGATCCAGGTATCTCGGTGGCGGCGACGGTTGTCGCCCCAGGCACCAGGTTGGAGGCGCTGGATAGCACCCCCCAGTCATCGCAGGTGGCGGCGCCGGGTGGCGCCCCATACATCGACTCTGATGCGCTGGCTAGCGCCTCCTGCCTCTCTCGTTCAGCGGCCGCCAGGGCCTCCCCGTACACCGCCTCAGTGACGCTGGGTAGCGCCCCTCCACTCTTGCTGGGTAGGCTCGGTCGAGCAGGCTCCATCATGTTGAGGCTAAAAGGCTGGGGCCTCAGGACTTCTGGCTCGGCGATGTTGTTGGGCTGCACAAACTCCGGCCCCAGGTGGTTGAGACTGAAGCCCAGGCCAACCCGGTTGGGTTCAGCCGCACCGCCCAGTACGTTGATCCTAGCTGGGACGGTCCCAAACTGCGGCATCCCGTCGGCTCGGCCCGCTGCGTTAGGGGCGGCTGCTTGCTGCGGTGGTGCTGGGGGCGCGCTCCCTTCCATATGTGCCACTCTGCTGGGCTTTCCTGGGGGAGCACCCTTGTCGGCGGTGCGCCTGCGGCCGGCTACCTGGTCCCAGTCAGCTCTGCACTCGGCCGCCGTGTGGCCGGCATAGTGGCAACGCTCGCACTTGGCAGAACGGTCACGGCGTGGCTGGGTGCGTCTCTCTTCTAGGCTGACTTCCATAGGCGTCGGGCAGTCTCGAGCTCGGTGGCCTTTCCCTTGGCAGCGGAAACAGCGGCCTGGAACCTTGTCATCTGGAGCGACCTTCCCCATCTGGTGGAGACCCGGAGCCAAGGCGCCAATCTCCATTGGCTCCGACTCGTCATATTAGGGCAACTGGATGCTGGCTGATCCTGTGAGCCCGTCGGTAGCGTCCACTAGGCACACACCCTCCTTCAGCTGCTTGGTAATCATTGTGACGGTGAACATGGCTCTCCGTGTGTACTCAGGTACACTGGTGATCTCATGACTCATCATTTCACGTTTCACATTAGCGTTACGAATGCCACGATTTAATTCGTCCACTAACAACTCGAGATCCTCATGGCTGTAGGCGTCCCTATACAAGGCACACTTTGTTGATATGTATGCTTGTATAGGTTCTGTCGAGTGTTGCCTGTAATCCCTAAACGCTTGTTTAAGCGTCTGGGATTCAAAGGCGGGACGAAATAACATTTCACACTCGGCCTTGACCTGTTCGTAGGTCAAGGCTTGGCCTGCCTCGCCAAACAGATGAGAAGCCATTTCCGCCGCTTGCCCTACCAGTGACAGTAAAAGGGCGTTGCGGCGGTTGAGGGAGTCATGGGGCGGCACGCGGTAAGCCGCCCATGACATCTCGAGTCTGCGGATGTGGGAGCTCCAAGATTGCTTGGGCGGTCCTCTATACTCCGGCAGGTTACTCAGCATCAGCTTGCGGTACTCGGCTGGAGCCGGCTGAGGGTCATCCTGGAGCCATCCTGGGGCTTGGTCGCCTCCTGGCGCTTGCGGTTGTTCCATCGGGTCAACGGTTCAACGGCGGGACACAATGATATAAGGCAATATTATAAATGGTTTGTCACTTGAGGCTTTCTAGCCTAACAGCCAACACTGTTTTATCACTAGGTTGGTAGTTTAGTTACAAAGATATAACTTAGCTGTACTTATCACTAGTTGGATTCTGAGGTTGTAGAGTAGGCTGGTAGGGGTAGATAGGTGTTGAGGGTCTGAACTGCTGTCAGGAACTGATTTGGTTTTCCTTTATCACACTATAGATAGGAGGGAGAAGCTTGTAATTCTTTATCTTTCTAAAAATACCTCTGTTAGATGCTATGGAGTAGCTCTGCTCCGGTGTGTGTGTGTGTGCGTGAAATCTCCTGTCCTTGCAACGCGCTTACGCACCGTCAAATCCGCGCACACAGGTAAAACACGCACTTATCCCTCAACTCGCTCTCTCATTGGTCCTCTTTGTCCGTTGAATTTTATGATATTTCCGCACTCCGTTGCGCGACCCGTAAATGGCGCTCTGTGTTCCCGGTCACTAGCTCCACACCGTGGGCGGACTTAGTCAAGTGTGGGTAGGAGGGGGGAAGCGCGTGAGGGGACGGGGTAAATCCGTCCGTTCCCCCTGTGAGGAAGGGGGGAGTGCTGTGGGTTTGAGGTAACTGTGTGATGAGGTAATGGTGCCCTTTCTCCTTAATCCTAGGCTTATCTGTTATGTCACCTTGATTGTATTTCCTTAAATGGAGAGTGGGCCCCTCCCTTTCCTCTGGAATAAGGGGTGTATTTTTGTTGTGCTGTAGGCTTGGGGTGGTTAGATTGTTTATCAGGGCATTGTTATATTACATCTAGCTTCTATTTTTGTCCTTATCACAATACATAACAGATTTGTTTACCAAACCCGTTCTATTTTTAGTTGTTATCACAATACACAACAAATCCAAGCCTGTTCTATTTTTAGTTTTATCACAATACACAACAAATTGTTTGCCAATCTTTGCTCATAAATCTATTGTTTAACCATCACACTAGGGTGGTAATCCCTACAATGTGATATAATATCTGCTTTTCTAGATGGGTGGCTGCGTTGTAGCCTCTCAGGATACTTGGAGTTGACGTAGTTTTCTCTGCTTTGGTGCACTACACTCGTATGTTGGCTCGCAGCTCGCAGCTATGTGGCGTGTTTCAGCCTATCGGCGGCAGGGAATGTCCCGTCCTGCTAGCGCCGCTGATCCAAATCCGGCTGATGGCGGCAGGGAATGTCCCGTCCTGCTAGCGCCGCTGGTTCGGATCCTGCTATCTCTTGCAGTAAGGTTGGCCTAGTTTCAGCCGTTTGCACTTATTTGGCGTGTTTCAGCCAGTCCGCAGGCCTGTTTCAGCCTTTTGAGCGCCCAATTCTCCGTTAGATGTCGGCGCTTCTCGCGGTTCTCCGTCAAGTTTCGCTGTTTCACTTCCACAACTGCCGGATGCAGAGTTAGACCTTGCTATCCAGGGTGGGTAATTCAGGTTGCTTGTGTCAGTTTTGCCAGTTTCACTGCTGGGAGTACCTTAGCCTCAGCTGCGCGTCTGCTCTACACTTGTGGTTTGCCGTAATGTCACACAGCTGTCACCAAAAGTTGTGGTATCCGCCGAGGATAAATGGCAGACACCGGAGTTCAATTAGATTACGGCAGTGTGAACAGACGTGGACACCTTACTATAGAGAAGCTACGCTTCTCTAGCATTCACTAGATAATAATCAACATCTATTTCAGTTGTCACTTTATTGAAGGTCTAAAGAGTACTAAAGCTATATACAACAAACAATAATTACACAGATAGGAATAAATAATCATAACATAAAAGCATTATAATACATATACAATAGTCAGTTTGGGCAATAATGATCCCCCATCCCTGGAAAGGGTGGGGGGAATTAACAATGCAGCTTAACCATAATAAAGCTTGTCAGATTCAATCATTAATTTAAGGCATAGGGAGGGGGTCGGCAGACCCCTTCCCCAGGACTCGGGGGAGGGCCTGTGGCCCTTCCCCGAACCCCGGTCAGGGGTGCCATAGGCATGGCTCACGGTTGCCGAATACCACATAAGCAGACATGCAACCTTGCACTAAATACCTTGAACGATAACTTAAAGTCGAAAGAAAAACCTTCTCCTGACCTGACAAGGTAACTAGGGATAAGGCAATGGCCGATAAATTGATTCATATTCATCCCCAACGATGTTACACAAAATTAACCCTTTTGTATATAACAACTAGTGGTTGAAACGTTTGGATAATAAACTTACAAACCAATCAATAAAAATTATTTGAAAGTCCTCAAAAGTTGTCAAACCAACGAATAAATAAAAACGTTGTTATAAAACTTTGGGAACTTTTGTAATTAACAGCTCAATGTCCCCTCCCTACCTGGAAGGTAACAGACTAATCTTAAGTATACGAAATCTTTACTTGTAAAAAAAGAACAAATGTTTTGATTGTGTATTTATTTGAAAAACATAACATCTTATTGTGATAAAAAATAACGTGTTTTTAATGTTACTAAATGCTAAATTAGTTTTAACCCCATCATTTTTTAAAAAGTTATGCAGCTACTCTTCAACAAGAGCTGTTCCGTTTGTCCTTCAGTTCTCAAAATTAATATATTGTTCTTTTCACTAATATTGTCATTAGCTTGTTATTATCTCGCAACTCGAGTTCCTAAACGTCCTTGTTTAAAGTAATAATATGGCTTCATTTTAATTTACAAACTAGCGGCTGCGCCCCTATTGCACAGGGGCTCTGTATTATAATTGTATGAGAGGGGGTAAAGAAAACCTAGAACCATCTAAAAACAAAATTGTTTGAATCTATTCAAAAATAACAGTCTTATACTCCATCATGGGACTTACATGAATCTTCCCTTAAAAAAGAAAACTCATTCAGTTCAGTATTTTTCAAAATCTTAAGCTACAGACAAAAAAATACTTTATATAATATGATTGATCCAATATTTTGATTTTAAAAGCCATGTAAGGACTTAAACAAAATTCTGTATGAATTATACAAAAGTAGTGTAAAAACATAAACAACTTATTATGTATCAAGAAAAATAGGCTTTTTTGTTTTCCATTAATTTTCCATAGTATTCTATTATATAAAGTAGTAAGGTTTTTTTTTATGTTTCTATGTTATGATCTCGCCAATCTCTTAACTGATCGAGTTCTCAATTTTAGGTTACTGGATGGTCTCGGATTAAGTTGTTACTAAAATTATTGGAAAAAACAAAATATATTTATTCTTTAAGGGGGTGAGAAGTCCATATCCCCATTTTAAATCGAAGTTTTAAAAAGAAAAAAATGTTTATACGAAAATTTTAAAAAAAAATTATTTTAAGGGTTAACATTTTTTGGGAGGGTGGAGATACCCTCCCCCCAAATAGTTAAAAACCTTCAGTGTTATGAAGAACCATATAAGATTTTTAGCAAATAGCGAGATACTTACCTAAAGACCAAAAAGCTTACTACTTTGGATAATTGCAAACTGTCATATCATAATTTAAAATTTTTCTTGTGTAAGATAAATAAATAAAAAACATGCCTTTTTATATCATGAAAAAATGCTTGAAATGATCTTATTATAATATTATAAGCATATCAACAAATTATTTTATACACAATTTAATAAAACAATAATAATTAAATCATAATAAAATCACAGAATTAACAAAAAACTACGAGAAAAAAAGGCAAAAGGCCAAAAAATGATTTGGTTCATACATATGTGAATGGGGAATGTTCTTATTCGAAAAGAAGTGGGGGGAGTTAATCCCCCTCCCAAAAAAAATTATTTTTAGATTTCCACATCTTTCGATCATGACACAAAATTAAAACACCAAATAAAAATATATTAGCACATCCCCCCCAAATCATAAAATGCCAGGAATCACCAAATTTAGTTGTTTTTTTGCCTAATTTTCATACAAGAACAAACACACTAAAGAAAGTTAAGGAAAGAATATTCTAAAAAATAAAAAGTAAATTTAATTTCACAAAACTACGTGGTAGAAAATGATACTAACGTCTGAGGGGAGGGGATGAAGGGGTAAGAACTCACCAAACAAAATTCTAAAAAATTGTTTAATTATTTGGGTAGTTATGGCATACCAAAAGTTTCGAAAGTGTATTTTTACCCCCCAATTTCTTTCTCTTCGACTACCATTTTCCCTCATCCCGCCAAAAAAATGCTTGGACGTCCCAATTAAATGTACTATTTATTTTACAGAAAACTTCTTTCCACAACTAGGAATGCAATACAACATCTAATAAATAAAAAAAATATAGAAAACTGTGCCTAAGAATTTGGAGAAAAAATTGAAGAAAAAAAACTATACTCTTAGATTCTATTTGCTTATTAACTAAGAGTATTACAATTAATAAATTAATTATTTAGTAAAAATCCCCCAAAAACTAATCTTAAATCAACATAAATATATGTACATTTTTTGTCTTTTAATGTTTATTTATTAAAAAAGACGTATAAAACATATAAATATTTCATGTTTAAAAAAGCTCTACATTTGTATTTTATTAGTTTTTATCTTGTATATTTTTCTTGGTGGAGGGGTCGATCATCAGCAGATAAATTAATAAACATACCAAAGAATTTAAAGCTACCAAAAATAATTGGGGGGAAAATTAAATAATCATCTAAATCCAAAATTCACAATTTTAACACATTCTTTCAACGTTAAATATTAAACATTTTAAATAGAGGTAAAAAGTAATTGCCATTTTAGAGCTTTAATTAAATTACAATCGGACATAATGACGTCATTCTGTGACAGTAGTACTATAACAGCTATGAAATCTAATGTGATAAAGTTACTTTTGATAACGACAGGAACCACTAGTTCGGATTTTCTAATTCTTATTGCCTACGATCTGGATCCTAAAATGAAAATTTAATAAAATATAATACTTATATAAAAGTAACAGGAAATCTATCTATCTTTCTGTGTGTCTATATTGAAGGAAAAAATGACACCCGTAACATCCAAATTTGTCCCTCCTCAACTAAAGTGCCTCTAGAGGCAGGGGGGGGGGGGGGGTTGCGGAGCCTCTAGTTTTATTTTATTTAAGTAGCGACGATTTTTGTCTATTCGTCAGGATGTAGCTAACGAATGAACCGATTAAGTAATCGACTTCACTAAGGTCCTAGGATAATTTTATGTTTATCTTTTGTCATCACTCCCTTAGATGCTAGGGGCGCAGCAAGTATTTGCAGCGGGATTCTTTTAGTATTCAGCAATAGCAAAACCAGTAATACACATAACTTGTAAATGTCGTCGGGGAGGTGTTAAGTTCGAGGCCGGGACACAAAGACACTGCTGCAAAGTCAAGCGCATTCGCTACGCTTACCAAATGATACCTATCTGCTAAGAAAATCTATGTGCTTGATTTGAACTGTGTAGGACGATTCAATAATTACCTTTAACAACAACAGGTCTAGACTTGATTACACCACGCTTTCTCTTAGAAGTCTAAAAATATTTTAGGTATTTTAATAGGAATTACAATCTATAATACAAAGTAGAACGATGTCTGTCTGTCCTGGTCCTGTGGTGGTTTTTGGCTATAGATAGGACACTCTAACCCCAAAATAAGTGGTCTCCGATTTTTTTTAATTACCTCTTGGGGCCAGGGACGAATCCGCTTAACTTTTATAAATAAAAAGAGTTTTTGTCAGAAGCTCAGGATTTCAAATCTGAACCGATAAAGCTCTCCTTTCTTATGTAACTTCGCATAGGTTCAGGCTAGACTTTTATATATATCTAAGCCCTGGTATGGTTTTAGGCTATTTTACTATCCACTTCTTACCCCTTTGAATGAAAAGAACCAGGGGTGTATATTCTGCAAATTTGACACGGCTGAAGGGGGGTTGGGTGGGTGGTAGAAAAAAATAAAAAGTATATACTTGGGAATGTAAAATTTGGTGAAAAAAAAACAAAAAAATATGAGGAAGGGGGCATAATATGAATAAAATAAAGAGCTCTGAAAATATTTTTCCTTTTTATCCCCATCCTTGCTGGAAAAAACTAGGAGGGAAAAAAATATAAAAAATTTGCAGCAGGGGAAAAAATTTATCTTGTGCAGAATATACACCCCTGAAAAGAACCTAAGAAAGCCTGGATTAGGAGCCATACTAAAATAGTTATTTATCGCATCGTATTGTAGACAGCTTTCTACGGTCTGTAAAATGAAAAATTTTAAAATTAATTCCAAATTTGTTGACCTTAAGTGTCCAGAGGCTCTAACCAACAGAACTAGCATTAATTTTCTTATTTTTACTTTATAATTCATGGAAATTTTTCTGTAATACGATACGATACATGATTTTTCAATATAAGTCAAAACCGGTTTTAATCCTGTAAAGTATTATTTAAAAATATTACATTAATACCTTTTTAGAGGGAAAATTTTTAGTTTTGATGATCCTATCTGAATAGGGTATTCTGGGGCGGTTAAATTCATCTGGCTTCTTCACCCTAAAAATTGTAGATTACAAGATTAGTTCTCATCTTATATTTAAAACATTAAACAAAGCAACAGGATGTTTTTCTGTTTGTATGTATACTGGGATCTTAAAAACGGCTGGTCAATCTCATACCATAATTGTCACAGTTCCCATTTTCATGTAAGGTTTTAGGCTAATGTGAGGTGGGTACGATCCCCCCCCCCCCCCCTAATAAATCTATTTTAGAGAAGGCTACCTCCACCCTCTAAATCGAAATCGACTATAACGATCTCCAAATTTTTTTTTTAGTACACATAGAAGCGCTTCCACTCCACCAGCCCCCCCCCCCAAAAAAAAAAATGCATACCTATAAATTCTAACCAGCCACCTTTCTGTTGTGTACGCCTCTTCTAGGTAGGTTAGGTCGAAGTTCTTGTGCCCAATGACAGCGTTCCTAGTCCTGTCGAACCCTGCGGGGCTGCGATAGTCCATCTTAAGCTCGCCAAACCTTAAAAAATGGTTTTCTATAAATTCACTTTTTGTATGTATGTAGCCTTGATTCTCTAAAGTTGGGATTCAGAAGCAATAAGCTTTATTTTTTTGCATGTGTGATTTAACACTTTGAATTCCTATTCCTGCAAGAGTGCAAAGCATGGAGGCTAGCCTGTATAACTTTTATTGGGTAGTCTATTCTTCTTGATATTTATGATATATCCTTTGTTATTCCAGAATTTTAATATCCGTATATCTGACTATCTCTGTGTCCGTTTCAATGTAGTCAGTTTATATGTCAGTCTGTCTTTTATATATTAATCCTTCTGTATATCTGTTATACGGTTTTTTACATATCCATCAAAATATCCATCTATCTATAAATACCTGTAATAAGAAAGTTTGTACATGAGACAGTTGAGAAGAGTGGGTGAGCCCTCGGCATCAACGCGAAATTCGCCACGCTCCGTAAAATAATCACTTTCCTTGATATTCTAAAAGAAAAAGGAGTTTATGTACATATATATTTGAAAACTTAAGGATTGTTTAAATTAACATTTGCAATTATTTTAGGGATGGCAATCCGTATCCGGAATCCGCCTAATTTTTGGCCAATTTTGGAATCCGAATCCGGAATCCGTTTTTTAATAGCGGATTCCGGATTCTTAATTGGTAGGGTAAAATTAGCGTCTTGAGTTTTTTCTTTCAACTCCTCCTCTTTGAAGGCAAAGATTTTCATCATTATATATAATATCTTTTAAAATCTGGTTCGACTCTCGGAAGTGAATTATAGAGAACACCAAGAACATTGATTTTTAGGACATATGTAGCACTTAATTTTTTAATTTAAAAAAAAAATCCTTTTCAAATATTGCTAGAATCCGGAATCCGAATCCGGAATCCGTCAAAATTAAGAATCCGGAATCCGCCACTTTTTTTGACGGATTCTTTAAGAGTTCGGAATCCGAATCCGGCCCAAAAATTCGACGGATTGCCATCACTAATAATAATGCCATGAAAAGGTTATTTAAACTAAGTAAGGTATGGTGGGTCTTTGCATATTCATACGGGACGCGGAATTCAAAACAAGAATCTTGCATGGTGTTGTATCTCATCAATTTACATGAAAACACCAAAGTCAACACAAAAATAATTTCGTCTTTTCCAAGGGGCTTCAGAGATTAGTGATAAATCAATTAACCTTCATTAATCCTTTTATAATATAAAATTACAAATGGTATGAGTTTATAATCTTTGAGGTGGGGAGGGGGAGATATTATTATTGATTGATAAGCCATAGTCTCTTAGGGTTTGGACTTAAGTAGTCATGGAGTAGGCTGAGACATTTTTGTATAGCCACTAGGGCTAGCCTATCAAGCACCACGTTCAAGAACATGATGACTTGACCCGCTATCTCATGAGAGCTACTCATATTACCTCACCCTCGCCGAGTATGGCAGGTGTCCCAAATTAAGTCACCGTAATGAATGACGCTCACCGAAGAGGAGCTTGGGATAAGGAAAGTACTGATATGATGTACGTGACTATTAAGTATTCAAACTTACTCAATAATCCCCTTCTTACACAACCAGGGGAAGTTGCGTGGATGTATTCAACTGAGATATTATTATCAAATGAATCAATTGATCTGTCCCCCTCGCATGTTGTGTATTTGGTCCCAATACGCAATATAAAAAAAAGACACCTTTGGGACACCTGTTTTTCCCGCAATAGTAAGGTAATAATTTGCAAGTGTCTCAACCTACTCCATGACGTTCTAGGTTTATACTATGGCTAATCATTCAATCTATTAGGGTTCCGCATACAATCAATGCGGATCCGAAACCCTGCAATCTATTAAGTAAACGACTCTTACCTGTGGATGTTCTCCCTCAGCAATTCTGACCATCCACAAGAACTTGTTGATATCGTCACCAGAATATCCAATAACTCCACCGAAAATAACTGAAAACAAGATTAGTAAACATGAAAACTTTTGCTTTTTTTATTGTTTGGCAATTATCTGCTAATGCCGGGGAAAAAATTTACTAAAATCGGCTGAAATCTACCAACTTATTCATATTTTTTTAAAATATGAATAAAAAATAAATTTTGAATGAAGACAAAACAATTTTTTTGTCACTTTTTGGCATGGATTCAGGGATATGTAGGATAAGACGTTGGACGACAAATTGATGTACGATTCCAGTTAAAAAAACATTTCTGTAAAAGATTTAGTAAATGTACACACAGTTTTTAAGGCACGTTATCTCATTTAGAAAACTTAATGAACTTAAAGTTTTATGATGAAAAATATAAGGGGGATGTGGAAAATAACCATTTGGGCAGGGGGGGGGGGGGTTTACTCGAGAACCCTTAGAGCTAGAGGGAGCTAATATTGGATATAAGCTTCTATGGGGCCAAAGTTACTTTTAAAATTATCGTCGACCCCCCACCCCCCCCCCCCCAAATTTTTTTTTTTTTGGGGGGGGGCGGGTGGATTATACTATAGGATGTTTCTCATAAATGACTTGAGATAAATGGAGCAAACCTTGGGATACAAGTTTTGTAGGCCTATATTTGATTTTAGAATTATCGTTGACCACCCACCCACCCCAAAACCCCTAATTTGGGTGGGGGGGGGGGGGGGTGAATTATACTATAGGGTGTTTCTCATAAACGACTTGAGATAAATAGAGCAAACCTTAGGATACAAGTTTTGTAGGCCTATATTTGATTTTAGAATTTTTGTTGACCACCCACCCACCCCAAAACCCCTAATTTGGGGGGGGGGGGGTGAATTATACTATAGGGTGTTTCTCATAAACGACTTGAGATAAATGGAGCAAACCTTAGGATACAAGTTTTGTAGGCCTATATTTGATTTTATAATTATCGTTGACCACCCACTCACCCCCAAACCCCTAATTTTTTTTTTTGGGGGGGGGGGGCAGGTGGATTATACTATAGGGTGTTTCTCATAAACGACTTGCAGCAATTTTATTTTGGGTGCTACTCCCTTAGTTTTAGAGATAATTGGATGAAATCTTTTGGGCTGGGTAACTAATTACCCCAACTATTGGTATCTTTAAAAAAACGGCTGCGAGACCGCCGCTCCCGCCGCCCGCCGCCATTTACCGCCGCCACCAAAAAATTTTTTTTTATTGCATTTCTCGCTGAATTAGGCAATTTGGAATCATTTGAGACCATGTTATTTTTTTCAAAAATTTTTTGCCTTACAAGCAACCCTGCGGGGGATTTAGTAATTTTTTTCAAATTCTCGAAAAAAAATAACATGGTCTCAAATGATTCCAAATTGCCTAATTCAGCGAGAAATGCAATAAAATTTTTTTTTTTTTTGTGGCGGCTGTAAACAGCGGCGGGCGGCGGGAGCGGCGGTCCCGCTGCCGTTTTTTTTCAAATTCTCGAAAAAAATAACATGGTCTCAAATGATTCCAAATAACCTAATTCGGCGAGAAATGCAATAAAAATTTTTTTTTGTGGCGGCTGTAAACGGCTGCGGGCGGCGGGAGCGGCGGTCCCGCCGCCGTTTTTTTAAAAAGATACCAATAGTTGGGGTAATTAGTGACCCAGCCCAAAAGATTTCATCCAATTATCTCTAAAACTAAGGGAGTAGCACCCAAAATAAAAGTCGAAACAAAATTGTAAGTAAAGGGGGGGGGGGAAATGTGGTGACTCGTCACACGACATACCAGCAATTTTATTTTGGGTGCTACGACCTTAGTTTTAGAGATAATTGGATGAAATCTTTTGGGCTGGGTCACTAATTACCCCAACTACTGGTATCTTTTAAAAAAACGGCTGCGTGACCGCCGCTCCCGCCGCCCGCCGCCACCAAAAAAAAATTTTTTATTGCATTTCTCGCCGAATTAGGCAATTTGGAATCATTTGAGACCAAGTTATTTTTTTCAAAAATTTTTCGCCTTACAAGCAACCCTGTGGGGGATTTAGTAATTTTTTTCAAATTCTCGAAAAAAAATAACATGGTCTCAAATGATTCCAAATTGCCTAATTCAGCGAGAAATGCAATAAAAATTTTTTTTTTTGTGGCGGCTGTAAACAGCGGCGGGCGGCGGGAGCGGCGGTCCCGCTGCCGTTTTTTTAAAAGATACCAATAGTTGGGGTAATTAGTGACCCAGCCCAAAAGATTTCATCCAATTATCTCTAAAACTAAGGGAGTAGCACCCAAAATAAAAGTCGAAACAAAATTGTAAGTAAAGGGGGGGGGGGGGAAATGTGGTGACTCGTCACACGACATACCAGCAATTTTATTTTGGGTGCTACGACCTTAGTTTTAGAGATAATTGGATGAAATCTTTTGGGCTGGGTCACTAATTACCCCAACTACTGGTATCTTTAAAAAAACGGCTGCGAGACCGCCGCTCCCGCCGCCCGCCGCCATTTACCGCCGCCACCAAAAAAATTTTTTTTATTGCATTTCTCGCTGAATTAGGCAATTTGGAATCATTTGAGACCATGTTATTTTTTTCAAAAATTTTTTGCCTTACAAGCAACCCTGCGGGGGATTTAGTCATTTTTTTCAAATTCTCGAAAAAAATAACATGGTCTCAAATGATTCCAAATTGCCTAATTCGGCTAGAAATGCAATAAAATTTTTTTTTTTGTGGCGACTGTAAACGGCTGCGGGCGGCGGGAGCGGCGGTCCCGCCGCCGTTTTTTTTAAAAGATACCAATAGTTGGGGTAATTAGTGACCCAGCCCAAAAGATTTCATCCAATTATCTCTAAAACTAAGGGAGTAGCACCCAAAATAAAAGTCGAAACAAAATTGTAAGTAAAGGGGGGGGGGAAATGTGGTGACTTGTCACACGACATACCAGCAATTTTATTTTGGGTGCTACGACCTTAGTTTTAGAGATAATTGGATGAAATCTTTTGGGCTGGGTCACTAATTACCCCAACTACTGGTATCTTTTAAAAAAACGGCTGCGTGACCGCCGCTCCCGCCGCCCCCCGCCATTTACCGCCGCCACAAAAAAAAATTTTTTATTGCATTTCTCGCCGAATTAGGCAATTTGGAATTATTTGAGACCATGTTATTTTTTTCAAAAATTTTTCGCCTTATAAGCAACCCTGTGGTGGATTTAGTCATTTTTTTTCAAATTCTCGAAAAAATAACATGGTCTCAAATGATTCCAAATTGCCTAATTCAGCGAGAAATGCAATAAAAAAAATTTTTTTGTGGCGGCTGTAAACGGCGGCGGGCGGCGGGAGCGGCGGTCCCGCCGCCGTTTTTTTAAAAAGATACCAATAGTTGGGGTAATTAGTGACCCAGCCCAAAAGATTTCATCCAATTATCTCTAAAACTAAGGGAGTAGCACCCAAAATAAATTGAAACAAAATTGTAAGTAAAGGGGGGGGGGGGGGGGAAATGTGGTGACTCGTCACACGACATACCAGCAATTTTATTTTGGGTGCTACGACCTTAGTTTTAGAGATAATTGGATGAAGTCTTTTGGGCTGGGTCACTAATTACCCCAACTACTGGTATCTTTAAAATAACCGGCTGCGTGACCGCCGCTCCCGCCGCCATTTACCGCCGCCACCAAAAAATTTTTTTTTATTGCATTTCTCGCCGAATTAGGCAATTTGGAATCATTTGAGACCATGTTACTTTTTTCAAAAATTTTTCGCCTTACAAGCAACCCTGTGGGGGATTTAGTCATTTTTTTCAAATTCTCGAAAAAAATAACATGGTCTCAAATGATTCCAAATTGCCTAATTCAGGGAGAAATGCAAAATGCAAAAATGTGGTGACTCGTCACACGACATACCACCAATTTTATTTTGGGTGCTACGACCTTAGTTTTAGAGATAATTGGATGAAATCTTTTGGGCTGGGTCACTAATTACCCCAACTACTGGTATCTTTAAAAAAAAACGGCTGCGAGACCGCCGCTCCCGCCGCCCGCCGCCATAAAAAAAAAATTTTTTATTGCATTTCTCGCTGAATTAGGCAATTTGGAATCATTTGAGACTATGTTATTTTTTTCAAAAATTTTTCGCCTTACAAGCAACCCTGCGGGGGATTTTGTCATTTTTTTCAAATTCTCGAAAAAAATAATATGGTCTCAAATGATTCCAAATTGCCTAATTCGGCGAGAAATGCAATAAAAAAATTTTTTTGTGGCGGCTGTAAACGGTAATTAGTGACCCAGCCCAAAAGATTTCATCCAATTATCTCTAAAACTAAGGGAGTAGCACCCAAAATAAAGTCGAAACAAAATTTTAAGTAAAGGGGGGGGGGGAAATGTGGTGACTGGTCACACGACATACCAGCAATTTTATTTTGGGTGCTACGACCTTAGTTTTAGAGATAATTGGATGAAATCTTTTGGGCTGGGTCACCAATTACCCCAACTACTGGTATCTTTAAAAAAACGGCTGCGTGACCGCCGCTCCCGCCGCCCCCCGCCATTTACCGCCACCACAAAAAAAAAAAAATTTTATTGCATTTCTCGCCGAATTAGGCAATTTGGAATCATTTGAGACCATGTTATTTTTTTCAAAAATTTTTCGCCTTCCAAGCAACCCTGCGGGGGATTTAGTCATTTTTTTCAAATTCTCAAAAAAAATAACAAGGTCTCAAATGATTCCAAATTGCCTAATTCGGCGAGAAATGCATTAAAAGAATTTTTTTGGTGGCGGCGGTAAATGGCGAGGGGCTTCGGCGGGAGCGGCGGTCACGCAGCCGTTTTTTTTAAAGATACCAGTAGTTGGGGTAATTAGTGACCCAGCCCAAAAGATTTTATCCAATTATCTCTAAAACTAAGGTCGTAGCACCCAAAATAAAATTGCTGGTATGTCGTGTGACGAGTCACCACATTTCCCCCCCCCCCTTTACTTACAATTTTGTTTAGACTTTTATTTATTTGCCACCGTTTACAGCCACCACAAAAAAAAAATTTTTTTTTGCATTTCTCGCTGAATTAGGCAATTTGAAATCATTTGAGACCATGTTATTTTTTTCGAGAATTTGAAAAAAATGACTAAATCCCCCACAAGGTTGCTTGTAAGCAAAAAAATAACATGGTCTCAAATGATTCCAAATTGCCCAATTCGGCGAGAAATGCATTAAAAAAAATTTTTTGGTGGCGGCGGTAAATGGCGGGAGCGGCGGTCACGCAGCCATTTTTTTTAAAGATACCAATAGTTGGGGTAATTAGTGACCCAGCCCAAAAGATTTCATCCAATTATCTCTAAAACTAAGGTCGTAGCACCCAAAATAAAATTGCTGGTATGTCGTGTGACGAGTCACCACATTTCCCCCCCCCCCCTTTACTTACAATTTTGTTTCGACTTTTATTTTGGGTGCTACTCCCTTAGTTTTAGAGATAATTGGATGAAATCTTTTGGGCTGGGTCACTAATTACCCCAACTATTGGTATCTTTTAAAAAAAACGGCGGCGGGACCGCCGCTCCCGCCGCCCGCCGCCGTTTACAGCAGCCACCAAAAAAAATTTTTTATTGCATTTCTCGCTGAATTAGGCAATTTGGAATCATTTGAGACCATGTTATTTTTTTGCTTACAAGCAACCTTGTGGGGGATTTAGTCATTTTTTTCAAATTCTCGAAAAAAATAACATGGTCTCAAATGATTTCAAATTGCCTAATTCAGCGAGAAATGCAAAAAAAAAATTTTTTTTTGTGGTGGCTGTAAACGGTGGCAAATAAATAAAAGTCTAAACAAAATTGTAAGTAAAGGGGGGGGGGGAAATGTGGTGACTCGTCACACGACATACCAGCAATTTTATTTTGGGTGCTACGACCTTAGTTTTAGAGATAATTGGATAAAATCTTTTGGGCTGGGTCACTAATTACCCCAACTACTGGTATCTTTAAAAAAAACGGCTGCGTGACCGCCGCTCCCGCCGAAGCCCCTCGCCATTTACCGCCGCCACCAAAAAAATTCTTTTAATGCATTTCTCGCCGAATTAGGCAATTTGGAATCATTTGAGACCTTGTTATTTTTTTTGAGAATTTGAAAAAAATGACTAAATCCCCCGCAGGGTTGCTTGGAAGGCGAAAAATTTTTGAAAAAAATAACATGGTCTCAAATGATTCCAAATTGCCTAATTCGGCGAGAAATGCAATAAAATTTTTTTTTTTTTGTGGTGGCGGTAAATGGCGGGGGGCGGCGGGAGCGGCGGTCACGCAGCCGTTTTTTTTAAAGATACCAGTAGTTGGGGTAATTGGTGACCCAGCCCAAAAGATTTCATCCAATTATCTCTAAAACTAAGGTCGTAGCACCCAAAATAAAATTGCTGGTATGTCGTGTGACAAGTCACCACATTTCCCCCCCCCCCCCCCCCCCAATACTTACAATTTTGTTTCGACTTTTATTTTGGGTGCTACTCCCTTAGTTTTAGAGATAATTGGATGAAATCTTTTGGGCTGGGTCAGTAATTACCCCAACTATTGGTATCTTTTAAAAAAAACGGTGGCGGGACCGCTGCTCCCGCCGCTCGCAGCCGTTTACAGCCGCCACAAAAAAATTTTTTTTATTGCATTTCTCGCTGAATTAGGCAATTTGGAATCATTTGAGACCATGTTATTTTTTTCGAGAATTTTAAAAAAATGACTAAATCCCCCGCAGGGTTGCTTGTGAGGCGAAAAATTTTTGAAAAAAATAACATGGTCTCAAATGATTCCAAATTGCCTAATTCAGCGAGAAATGCAATAAAAAAAATTTTTTTGGTGGCGGCGGTAAATGGCGGCGGGCGGCGGGAGCGGCGGTCTCGCAGCCGTTTTTTTTAAAGATACCAGTAGTTGGGGTAATTAGTGACCCAGCCCAAAAGATTTCATCCAATTATCTCTAAAACTAAGGGAGTAGCACCCAAAATAAAATTGCTGGTATGTCGTGTGACGAGTCACCACATTTCCCCCCCCCCCCCTTTACTTACAATTTTGTTTCGACTTTTATTTTGGGTGCTACTCCCTTAGTTTTAGAGATAATTGGAGAAATCTTTTGGGCTGGGTCACTAATTACCCCAACTATTGGTATCTTTAAAAAAAAACGGCGGCGGGACCGCCGCTCCCGCCGCCGTTTACAGCCGCCACAAAAAAAAAATTTTATTGCATTTCTTGCTGAATTAGGCAATTTGGAATCATTTGAGACCATGTTATTTTTTTTCGAGAATTTGAAAAAAATGACTAAATCCCCCACAGGGTTGCTTGTAAGGCGAAAAATTTTTGAAAAAAATAACATGGTCTCAAATGATTCCAAATTGCCTAATTCGGCGAGAAATGCAATAAAAAAAATTTTTTTGGTGGCGGCGGTAAATTGCGGCGGGCGGCGGGAGCGGCGGTCACGCAGCCGTTTTTTTTTAAAGATACCAGTAGTTGGGGTAATTAGTGACCCAGCCCAAAAGATTTCATCCAATTATCTCTAAAACTAAGGTCGTAGCACCCAAAATAAAATTGCTGGTATGTCGTGTGACGAGTCACCACATTTCCCCCCTCCCCCCTTTACTTACAATTTTGTTTCGACTTTTATTTTGGGTGCTACTCCCTTAGTTTTAGAGATAATTGGATGAAATCTTTTGGGCTGGGTCACTAAGGGGGGGGGTAAGTTTTGCCACTTTCGCGTAATCAGTGTTGTGTGGGCTAGGTATTGATCTGAGATTATAGGTTATTTAGGATAAAAGTTTACTTTTGGGTAGTAGTTCACGGAAATTTAATCATTTTTTGAATAGGTCTCCAGGTTCAGGTGCTGCAGGCTGGAAGGTCGTTTCTGGACAGGTAAAAATTTAAAAAAAAATTTGTTTGAAGAGTTAGAGAGCAACTTATAAAACAAAATATGCTTCTTTTTGAATGTTATTAACATATCTGCAGAAAAAATTAAAATCGGCCTCCAGGTTCAGGTGCTGCAGGTCTCCAGGTTCACTCTGGACAGGTAAAAATTAAAAACTTTTATTTGAAGAGTTAGAGGTACACTTATAAAACCAAATATGCGTGTTTTTGGATGTTATTACCATATTTGAAGAAAAAAATGACAATCGGCCTCCAGGTTCAGGTGCTGCAGGCCTCCAGGTTCACTCTGGACAGGTAAAAAATAAAATTTCTTATTTGAAGAGTTAGAGGTACACTTATAAAACAAAATATGCATCTTTTTGGATGTTATCATCATATTTGCAAAAAAATTAACAATCGGCCTCCAGGTTCAGGTGCTGCAGGCCTCCAGGTACACTCTAAACAGGTAAAAATTAAAATTTTTTATTTGAAGAGTTTCAGGTACACTTATTAAACCAAATAAGCATCTTTTTGAATGTTATTATCATATTTGCAGAAAAATTTAAAATCGGCCTCCAGGTTCAGAGGTTCAGGTGCTGCAGGCCTCCAGGTACACTCTGGACAGGTAAAAATTAAATTTTTTTAATTAAAGAGTTACAGGTACACTTATAAAACAAAATATGCATCTTTTTGGATGTTATCATCATATTTGCAGAAAAATTCAAAATTGGCTTCCAGGTTCAGGTGCTGCAGGCCTCCAGGTATACTCTGGACTGGTAAAAATTAAATTTTTTTATTTAAAGAGTTACAGGTACACTTATAAAACAAAATATGCATCTTTTTGGATGTTATCATCATATTTGCAGAAAAATTTAAAATCAGCCTCCAGGTTCAGGTGCTGCAGGCCTCAAGGTACACTCGGGACAGGTAAAAATTAAAAAATTTTATTTGAAGAGTTACAGGTACACTTATTATACAAAATATGCATCTTTTTGGATGTTATAATAATATTTGCAGAAAAATTTAAAATCGGCTTCCAGGTTCAGGTGCTGCAGGCCTCCAGGTACACTCTGGACAGGTAAAAATTAAAATTATTTATTTGAAGAGTTACAGGTACACTTATTAAACAAAATATGCATCTTTTTAGATGTTATTACCATATTTGAAGAAAAAATGATAATTGGCCTCCAGGTACACTCTGGACAGGTAAAAATTAAAATTTCTTATTTGAAGAGTTACAGGTACACTTATTAAACCAAATATGCATCTTTTTGGATGTGTCATGCATCCTTGCCTTTCTCTTTGATACATGGATTGACTATCCAATTCATATTCTTTATATTTTACTAACCTGGAAGGAGAATCTGTAGCTCTGGATGACATCTGGATAAAATTAACCTCTCTCAATAGTAATTTTAATATTATTTCACCAGCATCTATACTTTATAATCTGAATCCTATAGAAATTGCATTCCCCATTCTGAGTATCTGTAATATTATATCTGAGACAGAATTATATTTTGCATATGGGTTGAAAACCATACACAAACAAAAAGTAATAAATACTTCAGATCTATCTAGCTGGCACCTGGAGGCCACCTTGATCCTGTCTGGAGCATAACTCAAACCTTTCATCTAAATAAAAAAAATATAAAATTAATTTTTTAAACCTGTCCAGCAGTCTCATGAAGGCCACCTTTAGCCTGTCTAAAGCACATCTAGGGACATTAAATAATATGTATTTTATTTGATAATGATATTTAACCATTTCCTATTTTATAACCTTTTCTCTAAATTCAAAAATTATGTATTAAGATTATTAGCTATCCTGCAGGCTCCTGGAGGCCACCAGAGCCTGCCTGGAACACAAATAGAAGGTTTACTTGATAAATTTTGCTATTTTATTATATTTTAACAATTTTCTATTTAGAAACCTTTCCTCTAATATAAAAAAATACCTAAATAAGAAATTTTAAGTTTTACCTGTCCAGAGTGAACCTGGAGGCCTGCAGCACCTGAACCTGGAGGCGAATTTTAAATTTTTCTGTAAATATGATGATAACATCCAAAAAGATGCATACTTTGTTTTATAAGTGTACCTGTAACTCTTAAATAAAAAATTTTAATTTTTACCTGTCCAGAGTAACCTGGAGGCCTGCAGCACCTGAACCTGGAAGCCAATTTTAATTTTTCTGCAAATTTGATAATAACATCCAAAAAGATGCATATTTTGTTTTATAAGTGTACCTGTAACTCTTCAAATAAAAAATTTTAATTTAAGATGTGTACCTGGAGGCCTGCAGCACCTGAACCTGGAAGCCAATTTTAAATTTTTCTGCAAATATGATTATAACATCCAAAAAGATACATATTTTGTTTTATAAGTGTACCTGTAACTCTTTAAATAAAAAATTTTAATTTTTACTTGTCCAGAGTGTACCTGGAGGCCTGCAGCACCTGAACCTGGAGGCCGATTGTTAATTTTTCTGTAAATATGATGATAACATTCAAAAAGATGCATATTTGGTTTAATAAGTGTACCTGTAACTCTTCAAATAAGAAATTTTAATTTTTACCTGTCCAGAGTGAACCTGGAGGCCTGCAGCACCTGAACCTGGAGGCCGATTTTAAATTTTTCTGCAAATATGATGATAACATCCAAAAAGATGCATATTTTGTTTTATAAGTGTACCTGTAACTCTTCAAATTAGAAATTTTAATTTTTACCTGTCCAGAGTATACCTGGAGGCCTCCAGCACCCGAACCTGGAGGCCGATTTTAATTTTTTCTGCAGATATGTTAATAACATTCAAAAAGAAGCACATTTTGTTTTATAAGTTGCTCTCTAACTCTTCAAACAAAATTTTTAATTTTTTTTTACCTGTCCAGAAACGACCTTCCAGCCTGCAGCACCTGAACCTGGAGACCTATTCAAAAAATGATTAAATTTCCGTGAACTACTACCCAAAAGTAAACTTTTATCCTAAATAACCTATAATCTCAGATCAATACCTAGCCCACACAACACTGATTACGCGAAAGTGGCAAAACTTACCCCCCCCTTACCCCAACTATTGGTATCTTTTAAAAAAAATGGCGGCGGGACCGCCGCTCCCGCCGCCCGCAGCCGTTTACAGCCGCCACAAAAAAAAATTTTTTTATTGCATTTCTCGCCGAATTAGGCAATTTGGAATCATTTGAGACCATGTTATTTTTTTCGAGAATTTGAAAAAATGACTAAATCCCCCGCAGGGTTGCTT
The DNA here is from genome assembly GCF_053477335.1 of Acartia tonsa. Classification (NCBI taxonomy): domain Eukaryota; kingdom Metazoa; phylum Arthropoda; class Copepoda; order Calanoida; family Acartiidae; genus Acartia; species Acartia tonsa. The sequence goes on along the minus strand of NC_137269.1, from coordinate 38,311,212 downwards.
GTAAGGCGAAAAATTTTAGAAAAAAATATCATGGTCTCAAATGATTCCAAATTGCCTAATTCAGCGAGAAATAAAATTAAAAAAATTTTTTGGTGGCGGCGGTAAATGGCGGCGGGCGGCGGGAGCGGCGGTCTCGCAGCCGTTTTTTTAAAGATACCAATAGTTGGGGTAATTAGTGACCCAGCCCAAAAGATTTCATCCAATTATCTCTAAAACTAAGGGAGTAGCACCCAAAATAAAATTGCTGCAAGTTGTTTATGAGAAACACCCTATAGTATAATCCACCCGCCCCCCCCCCCCCCCCCAAAAAAAAATTAGGGGTTTGGGGGTGAGTGGGTGGTCAACGATAATTATAAAATCAAATATAGGCCTACAAAACTTGTATCCTAAGGTTTGCTCCATTTATCTCAAGTCGTTTATGAGAAACACCCTATAGTATAATTCACCCGCCCCCCCCCCCCCAAATTAGGGGTTTTGGGGTGGGTGGGTGGTCAACGAAAATTCTAAAATCAAATATAGGCCTACAAAACTTGTATCCTAAGGTTTGCTCCATTTATCTCAAGTCGTTTATGAGAAACACCCTATAGTATAATTCACCGGCCCCCCCCCCCCCCAAATTAGGGGTTTTGGGGTGGGTGGGTGGTCAACGATAATTCTAAAATCAAATATAGGCCTACAAAACTTGTATCCCAAGGTTTGCTCCATTTATCTCAAGTCGTTTATGAGAAACACCCTATAGTATAATTCACCCGCCCCCCCCCCCCCCAAATTAGGGGTTTTGGGGTGGGTGGGTGGTCAACGATAATTCTAAAATCAAATATAGGCCTACAAAACTTGTATCCCAAGGTTTGCTCCATTTATCTCAAGTTGTTTATAAGAAACACCATATAGTATAATTCACCCGCCCCCCCCCCAAATTAGGGGTTTTGGGGTGGGTGGGTGGTCAACGATAATTCTAAAATCAAATATAGGCCTACAAAACTTGTATCCCAAGGTTTGCTCCATTTATCTCAAGTCGTTTATGAGAAACACCCTATAGTATAATTCACCCGCCCCCCCCCCCCCCCAAATTAGGGGTTTTGGGGTGGGTGGGTGGTCAACGATAATTCTAAAATCAAATATAGGCCTACAAAACTTGTATCCCAAGGTTTGCTCCATTTATCTCAAGTTGTTTATAAGAAACACCATATAGTATAATTCACCCGCCCCCCCCCCAAATTAGGGGTTTTGGGGTGGGTGGGTGGTCAACGATAATTCTAAAATCAAATATAGGCCTACAAAACTTGTATCCCAAGGTTTGCTCCATTTATCTCAAGTCGTTCATGAGAAACATCCTATAGTATAATCCACCCGCCCCCCCCCAAAAAAAAATTTTTTTGGGGGGGGGGTGGGGGGTCGACGATAATTTTAAAAGTAACTTTGGCCCCATAGAAGCTTATATCCAAAATTAGCTCCCTCTAGCTCTAAGGGTTCTCGAGTAAACCCCCCCCCCCTGCCCAAATGGTTATTTTCCACATCCCCCTTTTATAGGAATTTTTTTGTATGACATAATCTTCCAAATATTTTTTTTGGCTGGTTTTTCCTAGGTACTTATCTTTATATATCATTAGTATCTATTATTTTATGTACCTATAAAATTTATATTTTACCTAAGACATAGTCGACATCCAATTCCGTCATAATTTCATAGGCAGCTGATTCGTTGCTAGACATGGCTTTTCCCACCAGAGCAATGTGACTGTTATTCCACGTGTTATTATCAACTAAAATATTGTATTAGTTTGTTAAAAGAGGACATCTCCATCAAAATAACTCATGTGGTCAAATGAGAGCCCCCCCTGCTTGTCATTGTCAAAATTATGATATGATCAAAAGCTTAGACTTTGCTACTAAGACATATAAAAATGATTGCTAGGTCGTATGTACTTGCTATAAAAGCATAAACAGCAAGGCGGAAATAAAGAATTTACAAACATAAATGTGACAATTTGAGAAAGAAAAAAATATTTCAAAAGTCCCAATAAATAAGGTTTTCTTTGTTTGTCCGTAAATATCTCGCAAACAACGAAAATTTAATCAGTTCCCCCATTCAGAGAAGCATTACACAGTTCCCGTTTGTAGATATTTTATTTTCAGTTGAAGTTTAATTAAGTAGGTTTAAATCTACTTTTTCATGCAACCCTAACCATCCCCCATTTGAATAGGGAGCCCCTAATTGCTAAGGAACATATAAATAGTTTCATACCTAGCGTGGTTCTATTGGCCATTCCCGCTATCTGATACCCGTAATCCCACCAAGACATTACTCTAGCATCCTCGGGGGTATTCTGTAACACAAAAACATAAATATAATTTATTATCCTATATTTTCTCAGCTGCTATTCACTAAAGACAGCTAAATGTTTTAGTACATATTTCCTATTTTAATATAAAAGTATACAAAAGTGTTTTTTTTTAATGCAACCATCTCGTAATCAGTGAGCAAATAGCACTTAGAATTCGAATTTCCATCTGAAATTTTGCATGAGTAATCCTTTGTAGGTCTATTTTTCCCTAAATCGAACAAAAAGTTGGATTACTCATGCAATAGTTCAGATCGAAATTCGAATTCTAAGTGCCATTTGCTCACTGATTACGAGATGGTTGCATTAAACCCCCCCCCCCTTTACTTGGTCCGTTGGTCTAGCGTTCATGCTACATAAGACACTTTTTTCTCTAAATATTTGTTGTTGTGAACGTTTTTCTACACTCTACAATTACATGTCTAATTGTCTGTCGGTCTATCTGTCGTGTAAACTTATTTGACTTGCCTGACCGCCTATTTATATATACTAGCGGCTTCGCCCCTAGCCTCTAGGGGCTTTGCCCCAAGAAGTTTAATCAAACCAATTTTTCGTATTTTAGATTTAAAAGAAAAATTAAAATTTTTTTTTTTTTTGGGGGGGGGGGGTAGTCGACCCCACTATTTTAATTTTAGTTTTAAAAAGAAATTTAATTTTTTTTTTTGGGGGGGTTGGGGGTGTCCCACCCCCCAAGAAAATAGCTTAAAACCATCACAGGACCAGAAGGTATAATCCCTGAAAAGTAGAGCCCAATCGTTTCAGCAGTTACTGAGATCTTAAGCTTCAGACGGACAGACAGACATCGTTCTACTTTGTATTATAGATATATCTACTTGTCACTCTATTATATGGTGTATGTAAATCTGTACGTTTATTTTTCTCTGACAATTTGTCTTTTTCTCTTTTCCTATCTATTATTCTATCTGCCTGTACGTACCTGCCAAAGCCAGTAATAAGCCTCCCTGAAATCATCCAAAATCTGTCTGGAACCATCATTTCCATAGCTAGCCAACACTGAAAGATAACAATATGCAAAAATATTTTAATTTCATTATTATAATTACCCCCAATGAAAACAAACATAATTACCCCATTGCGAAGCGTGATTATTCTACGAGTCTACATATAATAGAATGCAAGAAAATTACAATACCTATGCTGGGACTGCTGTAGGCGTTGCTGGTGACCCAGGTACAGTGGACAGCAAACATCATCAGCAACAGCAATACAACAAGCACAACAATCATCCGCAGGTTCATTCCAAGATCATCTCCCTTGCCCTGAATATTTAAAATCATTGTATAAAAGTAACAGGATATAATTCCGTAGATTTGCATATCGCTAACCACTGGACCGAAATGGTTTTCCTTAGTTAGTTTAAACTATTTAAGAGGCGCATACCTCCGATCACCCCCTCCCTCCCAATTTAAAAATAAGAAAAAATGAAAGTGGATGAACTAGTTGCCCTTTCATTGAAATCCCACTAGAGGTCTCTAGGTAGTAAGCCGCTAGTAGTTAACAGAAATGCCTAAATTTTGCCGCCAAAAAAAGAGACGTTGTTATACCTGTTCATATTTCATCTTTCTCATCTTGCCGGCCTTGTCGTACAGCCTCCCATTTTTCTCATTTGTCTCGGGATCTTCGTCCTTTGGATTTTCATCATCCTTGAAAAATGATCCCTGCAAATTAGCCACAGTTTCCTTCCGTGTCGGGATAGGGATGAGAAAAAAAAATGAAAACCTTATTTATGTTTGTAAATTGGTTTAGTAATTTATTGGCATTATCTGCCAAAAGTAATAATAAAGTTCTTAAATAATCAACCTTATTTTGCATTGCTTTTGGGCAAAATGTTATATCTATTTACATGTATCTACGCATTATTGCAAGGGTACATTCATTCTTTGTTAAATTTTTATATTTGGCTAGTTAGGGTCAAATTATATTATATATATTATATGGAACGAAGTAGTTCAACAGACCTCAGAGAAAAACAAATACTTCCACTCCCCTTACTTTTATATTGTTTTTTAAAAAAAAGAGGCTAGGTGTTTTATTGCTCGTAAGCACTTTTAAGGAAAGGCACCGTTGTATCTCATCTTAATACAAGAAAATACAATATCCAAAATCCCAGCTTATAAAAAACATACCTTTAGATAGATAGTGAATAGTTTACTGAAGGCAATAGCAGATAGAATACACACACACGGAGTTAGTGTCAACATCAATCTAAATAAACATCAATTTTAGTGACTTGATTCCTGTCTGTCCGTGGCGAAGGATGAAATGAAATAATATGGTTCTCCTTCACAATCAAGCTTGGCGAGGGTGGTCAGAAAAATAAAACAAAAATAACCTCAATACCTTTATACCCCAAAGAAATTTCGAGATCTTAAGCTTCTGACACAAAACCGTACTACTTTGGATAAAACTTAAAGTAAAGGGTCAACTTCCCCTCCCACACCCCTTCCATCCTTTAAACCTATAAAATTTTAGGGGCATATATCTCCTACTAAAATTTGACAAAATTTCTCTTTAACAACTCTATCTGATCATAAGTATTTCTACCAATCTTATTCAAGTACCTAATCTATTAATCAATCAAATAATTTAACAATCTATCTATCATTCTTACCTAACCATAACCCCAGCAAAATAAACAGCTGAAATTGCATACAGAATGATGAATACTCTTTCGTCATTGACATTCTTGATGCAGTACCTATGAAAAACAAAAATTTCAGATATTGATAAACGTAGAAAGTACCTAAATAGGAATTTATCCACATTTCTATTTTGTTTGAACTAATACCATTATATGAATTCCATTTTTTGTTTAGGAATATTATTTTCAGTATGGCTACGAATTCGCTTAGTTATCTCGGGCTTTCGGCCTCTCGGGGTTAACAAAACTAATTTTAATCTTGTATTTTTTAATATCCACGGAAAGTTGTCTGTAATACGATGCATAAATTGGGATTTAATCTGTATCAACTTTAACATTTTTTGATACAATTTTTATTATATTTTATTGTTTGTTAATAACAACACAAGAAAACACCTAACCGACAGACATACCTATTGATTTATTTGCATATTTTATAGAGCAACTTTGCTTAAGTTTTTAAAAAAAACCTACCATAACCCAACGGGAAAAACGCATGCCAGAACGTGTAGATCGAAGAAGAAAGAGAACCAGGTTGTGGGCTGATGCTCAGACACGCTGGCAATAATCGGGATGTGAATCTTGGCGTACCCGGTGTCCCACAGGGAATAGAACCTGCCACTCCAGGGTGCTATCACTCCTAAAATTAATAGCTGAATAATGGATATTTTGTTAACATTTTTTAACAGCAAACTTGTCAATCTATTTACCTACTAAACTTAGGTATAAATGATAATCAATCTTCTAGCTATGTCAATTTATGTATCAATCTACTTTTGGCTTAAGTAAAAAAATGCGAGGGAATTTAATTTCTAAAAGCGATTCATTTGAATAAATTAAATATTTTGCAGTCGGAGAAAAACTTGAATCTTGTGCAGAATATACATCCCTGACGTCTTACCTGCCCATGTGAGTCCCACAACGGCTGTAAACACCAGACCGGCCGCAGCTGTACCAGCTGTTAAGAAGAAAACCTAAAAATATATAATTTTCAGTGGTGACCTGAGAGACAGTTTTCACAAAATCCGTTTCCGATTATAGTCGAATTGTCCAAATTTGGCGGATATATTAAAACCGGATTAGAATTCCGGATAAATCCGAACTAAAAATCATAATTTTAAAGGATTTCATTCCTGATTTCAATTATAATTTTTGCCCCAAAAGGGCTGAGGGTCCGAGGGCCCAGCATGGGTTAGATTGCTGTACAAAAATTAACAGGGGTGTATATTCTGCACAAGATTTATTTTTGTTCCCCTGCTACAATTTTTTTTATTTTTCTTCCCCCCCTAGTTTTTTCTCACCAAGTAGGGGGAAAATGGAAAAATATTTAAAGAACTCTATATTTTATTTATTTTATCCCTCCTACCACACATTTTTAAAAGTTTTATTCACCAAGGAGGGGGGGAAATGGAAAAAATGTTTTCAGTTTTCTTAATTTTTTTCATTTTTTTCCCTCCAACCACTTATTTTTTATTTTTTTTCCCCCCCTCTGAGCAGGGGATCCCATGTAGAATATACACCCCTGAAAATTAATCAAGATTTTTGTATACATTAGAAAGCTTTTGATATATTTACCTTGAAATCTGACTTGGTTAAGAATCCTCTGAGATAATTGAGAAAAGCAACAGCCTACAAACCAATAAAGTAAAATTTGGAGTTTAATTTCTGTACATGTAGTTGGATGCAAGTTTGTATGTCAGTTTGATGTGCGAATTAGTTTCATTTTACCCCAAATAATGAGAAACGTGTTAAAACTTTGGGTACAGGTGTTATTTTCAGCTTAGTGTCCCCCTCTCTTCCTAATCGAACTCCAAAGTTTAATAATTTTCCTGTAGAAGTGCAAAAACTCCCGCCGAGGCCATGTGTTCACTTGTCTTCACTGGCTGGAATCCAACAAATGGAATCTAAAATAGAACAGAGGTTGGGTCAGTGGCATGGGGCGGGGGTAAGGTGATTACTGACATTGAAATCAATGTTGGAAACTGTGATTTCGTCCCATTTTCTTTACTAGTAAAAAAAATCTCGTAAACGGCTGGACCGATCGGTTTTTATTTTTCACGAATTTAATAGTAAAGTTTTATGCTACAGGCGGTTGGGTGCTATACATCCACACTAAAATATATCCATTTTTTTACTCTGACAGAATAAGTTCACCATTTCAGGAAAGTTTAACATTATTTATGAAGGTTTTAAGCCATATTTTTTTTTGTGCAAACCATTAGAGTAAAAAAATATTTCTAGTACTGTTTACCAAAAGTTAACCACGGATAAGAAAATTAAAGATTATATTATTCCTTTTTTGTTTTCCAGGAATTGCCAATGTTAAAGAAAGTCGTGTGTATTTTTTATAAATTGTACTAGATGTTTTTATAAAGTAAGAACCAGTTTACATCAATTGAAAAAAGATCGTTTTTAAATACAAACCTGCATAGAGCAAAGCAACCCAATAATGAAGAAAGAGTTGTACGCCACATAAATTCTCTAAAAATTTTATTATTTTAACAAATATTCTTTATAATGACGAAATCTTCATATTTTTTACTTAAATTATTATTATTAAATTCTATTATTGTGCTTCGTTACTTTTGAATGTTGTCACTCTTGTTGAACAAAATAATCTATTTGATTGTTCTCTATTAATACAATGAACAGATGTTTTTATAATGAAATAAATAAAATATGATAACTGAAGAATAAAAGTTTGAGTTATAAATCGCATTGTATTAGAGACAGCTTTCCTCGAATATTAAAATGAAAAATTATAAGGTTCAAACCAGATTTGTTGGCTCCAACGGGCCGAATACGATTTAATACATGATATTTCAGTAGGCTATGAACCGGTTCTAATCCAGCTAATATTAACAGGTTTCAAAACCATATTGGAAAAATATTGATTGATATTTCTATTATCACAACCAAATTCTGTCTAGGATTTGTCTGTCCAACTGACAAGCATGATTAAATTGACTAGGTAGGCACAGGGAGTAAGGGAGGGGACAATGGGCAATTAATTCAATTTAAGAGGGTTCGCTGAAAAGCAATGAAAACCAGATTTATCAAGAAAATTTTACCAAAATTGTAAAGGGATCATGGTAACCTAATTTAGAACAAAATTAGTTCTAAGAAAAAAATCATTTACTTGAAAACTAAATTATCAACACATCACAATGTAGTAAACATTCTGTAATTAATCACTAGAAAAATCTTGTTTAGAACTACCTCATCCCTTCTGATATATTTATAACTGACCCCTAAACTCAAGCGGTTCTTAGATTATTTAATACATAAATATCACAGTAGAGTTTCTATACATGAAAAGACATTTTCTTGGGAAAAAATATTTGTTAAAACCAGCGATAAATAACAAACTTTTCTGTCTGCATATTCAAAACTAGCTCAGCTAGTTAGCGGGGCATTGATGCGCAAGTCCCCAAAATCAGTAAGAATCCGCTGTATTCGTGCACATTCCCTTTAAGCCAGTCCCCAAAGTCTGAGACTCCTTAAAAATTGAATATTCGATCCATTGTCCCCTCCCTTACTCCCTGAGGTAGCCAACTATTTCGTTTTTATAAAAATTCTAGGAATAACTATAACTTTGATGCAAAGCAATAAAATACCTTCAATATTATAAATTTATAGGTATTTATAAGGGGGGAGGCGGATGTGCCACTTTTTGAAACCAAAAGTAAAACGGGCATGATCTCAGCCCATAATAGAGTTACAGCTCTAAAATTCGGCACAGCAGTTGCTTTTGTGGAGAACAATATGAAACTGTGAAGAAACGGCGGCGGAACCCCCGCTCCCGCTGATTTTTTTGCCTTTTTTCGCCAAATTAGACAGTTCTCAATGATCTCAGATAAACTTTTTTTCTCATAAAAAATTTCCCCTATTATTTCACGTGACACTTGTAATATTTCAAACCTGTCAATATTAAAAAAATCTTACAAGTGTCAAATGAAAATATAAGCGAAATTTTTATGAAAAAAAGTTTATCTCAGTTGATTGAAAATTGCCTATTATGGCAAGAAAAGGCAAAAAAGGCGGGAAACGGCGGTTTTCGAAGGGAGCGGCGGTTCCGCCGCTGTTTCTTCAAAGTTCCATATTGTTCTTCACAAAAGCAACTGCTGGATTTTAGAGCTGTAACTCTTTTATAGGCTGAGATCATGCCCGTTTTACTTTTGGTTTCAAAAAGTGGCACATCCGCCTCCCCCCTTTATAATTCCTTATGTTAGAATAATATTCCTGAGAGAATCTGCCCATGATGAGAAGAACAAAGACGTGTAGAGGAATCAAATTGATAATAAACACATAGCCGCCCCTGCACACAGTAGGATACTTTAACATTGTGGCCCCGCAGGGTTAGGGTGTCCAGCTGAACTAATGGAATATGAAAACTCTATATTATTTAGTCTGTCCGTTAGGATCTAACTAGGAGCTTACGACTGAACCGATGGTATATCCATTATAAAAAGTAGGGTTGACAATCCGCCGAATTTTTATTAGTAGTTTGAACTGAAAAAATTTGCTGTTCACTAAATTCAAGTTTAAATGCGCTTCGTGCAACTACCACTTTTTCAAATTAATAAAAAAGAATTAAAATTGTCTTTCTTGGAATATTATCACATTTTGATTAATCATTTTGTCTTTTCAAAATGATTAATGAACGCATTATGATGATGTTAAAGTATCCGTGCCAAGCAGAAACCATGTAGAAGTATGAGAGGGCTGTCCAGGCTCCCCAGTACACTGATCCTGTCAGGCATTAACCATTAATTTTTAGTGTCACCTCTAAAGACTTAAAAATTCAGAATTTTATTAAAATTAAAAATAGTTAAGACTAGGTATTATTGATCAATACAAAATAATATCAATATAAAGTAATAAACTCTTATTAGAACAACCTCATTTGATTGGGAGGTTATAGTTTCTTAACATTTTACCTAATAAATGTTAAGATTGTGTTTAAGTTGACTTAAATCAAAAGTAACTCACTTTTTGGGTCTCAAAATAGTCTGATTCAGCGAGGAAAAATAAATGCGACATTTTCACACAATTCTTACTATTTAACATAATAACTAGCCTTCATATTAACAGGTTATTTGATTACTCAACTCTAAATCCATTTAACACAAGAGCAAAATAAACAAAGATGGTGAGCAATGCCCAACCCCCATATCTTGCATTGTAAATAGCTAATGCCATGCCTGTTTTAACAGCTTTGATCCACAGGTAGTAAGTGAACATCAAGGCGAAAATGGCAATACCCTGAAATTAAAGCACAATTACAATTATTGTCTTCTGTAGGAAGTGAAATAAAAAACATTTTAACGTACACGAAGGGGAAATGTAATAAAATTTCATCTAATTACTGAAGCTTATTCCAAAAGGTTAGCCAAATTTGAAAGCTATCATGCCTAATGTAAATGTTTACTCCCTGTCTATATTTCTAGAAAGATCTCGTAAACGGCTGCACAAACTTTAGAGGAAGCGGATTGTTGGTTCAGACAAAGCTAAATGCTTCTTTAGGAAGGTGGGCCAACACCCCACCGCCACCCTCCTAATTAACTCACAAAAATTCCTCCTATGAAATAAAAGTTTGTTTGTGGTGTGATGCCTCTGGTAGGTTATCTGTCAGTCATTCCGCCCGCAATGGACGTTTACCTCATTGTCGTAGCTGCCAGCAACGGAACGGCTGATGTATCCAGGTACAATGGCAATAAAACAGGCAGCAAACAGGCCTGCTCCTTCTGACCATAACTCCTACAATAAAAAGGTATCACAGTGGGGCAAATAAAATGCCTAAAGGATCTTTACCTTTTTAAATTTTTTAATTAATGGTCTCTATTAGTGTTAAAATGGCAAATTTAGTGGCACAAGATCAAGGAATTATTTTATAACTTAACTACATAGAAACCTTAAGTCTAAGCTTATGTAAAAATATGTTTTTATTATTCTGGAGACATACATATCATCTTATTTTCAATTTTTAATTCTTTGAAAACTTTGAATGAGTAAACTTTTTCCACTCATCAGTGTGGATAAAATTGTTAACAAATAACGATGTATCGCAGTATTCTTAACCTTGAAATTTAGATTTTTATAAACAGTAAATTGAGCTTCCAATTTCGTTTTTAAGAAACTATACATTACCAAAATCTAAATTCAAACTAGGGTTGGGCCGGATACTTTTTTGGCCGGATAACGGATATCCGGCTGATTTCAAATGCCGGATATCCGGCAAATATCCGGTTATCCTGCCAAATTACCGGATATCCGGCCGGATAACCGGCTAAATTACCAGATATTAAAGTAGCAAAAAAAATTATCAATAAACTTTTGAGATTTCATATACAAAATTTACATAAAGATAAACATATTCAAAAAATGTTCTTCTAGCTTCAATAATAAGAAAATTATAGCCATTTAAAATTTTAAAAAGCAGAGATTTTTGGTGTAAAATATAAAAAAAAGTTATAGCCGGATATCCGGCCGGATAGTTTCAATATCCGGTATCCGGCCGGATATTGAAAATGGCCGGATATCCGGCCACACCGGATATCCGGCCCAACCCTAATTCAAACATTAGGAATTAAAATCATACAAAGACAAAATTAAATGATAATCTAATAAAATACCTTTGTTAAGAAGTATGTAGAGATTGCGGTTAGCCCACTGAAAAGTGGGGCTAAAAACACACAGATATCCCTGTATTTTAGACATTTTATCATTTGTCAGAAACAGGCCTTTTATGCTAATTTAAATGAATTTTAAAACGGCAACCCTGCCTTTCATCGGTTTACTACGACAGCTTATAACCTATGTTAAAAATGACGCATTGTCCACATCAGTTTATTTATGAAACCATTATAAAACTTTTGCGTACTTCATGATTGGTAACTGAACGGAGTACAGTAACCTAACCACACTTATTTTAGATCAGCTTGTTTAAGAAAACGGACTATTATATCATTTTAAGCTTAAACTTTAATTGTACTTAATAGACGAAGAACTCTTCTTATTTTTGTATTTAAAATGACGATTTCTGTGAAAAGTTGGCATAATGTTATAAATATATCATCTTTAAAAGTCTGATTTATTTATATAATGTCTTTCCTAATGTGAACAGGAATATTTAGAAGTGAGAGAACATAATGAATGGACCCTAATCATCATGATACTTTTATTTCTTCCTTTTTCTATATGTAGTTGAATTAGTTTTTATGTCCTGTATGATATCGTTGATTAAGGGAATCTTTATGCTGGCCTTTGTTACTTTTTCGTCAGAGAGGCCAGTGAGGTGGAATGAAATAAACACCTCCTCTTGCCCACCCCCCCCCCCCAAAAAAAAAGAATATACATAGAAAAACACTTTACTAAGGTAATTTAACATTTCCCCCATTTGTTTTTCTGATTAATGATTAGAAATCATTAAAGTATCATTCCTGAAGTAATCATGAGCCCGGGATAGACGGTACCCCCGACAATTCTGCCCAGGGGATACCAGGCCCGCTCGTCGAACCAGTTGAGGAAGTCGTAGAACCCATGCTCCACCATATGCGCCGTGGCTCGGTAGTTGAACCTAGATAGAAGGATAGCTTAACAGGTAGACAAAGTAGGGTTTTCATCGTATTAACTATATTTATCAGTTGTAATAGGAAAATATAACACGGAACCTATAATAAGCTCCCCTAAATTTAAGATTTTAATTGGTTCAACAAACAAAACCTCCCTCATTTTAAAATAGGATGAATTAGAACGTCAATTTGAAACATGCACGTTTTTTCTATATACTTTTAAACAACACTTTTCTAATGATATTAGTTAATTATTCTATTCATCTGATTTTTGAATTAATGATTTTTAAATAGATTAATATAGGCACTGTGATACAAGCAAAGCTTAATAATATATGTATATCCGTTGTAAGCACCCTGTATTAAAGTAATTTTGAGATCGATTTATAGCCATTTTTAGACTTATAGATACTGTTATAATGTGTATGATCCAACAATAAAATAAATAAAGTATAAACTTTGAAAAAAAAATTGAAAATCAAAAGGTAGCTGAAATGTTATCACTAGCCCATGGAGGGAGGGGACATTAGGCTTATTAAAGAGTGTCCCCAAAGTTTGCTAATTCGTTGGCCTAATAACTTTCGGAAATTGTTAAATTTTGATTTGTTGGTTCATTAAGTTGAGTGTTTAAACGTTTTAACGTACCCCTAATGGTAATCTACAGAAAGGGTTATTTAGTGTATCGTTATTGGGGATGTACATCAATTTATTTGCCATTGTCTTATCCCTTTAGATCCCTGCCACTTACCATGGATCGAACTCGTGGATGATACTTTCAAATCTGATGACTGCAAAGAGCCTGGAGCTAAATCCTGCCAGCCAGGCAAGGGCCAGCACAACAAACACAATCAGGCTCTTGGATCCCGCTGGGTTCAGGAACGTTCCCGTCTAAACAAAATATAAATATTATATGTCGCAGAGGAAAGATGTTCTTGAATGTAAATAAACATGTATTGGCAAACGGACGGCCGGCAGGTTTAGAGTGAAATCAGAAAAATTTGTTATAAAAACTCAAGAAACTTTATAAATCAAAAAACATGTCTTTGATTGATAGAAGGACTGACGTCAAACCGGCCATTTAACTTTAAAGGATATTGCTAATTCATTTATACATGGAATCTTCACAAAAACTGTAGCAATCTTAAATAGCAGCCAAGAAATTAACGTTTCCTATATACTGACGGACGTAGTACTTTGCTATGTTGAAAAATAAGTTTTATTACTAGATATGTTTTGCCAAGTGACATAAGTATCTATAATTTGAATGTTAAAAAACCGGCTTCCGTCTGTAAAAATCACCGAATCTTACCCGTTGAAACGCCGGACTTTCGGCGTGAGACGTCATTTTTTAGTCGGCTCCCCTCCTTTGCAACGAAACTCACACACCAACAATTTCGTCTGCTTCTAAAGCCTAATCAATGCCCCGACCCGAGTTCCACGTAAATATGCACAAAATCCACCAATACAAGAAAATCTACAAAATATTGTAAGCAACCAGAGAAAATACAAGAAAAATTCGACCAATAAGAGAATGACAAAGCGGTTTAGAAACAAATAGCTCAATTCTTATTGGTCAATCAAATGTTAATAAACTTGTTTTATTTTTCTGTCTTCAAAGACGACATTTAAAAGTTACTTTTAACCCAACTTTTAATATCTCTGACAGAAAGATAGGTAATTATTAACTTAACATTTCTCTTTCTTAAAAACTTTTTTATAATTCCTCTAAAATATTTCTTAAAACTTAGTTTTATTAAGTTTTTACGTAACAATTTTGTTCCTTATATGAGAGGTGAATCTTCATTTCCTTGAAAGTCACGTGAATACATTGAAGCTTTGTAATTGGTTATTCGTTATGATCACATGACATGCCCTCCATCTTTTCATTGGCTATCGGTAGAAGGGAATGAAGGGAAATTGGCCCTGAGGCAAGTTGCCAGATTTTTAAAAAATAATTTTTTCGAAATATATTTTTTTTCTTAAAATTAACATATAAAACAAACAAATGATTCTCTGCTTGTATATAAATAGTTAAATTTTTTAGGTGAATTTTTGATATTCTTTTTCTGGCAACAGCTGTCCGCCATTTTAGAAAGTAATCGATTTCTATTGCCTTCCCTTTCTTGGGCTCACCTGCCTTGTCCTAGATACTCCTCCAAAATATTCCCCTTTAATTTCTTACAAATAAGCTTAATTTTTTGATTTCATAAAATCATATATATAAATATTTTATGTTTTTTTTCAAAATTTAATGCTTAATTATGAAGTTTTATCGAAAATAAAATTTATAATTAGAAATACTTTTTGAAAATTTACTTCATTGTTTAAACGTTACTTATCCTCCACTTTTTGATCCCTCCCCCCAAAATATATTCCCCTCCCCCTTTTTATCAAATTTCCATTTTTCTTCCTTTCACCTTTCTCTTTTGATGGCGTCGTTAGACGAGTCAGATCACTTATAACGTTTTCCGCCGATTTTTGGCGTTTTAAGCCGTTATTTGTCGTTATTGTGCCGTTTTCATGTTCCAATGATGTTTATTAGATGTAATGCTTTCTTGTGATTAGTTTTATTTTAATTTTTGTCCATTATATTGTGTTTTTTACATGTTTTTTTGCCGTTTCAATACGTTTACTTTTCTAAATATTTATATTATAAATTGCTAGTTTTAACCTATTTTTAATTATTTTATCTCTTTTTATGACTTAATTTATTAGAGGACTTACATTTTTTTCATTTTGTAATAGGATTTTCATTATTTTATATCTGGTTTAATCTGGATTACCTAATATAGCCTAATTTTATTTGCTATATACATTTTACAATTACATGGAAAGAATCCTCCTTGTTAATGAATGGAAATATTTAAAATGTGTATTTTGGGGGAGGGATAGGGTATCTTTATTTATTGTTAAATTTTCCTTGCCTCTAGGGGCTTTGAGTTCTACAAAGGGATTGGGAGGAACTGAAATTTCTCTCTTACTAATCAAATTAAATAGCTTGAAACTTTCCCGTGGCTAATATTAATTTAGTTGCTCGTGAGATCTTAACATACAAACAATCCAATAATATTATGATTTTTTCATTTTCAGAAATTTAATTTACACACACACAACTACAGAACCATGGCTGATGTTATGCACCAAGGACGTGGCGGCGGCGGTAACTTCCGCGGACGTGGTGGGCCCAGAGGCGGAGGTAAGAATTTTTTCCAATTTTATCTGCAAATCTTAAATATTATCCAAATAAGGTTTTATTATGAATAAGTCTTAAATTAAAGGCCCTAATTAAAAGAAAAGACTTTCACAGATGAAATTTTTCCGGCTTTTAAAAGAATTCTGAAATCCTTCATGAATAGGTAGTCAAGTTAAATGGCAATTTATTTGAAACTATGCTTATTTTTCTGGTAAATAAATTTCTTATGTAAGATTGAAGGGCCCTAGAATCTTTTTTTACAAGATCTAAATTATAATTTTTACTCCCCTTATAAATTGCTGTTCAACTTTATCTTAGATTCAAAAAAAAAAGATTATTTGATATCTTAAAAAAACCTCTGTTAATAAAATGTCATAATTTCCTATTAAAAATATATTTCGGAAAAAAAATATATAATCTCAAAAAGACGTATAAATATCAATAAAAGTCGAAGCTAAAGTTCTGAAAAGACAGTTTTTTAAGCTCAATTATGTATTATGAAAAATAAAATGTTCAAAGCTTTTCCTTCGACTTGAAACATTCCTGGGCTTTTTCTTATTTGTTCTTCTCTATAAATCTATCTAATCTAAATTATTACATATGATATTATTTATGCTAGAGACATTAAAAACTGAAATCTTAATATCAAAGAGAAGACAAAACTATTGTTGCCCTAAAGGATTGTTTATTAATATATGTATTTGTTTAATATTATTTTCTTTTCAGTAAAAAAGCGAAATTTGTCTTAAAGCTAATAATGATTAATCTAAGTTACGGCATCCTCTAGATTCCCTTTAAAGTAATAGAATAATAATGGACTTATGTTAGTATTAAACTGAAATTTTATTTTGTTTATATTTTGCCATTCCTAAACCATTTACTGGTAATTTTTATTTTAAGGACTGATAAAGGGGGGTTATTTAGAAATCATGTTATGCAATTTTATTTCCTTCGTTTACTTAATATATTTCCATTTAATTGCTGCTATAAACTATTTAACATGTATCCTCTGCTTTGGGCATTTTAAGATATATTTTTTTATCTTAAGTTAATTAAGCTTCCTCTTATGATTATAGCTATTACACTATGTCCCTTATAATATAAAAAGTCAGTAACTGAAAGAATTTCATCATATAACAGTAGAAAAAGAAGTAAGTAACTTTGGATAAATTACCATTCAAGCAAACAAGAAAAAAAGCTGCGATGAAAATAATCTAGAAAAAAAAGTAACAGTATTGATAAGTATTAATCTTGGTCGTAAGGATTTGTCAGCATAGCTTCACTGTAAATAAGAATTGTCGTTTACAACATTGCTGTGCTACTCGTCTTTCGTTTTTTATCTATAATACAAAGTAGAACGATGTCTGTCCGTCTGTCCCTTAAGATCTCGGTAACCACTGAACCGATTGGATTATACTCTTCAGGGTATATACCTATTGGTCCTGTGGTGGTTTTAAGCTATTTTTTGGGGCCACCCCCCCAAAAAACAAAAAAAATCAACTCCCCATTTTTTTTTTTAGGAGATATCATTGGTCCTTTTTTTTGTAGGAGATATCCTTAGTCCTTTGTAGAAGATTTCCTTTGTAGAAGATTTCCTTTGTGGAAGATTTCCTTTGTGGAAGATTTCCTTGGTCCTTATTTTTTTTTTTTTTACGAATTTCACCTTACACTTTTTTTGATCACCTCTTGGGGCAAAGTCCCTAGAGGCTAGGGGCGAAGCCGCTAGTTTTTATCATAGCACTAAAGATTCTAATGCTATGCTGTTTAATAGGCTTTTCGCTTAATATATACGTTTTTATCATACGATTATGAAAGAAAATAGATATCTTTAAAAAAGAAATTTTTGTGTTAATTTTTGATGTTCTGATCGTTGTTGGTCCGAAAGCATTAACCTCTCAACTAATGCTATTGCAGAAAATAAACCTTTGATTGCTAATCAGTGTCAGGATGCGTTTAACCTATTTTTTTTGGGGGGGAGGGGGGCTATCCATCTACTGTTGCTTTGAATATCGCGCATGGACTGTCAATGCTGCAATTAGTTGATATAATGTTTATGTATGACACTGCTCAGGGCATATATTCGAACCTATTATCTCATTCAACAATCGGATGCGCTACTCTACGTTCGCAAGTTGCTGTTAATTAAGAAGTCTGTTTTAAATGTAGTATTAAAAACTGCTTGATCATTACAATGATAGAAAAATTGCTGCGTTACTATCCCAAATGTGAAATAAGCTACACGTTTTCCAAATCCTTTTTTTTTTGTTTTCATCAAGGATGACAATATCTATGAGAGTGAAGGTAGAAAAGGATAATTTGACTTGCTTTGAAGTATAGAAAAACTAATATTAAGAATTCTTAATACGAAGTTAATGCTTAGCTGTTTAATATTTGCTGAAATAATCTTAAGAAGTTTGAAATAAACAGGAAGATTCTTACTTATACATTACTCTACATTCGAATTTATAGTCTGTGAATTTACTTTGTTAGTGAGGACATTGTAGCCTCAGTGGGGGGGGGGGGGGGACTGTTATTTACGTCCAGACTTAGTTTGTTCTACAAAAGGTGTATATTTGTTAGGCAACATTTGGTGTACATTAATTTAAGATTTTGCCAAATTTTATTGGGGGGGAGGAAGGGTGACCCTATCCTATTTGTCTTATGATATGGATTCCATATTACGCAGTAAACTTTTCTCGAAATATCTTAAAGGACTTTGGTAAAGAATAATACCTATAAACTGCATACAACTATGGTATTAGGGACAATTTTAATTTTATGTAAAATTAAGGGGAGGGGGTTGACTCATATGATATTACAGTTGGGAAAATGAAGGGAATTTTTTTACTGGAAAACAAATAGAAATCTACATTTAAAACCTACATATCAGCATTCTACCAATAAGGTAAGTAACTGTAAGTAATATCGAAAGGTGTTTATACCAATCAATTAAGTTCAGAATTTATTTGAAATTTTATTTATAAGATTAACACGTTAGAATATTTAAAACTTAAAACTAAAAGAAAAAACTCTAGATTGAGATTAAGATTACTTTCTGTTTGCGTATTTACAAAGTTTTTAATCTTTTAAAAAAAGCTAAGCATTTAGGCCCCCATGCATCAATTCTAGTTTTTTAGAAGATTACGTATAGTAGAATTATTTCTACATATTTATGTTTGTTTATTCTATATCCTTGGTAGTGTTTTCGTTAACGTAAAGGTTCTAGAGTTAGGAATTTTTTGAAGTGTAGTTGTTGTATTTGGGTTTTTAAAGATTTCTACTATATTATGATTTTTAATTGTTAGTTGGTTGGTTAGTTTTAAGAAACATTTCGAATGTTAATAAAAAAAATCTTTTCTTTCATTGGTTGTGTTCCAAAAAGATTAGCTTTTCCCACATAGTTACTGTTCTTGTATTAAAAAAATCTTTTAATGAAAAGACGTGAAACTGAAATTTGATAATCGATATACAGATCTTCAATATAAGACGAAAGAAATTAAAGTTGAAGGTGTACATAAATTTAAATTATGGTACTAAGAAAATATTACCTATGAGTAGCTCAAAATATTCTATGGACTAATAAACAGGTATGTTTTTACTTATTTGCTCTCGGCAATCTGAGGACCTCTTATTCTATGGAAGACTGTGGATGATGAAGTAAGTACCAGGTTAAGTTCTATTAACTTGTTTTCTACGGATAAAAAATATTTAGATAGATCTTCGTCACAAACACGTTGGTCTTCAGGTGGACGTGGTAGCCCAGGTGGAGCTCGTGGCGGTCCCCGTGGTCCTCACAACGATAGATCTGGCGGTGGCGGCGGAAGAGGCGGTCCCCAGGGCGGACGTGGAGGTGGTGGACGCGGAGATTTCCATGGCAACTTCCCTCGTGTGGATCCCATCACAAGACGTCTTCAAGAGGTTGCTGGCCCCTCACTTGATCTGCCCCCTGTTGATACTTCAGAGAAGCAGTTCTCCGGCAGGTCTAGGCTCTACATCGGTAACCTGCCCCCGAACGTTGACGAGTCGGCGTTGAGTGAAATGCTGAAGCCCTTCGGCGAGAGCAAGGAGGCTTTTGTCAACAATGATAAGCACTTTGCCTTCCTTCGCATGGATTATCGCGAAAACGCCGAGAAGGCAAAGCGCGAGCTCGACGGTAAGCTGCACAACGGCCGCAATTTGCGCGTGCGCTTCGCGCCCCACCAGGGCGCCCTCAGGATCAAGAACATCGGGCAGTGGGTGTCCAACGAGCTGTTGCACCGTGCATTCAGCGTGTTCGGTGAGATTGAGCGTGCGTTGGTCTTTGTTGACGAGCGTGGACGCAGCAAGGGCGAGGGTTTGGTTGAGTTTGAAAAGAAACCAGCCGCAAATGAAGCCTACAAGCGGTGCACCGAAGGACAGTACTTTTTGACCAGCAGTCTGAGGCCGATTATTGTTGAGCAAGTGGATGATACTGAGGACGACGACGGCCTCCAGGAGAAGGCCATGCCGAAAAGAAATGCTGAATACCAGAAAGAGCGCGAGGTTTGTATACATATTTTTTTTTACTTTTTATATTCCTCTGATATGTACTCTATAAAAAGATAGATTATTCCAAGCAGGGCAGGTAAGACTTTTACAATTTTACCTATATTTCTCTAACATATGTTGTTAACTTTGAGTAGCGATGCTACTAAACAATTTGTATCTTATTTTTTATTACTATATTATAAATTTTGCTTTAATTTTCCATAAGAAAATCGTTAAAGTTTGAATTTTTTTATAGCTTTAATGGATTTAATCTATTTTAGCACCCATTGATTAAAATTTACTAAAACTTGTTAAAGATTTCAATTATAAAAATAGCATTTTCTATAACAAAAAAAATTATAATAATATATATATATTTTCTAACTGGCGCAAGCGATGTTTCAATGCTGAAATATTTTATGATAAATGCTCTTAATTTGTTTTATGTGCGAAGTTCTACAAAAAAATATAAACATTAGAAATAGATTTAAACTCAAATTTATGTGATATCATGATATGACGAAGAACAACTAATAAAATATATAAACATCAAAGGTTTATAAAGAGTGGTAAAAATTCTATGGTTTTGTTCTATTATGTTAAAAAATGAAACTTAATATTTGAAGATAATTCTTACAGTAAAGTATTAAACTGTACATTTTGACCATATGACAATTATGATTATTATTAGCAACGCTGCTTCTTTAACTAGACTACAGCCAGGGACGTCCAAGCTTTTTATTTGTGGTACACACCCCTGGACGTCTCAGATTACAGCCGTTTTTTTCCTATAGATTATTAATATCCTAAAACTTAATGAAAATTATACCTCTTAGATTAAAATGTTATACCTAGTAAAATTACGCCTATTTATACAAAAAAAAAAATTCGTTATCGCTATGCTTTCTATGGATACATTAACATTTATGAACAAATTAATATATATTTGAAAATATTATTCGAAATAACTTAACAGAAATCTAAAATGAACATCTGAAGTGAATATTGAACATATAAAAAAGAACAATGAACTATTATTCTTAGTGATATACATGAAATATATATAATAAAAAAGAACATTCTTAACTATGAAGAGATAACAAAAATACGCATCAGACCTTAGAACATGAGTTCAGAAGAAATTAGAATTACCACTAGGAGATTTGAGAATCAAAAATCTATTTCATTAAAAATATATCCTATTTTAGACAAGTTGGAAGTTTTTTGTCTAGCTTAAGATCTCAACTACTACACCGATTGAGTTTTCCATAATAGGGGAGCTTTACATGGGTCTTTGGTTTGTTTTTGGCTATTTTTTTTTCTTTAGAATGAAGTCCTGGATGGTTTTCAGCTATTGATTGTCCAACCCTTTTGCTTTGAATACGAAAACCATATATGCTATGGGCGCAGCCGTTAGTATTTTATAACAGGACAATCGTAACCAATAGTTGCACCCTTTTTTTTGTGAACTTTAATTATATTTAATACTTCCTAATATGTATTAATGTTTGAGAAGGATTTTTTTATAACACTTAATGCGCGATGTGGAATTATTTCTAAAATCTTTACAAGTATAAATTTTAAATTGATATTATGTTTATAAAAACTACTTGATGATAATTGATGTAGAACGCACTGTTTATTACATAGAGCTAACCTAATGATTATTATGTTCTTGACTGCGCAAGCGTTATCTTATTTATCTTTACTTGTTCTTATTATACTAGTGCCTCTTATTGTAACTAAGAGAAAATAAGTGTTTGATATGTCTCGTTAAATGGATAGTATAGAAATTAAGTTAAAGGGTAGGTAGGTAGATAGATATTCCGTAATTTTAACGACTTGAAACCCTAATTTTTTCTTATTTTTTTTTTCTTAAAATCTTCCCTTTTTGAATACATTGTCTTTCCATGTTTCAATTCAATTAGAATTACGAGGGGTTGCTCAGAATCTGGGTTTCATGGGATCGGGGAGAAGCCCCCCCGATCATATTACGTTAGATTATATTGGATAGATAGATTAAAATAGAAACAATTAAATACCTAAGATACGAGATAATATGGAGACCCGATAACGGTGAAGTAAAGTATGAATATTTCATAGATTTAAAAAAATGATTTTATCGAACATCAATAACTATTCCTAATAATGAAGTATTTTTCCAAAATAAGTTTATATATTTAACCACTGATCAATTCATTAAAATCTTTTCATAAGGACTTACAATACAAATTTAAAGTTTTCAATTTAATAAAAATGAACGAATTCTAATTGTATTAATTACAACATCTGCCATTATCTTAAACTAAATTTAAAAGAATAATATAGATTTAATTTTAATATTGAAAAATTAAGGCCCTTCAAGTGCTTATTAAACAATTCATTAGAATTAATAATTAAAGAGAAAATTGATTATGTTGAGGGGGAAAATTAAAAGAATTGGATTAATAAACACTTAGACAAAATGTTCATTACTGTGTCCTAATTTTGTTTATTTTAAATCAGGTGGGCCCTAGATTTGCTGAGAACGGTAGTTTCGAAGCTGAATATGGAGAAAAGTGGAAGCAACTGTATGAAATGAAGAAACAGGTATTGGCCTTAAATCTTGCAGGAATGTAGGAATGATATAATGGCTCTAAAACTAATCTTGGGTTGTCTTTGACTTATGATACTGAAACTAGAGCAACTTTACTAATTTTGATGAATTAGGTTACTACTAGCATAGAATGCCGCTCAATAGTTAATTTTATAGCAGACAACCGCGTAAAATATTAAAGTTTAATACGATCAAGATTATTTTAGTTGGTTCTAA
Organism: Acartia tonsa; assembly: GCF_053477335.1. Classification (NCBI taxonomy): domain Eukaryota; kingdom Metazoa; phylum Arthropoda; class Copepoda; order Calanoida; family Acartiidae; genus Acartia; species Acartia tonsa. Next base: position 38,288,123 of record NC_137269.1, on the reverse strand, counting down.
AACTGATCTTTTTTATTTCATAGAAACTGGAAGCTCTTGACAGAGAAATGAAACTAGAAGAAGATAAACTTATTGCACAGATGGAATATGCTAGGTAAGATTTGCATCCAATTGCATCCTAACCAATAGTTCAATTTATTTTGCGAATAATGACACTCAGATTTTAGATAGAATATAAAACTCTTAGAAGTTTAGGAATTAAGTTAATGTTTACCTGCTACAAAAATAAAACAGAAAAAAATGCATTCTAGATTTTATACAAAAAAGAATTATTTGACTCATTTCACACATTTCTTTCCTGAAGAATTCAAATAAGAAAATATTCTGATTTTTATGAAGTGGGTGGAAGGGGATTAATAGATGAAGGGGGGGGGGGGGGTGGAAGTAATGTTGTAAAATAATATACACCAAGTCTGTATAATCCCCTATACATATATCTAACATTTAATCAATGAGCCAAATTAAACCTCATGTTTGTAGGTATGAACACGAGACAGAGACCCTGCGTCGTCAGCTTGCCGCCAGAGAACAGGGCAGAGACCAGAATAGATCCATGTGGGAACAGAAGGAAGTGGTAAGTTGTGGTTTTATACTTTCTCGTCTTTAGAACAACAACCCTAGGACCCTTAAAGCTCTTCTTTATAAGCCTTTATTTCGTTGGTTTTTTTTTTAGCAAATTTTGAAATTAAGTCATAAGTTAACATTTTTAAGTAGCGAAGCATACCAAATATTAAAACGGGCATTTGTTCAAATTAATTTAGTTGGCTTATTCCCACACCCCAACCCCCATTAATAGTAGCTTTCAACGTGGCCAGATCCAAAACTATTCATTCCTATTGCGAAATGATCTGTCGAACCGTTCATGAGATTTTACTGTAAACACGCATTTAACTTCATATAAAAGGATTGTTGTACAGAAGTTTTTTTCAGGAGATGTCCAGAGCCTTTGAGACAGAGGCCAGCCGTCAACAACAGGAAGAAACCATGATCAGGTAGGTTTTTTAATCTTACGAGGGTTGGAGGCATGAATTATCCCCCACTCCACAAGGAAAAAAATACTCCCATATTTGAGTTTATAACATTTTCATATTATTTCTGTCACCATTTTTATCCTGTGAAAAATATTTTTTTGTCCTCATCCGAAACTGCATGGATTTACTCGGTAGCAATATGCAGATTCGTGAAATGAACGGATAATTTTTTAAAAAGATTTTTTATACTAATTTTTAAATTTCTTGATCCGTTGGTCCAATATAGAATTTTTTTGAAATCAAATATTTACTGTACTGTGATATTTAAAAATGTTGTCATTCTTGAATTGTCCTATCAATGTTTTTTTTATATAGAGAGAGAATGCAAGCCCAGGAAGAAAACTTAAAACGCAGACAAGAGGAAAACAACATGTTTGTTCAGGTATTATTTTTACGGCTGATAACAAAGTTTGGGCACTTTAAAAAGTTCAGGGGTGTATATTCTACATGGGATCCCCTGCTCAGGGGGGGGGGGGAATAAAAAATAAGTGGTTGGAGGGAAAAAAAATGTAAAAATTAATAAAACTGAAAACATTTTTTCCATTTCCCCCCCTCTTTGGTGAAAAAAACTTTTAAAAATGTGTGGTAGGAGGGATAAAGTAAATAAAATATGGAGTTCTTTAAATATTTTTCCATTTTCCACCTACTTGGTGAGAAAAAACTAGGGGGGGAAGAAAAATAAAAAAATTTGTAGCAGGGGGAAAAAAAATCTTGTGCAGAATATACACCCCTGAAAAAGTTATTCACTCGTTATATGGTAAATCTAAAGTACATGGAAAAGTAGAACTCAAAGGAGATTAAATTCGGAACATGGAAAGAAAACTAAGTAGCGGGTTTCGTTGTATTGACATTAGTTTTTGTAGGTTATTTTAGGTAAGGTTAGGTAAATGTTAATGATTGCCCCGAAGGATAAGAGTCTCTCGCATGGGGCTAGACGAGAAAAGCTACTGCTATAAAATGACGAAACCCGCTACTTCGTTTTCTTTCCATGATCCTTAGTTTCTTTTTTAGTTTGGTCATTAAAATATTGGGAAGAATTATATGTAACATAGTATAATTTTCCTCTATTGGTATTCAATACTTTTACTGTTTTAGCAGCAAGAAATGGGTGGACCAATGGGCGGTCCAATGGGCCCCGGACCCATGGGACGTGGTGGTATGCCTCCTCGCGGCGGACGTGGCGGCCCCATGGGAATGCCTAGAGGAGGACGTGGCGGTATGGGCGCCCCCAGAGGTAAGCTGTCTTCAGTAGCTAAGTTTCTCCACAACTGGGTTATGTGGCTTGACTGGACATAATGATACAGTCTAATAATTTATAATACTAATACAAACTCATAAATCTTAAGTTTTATTTACTTGAAGTGTGTTAAGATTCTCTCTAATACTAACTTGGAGCCCCCCTCCATTGGATTGGACTGCAAAAAAGTTTTAAGAATATTCTCTAATCCATTAGCATGAAATCTCTGGGGACTTTTAAAACCATATACGGAGAGGGTGTTTATGTTCATCATGATTATGGGAATACATTTATCGTCCATTGTTTTGTCTTATCAAGATCCATAACTATTTATTTGAATTACCTAACAAGGACCTAAAAGAGCTATTAATTTAGGTATGAGCGAAGAAATGGGAGATTTCAAGCCACCAATGGGCGGCCCAATGGGCGGTATGGGTGGCCCAAGAGGCGGTCCCCGTGGTGGTATGATGCCCCGCGGCGGTCCCATGATGGGCCGTGGCGGACCAAGAAGGTTTGACGATGAGGGACCCGGAGCTAAGAGGGGCAGACGTTTTTAAGCCTCAAAAATAGATTATTTTTTTCACTTATATATATCTACATATGTTATTGTAAACAGCCGTTTGAAAATATAATGGTTAAATTTCTTTTCTTGTACCTCAGAATCAAGCAAAAATGATAAAAAAAAATATTATTAGCATAGTCGTTTTTTTTTCAAATTACAACTAAATCATTGAAAAAATTCCCAAATAAAATACATTCATAAAAGCATTTTTCATAACTGTTATTTGAAAATTACTAATATTTTGTGTCTTATTATCATGACATATTTAAAAATTTTGTTATTAATGTTTCATTTTTGTACTTGTATTAATGTATAGTGTAAAATAATAAATACATAAAAAAAAACATATAATACAGTATTTACATCTAAAGATAATAAACAAAATTTTCTGTATTAGTAAAGTCTTTATGTTCACCTACTTTTATAACTTTGTGTGCTAGACGCGTGTATTATTTTCAAAGAACCTCGAGTTGTCTGAAATTCAGGATACCTAAAGTTGCTGGGCTCATGTTGTTTTTCTTTTCGGGAAAGCTTTACAATAGACTAAGTGGCTTTATGTAATTTTCGTACACTATTCAGTCATCCCAGGCTAGGGGCGAAGCAACTTGCCCTAGAAGTTATTTTTTAAAGAAAATACTGCGTTTAGAACGATTACTGGAAAAAAGTATGACATCTTCCATAAGTAGCTAAGCTCAACAAAATCATATCAAGATATATGATAAAGCTAATTGCAGCCTCTACCAACAAAGAAATTAATTCGGGGGGAAAAGTCACAAAACCTATACGTGTTTTTCAGCTGTCGTTGGGGGGCAACACATCGTAAAATCGAGAACCTCTCCATTTTGCCCCCTAAATATTATTTAAGGGGGGGGGGGGGGCGTAATGACATTTATTCGTAATCCGTGAGCAAAATGGTTGTAAATATTTAGCTAGACCCTTCAAACTTGGTATATTATTCAAGAAAAAAACCTGTAAAAATATAAGTAAGTTTTTAGGTTAGGTTAGGTAAATGCTCTTAAAAGGACTCTCCACAGAAAAATCAACTTTGGATTTTTGAAAATCGAACCTGAAACTATTATTCTCTGTTCAATTTTAGGCATTTTTTGTTTTTGTGGCATTGCCATCGAAGCCCTTTGAAAATTTTGTCCGCCACCTATTTGTACTGCCGCTATAACAATATATACTACACTTTACTTCCATTCAATATATGTTTGCCGCTAAAGAACATTTGCTCCATTGCAACCGATCGCTCTACGATTTATCCTCTTCCTGACTGGACAATCCTGCCGCCTCCATTTTGTGTTCGCCTCCGCCAAATATAACTATCTTTTGCCGCATTCATCGCCCTTCTCCGTCGCTACTCGGCTATACATTGCGTACGTCGCTATACACAACACCCCCAGCCTCCATTTAATTTCTGAACAAGGGAGAGGGGAGCATGTATTGAACCGCGACATACAGCAATGAATAGCGGCGGAGAAGGGCGATGAATGCGGCAACATAGAAGCTAAAAATCACTAAAGCAGCACAAATTGAATGGCGGGAGGATTCACTTAAAGGAGGTAAAAAATTTCAAAGGGCTTCGATCGCGATGCCACAAAAACAAAAAATGCTTAAAATTGAACAGAGAATAATAATTTCAGGTTAGATTTTCAAAAATCCAAAGTTGATTTTTCTGTGGAGAGCCCTTTTAAGCCCAGCAGAAAACCAACCTAGCCAGGGGGGGTTAGCTTTAGGTTAGTCTGATGCTAATTTTTGCTCAGAATTTAAGTTTTTTGACCTACAAAACATATATTTTGATATATAACAAGATATATATTGGAATAAAATGCACTTAACCCCTGCGGGCCACCAACCTAGCCCGTTGGGGTCGGTTCCCAACATGCTGGAATATCCTAAATAAAGTCCTCATGAATATACAAAGTTTATTCAAGAAAAACATGTAAAAATATAAGTAAGTTTCTAGGTTAGGTTAGGTAAATGCTCTTAAGCCCTGCAGAAAACCAACCTAGCCCGCTGGGGTTATTTCCCTGACTTGCTGGATTATCTTAAATAAAATCATCATTAATAGACAACGTTTATTAAAAAAAACATAAAAAATTTAAGTAAGTTTCTAGGTTAGGTTAGGTAAATGCTCTTAAGCCCTGCAGAAAACCAACCTAGCCTGGGGGGAGGGGGAGTGGGTTAACTTAAGGTTAGTCTAATGCTAATTTTCGCTCAGAATTTGAGTTTCTTGACCTAAAAAACATATATTTTGATATATAACAAAATATAGTGGAAAAAATGCACTTAACCCCTGCGGGCCACCAACCTAGCCCGCTGGGGTCGGTTCCCGACTTGCTGGATTATCTTAAATAAAGTCCTCATTAATAGGCAAAGCTTATTAAAAACAAGGATGACAACATCCATAAGTAGCGAAGCACAAAAAATGGTAGATGGGAATACGTACAGGTAGATTTAAAAGGTTTTTACTAAAATCAAGAATAGATTTATTGGATAAAATAAATATGAAACCTTGTTTTATTTTGTATGATGACGATGGTCAAAGTAAATTATATTAACAATGCAATGGGAAAAATTATTTTGATACTGATATCCCATAAAAGTTTGAAAATTGGATCAAAATAAACAAAGATCTTGGGAAATATGTAAAACATTTAAAAATAGCCAAAAACCTGATAAAAGGCAGTCTGGCCGCCATGGTTGTTTTCTTAAAACGACAAAAAATTTAATTTTTAAATCCTTAAAAACTTTAAAAATTAGGAAAATCGGACCATATACACTGAAGATATGGAAAAAAGTGTTAAATATATTTATAAATAGCCTAAAACCTGCCAAAAAGGCAGTCTGACCGTAATGGTTATTTCCTTTAAAGACGGGAAATTTAATTTTGATATCTACAACTGAAAAATTTTTGAAAATCGGACTATAAACACTGAAGTTATGGAGAAAAATGTTAAAAATATATAAAACCAGCCTAAAACCTGCTGAAAAGGCAGTCTGGCCGTCATGGTTGTCTTCTTTAAAAGATGGGAAATTTAATTTTGATATCTATAACTGAAAAAATTTTGAAAATTGGACCATACACTGAAGATATGTAGAAAAATGTGAAAAATATAAAAAATAGCCTAAAACCTGCTAAAAAGGCAGTCTGGCCTTCATGATTGTTTCTTTAAACGACAGGAAATTTAATTTTGATATCTATAACTGAAAAAATTTTGAAAATCGGACCATAAACACTGAAGATATGGAGAAAAATGTGAAAAATATAAAAATAGCCTAAAACCTGGTAAAAATCGGTCCGACCGCAAATGATGTTTTATAGTCAATTGTGCTCCTTAATAATGGGAATGTTGACAAAAAATTTCAGCATTCTATCTTTTATAGGAGCTGAGTAAATCCCATTTCCCCCATAGCGTTACGGACTGACGGACGGACGGACAAAAAAATCATGTAAAAATATAAGTAAGTTTCTAGGTTAGGTTAGGTAAATTCTCTTAAGCCCTGCAGAAAACCAACCTAGCCCGGGGGGGTTAGCTTCAGGTTAGTCTAATGCTAATTTTTGCTGAGAATTTAAGTTTCTTAACCTAAAAAACCTATATTATGATATATGACAAGATATATATTGGAAAAAATGCACTTAACCCCTGCGGACCACCAACCTAGCCCGCTGGGCTAGCTTCAGATTAGTCTAATGCTTATTTTAACTCTAAATTTGAGTTACTTGACCTAAAAAACCTATAATTAGATGTATCACAACATATGTATTGGAATAAAGGCACTTAACCCCTGCGGGCCACCCACCTAGCCCCCTGGGGTCGGTCCCCGACTTGCTGAATCATCTTAAATAATGTCCATATGAATAGATACAGTGTATTTAAGTTAAAACCCTAAGAAAAAACAATTTAAGGTAAGTTTCCACATCAAAATAGACCAAAAAAAAGTCTAAAAACCCCATTTCCGCAGGGTTTTTCTTACCTAACCTAACCTTAAAATAAAAAATTTGGGATTTTTTTGCCATTTAGATGTAATACCTATAGGACTAGGCTTATATACCAAGTTTGAAGGGTCTAGCTAAATTTTTAGACCATTTTGCTCACGGATTACGAATAAATGTCATTACGCCCCCCCCCCCTTTATTTCGCTTCTTATTACTGTGTCAATTGGTGGTTATGAATCTGAGATAAACGCAAACTATATTTTGTTATCTTCAAATAAAAAACAGCAATTTATTTTACATCGAAGCTTAGAAAAAATATTTCCTACTAGCTGACAGAAGAACATTACAGAGTAGTTGCTCTTCTAGTAATAGGTAAGAAATATTAAAATAGTTTCTCGTATTCATTCGAATCCGGTGGATTGGAACCGGTTTTCATCTATACGAAAAAACTATGTCTAGCATCGTATTATATCAAGCTTTCTACGAATATAAAAATGTACAACCATAAGAGTAAAACCAGTTTTTTAGCCCGTGCCTTCGGCACCTCGGGGCTAAACATTTTATATTCGAACCTCACTCCTAATAAACATGCTTGTGCTGTGTTTTTAGTAGTGAAGCTACTCTATGATTCGAAATGTCCGTCCGTAAGACAAATTACTTGGATCTTAAACCAGAATTTTATGTTCTATAATAAACTAAACTCTGTAGCGGGCTGAAATAACAATATCCTCCCATCCCCTTTCCTCCAACTGGATAAACGGCCCGACCAATAAATGCGAATTTATTTAGTTGTTGGTATAAGCTGGAATCTTTCGAGTTTTCTGCGATAAAGTTAGTAGATCTAGAAATAATAAATGTAGTTGTAGATGGACAAACTTGCCATAATTTTATAGATTTCAGTAAATGCACAATAAAGAAAATATTAATATTCTTTTATTAGTAGTATTGTTATTTACATTTAATACTGATATGACGAGGTATTAAAATTAACGTATTCTATATTTATACAGGGTGTTTTTTTTAATAGGACAAAAGTATTGCTTAATATAACCCACTTGCCATTGACAGAAATTAATAATCTACATATATCTTAATTTCTTTATTGGGTTGGGACATTTTGTATAAGAAAAAAATAATTGGCAATTTTCAACAAATTATGCCTTAAAAACCGGTTTTTACAAAGTACCTATTTTTGCAAGATTTTTGGATCATGACCAATTTAAAGAGTGTGCAAAAATGCTTACATATTTAAAAATCAAATTGCGCGGCTTGTGTTAATAGTAGGAAAATGTTACGCATACCGTTAGAATTGTCATAAACTCTAGTTTTAGGAAATTCATCCTATTTGTAGTAAAGAAGCTACGTTGGAAAATGTGAGAAAGGTTGAAAAATTTTAAATTTGTTGGGACATTTTACCACGTAGCTCCTAAACTATAAGTATCATAGGAATAGCTCTTATACACCCGAAACTAGAGTTTATCACGACTCTAACGATATGCATAACATTTTTTCTTTTACAAAATGTCCCAACCCAATGAAGAAATTAAAATATAGATTATTAATTTCTCTCAATGGCAAGTGGGTTATATTAAGCAATACTTTTGTCCTATTAAAAAAAAAACACCCTGTATTACATAACTATTATATATAATTGGATCATTATTTTAGGTACAATATATTAGAGCATTATTTTTGTACTGTTGTGTTTTAGCTGTTTTTGTTTTCTTTGCTTAATCAACAGTCCTTCCGTAATGATTATTCTAAATAGAAAAACAATTTATATAGGAACTTGGGGGGTTTCCAACATTCAGGTGTAAGGGAGGGTCTTCTCCTTTAAAAAAAATGTATCTAGAAAAAAATAATTGGGATTCCCTATGCCTATTCCTGGAGAAGCCCAAGATTCTAGGTTGGGAGGTTATCGAGATCCTAAGCTTCAAACAGACAGACATCTAATTTCTCTGTATTTTAAACTAGTGGCTCGGCCCCTAGAGATAAAGGGAAATTCCCCTCCTATGTAGAATCGTTTATAAACTAAAGATATATTATTCTATTTAAAGTTACTATATGTCACAATTTGTCCCAGGTTAAATACTCATTAATAATAAAAAAAATTAGGAGGGGGGGATCTGTTCTCGGGGGTTTTGTCCCAACAACCAGTTTTTCTTTTTTAAATTTTTTTCAGGGGTTAGTATTTTTCTCAAGGGGGCTTCGAACCAAGGTGTGGTCGGGGTTCCCCCACAACCCTTATTGTCTTTTGTTAAGCAAAAAAAACATGAAATACCTGTTTGTAAATCTCATTACAATAACCATTTTCCAGCTGAGGCAAGTTTTCAGAATCTTCACAGAAAACTAAATAAAAAATTTACTATCTATACGTAATTTTTAAGCTTTCGTTGTGGAGCAAGACATAGTAAAATTTACGACCTTTTTATCTGCCCCCAAAATATTATTTTAGTTTTATTTCGCTTGTTGGCTATACCTTATTCCTGTAAAAAAAATCTACTGTAGTTACTGTATTCCTTAGTAGCGGCTGCGCCCCTAGCATCTAGGGGCTGTATTAAATGAAGTAAAGAATAACAGATAATGGCTGAAAACCATCCCTAGTCTTATATATAAAAATTGACCACCTATGATCTATATAATGCATCCATCATATGGAGAACTCAATTGGTTCAGTAGTTATCGAAATCTTATGCTACAGACAAAAACCTAACTACTTAATTAATGTTTCACAAAATGCATTTAAACTTAATTTAGTGAACCGCATATTTTTTGCTAGTTAATGGGTTAAACTAATTTTTTATGGCATATATTTGAAAGAATTTCAATTTTCTACCACGTACTTTTGAAAATATAAAGACTTGAAAATCGTCTTTTTGTGATATGCAATTTAAAAAGACGATTTTCAAGTCTTGATATTTTAAAACTACGTGGTAGAAAATTTAAATTCTTTCAAATATTAGTTAAATGTAGTTTAACCGATTAACCAGGAAAAAATATGCGGTTCACTAAATTAAGTTCAAATGCCTTTCGTGAAACTACCCCTTTAATAGGATTACCTGTTTTTATGGCAGATTTTATTTTGTTTTGATACTCCTCATATTTTTCCTAAATTAATACAACAAATTTTAAGTGAGTTTAATGCAGTGGCGAGCCCAGGGTTTAGGACGGGTATTAACTTCAGGGTGTTGTATTACAGACTACAAGAGGTGTGTTCTTTATCGTTATGGTTGTGTGAATTTTAATTTACTTGAGATCCCCCCCCCCCCCTGGTTTATGGGAATAGAGACAAATGGAAAAGGGGTGGATACCTTTATTTAACATCATAATGTATAGGGTGATCAGATATGACTAAATATGAATTCTAGTCGATTGAAATACAAGGTATTTAATATAAAAAAATTTAACCACACTGAAAATAACTTATGTATTCACTTACTTCAATATCTTTCTTAACAGTACAGTTGTACATCCTAAAAATGTAAAGAAAAGACATTTTAGTACATTTTCAAAAGTAATCAATAAGAAACATGATCCATAAACCACAGACTGATAATTTTTAATCTTAATATTAAAAACTAGAGTTTGGCTCGATATAATTATCTCGCTATTGGCTAGGTTTATTCAATGTTTTATTTACTTTCTTTTGATTATCTGAATTCTGACTATTAATCCTATTCTTCAATTATCTTCTCCCTGACGATTTCTTTCTTTAAACTATTTTAGGATCTTAATATTCTTTATTTCAAATTATCGTCCTGAAAGGGTTAAAATGTTTAGTTAACTGTTAAATTTTAGTTTAATATCTTACCACATTACGCACATATCGCTAGTATCAAATTTTTTTAAAACTAAGTTTTCTTTTATTTACTATATTATAAATTTAAATTTTATGTTTTATGGATAGAAATTTAATACTTCAATATAATTCAAATAGCAGAATGAAATAAAAATAATGAATTTTTTCTTCATATAGTAAAATAATGGGTCTTATCGTTCTGGTCAATGAGAGTTTATTACGTATTATTGGAGCACTATGAGTTTTAAACATTTATCGCTTGGAAAACTTGAGCTCATATATAGATATTTATTTCCTATATAGATCTGTCATGGATCTTGATGCAATAATGTAGGCTGTTTTGTAAATGTTAAAAATTGGAAGATTTCATTAAATAAAAGTTCCCGCAAATATAAGTATTAAATGACAAAACTCTCCAACTTATTGTCAGAATAAGGATGACTTATAAGTAACAAAGTTAAAAATTATGGAAATACATGGAGAAAAAAAGAAACTTTAAAAAATAAATCACGAAACCTTTTAGACTTAGTAACGTGAAAATCTAGGAATCGATCTAGCAACCCAACCAATAATCAAATCTTAAAAAAACTTTTTGGAAATATGTAATTCTTAAATGTAAACTTACTAAATCAATCCCTGAAAAGTTCAGCCAAAAAGAAGAGCCGCCGAGCTATCGCGTTTCCTTTAAAACGTTTCGGACAGACGGACATTTGAAAATATAGAGTAGATTCGCTACAAAAAAAACACTGACTGTACTATTGTTAATTTTAGAATAAGCAGCATTCTAAAGCAATGAAATAAACATGTGAATTATATTAGTAATGGAACATCATACCTTGATATTTCTACAATATCCACTGCCGACAAAGTACTCTAAAATATTTTAATGTAACAAATAAAATTTTTTCTAACCATTTCAAGTAAAGAACATTAACCTTTATTATCAAATATAGATTTAGTATATCTAGATGGTCAAATTGCCCTTTTCTAACAAAAGCTGTACACTTTTAAACCAAAAATAAATAGCTGGATTGTTCCTCCACTGTTTTTCTATTTGCTGTTTCAGAGACTAAAGGGTGTGCAATAAAAATGCGAACATTTTTAAAATTGTAATTGTGCGGCTTGTGTTAATAGTAGAAAAATGTTACGCATACCGTTAGAACCACTAAAAAGTTTATTTTTTGGAAATAAGAACGATTCCTCTGCTAGGTATAGTTACGGAGCTACGTGTTAAAATGTCCCAACTGATGTAAAACTTGACTTGCGAGTAAATTTTAAAATTAACTAATAATTAGAGAAGATATTTTGCAAAAAGAGATGCCTACATTTTTTAATTTCAAATTGCGCGGCTTGTGTTAATAGTAGAAAAATGTTACGCATACCGTTAGAACCGCTATGAACTGTATTATTTTGGAAATATAAGAACGGCTCCTGTGCTACAAATAATCTAGGAGCCAGATGGTAAAATGTCCCAAAATTTACTCGCAAGTTAAGTTTAAGCCAGTTGGGTTATTTTAATACATAGCTCCTAAACTATGCGTAGCACAGAAATTGTTTTTATATTTCCTAATAATTGACTTCTAAGCGGTTCTAACGGTATGCGTAGTATTGTTCTACTATTAATACAGGTCGCGCAATTTTAATTTCAAAAATTCCGAATTTTTTTTGCACTCCCTTTATGTAATGTAGATTATGTCTTTTTTTTATCAAATCTAAGAAAATAGGATATTCTTAATTGTCAAGTACCTGATAGTTCTTTAAAATGTGACTGTCAAACATTTCATTAAAAGGTTCTTTGATTGTATTACAAACACTTTCATTCACACATCCAAAGGTATCAGGAACATTCATAATGGAGAAAAAGTCAAATGGAGTCTAAGAATTTAGATAGACTTATTAAAAAGTTTTTAGCTTTTGAATTAATGAAAAAAGATAGAGCAATGGTTTTTAAGGATTCTTTTAGCATTGGTTAAATATAAGCAGCATATACACTTATTAAAGGAAGCCTGCAAGAAATACCACGCTTTAACTGCTGAAAGACTGCCACAAGTAGACCAAATACCCCAAATTTGAAGCCTTCAGCTTCTATAACAAAAAAGTTCTAGGCATTTTAAAATGACATTTTATGTACAATGAAAATTTTGAAAGAATTGCAATGCTCATGTTGAAAACTTTGAAATTAAACTACGTGGCCTAGAAACAAAATTATAAGCTTATTTTTGCCAAAAATTTAGGTTTCCAGTAACTAATTATATTTTTACAATAAAAATACCCATTTTTATAGTCAAAATCATTAAAACAAATTAAGTTTTACTTGCGTTGTACCTAGGGATGGGAATCCGTCGAATTTTTGGGCCGGATTCGGATTCCGGATTCTGAAGGAATCCGTCAAAAAAAGTAACGGATTCTTGCGGATTCCGGATTCTTATTTTTGGCGGATTCCGGATTCGGATTCCGGATTCTAGCAGTATTTTAAAAGGCCGTCCGTCACAGAGGGATAGCTTTTTTCATTAATTTAACACTATGTTACTTGGTTGAAGCCTTGATTTGTTTAAAGTGTTAAAGTGTTAAACATTTACATCACATTAGTAATTATTAAAATTTGTTATGTACAAAAAAATTTAAGAGGGAGTTGTAAGAAAAAACTCAAGACGGTAATTTTAGCCTACCAATTTAGAATCCAGAATCCGCTATAAAAAACGGATTCCGGATCCGGATTCGGATTCCAAAATAGGCCGAAAATTGGGCGGATTCCGGATTCCGGATTCGGATTCCGGATCCGGATTCCCATCACTAGTTGTACCGAATGTACTGTAGCAAATCAGAAGGCTGAATAAGCTTAACAACCAATCACAGCTAAGCTTGTATTAGTTTACCCCTTTGTTTCCGCTATGATTTTCGTTTAAAAATGCAATTTAAATCGAATTTTTTTCATAGATTTTGACTATGAAATGTGGTGTTTTTATTGTAAAAATATAATTAGTTACATGCAATCTAAGTTTCTGACAAAGATAAGGTTATAATTTTGTGTCTAGGCGACGTAATTTAATATTGTTTTTTTCTTTTATGAGCATTGGAAATCTTTCAACAATTCCATTGTACATAAAATGCTATTTTGAAATGCCTAGAACTTTTTTGTTATTGAAGCTGAAGGCTTTAAATTTGGGGTATTAGGTCTTCTTGTGGCAGTCTTTCAGCAGTTAAAGCGTGTAATTTCTTGCAGGCGTCCTTTAAGGCAGAAAAAGATATTTTTTATTTTCTGAAGGAATTTATCACAGGGAAGTTTTCAAAGTGTTCTTAAGAATTATTGCTTAAATCAATTTAAAAACCAAAAGAATGTACACATTTTTTGAGAAATTGATAAAAATTTTAAAAAAAGCCTAGCAAATTTCCTCAAATGTTTCTAGATACATTGTTCTTGCTGAAACTGGAAAATTAGGATCCAGTAATCCATATGCAATAGCAATAAAAACATCTCTATCATACCTGAAATAGTTAACGCTAATAATGATTTCCTTAAAGTAAGCTTGCAGGAAATACATCAGTCTAACTGCTGAAAGACTGCTACTCTAACTGCTGAAAGACTGCTACAAGTAGAACCAATAACCCCAAATTTAGTTTCTGATATAAGGTCTGGAAAAATGTGAAAGATTTTCAATTCCCTGATATGTCTTTCAAAATGCCTATAACTTTTTTTTGTATTTGAAGATGCAGCTTCAAATTTGGGCATTGGGTCTACTTTTAGCATTCTTTTAGCTGTCAGAGCGTTGAATTTCATGTAGGCTTCCTTTATTTAACATTTTCCATCTGATAAAAAAAGGCATAATTATCTAGTTTTTAAACAATAAATAAAATTAAACTTTCCTGTTAATTTCATGGAGAAAGCCAAGAATATGCCCAAGGTCATGAGGAATATTAGAACCTAAGAAAATAATGCCATAATAGAAAATTACCTAATTAGATTCTAGATAATATTAAAATTTTTTTGTAAAACTTAGAATTAATCTATGCATCTTTTCAAAAAAAAATCACCATTGTTTACAAAACAATCTTGATTCCCAAGATTTAGGCTGGAGTAGTTGCTGTAACCTGAATACAAATTGATCAATTCAAACTATGTTTTCATGTTCCATATGAAAGATTGAGATTACCTTTTAACTATACCCAATATTAATAATACTATACATTTATTTTGTGTGATAAGAAATTTCTCTAGATAGCTTTTGATTAAATTTTTTTGTCAATAAAATGGTAAATGAATCTAATTTTTGCATTGATTTTTATCACAATTCACCGTTTTTTAATGTTAATTTAAATGTTTTGGAATCTTATGGTGTTAGTTATGCCTATCAGTGGTCGTTTTGAGGTTTAAAAGTTAACTTTTATGCCTATTACAAATTCATCATAAATTTAACAAGAAGCCATTTTTTTCTCAACAATTGTAAAATTGTGCTATTCAAAAAGTCAGAAAACTTTCTTTAATGAAACTAATGTAATATCCCCCCCCACCCCTAAATAATCCAATTACCAATAGTTCCATAACATCTATCCTCCTCCCTTTTATGAACTTTCAGAATGTGTGGATATGTAGTGTTTTCTACATTTTCAATCTCAATAAATTCTACACAATCTGCGAACAAAAAATTATGAGAAATATAGAAATCAGGGTTCGGAAGCCGCGCGTAAGCCTCAGTGTAATCTTCATTTTATCACTATAAAATTCAGCTGGATGTATAAAACTGCTCTTTAGCAGACAATCCTTCTTTCTGAAATTTCTTTTTCTGCTCACAATCAGGTTTAAAACTGAGGCTTATGCGCGGCTTCCGAACCCTGATAGAAATATGCAATATAATTAAATTTTTATTTTTAATTAGATGAAATACTTAATTTCAAGGTATCTTATGTATATTCTAGTAAATATTGTAATTCTCAAAAAAATTAGATTATGAGGATTTCTAATTTTTGCTTATTTTTTAAAAAGAAAATTTTTACTTGCAAGTAATGAATATAAAAGAGAAACTTACTTTTTTCTAACTGATCTTCCAACTTTCCCATTTGATGCCTTACAATTTTTTTCTCTTCTTCTGTGTAACTAAATAACAAACATAATTTAGCTCCAAGAAAATCAAATAAAAATAATACAGAAAAAGGAGCGGAGAATAGAAATTAAGGTTTTATTTAAATTTACAATCATTCAATTAGTACAATGGTATTCTATGAATTATAATTTTAAAAAAAGTACCTTTTACCATAACTAGAATGGTTCATAAATGTGTAAGGAATTTTTCCTTTTTTCCAAGGAGTTGTTTTGTAATTTGGTCCTTAATTAAAATATAGGGAATTTCATTCATTTCAAAGTAAATATCATGATTTCTAAAGCAATATAAACATACCACAATCTCTCTCATCAGATTCATCTCTGCAATCATTAATTCCATCACATCTTTTTCCTTCAAAAAGATAATTCTTTTAAAAGTTTATCACCAAAAAAAAGGTTAAAGGACGCCTGCAAGAAATACCACGCTTTAACTGCTGAAAGACTGCCACAAGTAAACCAAAACCCCAAATTTGAAGCCTTCAGCTTCTATAACAAAAAAGTTCTAGGCATTTTAAAATGACATTTTATGTACAATGAAAATTTTGAAAGAATTGCAATGCTCATGTTGAAAAAATAGAGAGAACTATAGTGTGAACCCCTTTTTCGTAAATCTGACGAACGAACTTTTCCAGCTGACAAAAAACTTTAAAATTTTTTGAGTAGGTATATAATTTCTAGAAAGCTAACTTTATATTAAGGAATTCAACAATTCATAGCTAACTTATTAAAGGATTTGTAATATGCTTTACACTATACTAGAAAATAAATTTTAACACTATATAATTTTTGTGAGAAAAGCTTTATCTTAAAGGGCGAATATAGGTTCGATATGATATGAGCTTATATCAAAGGTGCCATTACATACTTTTAGAATATCTATGCCAAATTTAAAAATTCAAAAAAATCCTTAAGTAGATTTTGCAATTTTCTGTTTCAATTGAACATATAATAAATGAGATTGCCGACAAAATCGTTTATTTTAGCCCTTTACAAGACTTTTTTTTGACTGTTTTGCTTAAGTTTGATTGACTATTACATTGGCACGCACCTTAAAAGATAATTTAAATGTTTATTATTTTAGATTATATACTAGTTTATTTAATTTTTTTAAAAGCATAAAAATAATTTGCGTAGAAAGGCGTCAGGAGTATTGACAGGGTAAATAATACGTCTTAAAGTTTATTTTCTGTACAGAGATCTTTGATTAATTCATGATGATATAAACAACCCTTCTGTACGCATTTTCAACACACACACACACGGCCACAAAAAAACAGGGATTTGAAATCATTCTTCCTCCAAGAAAATTTTATCGATTAATTTTTTTTACTTTTTACATTATTTGATGTTTTTTTTAACTTTTAAATAATTTACTTTATGAAGGTAGAAGGAGGGTATATTTACCCCTGATTAATTGGTTTCCACGTTATTACGACTATCATTTAACGAAAGCTTTTTAATTCAACCTTGCCACGAAGCCTTGTGTGATGCTAGGGTGTTTGAGTTCTTAGGGAACCACACTAATTCCAAATTTTTTTTTCGAGATTGACGGGTTTTAAGCTATAAATAGACTTATACAATTGAATATGTCAATATTTTTAAGTTATTTATAATCTATGGAATTGCACCTTTGATATAAGCTCATATCATATCGAACCTATATTCGCCCTTTAAGAAATTCGACTATTTACAGCTGACTCTTTATATGAACAAAATGAAAAAAATATGCCCTTTCCTTTTACCCATATGTGTACAGTATATACACAGTACTATGTTAGGTCCTGTTGAAAACGTAACGAACGTACTGTTGTATTGCTATTTGTAATTATTTTATTTTTATATAATTTATTTCGAGGTAAACATGAAACAAACTATGAATTTATGTATTTTAAATGTTTATAATAGATACGAATTACAAATTAAAGATTATAAATCATGTACATTTGAAGTCCGAGATATTATTTTTTTGTTTGAATAGAAACTCAAGAAAAAAATATGATTTTATTAACTTAAATTCATAGAGGGATTTTTATTATTTTACGACGATTGCAATAGATGAAGCATATTTACAGATAAAACATAGATGTGAAACAACAATATGAAGGCAGTACTTCATGTGATGGACTTCACTGTGAGCTACAATTGAATCAAGACAAAAGTAAGTGCCGAGCCCTGGGACCTATGTAGGGTGAAAATAGACATAAATCCTTGATGATTCCAGGTGGAGACAAAATATTTCAGCGGGGTCTTTTGGTTTTTTTTCAATTTTAAGTTCTGAAAAAAAATTGAAAAAAATATGAAAATCTCTAATAAAAAACAAACAAAAAATAATTTTCAATATTTTTTTTATAAAAAGATACAAACAACTTATATAAATACTATAAGCTTTAAAAAAATCACAATTTTTAAATTTAGACTTTCGATATAAAGATTTGTAGAAAAAACCTAACAACAAATTCTAACATATTTCTGATCAACATAGCAATAAAACGTCTTTTGCAAAATCTTTATCATCAAAAATAAATATCACTTACTAAAGGTTTTTTTTCATTTAAACTTATATTTATCACATTAATTAACTTTAAAGATTGATTTTTTTTAAAAAGAAAGGTTGCGTGATTTTTTTTTTCATAATTAATTGCCTAATTTTAAGATTCAGACAAAAAACCTTACTACTTTATATTAAGGGATAATCTACTAGCAGCGGCTATGCCTCTAGAGGCATATAGGGGCCCTTGGGTTGGGGGGGAAGTCGAACCCCCCTTACAATTAAAGTTTTTTTAAAGAAAAAGTTAAAAATATTTATTTTGGAGAGTTAATTCTCTTGGGATAGTGGTGGTACCCTTCCCAAAATAGTTATAAACCTTACCAGGACATATGAGAAGCTACCATGTAAAGGAGAACCATATCGTTTCAGTGGTTAGTGAGATCCCTTGGTGCACAAAGACTCACATAGAACCTGTAACTTTATTATAAAGATACATATATACACAGAAACTCTACAATCAGAGTATGTCTGTTTGTTCATCCGTCTGTATAAAAACAATACAGAATATATTTATTTGGTACTAGCAGCTACGCCCATAGAGGCCTTTAGGGGCACTTAAGAGGGGAAGAAGGGGTTGAATTCAACAACTATATTTTTATTTTAGGCTTAAAAAGAAAAAGTTTTTTTTATGTGTTGTGGGGTCCTTTTTTAAGGGGCGATTTCTCTTAGGGAGGTAGAGGTACCATCCCAAAAGAAGTTATAAACCTTCCAAGGACCAATGAGAAGCTACATAGTAAAGTAAAAAAAGAACCATATCAGTTCTTAAGCGTCAGAAAGATGGACAAACAGACATCAATATATTTTGTATCATAAATAGTGCTTTAAAGCAGGGAAAGAAATATCATCTAAAAAAATTTTTTGCTATTGTTTAAAAGTTATTTCCCTGTATAAAAAAGATAGGATGTCCATGTGTTTTTTCTGTCTGTGCCTTAAGTTCTTGCTAACCGCTGGACCAATTTGCTTCTTCTTTATTGACCTATCTTTTAAACTGATAATAGGATCAACATATAAAGGAGTAGTTTAGTGTCTATTAATCCTTATATAAAAATAACAGTTTCTGTGTCTGTCTGTTTGTGTGTATATGTGTGTGGGTGTCTGTCGGTACCGAAGATTCTTTATAACCGCTTAACTTTTGGTTCCAGCTTTTCATGGTCCTGAGAAATTTTGAGTTTAGAAAAAAAATGAGTTCCTACCCAACATTTAAAAAAAACTTTTTCTTTTACATACTACAACTGAAAGTAGGGGAGGGGTCAACTTCCCCCCACTTATCAAGGGCCCCTAGATGCCTCTAGTGGCAAAACCGCTAGTGATAAAATAATTTTTATCTTGAATTATGATTAAAGTGTTCTTTTTCCATTTTATAAAACATAATTGTAATTATCAACCTCAAAAGAATACAAATAAAGAAAATAGCAAGTGTAACATACAGATGCAAAGATATATTAATCAGAGCAAGATGGGACAATGGGCTGTTTATTAGACTAGTTCCTATAGTTTAATATAGCAATTTGTTATTCGTTGGCTTAACTACTTAGGGGACTTGTTGCGATTTTTGTTTGGTTGGTTCATTAAGTGCTTAACATTTCAACCATTAACTGAAACATAAAGAAGGGTTATCCATGTATCATTTTTGGGAATGTAAATCAATTTAGCGGTCATTGTCTTATCCCTTTAGATCCCTGAATAGTATGTAACAATGATCAATGGTTCTTTTTTTTCTATGTACCTTCTCATTGGTCCTTGGAAGGTTTATAACTTTTTTAGGAGGATACCTCCACCATCCTAGGAGAAATCACCCCCTAAAAATGGACCCCATTACACACACAAAAATAACTTTTTCTTTTTAAGCCCAAAATAAAAATCTATTTGTAGAATTCAACCACTTATTCCCCTCTCAAGTGCCCCTAAAGGCCTCTAGGGGCGTAGCCACTAGTACTAAATAAATATATGCTGTATTGTTTTTATACAGACTGATGTACAAACAGACATACTCTGATTGTAGAGCTTCTGTGTATCCTATTATATAAAGTAGTAAGCGTTTTTTGTCTGTCCCGAAGGATCTCGCTAACCGCTGAACTGATATTGTTCTCCTTTACAGTGAATCTTCTTATAGATCCTGGGAAGGTTTTAAACTATTTTTGGGGAGGGTGTCTTCACTACCCTCTCCTCCCCCCCAAAAATTTTTTTTCTCTTTTGAACACAAAATTTAAATGGGATGAGGTCGTCTTTTCCCCCTCCTACCTTAAGTGCCCCTAGATGCCGTTAGGGGCGTATCCGCTAGTATATAATATAGTAACATGTTCTATGTGAGTCTTTGTGCACCAAGGGATCTCACTAACCACTGAAACGATATGGTTCTCCTTTACATGGTAGCTTCTCATATGTCCTGGTAAGGTTTATAACTATTTTAGGGAAGGTTACCATCACCATCCCAAGAGAATTAACTCTCCAAAATAAATATTTTTAACTTTTTCTTTAAAAAAACTGTAATTGTAAGGGGGGTTCGACTTCCCCCCCAACCCAAGGGCCCCTATATGCCTCTAAAGGCATAGCCGCTGCTAATAGAGTATCACCTGATATAAAGCAGTAAGGTTTTTTGTCTGAATCTCAAAATTGGGCAATGAATTATGAATAAAAAATCACGCAACCTTTCTTTTTTTAAAAAATCAATCTTTATAGTTGATTAATGCAAAAAGTATAAGTTTAAATGAAAAAAAGTCTTTAGTAAGTGCTTTTTATTTTTGATGATAAAAATTTTGCAAAAGACGTTTTATTGCTATGTTGATCAGAAATATGTTAGAATTTGTTGTTAGGTTTTTTCTAAAAATCTTTATATTGAAGGTCTAAATTTAAGAATTGTGATTTTTTAAAATCTTATAGTATTTATATAAGTTGTTTGTATCTTTTAATAAAAAAAAATATTGAAAATTATTTTTTGTTTGTTTTTTATTAGAGATTTTCATATTTTTTTCAATTTTTTTTCAGAACTTAAAACTGAAAAAAAACCAAAAGACCCCGCTGAAATATTTTGTCTCCACCTGGAATCATCAAGGATTTATGTCTATTTTCACCCTACATAGGTCCCAGGGCTCGGCACTTACTTTTGTCTTGATTCAATTGTAGCTCACAGTGACTTGATTCGAGTAAAAGTTGAAAGAACAGCTCTAATTAACTCTAATGAAAAAACTAGAAATTTTCAGTTTAATTCAACCAATGCGATTCATTTATTGGCTCAATCAGACATTACCTCTCTTTCTTAGTACCTTTATTGTTGAAAACTTTGAAATTAAACTACGTGGCCTAGAAACAAAATTATAAGCTTATTTTTGTCATAAATTTAGGTTTCCAGTAACTAATTATATTTTTACAATAAAAATACCCATTTTTATAGTTAAAATCATTTTAAAAAATCAAGTTTAACTTGCATTTTACCGAGTGTACTGTAGCCAATCAGAAGGCTGAATCAGCTTAACAACCAATCACAGCTGAGCTTTTATTAGTTTCCCCCTTTGTTTCCGCAATGATTTTTGTTTAAAAATGCAATTAAATCGAATTTTTTTTCATAGATTTTGACTATGAAATGTGGCGTTTTTATTGTAGAAATGTAATCAGTTACCGGCAATCTAAAATTCTGACAAAGATAAGGTTATAATTTTGTGTCTAGGCGACGTAATTTAATATTGTTTTTTCTTTTATGAGCATTGGAAATCTTTCAAAAATTTCATTGTACATAAAATGCTATTTTGAATTGCCTAGAACTTTTTTGTTATTGAAGCTGAAGGCTTTAAATTTGGGGTATTGGGTCTGCTTGTGGCAGTCTTTCAGCAGTTAAAGCGTCCTTGCAGCGTCTTGCAGGCGTCCTTTAAATACAGATTATAAGAGATTTATCGTCCAACTCAACTTTTTTCCTTTAGACATAAAATGCTCAAATTTTAATTGATTGTGTTTTAACTATTACCCAAAGAAATGCATTGGAAGTTGCTGCACACAAATTGATGTATTCCACATCCTTAAAAAGTAATTATTAAAGTACAAAAGCAATATACAAATGATTAATTTATGTATGCTTCATTACAACTAAATAATAGATATCTACCAAGCTTTTAATGCTCTATTCACTTCTACAAGAGACAAAATAAATTGATTAGGTTGCTAAATTAGAAATATAACTTCATGTCTTAAAATAGTGTAATTTTATTTAATTTAGATTGAAAAACATTTAAATATTAAGATAACAATATAAAAAAAAATAATAAATGCATATTTCATATAATCAAATGTAACCTGTATATAGATTTTTGATCTCCCGAACTGAAAGAATATTCATAAATAATATAAAGTTATTTTTTTTTAAAATAAACATTTCATTTTTTGATAATTTGTAAAAAGTTTTATTCTTTCTTACTGGAGCTGATAAAACTAATGAAAAATACACATACATTTTCAATTAAATATGATAAAACCTACCACTGCAAACTGGTTGGTTGAACTGTGGAGAATCTCTTTGAATGGTGAACAGGCCTTCATAAGTAGCAATGTCTTTATCCCCACCATTTTCTAGAACTTTTTGATAGATAAAGTTATCTCTACCAGCCAATACAAGAGGTGTCTCACCTATAATATATCAAAAAATCACAAGCACATACAGGTTACAGTAAAAAATTATTAATAAATTTTAATACAGTATTAAAACTATAAACTGCAAATTCATGTAAAAAGTTTTGTTAGTATATTACCTTTTTCATTTTGTGTATTTATATCTTTGTTATAAATCTTTAGAACTGTATCCAGCAAAATGAGACAATCTTTACTTGGCTTCCATCTGCAGGATTCTATGGTGCTGTGAATTGCTGTATGAATAGTTTCCTTAGATCTAAAATTATTTGTATTTTACACTTATCATATAATGATTATTAACATAAATAAAGTAAAATAAGTTTACAGACGTAGCAGACATTTTCAATATTCATTAGGACTTACCCCTTTTTGAAAAAGATTTTGTGAGGTTTATTACAGTGTACAATATCTGCTGCAATTTCATATCTCTCATTATCAATGAGCAGGTTCAGAGCAGTTGCAACTAAAGTTTATTTTGATAAAATATCATGTAAATAACAATATTTTTTCAATTTGAATTTCAACCAAATAATACTTACCCTCAGAATCATTATAATGAGTATCCAAAAATATGCATATATTTTCATTCCTTAAAAATAGATTGATTTAAATTTTGATGATTTAGAATACATATTTCTTGGTTTGTAATCTAAAATTGAATTACCTGGTTTTAGCCTCCTCAAATTTACCAATAAACATTTCTATATTCATTGATGAAACCCCTTCATGAAGTTTCTCTTTGCTCAAGGCAAGTACCAATATTGTAATAAGTAGAGCAAAAAATAAAATTCCTAATGAAGATTTAAATTATCATTACAGATTGAAATTATTCTTCAAAATATGTATAAATAATAAAATGTATTAATTTCATATTATTTTTTTTTATGGCATTTACCTGAGAGCAAGTCTATGACAGAGCTAAGAGTAACAAATCTGAAAAAAAAATAATGTTAAATGTATAAAGTAGGATCACCTTGATCTCAACTTAATATTATTTACCTATGATCCAATAAATGGAAAAAAATTTTTGTGCGAATTTCCTTCTGATAATTTTCTCTATTTCCTTAATTACAAAAATATTGTGGTGAATTTCCAATATTTTTATTAAAAGTTTCTACCCAATAAAGAATCATATTTCTTACCCAAATAGTTATTAGTTTTATCAGATGTGACAAGAGTAGAATTGAAGTTGTAAATGTTAAAGATCCAATCATAGTTACAACCATCTGTGTTTGTTTGTGATGTGCCTAAAATATCCAAAATAGATAAAGAATTATATGAAGCATGATTTTCTATTAGTTGTGTAATAAAATATCCTAAATATGCAACAAAAAAAAAGATAATATTATTTAAGGATGGTTTCTGTTGAGGTTTTTTGGTTTTAAATTGTCATATGATTTTTCCAAATTAAAGCATTTGAATTAAGAATAATCTTTTTAAGTCTCACTTCTCAATTGTTTGCAATATCCTAATAATGAGACTGGCAATTTTACAAAAATTAGAGTCACTAAGTTACCTTTATACAAAAATTCAATCCAACAAGAACCATCATAAAAGTACTGCACAATTTCTATTGAAGAAATAATCAAGCAGGTTACAATTGTTATCCATGTTAGTTTTAATAAGTAAGATATGCTTCTTGATCTATTCCGACAATCCCACCTTAAATTTTTCAGATATTAAAGCTATATCAAGTAAGTTAAAATTAATATAATTCAAAATGTTACTATACCAATAATCTTTGTCAGGAAGTAAACTTTCTTCATTAAATGCAAATATTTGAAACACTCCAATCAAGGCTATAAGCATCAAATTGACAACCTTGTCTCTAATTCTTGATTGGGTCAATATTTTTAAGATCTCATCCATAGTTTTAGAACCATCTGTTTTCACAATTGGAATTGGAATAAAGAAAGCAGATCTATCAGCAAGTACAAAATGGTTGTTAGAATCTTTTTCACACAATTTTGCAATTGCTGGAATGACAACTAACAGCATGCAGATACTTATAGTTGTTATCAAGACTCCAAACTTCCATTCAAGGCTAAAGATGATTATGCTCAGCAAAGTCAAAAATCTAAAACACAAAAGAATCATTCATTAGAAACATTAGCTGATTATTCATTACAATATTAATCAAATGTTAATTATTTTTAAAGCTTTTTACCTTGGTATAACATCCACAGTACTTCTGATAGTCAATCTCAATTTGTGCAGTAATTTTGGCTCTTTTTGTATTATATTTGTCTTAAATCCACTAAATCCAAAGATGATAGCAAGAAATGATGTTGCTATGCTGATGACTTCTTTAGTATTATCTTCAACATCAATCTGATCTACTTTAAATGGTTCACTGCTGTATAGCTTAAACAATAAAACACCACTTTGGAGCAGAAACTGCAGTGAACTTTCCATTGATAGTTCATATACCTACAAATGATATTTTTTTGCAAGAATATAAAAAGGAATTTATATATTCATATGTAATTCAACTAGATACCTTGGCAATTTGAAACTTTTTTCTTCCCTCCAGATCTTTAGGATTAAGGAAACACTTCATACCCTTAAATTAATAATCAGTAATTAAAATTGTTTAAATAATATTTTTCCAAAGAATTAAAAAAAAAAAGATATACATTAAGAGTTTACCTTCCACACCATAACAGGTTGGTAGGCTAAAGCAGTCAAAAACTCTGTGGCAGTGAACTCTCTGTTGATGATGATGTCAAGAATATAAGAAAAGCTTGGCAGCATAAGAATAATCACTAAATATTTGTGAATTTTTTAACTCATATAAAATAAAATTATCTTGCACAACTTTAGTTAGAATGATAAGAATATTGATAATTGTTTTTCCATCTAAAAATGTGATTATAATTGTTAAAAGATTAATTTTACAATTGCTTTTAATTAAGTTACAGGTACCTGATATTATAAAACCAATGGAGTACATCTGAGGTTCCCCAAAATTTGTATATTTGTCAGTGTGATTCAGAAAATCTGATACCAAAAAACATAAAATTTCATGAATTTCTTGTTTCCTTTTATATTGTCTAGATTTAAATCTCCTTGTGGCCGAAGAGAGTATCGCAAAAAGAAAAAATGTTATTTTTAACTTCACCCAGCAAAACACTTTGCAAATTATGAAATTGTTCAAAAAATCTTGATAAGTTTTCTTTTATAGAAAAATACCAATCTCAATTCAAGCATGGACTAATTAAGAACAAAGTACTTTTTTAAAATGTTTTAGTAATATTTCTCTATTTGCTGGTCATTAAGTGACAATAAATTAAAGAGTTGATTATCTAACAATTTTCAACTGATTCTTAAGGTTCCTGCCAGTCTAGAATTGTGATTGATTTTGGTATTTATCCTAATAGTAACACAATTACATATATGTTTAGAAACTATGGTTTTAGTGAATCATACATTTGTCCTGTTAACCATACACAATAATTAATTAAGCAAAAATTATAAAATATTTTAAACATCGGATCTACTGCAGTTCACAGTAAAATATTGCTGGTAACGAATATTGCTAAAAATCTTTGAATTATAAAGGCTGCTTGCTGCCAAACGGCTGAACGTACAGATCATACCCGCACACCATTTTAAGCGGTATAAGAAGGCCTACAAATAATCTGGAATAACCAAGATCCAATGATGCACAGGGAAAGCTTCACTGAAGAAAAAACGCGTAAAATAGGCCTTTTTCGCGCATTTCTCTGCACTGCGAGATAATTATACATTATCAATTTATGGCTATTCCAGATTATTTGTAGGCCTTCTTATGCCGCTTAAAACAGTGTGCGGGCATGATCTAAACGTTTAGCCGTTTGGCAGCTAGCAGCCTTTAAAATTCATAGATTTTTGGCAATATTCGTTACCAGCAATATTTTACCGTGAACTGCAGTAGATCCTAAACATCTTATATCAGATTTTGTATATATCATCCCCAACAATTTTATATTGATCCTCCTGATTGTGAAACTTGGCTTTGCTCAACAAATCCAGTCTATACAAATAATTGTATTAATAATTCAATAATAGATTAAAAATAAAGTTTCTCATAAAAGTTAAGAGTTAAAAATTTATTTGAAATTGTGCTAAAGTTGTTATATAATTTTTCACTAATAGTATCAAAGTCTTATTTTTTCCATATCCCCCCCCCCCCCCCCTATATATTCCTGATACTCTTACCCATCCAAATTGTGCATTGGACCAGTAAACACCCAGAACCATGAAATCACTGATTATATCCCAGGCTGTAAAACAAACATCAAAGAGAAGAAACATCAAGTTGTTTATTGTCAATATTCTCAATAAAACAGCTCTAAACAGAAAAACACAAAAATTAAAATTCGTATACTAATTACAGATCTGAAAGTAATTGCAGATCTTAAATTTTTGAACTTATTTTCTTAAAATTAAAACTTGCCTTCTTGATAAGTTCTGCACTTCAGTCTCACCCTAAGATAAGTAAATTATGAGAAAATCGTGAAGATATGATAAGATACTGAATATATGAGGAATTATATACTAATTTTAAATTTGTTATAAAGGTATAGTTGCATGAAGTGCATTTAACAAGTTTAATTGCATACATAAGTTACAAGAATACCATCTAACTTATACAATTTTTTATTACAATAAATAGCAATCTATTTGGCACAACCAAAATTGTCATCAAGCTGTTTTTGCGAAAACAGGACAGCCATTTATGTTGCATACACCCAAAAATTATGATTTTCAAGTCTTGAGATTTAAAAAACTACCTCACGGGTGCACCCTCAGATGTAATAACTTCATTTTAGTGTTTGGCCAAAATGACTTAGCAATTGTATCTGTAAGTACGTCTAATAACACCCTTTGCTATTTTTAAAATCCTAGAAAATTTTTTTTGCAAGAAAATTGCATAAATTTGCAACCTTTTTTAGCACCACTACTTAACTTGAGTTTTAAAACTTTTTATATAAAATCCTTTTTACAAAAAATATCAATAATTACTTAAAATTAAACCTGAAAGAAAAAAATTCTCATTACACATGTTAATTTTCATGTTTTAGGTCTTTTTTTAAGGAAAACATAACTTCTCCTTTTTTGACAATAATATATTTTTTTAACAATTCAAAGTTAAATATAATAAAACTTAAACGATTTTTCTTGAATTATCAGTTGAAAATTTCATCAAACATGCAATTTAAGTGATGAAAATTTAATAAAATTATTTTTTGAATGTTTAGAATTACCAATTTTCTACATTTAAAACAAAATGTTGACAAAATTTAAAAACATTCTAACATATAAAAATCAAAAATCAATAACATTTTATAAAAAGATGTTTCAAACTATAAATCATTAAAAGGTATTAAAATGCATTTGAAATTACTTAAAATTAAAACGAGAACATCTTTTTACACTGTATTCTGTGTAATAGAGTTTAAATGACATGATTAGTGAATGAATTATTTCCTAAACTCATTAAGCCTTTTTGTGACTATATTAAAAATAATTTATTTTGTTTTATATTGTTTTTTAATTCAAATATTTGACAAAATTTTCCCTACGTCAATAAAATAAAGTCAGTTTTTTACTGTTTCCAGGTTTTTCTTTATAATTATAACAATTAAATATAATATAAATCTTCATTATCTTTTATTTGAATTATCATGCACATTAAAATGTGAAGTATAAGCTAGAATAGCACTTTTTTCAACGAATATTTTAATGACATTATATCAAAATAATTCCTCTTAAATATCACACAACATATGATTGGGAAGTATAGCCATTTCTTGGAGGTATAATATTTACAAAAATACCATTAAGTCTGTTTTTATCAGAAGTTAAAAAAATTTAACAATTCTAAAACAATGGTTGGCTGTCTAGATATTGAGTACACTAAGACTACGGCTCTGTTCTATTGAAATAATGTTGCAAAAAGAGGGGTTCTGAAAGTAATTTACCTAATTTTTTTTAAAGAACCAACAAGTACTGTCAGTATCTTTTTTTCTTGTAATCTAGCAGACAATCAAATCATAACACAATTTTCATGATAAAATATTCAGGTTTCTACTTCACATTTTAAAAAATATACTGATCAATAAAATGTTCAAAATTTTACTTTGTACTAATTGAAAAAATATGTTGTAATTCTTATTTTAAAGTTACATTTTTATCCCTGACAAAATCATAGACGACTTTTAAAGGCATCTTATCTAAACTTTTTAAAGAAAAACTTAAAAACGTTAATTAAGTATGAAAACTATTTTCTACGATTTTTCTGAAGTTATTATCGCATTCTATGGGTTTTTTATTATCATTTACTTATATCGAAAGTGCCAAACATTGTACCCCAACTTATTCATTTAATAAAAAACGAAGCGTGACCTGGAAGAAAATTGAAATTCTTTAAATATATGTAGTTTAAACTATTGAACTGAAAAAATGTGCAGTTCACTAAATTCAAGTATAAATGGACTTCGTGGATCTACCCCTTTTGAAGAATCTAAATTTTCAAATTAATGTCATATAAAACTATCAAATAATTTTTTTTCTTGATTGTGGTTGGGTGCAGATTGATTTAGCACCTTTCTTATACTTACTCCATTTCCATACTGATTATTTTGATGATGCTCCTCATATGATGGTGGTGCATCTGATAGGCTCCCCATATCTGTATGAAAAAATATCTTGAATGAAACAGCAATTGTAAACAAAATTTTGAATCTATAACCTTAGCATTTCTTTTAAAAAAATATTCAAAATTAATATTACCTCTTGGTGCAAAGTCATTCCTTGAATCATGTTGTTCTGCTACTTCTTCAGCCTAAAATGATACTGTATAAAGCCATAGTTTTTCTTTACTTGAACTATTCAATAAAATATATCATAATAGCAGCTGCTCCCCTAACATTTAGGGCCCTGTATTCAGTGGCGTGCGAACCGAAGGGGGCATTTGGGGCAATCGCCCCCCCCTAGCGACCAAAACGCCCCCCCCCTGCCCCCCCCTAGCCACCGCCCCCCCCTGCCCCCCCCGAAATGTTGAAAAATGCCCCATTTTGCCCCCCCCCTGTTCAACAAAAATGCCCCTTTTTGCCCCTTATCCTACAAAAAGCAAAACTATCCCAGTTTCCAAAAAAAAGATCAAGAAATACTCAAAAAAAAAAAATTTTGGCGCTTCGCGTCAAACAGACAGTTACTATTCATTTAACCTTACCAAATTTTTTAATTAGTGTAGAAATTAGGTTATAATCTTTTTTCACTGAAGATAACAAACCAGGTAATAGGAAGTATTTTATTTTGTATAATATAAACTTTTTACCAAAGAAATTTTGTACATCCCCAATGATGATACACAAAATTACCCCTTATATAGATTACAATTAGTGGATGAAATGTATGGAAACTCGACTTAATTAACAAACCAATCAAAATTCCATTAAAGTCCCCAAAGTTGTTGAGCCAATGAATAAGAAAATTTTATATGAAATATTGGGGACTAGTGTAATAAATAGCCCAAAAACCCCTCCCTCCCTGCATATTTGAAGAAAAAAATTTACGCTTCGCGCCCTTCCAAATGGTTTCTGCTTTTTATCACATTGTATATTTTGTTTTTATTTCTATAAAAACATGTGTAAACAACAAATATTTAATCAAAAAGTTATTTTATATAAAAAAGAAACAGCGTTGATATTTATCTAAGCCTTTTTCTCAACACTGTATGTCTGTCTAAATGAATAACTAAATATGATGTCATATTATTTTCAGGATAAGTTTATCATTTTTTTTGTGTACATACCCTTACAAAAAGACATGTTTTTTTTATGGCAATTTTCATTAAAAACCCTTAAAACTAACTACACTCTATATTCCTAACTAGATAAAATACGCCACTCTTGTTGTCTTTAATTGATTTTAGTTCAAAGGGGGAGTAAATATTTTTAGGTGCGCTTCACTTTGGTTTAGGGGGGGGGGCAAAATTTTACAAAATCTTCAAAATGCCCCCCCCCCTAGACAAAGTGCTTCGCACGCCACTGCCTGTATTTAAAGGGTTCTGAAGAATGTACAAAAAATAGCTCAAACCATCTCAAGACTTATATCAGAAAATTAAATTGCCTAAAACCACCCGGAAACCTATGCGAGGAGAACTCTATCAGAAATCTTATGATACAGACAAAAATCTTACTGCTTTATATAATAGTATTTTGGATACAAAAGACTGAAGTATTTATTAGTGAAAGTTAATTATATGAATATATATGAAATATGGGATTTTAGAAACGATAATTTGTAAAACAAAATTGTACCTGAACCCCATTTACTTGAGTTGAAAGTTCTATTGATCCATTCTGGACACTTTCCAGATGGTTTTCATCAACAGAGGTTGACCTAGCAAAAATGGATAAAGGATTAAAATTTTTAAAAGCGAATCTTTTCTATAATTAGAGCATGAAATAAAAGGTTGCTAAATAAAAGGTTTAAGGAAGTAAAAAATTACTTTGACTGTGTTATAGTCGGAAAATCTTTAAAAAAGGAAACCACGATTTAACGGGAGGGTTCTTTCACTAGTTTTTTATGTTCTCAAATAAAGTAAAACACGAAGAGGGCTAAAATAACAAATTTCCCCTTCAACCCTCTTTACCCCATCCCCTCTCCATCTACTGGATGAACGAACTACAACCAATCCTGTAGACATTTTGGGAATAGTCCCTTTCGTAACATCGCCCCATAAGGGGCGTTTCGACGTATTTTTAAAATGGCTTTTTATAGGTTATTTTAGGTTAGGTTAGGTTATATTGGGCTAGGCTATTGCCCCACAGGAATAGGTAATTGACCCCGCAGGGTTAGAGCCCCCCGCAGGGGCTAGAAATAGGAGAAAAGCTACTGTGAAAAATACGAAGAATCGCCCCATAAGGTGCGATGTTACGAAAGGGTTTATTATACCCGACATTTCAAAATTTATAGTCTTTTTTCAAATATTAAAAATTTACCTGTCAATAGTGTTTCTGATCAAAACTCTTTCTTTCTTTGCAGTTTGACAATCTTTGATTCTGAGATCATTGTCACTATTATCAGATATAGAAATAGAATTAACATTTTGCTCATCATCATCATCTGTAGCACACTTGATCTTAATGACAACTTTGTGCTTGGCGACGTCTTTGTCAGACATTTTATTTCTGTTTTCTTTTTACATAGGTTTACTGAAAAATGAAAATCGTAGACTGAGAAAATTGAATAAAAAAACAATTAAAACATTCTTTTTCAACTAGAAGCTCCATTTTGGGTCTGTCCGTCGGTAACAGATAGCTCTTTCTGTTAATTTAGGAATGTTAAAATTGTCTTATGAATATCAAACTTTGCATGACAACTTCTGGAACAGTTATGTTGATATTTGCCTTTATGGGTGCTCAGGGCTCGGCAGCCGCGCTTCTCGTTTGCTAAATAAAACTTTGTATTTCTGGGAGTGAAAAAGGGGAAGGCAGGACTACCTAATTTAAATATAAATGGGGTTGTTGACTCCCTGGCCCCCTACACCCCCTCCCCCTCCGCAAGCTTATTGTTAAAAAATGATTTATTAAGCCACATGAATTGTTTAACCTATCATTATTATGCTTTATTGTCACGAAAATCTTGAGAATTTTTCACGGTTTGGTTGGCACATGGAGACTGGTTGAGATACTAGCACTTACTAGATACACCAGAATAAAGGGTTATATAATACAAGGTAATGAAATTGGTAGCCATAAGTTGGACAAATGTCCAGAAATTTAAATGGATAAGACAATGGGCAATAAATTGATATAAATCCCTATTTATTATACACCAAATTACCCTTTTGTAGATTACAATTATTGGTTGAAACGTTTTAACACTTGAATAAATTAACCAATCTTTCATGGCTTCTAAGAAAATTAAATTTTTGTTAATATTCTAGGACGGATAGACAGACCGATGAACCGACCTTGGTTATAGAGTAGCCTGCGCTACTAAAAACTATATATTTCTTCTTTAAACATATTTACTCTTTGCTGCGCCCCTAATATCTAGGAGTAGTAAAATATCCTAAGACCTTCCTGGGCCCTAAGTTAAGCTTTAACCAAATCTGTCGTTATCGAAATCTTAAGCTTCAGACAAAAATCCTTACTATTTTATACATTAAAAGGATAAATACACTCTAGAATGTAAAATTCTAACACGCTAGTGAAAAAAACCCTGCTGATCAAAATGTATTATACTTTCTCATATTTAAAAAAGCCTTCTGGCTATTTTTACGTAAGACAAGAAATTACAAAATTTAAATCTTAGTAACAATAGACGTATTAGATATGTCTGTGCATTAATTAAGATCTCCAGAATTGCAAAACAGATTCCAAATTCAAAATGATGACATGATTGGGATTTTAATAACTTTATTGCTACATTTATGAAAGATTTTTACGAACAAAATTTGTGGTTAACGATTTTTTTCTTATAGAATATCAGTTTTCGGACACATTACAAACTTTCCCGATTTTGTATTACTTTTGAGGAACATGATTCCAGTTACGTCATATTTTTCTTTCCCGAAAAAGGGAAGGGGGGAAGAAAATCTCTTCAAAAGAGATGGAGAAAACCCCCTTTTCTCCCATCCCTTTTTTCTTCCCCCTTCCCTTTTTTTCTTTCCCCCTTCCCTTTTTCGGGAAAGAAATATATGACGTAACTGGAATCATGTTCCTCAAAAGTAATACAAAATCGGGAAAGTTTGTAATGTGTCCAGTTTTCGCATAGACTTTGAGGACGGAATACACTATGAGATCTTAATTTAGTGTTTCGGAACCTTGCCTAATCATGTGCAATGGTGCATGTTTATAAGGTCAAAATTCCTTCAGAAAACCAATCCTTTGATAGCACGACCCTTGTCTGAAAGTCCTAACTGTGCATGGTAATTTTGGGCCAAGGCATTCCCCTACTCTAACTATTTATGTCGCACACCTAGCAGTAGAAACCATCTTTACTGTCTTAAGTTATGACGCAGTGTCGGGCCAAGATTTGAACCTGTCACCTACCCTACAACGAGCGGATGCGGTACGTTTTACGACACAGTTGTGGGTCAAAAAGAGGTTACTGACATTTTTTGTTGATTTTTTTAACCATTCAAATTCTTTTAATTCATTTCAATTAACAATTAACTGAATAAATAAACTGGTTAGATTTTCTTAACTTTTCTTGGTTCGCTACTTTAAAATTGAGATGATGTTTATTCATCTACAGTAATACTTCTATTGCTTTTATAGTTTCAAATTTGAGTTCTAAATATTTTGGTGGGATGAGGGGAGACATAAGACAATGGACATTAAACCCAAATGTATAAAAGTATAAAATAAACAAGGGATCTAAAGGGATAAGACAATGGCCGATAAATTGATGTACTTCCACAATGATGATAAACTAAATTTTCCTTTCTGTAGATAAAGTTAGTGGTTGAAAATTTTTAACACTCAATTTAATGATCAACCAGTCAAAATTCACTATAGTACCTAAAGTTGTTAACCCAACTTCAAACTTTTCCAACTATAATAATAAAAACAAAATTACCCTTTCCGCAGATTAAAATTATTGGTTGAAAAGTTTGGGCAGTGCAAGCTTAAACCATCCATTTAATAGAACATTGAATCTAAATAAATTGTACAGATAAATACTGTGTTGTGTTGGTCTTTACAATTTTCCAGCAAAAACGTTGATGATAATGGATTTATTATTACTTGGATCTTGCACCAAATTACCATGTACTCTAACAAAGCGAACAATACAGCGGGCTAAAATAACAATACCCTACTGGATAAATAAACAAACTGACCAATAATTGTCAGGGAAAAAAGCAATTTTTTCCCTTTCATAATTTCCATGTATATTTTACATCCATTTTTATGATATATTCCGTCTGGATGGGATAAATAGATAGGTAAATCATAATTAGGATTAATTTGTACAGTATTTTTCATTTTAAGATCATTTTAACTTTGACTAGGTCATGGAAAATTGATAAAATTATTTTTTTAAATAACGAGTTGGGGTTTGTCCGTTAAATTTTTTTATCCTCCCAAATTTTTACCCCTGGGGTTTTGTAAATGGTTCTTGTATATAAATACTTAATTTTTTTTGGGGGGGAAGGGGTAAAGGAAGGGTTAAAATGCCAAATATAATATTGAATTTTTGGCACTGAGAAATCAACTTATCACCATATCTTAAAATAGAAAATATTCCTTAAACTAAAAAGATCACGTTTTCCCATCACATCTTTCTTGAAGTGTAAATGGAAAACAAAAAATGTCTGCCCTATAAGAAGAATACAAAAGTTTTAGACATTTATATCAAGATTAAATCCTGAAATTTTTAAATATTCTAACAAGGGTTTTTTGAGAAAATTAGATTTGAAAATTTCAAGTTCAATTTTCATCCCCTAGGAGTTATGTGGTATCCGCCTAGGGTAAATGGCAGACACCAGAGTTCGAATAAAGACTACGGCAGTGTGAACAGACGTGGACACCTTACTATAGAGAAGCTACGCTTCTCTAGCATTCACTAGACAAGAATCAACATCTATTTCAGTTGTCACTTTATTGGAGGTTTAAAGGATACTAAAGCTATATACAACAAACAATAACTACATGGATAGGAATAAATGATCATAACATAAAAGCATTATAATACATATACAATAGTCAGTTTGGGCAATCATGATTCCCCATCCCTGGAAAGGGTGGGGGGAATTGAGAATACAGTTAACCATAATATAAATACATATGGATTAGGAATAAAGATGGTTAAAGATAAATCATACAGTAAAACATAGATAATTGCAATGGTTAGGTAGATGGCTATCCCTGTCTGGGGCAGGCAGGATAGCCCATGGAGCAGCACAATAGGTAGATAAGCATAGAGGGGTTGAGTGGTAGGTCTGGGTACTAAAGAGGGAAGGTTTGATGATTACTGGTGACAACAACAGTCTGTGTGGGGGTGATTCTATCAGGTGAGGGCAGGTTTAGATCCTTTATCCTCAGGGTTGAGGTGGTGCTGATAACTTGGTGGTTGAAGGGGAAGGTTCCGGTGCTTAAGATGGGAGAGGGAGGGGTAACACCCCTCCCTCCATTTGCAGGACAACTGAGAGATAAAATCAGTACCGTTATCTGACATCTTTTCAGGTGGCTTCATAATTGTAGAATAACAGGATTTAACTAGGTGCGTAGCATCACTATAATGTCTTGGTTTCTGCATGGTCCAGAGCTGCCGCATACCACAACTCTCCCCTCGGAAGGCTGGAGGGGTTGTCTGCACCGCCAGACTTCCGACAGTGGTTGCGGCCTTCAGTTTGTTGTCCTTGTGGAATGGGTCCGCCAGGATACCAGTTGCTGGACGGGGGTGGACTCCAGCCCTCCCCAGGTCTAACGGAATCGGCTATATCTGCTGGAGTAGCTGGTCCTGTTGGATCTTCTGGCCGTTGGATGTGTACCTCTGAGGCCACCCTGGCAACCTCCAGGGGTGGCACAGCACATGAGGGGGCTTGGACCAACAGCCGCCTGGTATACACCTCTGCAGGTTTCTCCACTGGGCTGGTGGTCTCCATCGTGTTGGTCACCTTGCTGCTGGCAGGCTGGCTACTGGATGCAGGCGCAGTTTCTTCGCCCTCGGGGCTGGTCAGGTTCATTCGGCTTCCAGGGTCTCTGTCAACGCGGGCAGGTGGTGGTTGCCATACTGTAGGAGCGTTGCCTCCTTCAGGCTCATTCTGGACATTGGCAGGGTGGTGCATGGCAGTCCGACCTGCGGGGTAGGG
Source organism: Acartia tonsa (assembly GCF_053477335.1). Taxonomy (NCBI): domain Eukaryota; kingdom Metazoa; phylum Arthropoda; class Copepoda; order Calanoida; family Acartiidae; genus Acartia; species Acartia tonsa. Next base: position 38,251,475 of record NC_137269.1, on the reverse strand, counting down.
AAAGGTAACAGTCCACCCTTTATGCCGGAGGCTGTCTTGGATCTGCAAGGGTGGCTCCGCTCTAGTTGGCTGGGAGACAGGCCCATCCACGGACACTGCTGCTAGTGGACTGGAGGCACAAGGCTCCGGATTTCCTCCCCTAGCCTGAAGGGGTCCAGGCACATTGTCTCCATCTTGGGTAGACATAATTGTTGGGGATCCTCTACTTCTATGGTTAGGCTCGGCACTTGGCGCATCTAGTTGTGTTACTCCCCAGGCAGCGGTCAAAGCTTCTTCAGTTTGGCTGGTAATGGCTGATACCCTGGCTCCTGGGGCAGATGCAGGGGGCGCAGGCAAGTTTGGCCCAGCCCAAACTTCCTGGTACACCAGTGCAATACAATTACCCTGGCTTGGTTGAGGGAGGTAGACAGCTGGATGCAGTTGAGGGTGAGGGACAGCTGGACTCTCCCTGCTGGCTGGGGGCTCTGGCTGGCTGGGGGTGACGGGTGTCACCCCTTCCTCTGGGGCTGCGGGCTCATTCCGGGGTCCAGGTATCTCGGTGGCGGCGACGGTTGTCGCCCCAGGCACCAGTGTGGGGGCGCTGGATAGCACCCCCCAGTCTTCACAGGGGTCCAGGTCTCTCGGTGGCGGCGACGGTTGTCGCCCCAGGCACCAGCGTGGGGCGCTGGATAGCACCCCCCAGTCTTCACAGGTGGCGGCGACGGTTGTCGCCCCAGACATCAGCTTGGTGGTGCAGGGAATCACCTCTCGTTCCTTCCAAGTGGCGACGCCGGTTGGCGTCCCATACATCGACTCAGACTCGCTGGCTAGCGCCTCTTGCCTCTCCCACTCGGCGGCCGCCAGGGCCTCCCCGTACACCGTCCCGGTGGCGCTGGGTAGCGCCCCTCGGCTCTTGCTGGGGGTGACAGGGGTTACGGACACCGGTCCCCTGTGGTTGCGGCTGAGGTCCAGGCCAACCCGGTTGGGTTCAGCCGCTCCTCCCAGCACGTTGATCCTGGCCACCATGGTCCCAATCTGAGACACAGACTCCTGGGTAGCCGCGGCCCCAGCGGCGGCAGCTAGTTGGGGTGACGGCTGGGCATCTCCCTCCAGGTGGACCTGGGTGGCAGACTGGTTGCATGCAGGTTGTTGGGCGGCCTGGTGTTTCTTCATTGCCCGGTCCCAACCGGTTCTACACTTGGCGGCTGTGTGGCCGTTGAAGCGGCAGCGCCCCTTTGTCCAGCTGGGTCCCATCAGGCCGGCTTCCCCAGGGTGTATCAACCTGCCAGGTCTCTCCTCCTCCAGTTGGGGCACCAGCTGACAAACAGGGTCTCCCCTACTAGGGGTCAGGCGGTGCTGGGCTGCTTGTGGTGGCTCCTTGGTTACATTCAGCCTCCTCCCCATACACACAGGTTCCTTCCATCCAACAGCGGCTCTCCTCCCCTGGGTGGCGAGGCCAGCCTCGGCCTTAGCTTCTGCAGGTGCTTCTCCACATGAGGGATCCTGCCTCTGGGTATGCCAGGTGGTTGGTAGCAAAGGCTGTTGATGGTGCCAGTCGGAAAGGGGGCTATGATCTCTGGGGGGTACCTGTGGCCAGTGTGTGGACAGGTACCCACAGGTGGACCAGCAAGGCCCAGAAGATGCCATACTGATGGTAGCCTGAACTGTATTCCGGACTGTCAGCAGACTGTTGGTAGCCACCTGAGTTGGGCCAGAGTTGCCAGCTGGTATTGCGTCCCTGCCAGGCTCCGTCAGCTGCTGGTGGGGAGCCCCTGCGGTGGTTCTGGTTTTGGCAAGGGGTGGCCTTCTTATTGACTTCCCTAGTTGGAGCTCTGCATCCTGGTGGGCCTCCATCTTCAGCAGCATGGGGGAACTTGGCTGGGACATGTGCAGTGGTTCAACAGAGTAGCGGCATCTGGTCTTGGAGTGTGGGGGAACAGCCTCACTGCTGCTGGTCAACCCTGCTCCCTCCGTGCTGGGTAAAGTCTTCCACTGCAGCAGGTCACCAGTCCCCATCCTTAGGCCGGTCCCCAGTCGTTCCATGCCTGGGGGCTCCCAGGGAGGCTTGGGTGGCGGCTCCCCCACCCCCAGGTACGCGTCGGGCATCTGGGTGAAGAGCCTATTCCCCTGGGACAGCTCCCCATCCTCCAGATTGGTGAGGCCAGTGCCAGGGAGGACCTTTCCACCCCAGAAACAGGTGGTACTGGCCCTAGGGCTGGGCCCCTTTGAAATCTCAGTTCTGGTAGTAGTGTCCATCTTGGGGCTGGCCACTAAGTCTCTGAAGCTTGTCACCTTCTCATTAGGCTCAGTTGCATCGTTCAACACCCCCAGGAGGACACCTACAGGTTCAGCAATCCCCAGTCCAGTATTGCTATTTCTCGTGCGTTGAGCACCAACTGAACAGGAGCGGTGCAGCGGACATTCAGTCACCCTTCCAGACAAGGGCATCTCAGGGACCAGGGGTCTGTGACCTGGCATGTGTTTGATGTTCACTGTACTCAACACAGTAGGCCAGAGTAATAACAGAAGCAGTATCGTGTATGAGGAAGCAGAGAGTGGTGGGGTACAGATGTTGGTGGTTCTGGTCCAAATGAAGACTTCTGTCCACCACAGTGTCAGCAGCAGGCCTAGGCACACAGTTAATACCCAATCATGAATGTCTTCTATTTCCGCACGTCGGGCTAGGGGCTGCCAAGTTCTTATCTTGTAGATGTAGGAGCAGAGTAGAGTAGCCGCGCCGCAAGGGGGTTCGAGCCGGCTCACCCCTAATATAAATACTATAGCTGTGTAATTAGGGTGGTAGTCCACGTAGCCGTAGGCTCGGTCCTCCTGGCTCAAGAGTTTCTGTGGCTGGCGCGTCCCCATGATAAGTAGCAGGGGGTTGGTCTGTTGGTGCCAGCGTCTTGTTTAACTGTTGAGCCTGAGTTGTTCTCCTTTCCAGTATAGCTCTTGATTTCTGTGATAACCAGCGGATCTTAGCTTAAAGGTAAAAGGAATATGTTAGGGATCCACAGATGTCTCTAGGAGCGTATCCGCTGGTAGATATATGGATAGGTAGGCTAACTATATATATATATATATGGCTACACTCCCATATATATATATACGTGTATAAGAATATCCCCAGAGCTAGCTAGCTTTCCTCCTTGCTCCAAAAAAAATCACGCTTCCTCTGTATAAAGTTCACAACTATGAGGTCGATGGTCCAGGTACACACCACCACTGCCCAGTGTGGGGCATCAAGTCAGGCTATGTCCACAGGGTGGGCGTACTTTCGTTCAGTTACCATATCAGTTTCCAGTGTTGTATGGTGGGGTTAGTATTCACTTACTTGTACCCATGATACAAAAAAAACAACATTATTTATCACTTGGGTATTTATATATACATATATTTGTTTCACTAACCACTCAGCTTTGAAGTAGGGTTGGCAGGGCTAGGAGATGTTGAGGGTCTGAGCGGGTTTAAGGAACTGGTTTAGTTTTCCTTATCACACTGTAGACAGGGAGGGAGGAGCTTGCAAGTTTTTCTCCTAAAAAAATATCTCTGTTGTATGCTATAGAGTGGCCCCTCTCCTGTGTGGGTGTGTGTGTGTGTGTGTGTGTGTGTGCGTGAAATCTCCTTTCCGTGCAGCGCGCTTACGCACCGTCAATCCGCGCACACAGATAAAACGCGCACTTGTCCCTCAACTCGCTCTCTCGTTGGTCCGCTTTGTCCGTTGGACTTATGATATTTTCCGCACTCTGTTGCGCTACCCGTGAATGGCGCTTTGTGTTCCCGGTCGCTAGCCCCACACTACAGACGGACTTAGTCTAGTGTGGGTAGGAGGGGGGGAGCGCGTGAGGGGACGGGGGTAACTCCGTCCGTTCCCCCTGTGAGGGAGGGGGGTAACTGTGTGCTGGTGTAATAGTGCCTTTTCTTCTTAATCCTAGGCTTATCTATTATATCACCCTGATTGTATTTGCCTTCAATGGAGAGGGGCTCCTCCCTTTCCCTTGGAATAAGGGGTGTATTGTTGTTGTGCTATAGGCTTGAGGTGATTTGATTGTATATCAGGGTCTTTATTATATTACATCTAGCTTCTATTTTTGTCCTTATCACAATTGCATAACAGATTTGTTTACTAACCCTGTCCTATTTTTAGCTGTTATCACAATACACAATAAATCCAAGCCTGTTCTATTTTTAGATTTATCACAACACAACAATTTGTTTTGCCAAGCTTTGCTCATAAATCTATTGTTTAGCCATCACACCAGGGTGGTAATCCCTGCACTGTAACATAATATCTGTTTTTCTAGATGGGTGGCTGCGTTGTAGCCTCTCAGGATACTTGGAGTTGACGTAGTTTTTCTCTGTTCTGGTGCACTACACTCGTATGTTGGCTCGCAGCTTGCAGCTATGTGGCGTGTTTCAGCCTATCGGCGGCAGGGAATGTCCCGTCCTGCTAGCGCCGCTTGCAGCTATGTGGTGTGTTTCAGCCTATCGGCGGCAGGGAATGTCCCGTCCTGCTAGCGCCGCTTATCCAAATCCAGCTGATGGCGGCAGGGAATGTCCCGTCCTGCTAGCGCCACTGGTTCGGATCCTGCTATCTCTTGCAGTAAAATTGGCCTATTTTCAGCCGTTTACACTTATTTGGCTTGTTTCAGCCGGTCCGCAGGCCTGTTTCAGCCTTTTGAGCGCTCAATTCTCCGTTAGATGTCGGCGCTTCTCGCGGTTCTTCGTCCAGTTTCACTTCCACAACTGCCGGATGCAGAGTTAGACTTGCTGTCCAGGGTGGGTAATTCAGGTTGCTTGTGTCAGTTTTGCCAGTTTCACTGCTGGGAGTACCTTAGCCTCAGCTGCGCGTCTGCTCTACACTTGTGGTTCGCCGTAATCTCACACAGCTGTCACCAAAAGTTGTGGTATCCGCCTAGGGTAAATGGCAGACACCAGAGTTCGAATAAAGACTACGGCAGTGTGAACAGACGTGGACACCTTACTATAGAGAAGCTACGCTTCTCTAGCATTCACTAGACAAGAATCAACATCTATTTCAGTTGTCACTTTATTGGAGGTTTAAAGGATACTAAAGCTATATACAACAAACAATAACTACATGGATAGGAATAAATGATCATAACATAAAAGCATTATAATACATATACAATAGTCAGTTTGGGCAATCATGATTCCCCATCCCTGGAAAGGGTGGGGGGAATTAAGAATACAGTTAACCATAATATAAATACATATGGATTAGGAATAAAGATGGTTAAAGATAAATCATACAGTAAAACATAGATAATTGCAATGGTTAGGTAGATGGCTATCCCTGTCTGGGGCAGGCAGGATAGCCCATGGAGCAGCACAATAGGTAGATAAGCATAGAGGGGTTGAGTGGTAGGTCTGGGTACTAAAGAGGGAAGGTTTGATGATTACTGGTGACAACAACAGTCTGTGTGGGGGTGATTCTATCAGGTGAGGGCAGGTTTAGATCCTTTATCCTCAGGGTTGAGGTGGTGCTGATAACTTGGTGGTTGAAGGGGAAGGTTCCGGTGCTTAAGATGGGAGAGGGAGGGGTAACACCCCTCCCTCCATTTGCAGGACAACTGAGAGATAAAATCAGTACCGTTATCTGACATCTTTTCAGGTGGCTTCATAATTGTAGAATAACAGGATTTAACTAGGTGCGTAGCATCACTATAATGTCTTGGTTTCTGCATGGTCCAGAGCTGCCGCATACCACAGTTACAGCATAATCATGACAAGAAAAGCAAAGATTATTTATTTAAAATTTTGAACAACTTTGCTTCAATGAAGTCTTTCATAAAATCTCTCTATTTATGATTTATTAAAGGCTGAATTTCCGCGACCTTAGCAAAGCAACTGATAAAATGGCCATTAATTAACTCCCTTCAGGAGTGGTTTTATGAAGAACTTTATTAAAGCAATCTTGTTCAAAATTTTAAATAAATAATCTTTGCTTTTCTTGTCATGATTTTGTGGTAACTCCTAGGGGATGAAAATTGAACTTGAAATTTTCAAATCCATTTTTCTCAAAAAGCCCTCGTTAGAATATTTTGAAAATTTCAGGATTAAATCTTGTTATAAATGTCTAAAACTATTGTTTTCTTCTTATAGGGCAGACATTTTTTGTTTTCCATTTACACTTCAAGAAAGATGTGCTATAATAATAGGTTTTAAGTTCCGGTACTAAAAAAACTTGATCATCAAAGTAATACATAGATTTTAAGAGATAGGACAATTGAGTTAAATTGGTGGATACCCGCCAAACTTAACAAATAGAATTTTCCCTTCTTAGAATTAAAATTATTCATATAAATGTTTTGATACTGCTAGTTCAAACCAACCAATCAAGATTTAATAAAAGTACCCATAATTTTTAAGCCATCAAATTTGATAAAACTTTGGGTACAAGTATGTTTTACAGTACAATGTGCCCTGTCTCACCTGCATTTCAACCCTTTTTTACTAGATGGTAGCAGAGAAAATGCGAGACCTCGCGGTCATACGCAATACTAGAAGGGAAAGGCAATTATGAGATCTTAATATCCGCGTTTGCCAGGGTCAGAGCCGCAGGTTTAACGGAGGTATGCAAAAAAGTATAAAAACCTGACATTGATATTTATTTTATACATATTTTATTTGATTTCTTAGTAAATAAAAAAATTTCATGCATATGTAATAGTGGTGAAGCGATTCAAGCTGATTGCACGACCAATATATTTAGATTTATTGCACGACCCGTGTAAGAAAGTCCTAATTGTGCGTGGTAATGAGATTCGTCTGTTTATGGGGTCATGTAATTATTCCTACTCTATCTACTAGTGTCACGTGCCGGACAAAGAAGCTGATTATACAATTTTTACTGTCTGTAGTTTCAATGTCGCTACTTCAAACTTATCGTATCTAAGTCTGGTTGGACAATGGACATACCGTTTCACCCTCCTTTATCTCCAATGCTCTATTCAAATATTTTTTTAGATTACTTTGTTTGAATTTCTAGTTCATAACTGTAAATATTTGAAAAACAAGTATAATATACATCCACGAAAAGTAAGGCCTTTATTAAAAGCTTGGCCGTTCGTTCGAGGTGGAGGGGGTGTTCTTAACCTCAAGTATTTATATAATAGTTATTTCTCGCATCGTATTTTAAACGGCTTTCCGTGGATATAAAATGTACAATTATAAGATTAAAACCAGTTTTTTTAGCCCCGAGATGTCGAAGGCACGTGCTAAAAAACTGGTTTTAATCTTATGATGTACATTTTTATATTCGTAGAAAACTGGTTATAATACGGTGCTAGAAATTTTTTTTTGTATGGATGAGAACTGGTTCCTATCCACCGGATTCGAATAAATACGAGAAAAGCAAGTTATTTAAATCTTGATTGGTTGGTGCAAACTGGCATTGTCCAAACTTTTAAAAACTATGAATTTTATCTACAGAATGGGTAATTTTGTCCATCATTGGGGAGTATTAACACACCCCTATTAAAATCTTTCCTTTCCCTTTTTTACCCCATCAAGGTATACAACCTCCTGTGCACGCCACTGGATGTGCATGAATTCATCGTCCATTGTCTTATCCCATAGAATCCCTGATTATATTAAGTTTTAAAATGATCAGACAACTCATTATAACCCAAAAAATACGGTTATTCTGAAATGTGGAAAAACTTCGTTTTTAAATTTTCAATGCGAATTGAACAAAAATAAAGAAACACAGAGTATTTATTGGCAATTTCCATTTTTAATAACCTTGTCCCAAGGTGGATGTAAGCGAGTTAAAACACCCCTTTGTGAAATACTAAGTCTTCATGCGAGCCTGAAAACGTAGAACTTTTCCTTTATTTAGGAAGGGAGGGGACAATGGACTGTGTTTCATACTGGTACTCAAAGTTCTCTCATGTGTTGTCTTAAAAACTTTGGGTACAAACTTTTCCACCAATAATATTAATGTACCTACAGAAGGGGTAAACTTAAATTTTTTGGAATGATTTGGTTTCAATAAATGTCTTAGCCAAAATTTTTATCTTTGTTGTTTCTGATGTGAACATTGTCATCATTTCGTAAAATACGCCGCTGTGATTGGCTGAAATTCTGCGCACTCCGATTTAGCGCACCATTGCAATGATTAAAAGATCCAGCTCTTGTTTAAGTAGCGTAGCTATTCAATGCTTACGATATGTCCGTACGTCTGTCAGCGTCCCTATTAATTTTATTAAAGTGGGTGGCAGGCGGGTCAAATCAAATTTATTGGAAATTACAGAAATTTTAGTCAACATTTATTAAAATAAAAAGCCTTTTCATTGAGAATTTTGATGAAAGAAAAACGAGGCTCAGCTATTCTACAATTTGTTTTGTCCATGCGTTCTTTTTATTATACACAGTAACATTTGCAAATAATTCAGATTTAATTTACAATATTCAAACCAGGAAAAAGAAAAAGTACGATAAATTTACTTAATGAAAGATGGCAATAGTTATTTCTCGCATCGTATTATAAACGGCTTTCCGCGGATATAGAATGTAAAGTTATAAGATTAAAACCAGTTTTTTAGCCCCGAGGTGCCGAAGACACTAGCTAAAAAAACTGGTTTTAATCTTATGATTGTACAATTTTATATTCGTAGAAAGCTGGATATAATAGGATGCTAGACATAGTTTTTTCGTATGGATGAGAACCGGTTCCTATCCACCGGATTCGAATGAATACGAGAAACACAATTACCCATTTGTAGATTTAGATAATTGGTTCAAATGTATGGACACTGCTAGTTTGAAACAACCAATCAAGATTTGACATTACCCCTCGGGGCTAACAAAACTGGATTTAATCTTATCATTTTTCATTTTAATATCCGCGGAAAGCTGTCCAAAATACGATGCGAAAAATAACTATTCTACATATTTATTGTTTATGAGTACTGAACATCTTTACCTGAATTTGTTAGATTCTCCATAATTTGTTTTGCTTCGCTGCTTTTGTATGTTGACGTTGTCATCCTTGTTTGTGCAAAATCAAGCATTCAAGTAGTAGAGAATTATGTTCTTTGGAATAAAACTTTTTGGAACCGGGGGGGGGGGGGGGGCGGGAGTAAATTGAGGACTAATTATATCAAAATAGACCAAATACTGCCAGTTTGGACAGGGAAGGGGGACTGCGGGGGAGTCTCTAACCCCCGAATTAAATATTTCACATCTAAGATATGCCCAGTAGGTATTCTAAAAAGCTGAACCTTAATTGGTTAAACGGTTAGCAGGCCAAAAATTGTACGTTAGACCGACATACATCACTCTAATTTTTACTGCGTTGCTAAAAATGAATAACCTTTATTTTATGACTATTTCTTCCTTAGAAATTTTCATTGTTAAAATTTTAAACAATTCTCTCTCTTTTATTCTTTTTAAAGGCGAAGCTTTTCTGTAATTGGTTTCGGTCCGTACGTAATGGTTAGCATTTTTTGTCCATTTAGACATGTTAGAACTGTTCTACCGATTTCAAACTTTGCAAGATGATTCCTAGAACAGTTCGCTTTAGGAAGCGTAACAACTCTGTAATCGTTACCAGAAAGTCTGTACGCCCATTTAAAACATGCTGACTTTTCAACAACAAAATTTGTACGATATAATTATTCTATTTATCTTATTTTTGAAAAAAATGATTCTTAGAACAAGAAGGTAAAATATTTTTAAGTGGGGCATCTTTTACTGTATCCAGTATTTGAGCAATTGGTTAAACGGCATTTGTCTGAGAGTATTATCAGTTTACATGTTTATTTATTGGGATTTTACAAATTTATCTGTGAATGTTTTCTTGCTTGTTTTTACCGGAAACAAGAACAATAATGTGCAATAGTAGCGCAATATTTTAGATAAAAAAGAACAACATTATGTTATTTAGAAAAAAAAATAGTATCTACACAGTCCACATTCTGCAGTATATATACAGGCTAGACTCTATAGTATCTAAACAGTCTAGACTCTACAGTATCTACACAGTCTAGACTCTAAAGTATCTACACAGTCTAGACTCTATAGTATCTAAACAGTCTAGACTCTACAGTATCTACACAGTCTAGACTCTAAAGTATCTACACAGTCTAGACTCTACAGTATCTACACAGTCTAGACTCTACAGTATCTACACAGTCTACACTCTACAATATCTACACAGTCTAGACTCTAAAGTATCTACACAGTCTACACTCTACAGTATCTACACAGTCTACACTCTACAGTTTCTACACAGTCTACACTCTACAGTAACTACACAGTCTAGACTACAGTATCTACACAGTCTAGACTATACAGTAACTACACAGTCTAGACTCTACAGTATCTACACAGTGTAGACTGTACAATATCTACACAGTCTAGACTCTACAGTATTTACACAGTCTACACTCTACACAGTATTTACATAGCCTGGACTCTACACTATCTACACAGTCTACTCTACAGTATATACACAGTCTAGACTCTACAGAATCTACACAGTCTAGACTCTATAGTATATTCACAGTCTAGACTCTGCAGTATCTACACAGTCTAGACACTACAGTATCTACACAGTCTAGACTCTACAGTATTTACACAGTCTACACTCTACAGTATTTACACAGTCTTGACTCTACAGTATCTACACAGTCTAGACTCTATAGTTTTTGCACATTCTAGAATCTACAGAATCTACACATTCTAAAATCTACAGTATCTACACGGTATAGACTCTACAGTATCTACATAGTCTATACTCTACAGTATCAACATTGTCTATACTCCACTGTTTTTACACAGTCTAGACTGAAATCTTTAAAAAATCATGAAATTATAGAGTAGGTGCGCTTCTAAAATGGTTACTTTTTGATATGTGACACATTTGGGGTAATAAAAAAGATCGAACGTGTAAACCCACATACGCACTCACACACACACACACACACAAACACATTTAAACATACTCAAGGGCGTAGTAAGGAATCTTAAGGTTTTCGGGGAGATTGTCATTAACCATTAAAAGTCTGAACCCTTTGAGTCTTCCTATTAGAAAAGCATGGAAAATAAAACCACTCAAGGCTTATATTTAGAAAATGAAAAGCTTAACACCTTCCTAGGACCTAAGTGAAGCTACCCTAAAATAGAGAACGCAATTGTTCAGTGGTTAACAAGATATTAACGTACAAACAAAAAACCATATAACTGAATAAAAACTTTACAAAATAGAGGTTAGGTCTAAAAATTTCTTCATTTTTTTGTTGGGGGGGGGGGGGTTGCTCACTAGAATAAATAAACATACACATACACAAATCAAAACAAAACACACAGAAAACAATACACACACACACACACATACATGAATAACACAGAAAACAGGGATATCAAGAACCATAAAAGCGAAGCTTGACAAATCAGACATACAAACGATCAACAAATTCCATATTCAACAATATCTAAAGTCTGAAGAAAAATCGAAGTAATTTTTGTAAAAAAAAATAGATTGAAAAATTGATATTAGAAATGTTTCACATAGGTCTTATTTGTCCGTGAAATCATTATTTTAAAAATCAGATGCATAGCTGATGAACATATTAACTTTTCAGTTATGAGTTCCTTCGCTTGATAAATTTATAATCTTCAAGTTCGAAATCGATATGACAATTCTAAAGGGCTCTAATTAACCATAAGAGATAAACGTCAGTGACGGACGTAAGGACCTATGCTAAGTGAAGAAAAGCTTAGCTTTTAACACAACACATAGAAACACACATACATACACACACACACACACACACACACACACACACACACACACACACACACACACACACACACACACACACACACACACACACATAGACACACACACACACACACACACACACATAGACACACACACACACACACACACACATAGACACACACACACAAACACACACACACATACACACTTTCTCCCCCCATTTCCTCTCGTCTATATTATTACCAAGAATTATAAAGAAAATTGGTATCGGGTCCTTTTTGGACGTGTACATTTCTTTTTATTGCGTTTTTTCTCAAAAAGCATTATTTAGGAAATAAATAGATATATATGAGGGGGGGGGGGGGAGTTTTTATTTTACTTTGGGTAAGTTAGATTATGTTGGTTAATGGGTAGTCTGAAGGGTTAGACCCCCATGCTTGGGTTAGTCATAGGGGGAAATCCACCCCATTATTTTTAATTTAATTATAGAAATAATAATGGATTGTAAATCATGCAATGTACCTCTAACTTTTAAATCTCGTGTAAAATACTTTTTTGTTTTGTGAAAAGTAAAAGCTTTTAAGCCAACTAATGGTAGAACGTGATTGTAAACTTTTGGAGGCAAAACACACCACATATAAACAGTAGTCATTAATAATGTCATTTATGTCTGTATAACAGTGATACATCAGTAATACATCAGCTGTGGCCACTTTTATTTTGTCGATATAAAACATTTAAATTGCTTAGTAGATCTATTCCCGAAAAAAATCAATAATTTTAAAGATTTTAAAATTTCGAGGACTAAAACCCATTATTTTTAAATTAATTGAAAATAGGTTTTTTTTCCTTTGACTAACCCCGGCGAAGACTATACCTGCGGTGCCCTAGCCCTGCAGGGCTACACTGTATTCATTATAACCTACCCAGACCCAAAGTAATAAACTAACAAACAAAATCAAACCCACCCAACATCTTATTTTCATTCTATTTCAAAATAGCGGGTGTGGGGGATTCTAGGCATTGCTATGAATTCTGAGGGAAACCGCCTCAGTTTTGGTTGACACAAACATCCTATGAAGTTTGGATCTACAAAAAGAGCATGGATGTAAAAAAAAAAATTTGAAATTAGAATTGTCTTTCTAGCTTTTTACAGTAGAGATTTTTATTGATATCATTATACTCCATATATTATTAGAAGGGTGTCCTAAAAATTTATACAGAGGGTGTCAAAAAAAAGTATGTTTATCAAAGTATATAAGCTTATATAGTGATCTACAGATGGGGTAATTTTGTTTATCATCATTGTTAATGTACATCAATTTATCGACCATTGTCTTATCCCTTCAGATCCCAGAGTTTCAACGATGCAATTCTTATTGGAACTAGGGGTGGTCTGACTGAATTGCTCTGATATAAATAATGTTGTCATCCTTGTTTTGAAGAAATATACAATAAATCTAATTTTGTTGGTGTTTAAGGAGCAAAGCTTTTCCTAAACAACAGCTTTAAATATTTCTCGTACGCTTTTATATAAATGTAACAGGATGTCTGTCTATCTATTTATACAAAAGAATCTTGTAACTGCTAGACCGATATGTTCTTCCCTTATAGTGAAGCTTCTCATAGTTCCAGGGAAGTTTTATAACTGTTTTGGGGGAGGATACCTGCATCCTTCATTTAGGAATCGGCCCTTGAAAAAAATTATCTCTACCCCCCCAATGTTTCCTTTCTTCTTTTCTTTTTAAAACTGAAATGTCGACTTCGACTGTCTGTCAATTTTATGTCAGTCAAGACCCCTATCTACAAAAGCCCTGTTGTCGACGCAAATATTGTCAAGAGTGTTAAATATCATGTCATTGTCAACAACAACCACTTTTATTAAAGCCATATTGTCGACATAAACCCTTGAAATAGCATATCATCCATAGAATGCCAACACTTAACCTAAAATTTCCCCAATTTGGGGGGTGTTTAGCTTCAGGGCTTCTCTCAAATATAATAATACTAGAGTTGGCTCGATATAATTATCTCCCTATTGGCTAGTTTTCTATATGCATATCTATTTCTCAATAAATCTATTTTCCTCACCCGGCATTACTATCTAAAAGAAAGTAAATATTTAATAATTTAAATGATTTTTAAACGATTTTTTAAAATTATATTTTTTTCTTTACATTACCATCACCAAAGGGTTAATGATGATGATTACAATTTTAGTTTAATATTTGAACACACAAAATGTCGCCACAATCGAATTCTTTTAAAACATAGTTTTCTTAAATTTATCATATTATAAATTTAAATTTTCTTTTTTATGATTAGAAATTAAATACATCAATATAAGGTAAATAGCAACATGAAATGAAAAAAATGAATTTATTGTTAATAAAGTAAAATAATGGGTCTTATCGTTCTGGGCAATGAGAGTTTATTATGGATTATTGGAGCACTATGAGTTTTAATCATATATTCCTTGGAAAACTTGAGCTCGTATATAGACATTTATTTCCTATATAGATCTGACATGGATCTTGAAGCAATTAAGCAGGCCGTTTTGTACATGTTAAAAATTGGAAGATTTCATTAAATAAAAGTAATCGCAAATATACTTAGTAAATAAAAGAACACAGTAATAGTGTCTGACTGATTATGACGTAACAAAAAAAATTAGCCAATGAGAGGCCACTATAAATTTTACCATTGGTCAATAGCGGCCTCTCATTGGCTATTTTTTTTTGTTACGTCATAATCAGTCAGACACTATTACTGTGTTCATATAAAAGACAAACTTTTACTGGAACGCACAAAAATTATTATGAGTGGTAAGCAAGATCTTTTGTAACAAACACACACACATTCTACCACTTTTTTATTATCTTTATATTTTCTGTGATGTACTTGTCCTTGTCTAATAATAGTCGATGCAATTATTATTTCTTAACAGCTATAAATAAAATACACAGTAAAATATTCGGATCTAGTGCAGTACTATCTCCAAAAAACTATCAACTTTAAAGTCCAGTAGCGGCCAAACAGCTGAGCGTACATGTTTATAACTGCATATTATTAAGAGAAGGCCTGCAAATAATCTGTAACAGATAAGATCCAGTGGTGCACAGAATAAGCTTGACTAAAGAAAACACGCGTTAAATAAGTCTGTTTCTCGTATTCATTCGAATCCGGTGGATAGGAACCGGTTCTCATTGATGAAATTGATGAAATTCAAAGGCTGCTAGCGGTCAAACGGCTCAACCTAAATAATATACCTATATTATGGTAGTGCATAATTGTAACTGGCTTGAATAACCGACGGTATCCATTACTGAATAACATCTCGCAGCACAGGTAAATAAGCGAATAGTTATGTCTAGCATCGTATTATATCCAGTTTTCTACGAATATAGAAATGTACAATCATAAGATTAAAACCAGTTTTTTTAGCCGGCACCTCGGGGCTAAAAAAACTAGTTTTAATCTTATAAGTGTACATTCTATATCCGCGGAAAGCCGTTTACAATACGATACGAGAAATAACTATTCGCTTATTTACCTGTGCTGCGAGATGTTATTCAGTAATGGATACCGTCGGTTATTCAAGCCAGTTACAATTATGCACTACCATAATATAGGTATATTATTTAGGTTGAGCCGTTTGACCGCTAGCAGCCTTTGAATTTCATCAATTTTTATAGATAATCGATTCCAAGGACTTTTACCATAAACTGCACTAGGTCCAAATATTCTTTTAAAAGGGACATATGAGTCCAACCAATTTGAAAACTTTATTTTGTTCAAAAAAAATCAGAGGATTCTGATTTAATAATCAAAATTACCCCTTATGTAGTTTAAACACCGGATGTTTGTACAGCCCAATTAATATTCATAAAGCAAACGAATGGCAGAACGTTTGTTTAAAAACTATAAGTGCTAGTTTAATTTCCAGTCTAATATCCCCTCCATTCCTGGAGAAATGTATTTCTCGTATTCATTCGAATCCGGTGGATAGGAACCGGTTCTCATCCTTACGAAAAAAAACTATGTCTAGCATCGTATTATATCCAGCTTTCTACAATAGAAATAGAAGAATAGAAGCGTATTCTGAACCCTTTTTTCGTCAAATCTAAGAAGGAACATTTCTAGCAGACAAAAGTATTGTTTACTTTCGACTCAAGCTGATGTGGATTCTTAAGAAATTATAGACTCGCTACTCGATAGTGAGGCAAAATTATTTTTGTGAAAAATCATCCAAAAGCACATTAAAAATCTACAAAAATTAAACAAAATCATATGTTAATAACCCTTTAAGATTTTACTTAATTTTTGTAATTCTTTTTATTCGATTTTGGAGGATTTTTCACAAAAATAATTTTGCCACACCAGCGAGTAGCCAGCCTAACTTTTTTTAAGAATCCACCTCGTTACTAAGCTTTCAAATTTAAACGAAATTTTTGGGCAATTAATTCTGATTCTGCAAAGCTATCTACTAAGAAAATATACTGTTTACAGCTGACTTTTATGTATGTATGAAATGAAAAAAAAAACATACCTTTGTAGCAAAATGTGTACACAATTTCAACCAATGAGATCCAATGTAAATTCCGATGCGATTCTCCTATTGGCTCAATCAGACATTCCCTCTCTTTCTTAGTACCTTTATTCTTTCTACGAATATAGAAATGTACAATCATAAGATTAAAACTAGTTTTTTTAGCCCCGAGGTGCGGAAAGCCGTTTATAATACGATGCGAGAAATAACTATTCTTTATTGACCGATGTTTGTTTATCTATCGTTGAAGTCTTTAAGACAAATGGATATAGAATACATGGAATTTTTGTTAATTTAGGTTGTTAGTATAGTCCTCAGAAATTGGCCAATACTTTCCTCTATGGTCAGGGCATAGGCTGGGGTAAATTTGTAAGAGTGGAAGGATGCAAGGTATCGTTATATTAGTCAGCTAGGAGAAACATTTTATCAGGGTATGCGAGAAATATTCATGTACTTTATATCCATTTTGAGACTGTAGTATAGTGGGCTATATTAAATACCAGCAAATGTCATATGAGCGACATTACTTACTTATGTCGAAAATATGTCATCCATGAACATTTATATTTAATACAAAAATATCAACATAGACTGTTTAATCATTAAATTGTGATTTATTTTTTTTAACAACGATGACAACATCCTAACACAGTGAAGCATAACAAAATCATGGATGGACAAACAAAGTAAATTGTAGAGCAGATGATCATAAAATAAGAAAATCAAGGAGATCGAGGTAATATAAGATAAAAAATCAAAAATCACGAAACCTTTACAGAAATTAAGTTTTTTATGTTTTTTTTTTAATGGCAACAGACCAAAGCTAGGACCAAGTAAATTATACACTGGATGTGCTGAAACATTAGAAATCTTTACAAAAAAATTTCTGCTGTATATCTGAAATGGCAGCCGATAAAATTACATTTCCGTCATAGCTTTAAAAATATGTTTTATACATAAGCTGATGTCCTGCATTAAAAAATTCAAAAGAGGTATTTGGCAGCTTATGGCGCCAACAAAGAAATTATTTTGGGGGAAAATCACGAAACCTATACGTGATTTTCAGTTGTCGTTGGGGGGCAACACCTAATAGAATCTGCCCTCAACATATTTTTTAGGTTGATTTCGCTTGTTTGCTTTACCCTGGCTTTACCTTATTCCTGGGTATTTAAACAAAAAGTTACTCTGGTACCCAAAGTTTTATAACCTCGTTATCTTATTAGTGTCTGAACTTTTCATCCAATAATTTTAATATATAGCAGGGGTTATATCATTTTTTATCATTGGGATTGTACACTTACGGCGAAGGGTGACAAAGATTAATTATATAGCATTAATAATAAAGTCAAAGGAAGAATGGATGGGTGGGGTGATTATAAAAGCAGCAAGTGGTCAAAGCGGCCAATCAAGGTGAAATTGAGAGGGGGGGGGGGTTGGAATAGAGGGGAAGGACTGAAGGTATTAAAAAGACACTACAATTTTGTAACTTATTAATCATTTGGGTGATGCAATTTCTCTTTAGAAAGTGGAATTATTCTAAACTAGATTGTTTTATTAAACAGACCCATAAGAAGCTTCACTTTAAGGAATGTCCAGAAAAGCAGAACAGTTACCTGGATAATTCCCAACTAACACACAGATATACATCATGTTACTTTATATCTGTAGGGAATGGGATTTGCATACTAAAAGTCTGAACAGAAAATAAAGTCAAGGGTGTTCCTTTGAATCACGACACACGCGCAAACACCAGCGGTCAATTTAAGCTGTGGAGGGGAGAAAAGGGATGATATCGGAAAAGGGGAGGGGGTTAAATCCCAGCACGCGCAGGAGTAAAGCCAGCAGGAATGCGACAGTGGTTACACAATAGAGATAATCACATTAGAGTGGTTAAACCAAATAAATTCGGATCATGGAATGAACAAGTAGCGGGTTTCGTCGTATTTTCACAGGAGCCCCCCCCCCCCCCCCAGGGTTAGGAAATAGGCCCCGCATGGTTAGAGTTCTCCGCAGGGTCTAGAAAAGTTACTTTTAGAATACGATGAAACCTGCTTCTTCGTTTTCTTTCCATGATCCCAAATTTCTATTCTCAATTATTTTATTATCTAGCACTGTATAGTACTGTAATGTATAGATATAAAACGAAAAGTAAACTTTAATACAGTAATAATAATGTTTTTTTCCAAGAGAAACTTTCTAGGCTGCTAGAGAAATTGCATAGAAAAGGTATTTGAATTGCAGAACAGTAGGACGGACGTACATACCCTAATTGTAGGGTAGCTGCGCTACAATGAAATCTTTAAACCTTGCACGATTGCGAACAGATGGCTGTATCGCTGATTACAATAACAGATAATAAACCAACTTTATAACTTTTATTGTTAAGCATCCCATTATTTCAAGTGTTGCTACGTTTCCGCAGAAATATAAAATTTTAAGTATAAATTATGATTATACTTATAATAAAGGATGTCTATCAGGGTAGCTCCTCAATGAATTTTTTTTTTGGGGGGGGGGGTGGGTTTATTTTTTTCTAGGGGTGATTTCTCTGGGCCCCCCTCCCAAAATGAGTAATGTTTTGTTTGAAGAGAATTTGTAAAATTCATTGTCTACAAAAAAAATGAACCTTTTTGATTACATAAACTTTGTTTTAAAGTTTTATCGGCCCCAAGTAACGTTTACTAATTGGTCAAGGAATTCCTATTACTAGTAAGCAAGAGAAACTATTTTCTCGTATTCATTCGAATCCGGTGGATAGGAACCGGTTCTCATCCATACGAAAAAACTATGTCTAGCATCGTATTATATCCAGCTTTCTACGAATATAGAAATGTACAATCATAAGATTAAAACCAGTTTTTTAGCCGGTGCCTTCGGCACCTCGGGGCTAAAAAAACTGGTTTTTATCTTATAATTGTACATTCTATATCCGCGGAAAGCCGTTTATTATACGATGCAAGAAATAACTATTAAAGTCTTAAGTATGACAAAAGTCCAACCGGACTACTTACAGGATTGTTACAATTCAAGCTAATATACAGTTAAGTTAAAACGTATAAACACCAATATTGTGTTATGGGCAGATGTAATTCTTATTATTTTTCACTAAATTGTCAATTTTCGAAGCAGCTTTTGAATTTCTTTATCGTAATAGATCTATTATGCTTGAACTTTGTTGGGGGAAATACAATAGACAATAAATACTAAAGCGTTCATTGACAAAACAAGGATGACAACATCCATAAAAGCGAAGCTCTGAAACGATATGACAGACGAACATTAACTTTTGTTGATTGTCAGAACTGAATATACAAAATATGAAAATTTATGGTTTGACAAAATTATAAGTAAATTTGTTGCAAAACTTCTTAAATACAGAATTCTGTGTAAGGACATACTGACATTTTTAATACTTGATTATAGAGATGCTTCGCTCATAATATTCTACCTTATTGTAATAGGAATCAGTAATCAAAAAATCAGATCAATCGGATGATTTTATCACATAAAAAATTGTTATTAAAAAAGTAAAAAAATCAACATGTTTAAAATGGACGTACGGACATTCTGGTAATGATTATAGAGTTGCTACGCTTTCTAAATCGTACCTAACTACTACAGGAATCACCATGCAAAGTTTGAAATTGATAGGACAATTCTAACATGCCTGAATTACCGAATAAAAGCTAACTATCTCGGACGGACGGACGTACGGACCGACCCTAATTATAGAAAAGCTTCGCTTTTAAAAATGAAGAAATAGGCAATCACATACGTACGGACGGACGGCCATTGTTTATTATTAATGCAATACAAATGATCATTGATAGGCCCGTATACATTGTAATTAACCAATGTATACTGGCCTATCATTGGTAATTTGTATTGTATGACATCATTATTTATTAGGCACTATAAGCTGCTTCTTCTTCATTTGCTTGGGGAGTTTGATGTCAGATAACATACTTTTTTTTCAAAGTAGGTGATTTTTGAAATACTAGCAGTTGTGCCCTTAGTATCTAGAGACCCTGTCTTAAAAGGGTAAGAAGGGGGCAGAAAAAAAAACCTTAGACCATCAAAAGGCTTACAGACTTATCTAAAGCTTTCCTAGAAGGAAAAACTCAGTTCATTAGTTCTGAAATCTTAAGCTGCAGACAAAACAATCCTTACTACTATGGATCAAGATCAAATAAAAAGGTCATTCTTTTAAATTGACAAAATTACACCTTCTGTAGATTACAATTAGTGGATGGAACATGTGGACACTCAACTTAATGAACCAACTACGTAAAATTCAATAAAAGTCCCCAAAGTAGTTTTGCCTATGAATAATTAAACGTTAATTTAAAACTTTGGGGACTAGTGTAATAAACAGCCCAATGTCCCCTCCCTCCCTGGTTCAATCGAAATGACCCTGAAAAGGCTCAGTGGCATGCACATCAATTTACCAGGGAACGAAAAAAAAGGGGAAAGCAGGCCTGCCAAATTCCAACAGACTGACGCACAGATCGACCCTAATTATAAACAAGCTTCGCTTGAAAAACAAGAATGATAAATTTGTACCACCGCCCCCCCTCCCCCTCCAACAAAAAATAAAGAATAATGAGGGTAATGACCTTGCAGCACATGTTTTGAGTATAGGGGCTCAGTCACTAGTATCTAAATATCTGAGTAAGTATAGGAACCAAATGTTACTAAAAACATATATTATCTTTTACCCAATTAAAATCTATTTTTAAGATCCAAGCTTTTCTGTAATTAGGGTCGTTCCGTCCGACCGTAAAACGTAGTTTTTTTCGTTAATTTAGGAATCTTAAAATTGTCCAATCAATTTTAAACTTTTGTATGATAATTCCTGAAAGAGTTAGGTATAATTTAGAAAGTATAGCAACTCTACAATTCTTTTTAAAAAGAAGTTCGCAGGACAATTTCAAACCTTTCGATAATGAATATTTTGCTTGAACGCTGATTTTATAATGATCATTTCATGCGTTTAAGTTTGTATTTATTTATCTGTCTGATTCATCACGTGAGCTTTGCTTTTTAGGATGTTGTCATCCTTGTTTATCTAATATTAACTAGGTAGGAAAGGTATTGTTGTTCTGGAAAAAAAAGGCCTGCGACAATATTTTTTTGTTTGAAACAAGGATGATTACACCCATGACAGGAAAGGAAGCTAAATAAATCAGAAAGACTGACAACCGAACATAATCAAATATAGTGTAACATTGCATTTAATATTCAATGTTTTTTAGAAGTATGTACAAAAGTCCCATATAACCACAACCTTGGATCTAATGGGAAAAGACAATGGCCGATAAAATGATATCCATCCTAAATGATAATAGAAAAAATTACCCCTTCTGCAGATTTGGCTTAGTGGATGAAAAGTTTCAACACTTAACTTATTGAACCAACCAAGCCTAAAATCATATTTAAAATATTCTAAAACACATAGAAAAATATAATTTATCCCCTAGTTGAGATTTAAAGAAAAAATATCCCTACTCTATTAATTAAGTTCTAAAAGTAATATATCCAAGAGTAATTGGATCTTAAATGTAACAGGGACAATTAAGATCTTAATAAGCGGCACAAATTACAAGTTAATTTCAATTTTAAATGAAAAGAAATTAAGGTAGGAATTTTACAAAATAGATCAGTGAACACAGCTTATACCAACATCGAAATTGATTCCAAAATAATCATAAAACCTATACGTATTTTCAGCTGTCGTTGGGGAGCAACACATAGTAGAATTGACGACCTTTACATCTGCCCCCCAAGTATTATTTTAGATTTATTTCGCTTGTTGGTTAAACCTTATACTGCATGGAGTGAATGTAAAGAAATTATGTTGTTCTTGCATAAAAGTAATAGGATGTCTCTCTGTTTGTGAGTTTTTGTTATGTGATCTTATTATTAATGTGTTTTGACCGCCTCTGTTAACAATGAGGCTTCATGTAAGAAAGCTTTCAAAACTTAAAACTTTTTAGTAGCGAAGCTACTCTATAATTCACTTTGTCCTTAGTAGCGAAGCTACTCTATAATTCACTTTTTTAGGTTTTAGGCTATTTTTATATTTTTCACATTTTTCTCCATATCTTCAGTGTTTATGGTCCGATTTTCAAATTTGTTTCAGTTATAGATATCAAAATTAAATTTCCCATCGTTTAAAGAAACATCCATAAAGGCCATCGCCATCATACATAATAAAACAAGTTTTCATGTATATTTTATCCAATAAATATATTCTTGATTTTAATGAATACCCTTTTAATCTACTTGTACGTATTCCAATCTACGATTTTTTGTGCTTCGCTACTTATGGATGTTGTCATCCTTGTTTTCTACCTAAATATTTAAAAACTTAAATTTAAGGTGGGGGGTCGACATCACCTTCAGTCGCTAGTTGTAAATAGATCAGTTCCATCCCCCCCCCCCGCTCTTAAAAAGGAGGCCTCCAAGGGTGAAGCCGCTCCTTAGCCATTATTAATTAATTTTCTCGTATTCATTCGAATCCGGTGGATTGTAACCGGTTCTCATCCATACGAAAAAACTATGTCTAGCATCGTATTATTAGGAATATTAAAACTGGTTTTAATCTTATAATTGTACATTCCATATCCGCGGAAAGCGGTTTATAATACGATGAAAGAAATAACTTACTAATTACAAACACAAAACTCCGTAGCGTAGCTACTCTATAATTCACGTTGTCTGTCAGTCCGTCAGTCAGAGAAATGTGATTTTCTCTGCTTTTTTTTTTAATATAGACGGTTGATTCTTGATTTTAATAATTGCTCTTGTCCGTATTCCAATCCATGATTTTTTTACCTTTGGTACTTATGGATGTTGTCATCCTTGTTTTATTATAATTAAAGTTTTATAGGTGCAGTCTGAAAGGATACTCTGACATTTAGAAAATTTTAAAAATAAATGGCTGGTGCCAAGGATGCCCAAGCTTTATTGTGAGGGGTTAAAATGAAGAGTTTCATGGGAATAATCTAATGTGTCGTTTTAAATTTTGAGGGGGGAAGTTTCAAAGTTTTTTCACTCTGAGATATTTATTGACCACTTAGAAAAACCCCCTCACAACCCCACATTTTCAATTTTTTGCCAAAAAAAATATTTCTAGTTCCTGGAGTGGACTCTAAACCTAAGTTGCCTTATTGTTCTAGGAACTTTGTAACTTTGTTTTTAAGTTATTGAGCTTGGATAGTCGTATGCTATTTTCCAGCCTTCCCTACCCCCCGCCCCCCCCCCCCCCCGAAAAGATGTCCCCTAATACTTTAAGTCATTACTAACAATTATCCTTATATATATTAAGCAATAAGGGTTTTTCTGCCTGTAGCATACGATTTCAATTGACCCGATTGAGTTCTCCATTTCAGGGAAGCTTTACAAATGTCCCAGGATGGTCTATGCTATTTTTCATTTCTTTCCACCCCTTCTAATACAATAAATAGCCCCTATGTGCTATGGGTGCGGCCAAAGTCATACATGAATATAAAATATTAATAGCAGTGTACCTTTTACATGTATAAAAACATCATCTATCATTAAAATATCACAGAATATGTCAAAATTATTTTCAAATATCATTGTATTTTAATTCTATTTCGAGAAGCGAAGCTTATATATAATGGGTGCCTGTACGTTGCTATGACAACGTCTTTATATTTAATAAATTAATTGATTTTTATAATTTATGGGGTGGGGGAGTTTTTAGCAGGGAGGGAGAGGACATTGAATTTAAATTTTACTGGTGCCCAAAGCTTTATAAACTCGCTATCTTATTCGCACAATTACAAACTTTGTGATTTTTTTAAAATTTGGATTGGTAGGTACATATGACAGATTCCCAACCTTTCCACCAATAATTTTCATCTACAGAAGATTTGGGCCTGTGTGTTAAGATCTCTCAAATTATAGAATTCCACCTCCCCCCCATAAGAATAACAATAGCTTTTTTTTCTCACAATTTTACCCCAAATTTTCTTTTATGCCAA
Organism: Acartia tonsa; assembly: GCF_053477335.1. Lineage (NCBI taxonomy): Eukaryota > Metazoa > Arthropoda > Copepoda > Calanoida > Acartiidae > Acartia > Acartia tonsa. The sequence continues at coordinate 38,227,186 of NC_137269.1, read as the reverse complement.
CTTTTCTAAACGGAAATGCTTTTGTGTGTGAATTTGTGTGTATGGGTGTGTGTAGAGGCAGGAAGGGAGGGGACATTGCGCTGTTTATTACACTAGTACCCAAAGTTTTAAAAATACGTTTTCTAATTCGTTTGCTTAACAACTTTGGGGACTTTTATTGAATGTAGATTAGTTGGATCGTTAAGTTCAGTGACGTTTAAACCACTAATTGTAATCTGCTTAATTTTGTATCATCATTGGGATGTACATCAATTTATCGGCCATTGTCTTATCCCTTTAGATCTCTGGTGTGTGTGTGTATGCGTGTATGTGTGTGTGTGTGTGTGCGTGTGTGTGATTGTGTGGCGGTTTCCTGTCCATTCACATATGAGATCTTCCTTATTGAAAACTATGTTGGTATTTTCGGATAATAAACATGGTTTCAAAGCACAGTTGTGGTCTCCAAGCTACTGATAGATGTCAATAAATATGTCTTAGGAGAATCCACAAGATCTTTTGGCCAAATAAGATTACAAATTCTGAGCTTTTAGAGTGCAATGATAAAAGCAGAGGAATAAAACAGAGGAAATGGAGAGGGTTAGGGCACACTCTAAAGAAAGGACATGGTGATTTAACCAATCAAGCCTTGACTTGGAATTCCAAGGAAAGAGAAAACCAGGTAGACCTAAAACAACTTGGAGGAGGGAACTCCTAAGGGAACTGGAAGATGAGAAGATCTCATCTTCCAACGATGCCTCTAGATTTATCAAATCCAAAGAATATTGGAGAACCATTTATTATTTAGTTTCTAAAAATCAGCTGTTTTTAAACTCTTCCCTAAAAAAGTCAATGAGGTAAATTCCTCTATGTAAAATTGATGGGTTTGTTAGAAAAAAGATTGGCCATTTTACCAACCTCAAACTTGAATGACGACCTCTATTTAGATTTTTTCCCTTCTCAAAATAAAAAAAAAACTTGGACGTCCTTGGAACAAACATACAGACATTTTGTTTTAGTAGCTCTACAACTATAAGAAATATTTGTCCGAAATTGGTTGAATTAGTTGAAAGTACCCGATTTGTTTCAACTGTATAGGTGTATTATTTAAGGTGGATTATCAATGTCAACAAATAAGAAACAATGGGTAATTTGATATCACTAGCTTCGTCCCTAGCTTCTATGGGGATGGCTTGAAAGGGGTTATTTGTTTGCTTCTGTCATAGTTCTAATTTTAGTTAAATTGATTATTAAACATAAAAAAAAACACAAATAAAGTAGTAAGGGTTGCTTTGTCTATCTGTTAGGATTTTGAGAGCCAATGGACAAAACGAAATTCCATAAACAGAGTAAGTAGATCATCAACTTTACATTTTAGTTTTGAAAAGAAAGTGAAGAATTTTTTTTTGGGGGGGGGATATTTTTACATATAGGCGATTTATCTTTGGAGAAGTCGAGCGGTTAGCGAGATCGTAATACAGCTGCAAACACAAACAGATTGTTAGACTGACACCCTGTTACTTTTATAAAAAATTAAGCATATAATTTACAACCTATGGTTTTAATCATTAGGACGATTCTTTCATGCTCAATGAGTTTGCTACTATTGTAACAGGGAAATCAGACATTGTAATCACGGATCTAAGGACAATTAATAATTAAACCACTCAAATATGATTATCAAAATTACCCTTATGTGGTTAATGCTTATCATCAGAAATGTTTTTTACCAGCTTATTCCAGCAACGAGATTAATTCGAAAGAAAACAACGAAACCTATACATAATTTTCAGCTAACGTTGGTGGTCGACTCATAGTAGAATTTACGAACTTTACATTTGACCCCCCCCCCCCCCCAAATATTGTTTTAGATTTATTTCGTTTGATAGTTATACCTTATTCCTGTTTTTTTTTACGCTGGTGCGTTGTTCAACTTAAATTTCAATTTTACAACCAAAGATATTGGGCTAGCGAATGGCAAAAAGAGTTTATAAACTTTTGTTCATTGTTCCCTTCTTCCCTGACATTTGTCATTCATGTATATCAGAGAGAGAAGGGAAAATGGGCTATTTATTAAACTATTCCCCAAAGTTTCATAATAACGTTTTCTTATTCATAAGCTTAACGACTTTGGGGACTTTCATAGAATTTTGATTGATTGGTTCATTAAGTTGAGTGTCCAACGTTTCACCCACTAATTGTTATCAACAGACGGGGTAATTTTGTGTATGATTATTAGGGATGTACACCAATTTATTGGCAATTGTCTTATCCATTTAGATCCCTTTATGTATATCCCTTTTTTCAAAATCCAACCCCAAAAACTTGTACATTGACATAATTCTTTTCTTTTGTGTTTCTTCAGGGAGGAAGGGGACAATGGAGTGTAAATTATACCAAAGTACCCAAAGTTTTGATACTCTCTTGCTCGTTATAAAAAATTTGGGTACTTTTACTTAATAAACTTTTCATAAACTAATGATTTTAATCTAGCTACAGAAGGCGTAATTTTGTTTATTATCATTAGGGTTTTACATCAATTTATCTGTCATTGCCTTATCCTTTAAAGAAACTGTGTTACATTGTTAAGCAAACTGCTGCTGCTATGACAGGCAGATGCTAAGTCAATGTTCATGTATTGCAGCAAATAAAAAAGATAGCGAACCATTCTATTATATTAAGTTATTTTTTGGGCTTGTCAGTCAAGATCAGCCTATATGAAAAATGATATTAATTCGAAAAAATCACAAAAACCTATACGTGATTCTCAGCTGTCGTAGGGGGGAGGGACATAGTAGGATTGACTACTTTTTTTTGTTATTTTAGATTTATTTAGCTTGTTAGCTATACCTATACCTGTAACCAGTAAACCGATTGAGTTCTCCATTTCCTATAAACTTAACAACACATAGGTCCTGGTCCAATGATGTTATTTTTAAAATTTAAGTTTTTAACTCATTTTCTTGAGATGGTTTTTGGCAATTTTTCTATCGCCTCCCTCCCCTCAACACAGACCCCCTAGATGCAAGTGCAAAGCCACTTATTTATCATAAAGAAATTCCACTTCAGTTCAATTGTGATATTACAGAATTAAAAGAGTTTGCAGTATCGAATAAACACTATGAAAAGCAAGCTTAATAAACCAAAATCTTTTCACAAATTACCAAGCTTTGTTCTCAGGGCAAAATTACAAGTACATGTCGTCTAAATCATATCTCTGTAGCTAATGAATCTTCAGTTTTAACAGAGGTTTAATGATTTTTAGAGAACCCCATTGACCCAAAAAATTGATAAGGAGATATATTTCATAAAAAGATTAGAGATTTTCAATTATCTTACTGGTGTTTTCTAAACACTATCTCAATTTAGAAATAAGGGAGAGGTTTCACTCTCCTAATTTTACCCTCAAAATTGGAAAAATACATGTATATATAAGATTACACCCCACCCCATTAAGCATTTGAAACCTACTTTAACCCATAAAAAAATGTTATGCTTAATGTTCCTTCCATCTCTGGCAATTATAAAATAGATACATTACACTATGGAGTATTGCTTAAAATATTTTGTAGTAGCTTCCTGTCTAACCTTCCAACGACCCAAGAATAGAAATGGATTTGACCATTCTACATGGCTATTGAGAGATATTCATGTATATTGAGAGATTCTTGCCTACCTAGTTAAGTTATTACTCCCAGCTGGCCAATTTCACAACACCATCCCACACCCCCACTTATTTACTAAATTCCCCCTCAATATATGAAGACTTAACAGCAACCCAAATTGACGACAAAATACATTTGTCACAACATCTATATATTATTGTATCCAAACTTAACCTATAACATATATCAATGAGAGATTTTCTTTTATATCTATTTTAAAAAAGCATTCTTTTTGTCTGTAACAAAAAATTTGGATAACTACTGAACAGATATAGTTCTAAATTTAATGAAAGCTTCCTATAAGTACGTGGATGGTTTAAGGCTTTTTCCTTACTCCTTCACATGGAGATGCAAAGAGTGAAAACGCAAGTCAATATAATTTTTTTCCTAATAATCCTATCCCTTATGCTCATTGGTCTGCTCAGACATACGCGTGAAATTTGCATTTTAGTAGCTGCGAAATAGGAGCCAAACATGCAAATTTTTATGCTAGTTTTAAAATAGGCTAAAAGAAAATTGCAACTTTTTTTGGTTAAAATCATTACTTTTAGTTAACAATTTTAAGCAGCGAGCCTACACTATTAGAAAGAAATATGGTAAATGAATTTTGCAACTCCAATTGCAGATACATATATATTTAGGTTTGATAACAATGTGAAAGCTTTTTTAGAGAGAGGAAGGGGGGGGGGGGGAGAGTATAGTAAACATCTGATAGTAGAGATAGTTTCAACAAAATAAAGACTTTCAATTAATAATATATCTTATGTTATAGTAATCATGCAAAGTTTTCAATTTTTAGGAAAATTCTATCATGAAGGTCTACGATAAGATAATAGTTATTGTATCGTATTATAAACAGATATAGAATGTACAATTAGGAGATTAAATCAGTTTTTTTGCCCAGAGGTGCCGAAGGCACCGACTAAAAGAACTGGTTTTAACATTAGGATTGTACATTTTTATATTCGTAGAAAGCTAGATATAATTCGATGCTATACATAGTTATTTCGTATTGATGAAAACCGGTTCCTATCCACCGGATTCGAATGAATACGAGATAAATAAATTCTTAATGAAATAAAGCAAAATATGTCTTCATAGTTCAAATTTATTTAAAACTTGTTAAAATCATAGTTCTGTTTAAAAATCACCATTTATGGTGAGACTTGTGTCCAGACTTGTATGAACGAGCGGGAACAACAAATGCAGATACGAGGGTGCTGTGGCTTGGTGCTGAGTGATGGCTGGGTGCAGCTTGGTAGGTCTGGGTAGGCCTGTGGTAGGCGCAAGTCTTCTTGGATACCTTGGTACACCTCTTCTCGTTCACAGAATGGCAGCTAGTCTCGGGCTGGTAGCTGGTACTGGTGTGGGGAACCTAAACAAAAATAATGAGATCAATTGGAAGCATTGCAATAATTATTACTAGAGACATTTAAGCTTTATTTATTTAGTGTTGTAAAAGTTCAATTTTTTTGTTAAAATTCTTCAAACTTATAAAGTTAAGCTTTAAAGTTTATTTATGTTTTAGATTATTTTAACTTTTTTTTATTAAAGACTTAAAATAATTTAGGCCAAATCTCCGGCATACCCTCCTACTGAATAAACAACCCGAATAATAAAAACAAAAGGAAATTTGCAACCTAAAGTTAGTTATTCTTAATCATTATATCTCCACGTACATTCTACATCCATTTAAATATCGTACCTGTTTGCATTCCTTTCTGGGGACATCATGGCAAACCTGTCTGGGCACTTGTCTCTCCACCTTATCCTGTACAGTCTTGCATTCCTGCTTGGAATCATACCTGGTCACCTGATACAAAATAAAATTAATATCACAATGAATAATAGAGGCAATACTCGCTAAAGGTCATATTTATTGGTTATTACATTTTGGTCATTAATAATATCTATTAGACAAACTAACATAAATCATGGCAATGAATAATATTGGTACTTTGCATTAATGTACCTCTAAATGCACTAGTAAATGGGAAGGAGGAAAGGAAAGAAAGTTTTAAGCATTCTTTGAGAGAGAGAGAGAGAGACTCTTCCTATAGATAATTTAATCCATTCGAGTTATGGTACAATCTCGAAAATAGTAATGAACGATCCAGAGACTTTAATATTCTACATAGTAAAAAAACTATAACAGTTAACCAGTTGAAGACATAGTTACTTTAGACACATTTGCAATCAGTTTTAAGAAAATCAAACTCAAAAACTCTGAATTTGAAAAAGAATAAGATAATTAACCTGTTCGTATTCAGTTTTGCATTCTTGTCTGTACTCAGTATGGCAGGTCTGCTTAGGAACCTTATCACATTTCTCCCTATAGTAAATAGAAAATCTATATCAATTTGCGTAGTGTATCTTAATAACTCAATAATTTCGCAAAAATCTAAATTAACAAAATCTATTTGAATGCAAATTCTACGCAGGACCATGCAGGTCAAGAATGACAACAAACATAAGTAGCAAAACCATTGACAAACATACTGACAAATAAGTTGGAAGAGTACAAAAGTCATAAAATAATTAAAAATCCAGTAGAAAAGTTTTAATAGGAAGGATAAATATAAACTTAGAATGAAAAATCTTTTGTAGTTTAACAGACTTTGATAAACAAATAGTAATCTATCATAAGCAAAAAAAAATTGTTTTGAAATGCTTAAAAAAGCCATATTTAATTACAAAATTAAAAAAAAAATATACCTTGGCACATACTGGCACTTTTGTTTTGGAACATTCTTGCATTCCTCTCTTGGCACTTGCTGGCACACCTGAAGTAAAAAAATCAGTGATAAAAAATAAAAGCGAGAATTTTTCAGTTGATGAAGAAAATCAGTAAAAACTTAAGAAATTGGTTAGTAATTAATTTTACAGATCTAGCTTCAAACCATCAATAAGTACATAACAATTATTTAACTTTAGCATTGTTAAATACATTTAATAAAAAAAGAAATTATTAATTGTAATACAAAAGTAAGGAATCACAAAGTCAACTAGGACCGTACAAATGGCAAGAATCTTTACTTAAAATCCTAGCGATCATTTGAAATTTTTAAAAATGTGGAAAGAATGCAATTGCTCAAAAAACGGCACCATTAGTTGACATTAGTATCAAAGTTAGAAAAAATTTAAGACAAAAATGGCTACAAGTGTTGGTTGTCTGCATTGAGTGAAACGTTAATGCCTATTAATCCACTAGTTAAATACAGTCCCAGAATAGCCAAAATTACCTTACCTGTCTAGGCTTAGTGTAGCACTTCTTGCTGGGGACAACAGAAGTCACTGGCTCCTCAACCTCATGGCACTTGCTTACTGGAACAGAACGGCATACAGGCCTGAAATAGTAAATATACATCAGAAAATTAGCTAGTCTATAGGTTACAAAGAATTAATAATGACAAATAGAAATCTAAATTAAAAAGTAGAAAGAGAGCAGTCAGAAGTTTAAAATGTCAGGAACCTATAGACAGACATTGTTAAATTTCTCAGTGTAAAGGTGGTTCACGAATCCTGCATTGATTTTAAGTAATTTCCTTAAGGAGTAACATCCTCCATAAAAAATTATAGAGAGGGGGGTTGAGACTGGGACATTTAAAAAAGGAGTAAGAGAAAAACTATACCCTGTTATCCAATCCCCCCCCCCCCCCCCTAACACAGCCTATCAAAGAAATGAGGAAACGAGGAACCTACTTGTTGACAGTGGTGCATTGTTGCTCATTCTCATAGTCAGTGTAGGGAACCTTGATGGGCTTGCAGTCCTGTTTGGGTACATCCACACAGCTCTCCTTGGGAATCTAGGAGATATTAAATGAAAATATAAACAGAGGACAATTATAAGCAATATTAGAACCAGTTTTTAATTAAACTAGAGAAATAATAAAAAATTCAACAAAAAATAATTTTTAAAATATGCCTGCTTGCAGGTGGTTCTAGGTTCATCCCAGCACTTCTCTCTGGGTTCATCCCAACATTTCTCATCACCATTTATATAGCTGCATTCTTTCTCTAAAAATATTTTCATTTAAAAAACTATTTCTCACTAAATGGACTAAAACCTGACCTAGACCAATAATGAACCTTTAAGTACCCCAAATAATAAATTCTTCTAACTACCAACAATTAAAAACAAACCAGGGTTTTAAACTTATCTTAATGAAAAATATTTATCAAAAGCACTAATGGATATTAACTTTAAATATCTTTAAAAAAAAGGAATTACCTACAACAGTAGAGCATTCTCTTTGGGTAGTGGTGGAGCATTCCTGTTCATAACTTGTGCTGCATTGTTTGTCAGTAACTGTATGGCATTCCTGGTCATCCCTGCAAGTAAATATTGTTGGCAATAGCTGGTGCTGCATTGTTTTTCAGTAACTGTAGGTCATTCCTAGTCATCCCTGAAAGTAGATATTAATATTATTCTTGTTCATAGCTAGTGCTGCATTGTTTGTCAGTAACTGTATGGCATTCCTGGTAATCCCTGAAAGTAAATATTAATATTATTCTTGTTCATAGCTAGTGCTGCATTGTTTGTCAGTAACTGTATGGCATTCCTGGTCATCCCTGCAAGTAAATATTACTATTATTGTTCATAGCTAGTGCTGCATTGTTTGTCAGTAACTGTATGGCATTCCTAGTCATCCCTGCAAGTAAATATTAATATTATTGTTCATAACTGGTGCTGCATTGTTTGTCAGTAACCGTATGGCATTCCTGTTCATCCCTGCAAGTAAATATTATTGGCAATAGCTAATGCTGCATTGTTTGTCAGTAACTGTATGGCATTCCTGGTCGTCCCTGAAAGTAAATATTAAATGTTAATAGCTGGTGCTGCATTGTTTTTCAGTAACTGTATGGCATTTCTTGTCATCCCTGAAAGTAAATATTAATATTATTGTTAATAGCTGGTGCTGCATTGTTAGGAAATTCCTTGTCATTTGTCGTTTGTAGCTTAATTTTGAAGAAGACTGGACCAATTACATGAAATATATATAGGTGTTAACGGATGGTTAAGGCTATTTTGTCTTTAGGGTAGTTTTTAGCCATTTTCTGTCCTCACCTACCATTTAAGTCACATATTTAAAAGATGCGAAGGGAACATCCACTAGTAATGTAACATTGTAAGGCTTATATAGTTTGTACGTTAAGAAAAAGAAAGTTACATAAACATATTTAGCAATTAATGAAAACTTGGTTCGAAGAGGATATTAAGCATACCATCCCATTAAATGAGGTAACTTTTTTATCTGAAGCGAAGATCTCGAAAAACTATAGACTGAATAGGTTGATTTTTCAACATACTCATAAACAAATATTTCTACCTGTATTTAGTAACAGGTTTCTGGACAGTTTGGCAGCTCTGTTCTGGTGCATCATGGCATTGTTCTTCAGTGACAAGATCACACTTCTGGTGCTTCACATACTCAGTCTTAGTCTCACTAGTCTCTTCACATTTCTGATTAACATAAGGAACATTTTTAATAATACAGAATATGGATATTGTGAAAATTCTCCTAGCTGGCTAATAATAAATACGCCCCCAATATCCTCCCCTTATTACCTTAACTCTTCAGTTCCCTGATATTTATGAAATTTTTTTTTAACACAAAATAAAGATTTAAAAATTTTTTAATAAAAAAAATGAGTGATAAGTAGACATTTGACTAATTTACACCTATTAAAAACCTAAAGCTTTAGATACATTTTGTTTTAAGGTCTTGTACCTTAAGATCCCTCTGTACAATACACTTTCGAAGATAATTCTATAAAAATTTGGATTAATTTGATAAGGTGTAAAAAACTTTGCATCATTTAAAGAGGCAATGAAAATTTGTCTCTAATTATTAGATAGTTGATATAATAGATAAACATTACCTGTTCATTAACTGTAGAGCACTGGTTGTCATAAACAGTATTGCATTCCTTCTCGTAGGCAGTGCTACATTCTTGCTCCTTAAAAATAAGATATCATTAAAACTATTTCCATGAATACTTGCACTAAAACCAAAGGTTTAGTGAAGTTTCCTTATTTTAGCTAATCTTAGGAAAGTAGTTTAGAACTTTGATTGGTTGGTTCATTAAGTAAATATCTAAATACCACTAAAAGCAAAGTACAAAAGCAGAAACTTAAGATCGTTAAATTTATCAGACATTATCCTTTCACTTTATCCCCAAAAAAATAAATTTAAACTTCAATAAAAAAAAAAACTTTCAAATACGTTACTAATGTGAAAAACACACCACCTCACAATCATAAATAACAGTCATTCTAGGCTATCACTTATATAAGACTAGCGGTTACGCCCCTAGAGGCCTCTAGGGGGACTTGAGGAGAGAGTCGAATTTAATAATTAAATTTCTTATTTTAAAATTTAAAAGAAAAGGTAAAAAAAATTTTGGGGGGGAGCGAAAAATTTATTTTTTGGAAGGCCCCCTTATTTTTAATTTTAGTTAAAAAAATTAAAAATTTTTTTTTTGGGGGGGGATTTTCCATTTTTTGGGGGGTTGGGAGTGTCCCACCCCCCCAAGGAAATAGTTATAAACCTTCCAGAGACCTATGAGAAGCTACCCTGTTAAAAGAACCCGATCGGTTCAGCGGTTAGCGAGATCCTTCGTTACAAACAAACACACACAAACACACACAGACAAACAAACAGACATCGTTCTACTTTGTATTATAGATTACCTGTGTAGTATGGCACTTATCCTCATAATGAGTGCTGCACTTCTGCTCTGGCACTTGCTGGCACTTTTGTTCTGGAACAGAATCTGTTCTAGGCACCTGAAGGTAGAAAAAAAATATTTTAATTAAATTTTAGTATGAAATAAATGGATTCAGAGAATTTTGCTAAATAAGATTAAAGTACATTAAATTGACAGTTCCAACGTTTAAAGTTTTAAACCACTAATTATACTAAAACGATTATTTTGTGCATCATCATTAGGAATGAACTTCAATTTATCAAGAATTTTCTTATTCCTGTAGATTCCTTAAATTCTAGCCAATTTATTTAGACAATATCTAAGTAACTTTACTTATAAAACTAAAGAATACTAGAAACCTGGATAGTTTGACACTCCTGTCTGGGGACATAATCAACTTCATTATCATATACAGTGTTGCACTTCTTGTCATAAGCAGTCTCACATTGTTCCTGTATAAAAATAAACTATAATTATATCCAAAAAATTAAAACAGAAATTAAAGAATCTGTAAAGAATTTACTTAAAAAACTTTTAAATAAATTACAAAACAAAGAGTGTAGAATTTACCCCACAGACGTCAAAGACCTGGGTGTAATGTTAACCCCCTACCCTTCTAACTAACCCCATAAGAATTCTAAAAATTAATCCCTTTAAACAAATCTATTTTACCCCCCACGCCTTAAAACCTTTGATAGTTGTAAACCCCCAATGACAAATAACCAACATAATATAAATAACACAAAGTTTTAAACATAGTAAATAATCTTACTGTATATGAGGTGGAAGTTACGGGTTTCTGTACGGTTTGACACTTTTGAGTCGGCTCGTCCCAACACTTTTCCTCCCAGACTGTGCTGCAGGACGGGACACCTGCCATACACCCGCCAGCCGCCAGTAACAATGCACAGAGTACCTGAACAGGTATAATATATTTACAAGTGCTGCAGGAAGGGACACCTGCCATACACCCGCCAGCCGCCAGTAACAATGCACAGAGTACCTGAACAGGAATAATATATTTAAAAATATTGCAGGAAGTGTCACCTACCATACTCCCGCCAGCCGCCAGTAACAATGCACAGAGTACCTGAACAGGTATAATATATTTACAAGTGCTGCAGGCATAAACGTCAAAGCTTTTTATTTTAGGGGTGAGGGGGTAAATAGCGCGCGAATTGCGCAGAAATTTATTTTTACCCCCTAAAATTTTTACCCCTGGGTAAAATTTGCTTAGAGGGGGGGTAATTAACCCCTGAAATCCGTTGGCAGGGGTAAATTTAGTTTACCCCCCCCAAAATTTACCCCCGGGGTAAAATTTTTGGGGGGTATTTACCCCCCGAAAATTGTTTGGGAGAGGGGTAAATACCCTCTCCTAAATGGATGGGGGTGCCTACAGCACCGCCAAGGTAGGGGTAAATTTTAAATGGGGGGGCAAAATGAAAAAAATTTTAGGAGGCACCCCCAAAATCGTATGGGAGGGGTAATCGCCCCATACTCACGCCAATCGCCAGTAACAGAATACAGAGGACGTAAATGACTTATAATATAACAACTTCACGTAAACAAATATTCAACCAAAGTGAACTCAAATAATTTAAATCTAAAAAAAACTAGAAGACAATGTTAAGAAAAACAAGATATTAAAGTAATTAGTAATTGCACAAGTTAATAATTATTGCCAAATGCAAATAATTAAAAATATATACTAACAAATATAAGAGGTTAATATAAACTTAAAATGCAAGAAAGTTTTGTAAATATACTAAAGACAATTTAGCTTGACCTAAACAACAAAATTCCAATAATTAAATAAAAAACAATAAATAAATTTTACTATTTAATTAACTAACCTTCATGATAACGAATACAAGACTGTACTGATAAAATGATGTACGTTTCTCTCTTTTATAGCCATTCCAATCATTATAATGTAAACAAACATAAAACAAGATGAACTGAATTTAGTTTCCGAAAGTGTGCGTAGCTTCCGCGTCCTATCTCAATATTTGCTACTAGCTAAAAAAGCTTCAAACTTCAAAAAAAGTCTAAATTTGAAAAATTAAAATTTTTGAATGTATAATGTATAAATCGTTTATACATTAAATCGCTTTTCCATTTGACCGGAGTCGCTGAAAATAGGGTCTGCAATAATTGGGTTATCTGCTGTACACTTTAGGAAACTAGGGCTCGAATATGAAATTTATTTCAGCTGATCTAAAACAAAGTCGATTTCTCTAACCCTAGAATGACAGCACTACAGCAACTGGTTTAGAGCCTAAATTTACTGTCATACTATCACATAAAAAAAACATCAGGACTAATAAATAATTAAAATTATAGAAAACAATCCAAATTAAATTTTTTTAAAAATGTTTTATTTCTTTTTTTTATATTATAAAAAGTACAATTTTTTTTGCTAAATTTAGTCCTATTTATGTATTTGTATAATTTTTAAAAAATCATATTTGACTAGTCGATAATTCTTAGAGGGTTTTAATAATTCGTCCTTTTATTATTCAGTGCCTATTTTTTTTTTAGAAGAATTGACCTTTCTCCCCTCTCCAAACTTAGCATAAAATCTTTTCTGGATATATGCAATGTTTTCTATCTTAAAATTGTTTTGGAACGTAAATACAAGTCGTTTACGGGATTATCCAGCTACCAAATATGTAGTGATACTATTATTGCCTTCATGTCAAAGAAATCATTTAGTTTCGACTAAGAGGAGATGGGAGTTAACACCCACAACCCCCTACCCGGATTTTTTTGGATTGGAAGGGATTTTTTCGTAGACATATCTTTAAGGGGTACAAGCACCGCCCCCCCTCCTCCTAATAAAAAAAAGTAACGTAGCCCATAATCTACCATGGACCTTTCTAAAATTGTTGAACTTCGGTCAAGCAGTTTTTAAGATCTTACTCTAAAAATAGTCTTATTTACATTCAGCTTTTTTATATTATACGATTTTAAAACGCTGTTTGTCTATGATTTGTTAAACTTACTTTATCAAATCAAAGTTTCTCTACTGTTCTACATATTGGTCCGTGCGTCTGTCCGTTACGTAAATAATAATAAATAATTAGGCATGCTAATTTGAAATCAGTTTTTTTGTATTTCTAACTTTGCATGACGATTCTTGTGAAATAAGGTACAGTATATGTAGAAGCGTAGCAACTCTATAATTATAATAATAAACTCGCACGTCCATCATTTGAGATAAATCGATGTTTGTTAACCACTTTGACACCAAATTATTATCGTATAATCTAAATTCTTTCATTCCTAGGACATCTAACTATAACAGAAATCACCATGCCAAGTTAAAAAGGATGGGACAACTCTAACGTGTGTAAATTAACTAAAAGAATTAAACGTTACGATCTTTCGGACCTATCTTTATTATAAACAAGGATGACAACATCCATAAAAGCTAAGCTCTGAAACGGTATGACAGACGAACATTAACTCTTGTAGAGTGTCAGAACTGAATATACAAAATATGGAAATATAAGGTTTGACAAAATTATATGTATATTTGCTGCAAAACTTCTTAAATACAGAATACTGTTTAAGGACATACTGAAATTTTTAAGGACTTGATTATAGAGATGCTTCGCTTATAAGATTGTACCTTATTGTAATTGGAATCTGTACTCTAAAAATCAGATTAATCGGATGATTATGTCACATAAAAAATGTTGTTAAAACAGTTAAAAATCAACATTTTAAAAATGGACGTACGGACATTCTGGTAACGATTATAGAGCTGCTACTCTTTTTAAATCATACCTATCTACTACAGGAATCATCATGCCAAGTTGATATGACAATTCTAATATGTGTAAATTAACTGAAAGAACTAATGGTTACTGTCGGACTGATCCTAATTAAAGAAAAGATTCACTTTTAAAAATAGCAGTGAGTCCAAGAACTAAATAATATTACTTAAATGAAAACGAACTCTGCCTTTAGTAACTTCTAAATATTAATGAAGAAGGAGATATTTTTAAGCGACATTGTCCTATACCTCGCTGTAATATATAGAGCTAACTATCGAAGCAGAACATTTTATATAGTAATAAAATAAAATTTGATTTCATTGAAAAAAGTTTCTCTTTAGCAAGACATAGATAATTACTAGCAAAAGAAAACAATAAAGCAGATCAGTGTGTGTATGATTGTCAAATAAGATCTCAGAACGGCTGGGAATATTAGTCTCCTATTGAAGAGAAGCTTAGTATTGGTATATGACAGGCTTTAAGCTATTTTGTGCACAGCAAAGATTAATTTTCTTCTCAAACAGAACTTAATCGTGAGGGATGAAACTACACGTGGCTGGGGGCGAAGCTTTTTACCAAGTGATTTTAAAATTCGTTTTTCTTTTCGTGACAAAAATGGGATCAACTGCAGTTCACGGTAAAATATTCCTGGTAACGAATATTTCCAAAAATCTATGAATTTTAAAGGATGCTAGCTGCCAAACAGCTGAACGTACATATCATACCCGTACACCATTTTAAGCGGCATATGAAGGCCTACAAATAATCTGGAAACGCAAAGATCCAATGCTGCGCAAGGAAAACTTAACTGAAGAAAAAACGCGTAAAATAGATCTTTTTCGTGCATTTCTCTGCACTGCGAGATAATTATGCATTATTGATTTATGGCTATTCCAGATTATTTGTAGGCCTTCTTATGCCGCTTAAAACAGTGTACGGGCATGATCTGTACGTTCAGCAGTTAGGCAGCTAGCAGCCTTTAAAATTTATAGATTTTTGGAAATATTCGTTACCAGGAATATTTTACCGTGAACTGCGGTTGATCCCAAAAATGCTCTGAACTTATTTTTTCTTCTCCGCTTATGGTGGACATAATTGTCCTTGTTTTTAAAATATGCTTATTAATCTCTATTCTTTCTCTTTTTATTCATATATTTTATTTTATTTGACGATTTTATTTTTTTCGGATATCAATATAAAAAAGCTAAATAATTTTAAAAATAGCCAAAAAAATATTTGAACAGTTTTTATGGTAAAATAACTAATATTCATTAAGCTTAGAGAAATTCTCAGATAGACGGCTGAATTTTTTGTGAAGATTCCCTATTTCAATTTACTTAGTTAGTTGCTCTGTTGGTCGTACTTCAAAAGTTTACAATTATGTTGTGTAGTTTTTATCCATTTGTCCAGCCACGAAATCCTTGAAATTTTTTTATAAATAAGAACCTTTTCTTTAATTGGAACACAAAATTCTGCTGTTTTGTTGGGGCAAAATAAAATTAGTATATTTGCGGAAATGGGACTACCTTTGTTTTACACGAGTCTTGTCACATGAGTAACTAACTAAGAGGAAATGGGACTACCTTTGTTTTACACGAGTCTGTCCACATGAGTAACTAACTAAGAGGAAATGGGACTACCTTTTTTTACATGAGTCTGGTCACATCAGTAATTAACTAAAAGGAAATGGGACTACCTTTGTTGTACACGAGTCTGTCCACATGAGTAACTAACTAAGAGGAAATGGGACTACCTTTGTTTTACACAAGTCTGGTCACATGAGTAACTAACTAAGAGGAAATGGGACTACCTTTGTTGTACACGAGTCTGTCCACATGAGTAACTAACTAAGAGGAAATGGGACTACCTTTGTTTTACACGAGTCTGTCCACATGAGTAACTAACTAAGAGGAAATGGTACTACCTTTGTTGTACACAAGTCTGGTCACATGAGTAACTAACTAAGAGGAAATGGGACTACCTTTGTTGTACACAAGTCTTGTGACATGAGTAACTAACAAAGAGGAAATGGGACTACCTTTGTTTTACACGAGTCTGTCCACATGAGTAACTAACAAAGAGGAATGTAAAGAAATGGGACTACCTTTGTTTTACATGAGTCGGTCATATGAGTAACTAACTAAGAGGATATGGGACTACCTTTGTTTTACACGGGTTTGTTCACATGAGTAACTAACAAAGAGAAAATGGAACTACCTTTGTTTTACATGGGTCTGTTTACATGAGGAACTAACAAAGAGAAAATAGGACTAAGTTTGTTAAATTGGTTTACTCCCTTTTGTTCACATGAGTAACTAACTAAGAGGAAATGGGACTACCTTTGTTTTACATGAGTCTGGTCACATGAGTAACTAACTAAGAGGAAATGGGACTACCTTTGTTGTACACAAGTCTTGTGACATGAGTAACTAACTAAGAGGAAATGGGACTACCTTTGTTTTACACGAGTCTTTCCACATGAGTAACTAACTAAGAGGAAATGGGACTACCTTTGTTTTACACGAGTCTGTCCACATGAGTAACTAACTAAGAGGAAATGGGACTATTTTTGTTTTACATGAGTCTGTTCACTTGAGTAACTAACTAAGAGGAAATGGGACTACCTTTGTTTTACACGAGTCTTTCCACATGAGTAAATATCTAAGAGGAAATGGGACTACCTTTGTTTTACATGAGTATGATCACTTGAGTAACAACATAAACAGAAATAGGGCTATCTTTGTTCTACATGAGTCTGTTCACATGAGTAACTTACTAGGAGGAAGTGGGACTATGAGCATGAATTTTCAGCTGGCTAATAACTGATCTGATCTGAATATATCACCTTTTCTTTTTTGATTGTGACGTAACTCCGAGTTCTCTGAATATATCAGGTATCATTATTATTTTTATTGGTTTTCTTCATATTTCATATGGACCTCAAACTAAATTCTAAAAAAAACGTATATTTATGCTAAAGTTAGGTTAGCTCAAGTAAATGTTGGAAGAAACCTGCATGGTATTACCTCTTATGGATAATGATATCCATATAAGCAATCTAAATTGACTACAAATTTTCCCCTGTCAATATATCCACATATTCTATATCCATTGTCATTTAAACTCTTTTTTATTTATCAATGGTCCAGACAAAATTTCACCTAAGAGTTGAACTGCTGTGTCAACATTGTTTGCTTATTAGGGAGGGAGGGGACATTGGGCTGTTTATTACACTAGTCCCCAAAGTTTCCTTATTCGTTGACTTATCTATTTAGCCTTTGCATATTGCACCTGTTATTTTGTTTAAGATTAATTTATAAAAGAATTCTAGGGCCATTGTCTTATCCCTTAGGATCCCTGATTATTTCTACTCTTTCTTATTACTCCATGGTCCAGGCAAAATTTCACCTAAGGGTGGAACTGTTGTGAGTGTGACCAACATTTTTTTTATGAAGCAATGCTATTCTACAATGCAGAGAGTTAAAGCGATAAGACAATGGCGTATAAATTGATGTACATCCCAATGAGGACACACAAAATTGTCACTTTTGTA
This sequence comes from Acartia tonsa, assembly GCF_053477335.1. Taxonomy (NCBI): domain Eukaryota; kingdom Metazoa; phylum Arthropoda; class Copepoda; order Calanoida; family Acartiidae; genus Acartia; species Acartia tonsa. The sequence continues at coordinate 38,209,499 of NC_137269.1, read as the reverse complement.
GATTAGAATGAGTGGTTGTAACGTTTGAACACTCAACTTAGTTAACCAACCAATCAAAATTCAATAAAAGCCCCCAGAGTTGTTAAGCCAACGAATAAGAAAACGTAATTGTAAAACTTTCGGGACTAGTGTAATAAACAGCCCATTGTCCCCTTCTCTGTCTGTCTACAATGACCCTATGTACTTCTTTACGTCTCAATGACACAGTGTCTATATTACAGTCGTGAAGAGGATGGGGACAATTAGCAGCTTCTACCAATAACGAAATTAATTCAGAAAAAATCACGAAACTTATACGTGTCTTTCAGATATCGTTGGGGGGCAACACATCGTAAAATTGACGACCTCTCCATTTGCCCCCCAAATATTTTTTTAGATTTATTTCGCATGTTGGTTATACCTTATTTCTAGACAATTAGGCATTTTCTGAAAAAATTGCAGTTTAGATTTAGGTCTTGAAGGTTTTAGACCTCTAAATCAATTAATTTGCAAAATTTAATAGATCTTAGATGTGAGATTTAAAATAATATAATCATTATTTCTAGTATTCATTCGAATCCGGTGGATAGGAACCGGTTCTCATCCATACGAAAAAACTATGTCTGGCATCGTATTATATCCAGCTTTCTACGAATATAAAAATGTACAATAATGATATTAAAACCAATTTTTTTAGCCCGTGCCTTCGGCACCTCGGGGTTAACAAAACTGGTTTTATTCTTATAATTGTACATTCTATATCCGCGAAAAGCCGTTTATAATACGATGCGAGAAATAACTATTACCGTTGCCATTCCTTCTCTAAGAAAAAAGTGCTTTACCCGGCTGCAGGTCAACTATACAAATTTCTTGTGAAGGTTCCCCTGATAAATAAGCTTAACTAATTTGTCTATACGTTTACTCTTAATGTTTAGGGTAAAATAATTTCTCAAGTTGCAAAGAGTTCCTTTTCATAATTTGATAATTTTTCATTTTTTCAATGTTTTCAAAATGGCTTAAAACCACCACAGGAACAGCGTACACATTCCCTAATGAATTGAGCCTTATCAGTTCAGCTTAAGATAGACAAACGAACGGACAGACATCGTTCTACTTTATTTTACAGACATAAAATATAATTATTATATGAGTAGCTTCGCTACTAAAAACTTAGAGTCATGGAATAGTTATTTCTTTCATCGTATTATAAACCGCTTTCCGCGGATATAAAATGTACAATTATAAGAATAAAACCAGTTTTTTATAGCTCCGAGGTGCCGAAGGCACGGGCTAAAAAACTGGTTTTAATCTTGTGATTGTACATTTTTATATTCGTAGAAAGCTGGATATAATACGATGCTAGACATAGTTTTTTCGTATGGATGAGAACCGGTTCCTATGCACCGGATTCGAATGAATACGAAAAAAACTAAGACTAATTGATAAAAGGGAGGGGGTGACATTGAACTGTAAATTAGAATGGTACCCAAAGTTTTATACCTACGTTATCTTATTTGCTTTCTCAAATTCCAAACTTTTAGTGTCTAAACTTTTTAACCATTAATTTTATTCTAGAAAAGGGGTAGTTTTATTTATCATAATTGGGGTTGTCTATCAATTTATCATCCATTGTCTTATCACTTAAGAACCCTGCTAATTGATAAATTAACTCTAATTAAATTAGTAAATAAATGAGATACACAAGTAAAAATTTTGCTGCATTATTCCCAGGTGATTTGGTCAGGTTTAGGGGAATAGATATAGTACATCTAAATAGATGCTCAAATCTACACATTAATCTATCCTTATACTAAAATAACAGGATGTTTGTCTGTGTGTCTGTACCGAAGGATCTTGCTAACCGCTGAACCGATCGGGTTCTCCTTGACAGGGTAGATTCTCATGGTTTCTGGGAAGGTTTATAACTATTTTATGGGAGGGTACAACCAACCTCCTAAAAGAAATGACAAAAAAATCGAAAATTTAAAAAATATATGGAAGACTTCAACGTAACATAAAGAGGTATCGTAACATAAAGAAGTAACGTAGAGACTTTAACAAACTAAAACATCTAAAGTGCCACTAGAGGCCTCTTGGGGGCGTAGCCGCTAGTCCTATTATATAAAGCAGTAAGTTTTTTTTGTCTGTAGCGAAGAATCTCGCTAACCGCTGAACCGAAATGGCTCTCTTTCACATTGAAGCTTCTTATAGGTCCAGGGAAGGTTTTTAACTATTTTTGAGGATGATATCTGCACTCTCCCAATAGAGGCACACTCCTTAAATTAAAAAAATACTTAAATTGAAAATGGTGGTGTGAACTTTCCCCTCCCCACCCTAAAATCTCCTAGAGGCTTCTGGGAAGCGTAACCGCTAGTCAAATATAAAGAGGAAATTCTAGCAGGAAATCACATTTGTTTATTATTTGTTCCATTCAATTTATTATAATACGAGCGACGAAATTTTTTTCGATGATATGATTTCCCTAAAGCTCAATACGCGCGGCACTCAGATAGTGTTGAGAATACCCCCATAAATAATAATTGTTTTTTTGGAGGAGAAAGACGTGTCTAATCCCCACCAAAAACTTTTATATTATCAAAAGTAAAGCTTAATTGGTCTAGCAGTTAGCGTGATCTTAAGCTTGTAACGAAAGCACTTATGGAAATTTTTCTACTTAGTGTAGACTAAATCACTTAACATGTTTTTTCTTTAAATTTTCCATAACAGTTTTTTGCGGGAGGTCAATCATCCCCATTTCAGTTTTAAAATGAATATTTTTGGAGGGGGTTTTCTGGGGGCGATTTCTTAAGGGCAAGTGGTGTTACACTCCTCCCAAAATAGTTATAAACCTTCCATAGACATTTAAGAAGCTACCCTGAAAAGGAGAACCGTGTCGGTTCAGCGAACACATAGACTGATTCTTTTCCCTTATTATAAGGATTATAATTTTTTTAAGAACATCACGAAACCTTGTAAGAATATAACTCTTACTTTTAGTATGGCTAGGAATCAAAGCAACTTTTATTAGCAGAGCTCTTAAGGGTTAATACAACGGACGATAAGTTGAAATACGTATCCATTGATGATAAACATAATTACCACTTCTGTAGATTTGTTGAAAAGTTTAGATATCAACTTCTGAAAATTCAATAAAAGTACCCATTGTTTTTTAAACGTAGAAAGAAATCTTTGGGTACCAGTTTGAGTTGCAATCCACTTTTAGCTACGCTACTTTTTAACATAAATATCCTTATTTTGTAGAAAAAAATACAAAAAAAATAATTGAAAAAGAATTTATTTTCATATTAAACATAATAGGTAATCATGGTAAAAAATGAACTTTACACACTAACAATATCTAACTATTTACATTTTACAACTAAAAACAATCATTTTATATTAAAAATATATCAAAATACGACTTTTTTTTATTTATATTACTTAAGGCATCCAAAAAGTATAATAATATCAATTTTTATTATGTTTTGGATATGACTAGAAAAATTATAAATTAAAGCAATTTTTAAACAAATTTATCATTTTTATTTATTTATTAATTAAAGACTAAATATTTATTTTTTAAGCTGCTCATAACGTTTTATGTTCTAATAAAAATAATAAGATGTCTACTGTCTGTCTGTTTTTATTATAAGATCTCTTTAACCGCTAGATTGAAGTTGGATATAGGATTTGATCAGGTTTTAATCTATTTTAGAGAAAGTTTTATAAACACTTAAAAGAGAAAAAGACACTTTAAAAATCCCCCAACAAAAAAAAATAAAGTTTTTTCGGTTTAAATTTAATTAAGCCTTTATTTACTAAGGTTTTAATTAGCAAAGTTACTACAAAAAAAACTTGGGGTTAAAAAACTGCTTGTCGGCTAAAGTTTTGTGTGTGTTTGAGTCTGTGTGTGTGATTATTTATGTGTGTGTGTGTGTTTGAGTCTGTGTGTGTGTTTATTTGTGTGTGTTTGAGTCTGTGTGTGTGTGTGTGTGTGTGTGTGTTTATTTGTGTGTGTGTGTTTGAGTCTGTGTGTGTGTTTATTTGTGTGTGTTTGAGTCTGTGTGTGTGTGTGTCTGTTTGTGTGTGTTTGAGTCTGTGTGTGTTTGAGTCTGTGTGTTTGTGTGTTTGAGTCTGTGTGTTTGTGGGTGTTTGAGTCTGTGTGTGTGTTTATTTATGTGTGTTTGAGTCTGTGTGTTTGTGTGTGTTTGAGTCTGTGTGTGTTTGAGTCTGTGTGTGTGTGTGTGTGTTTGAGTCTGTGTGTGTGTGTTTGAGTCTGTGTGTGTGTGTTTGAGTCTGTGTGTGTGTGTTTGAGTCTGTGTGTGTGTGTGTGTTTGAGTCTGTGTGTGTGTGTTTGAGTCTGTGTGTGTGTGTTTATTTGTGTGTTTGAGTCTGTGTGTGTGTGTTTATTTGTGTGTGTTTGAGTCTGTGTGTGTGTGTTTATTTGTGTGTGTTTGAGTCTGTGTGTGTGTGTATGTGTAATATTAAGAGGTTATAAGTCAATAGCTATAAAACCATGGGGGGAAGGTGAAAATTTAAATTACAATTCATACCTTATTTCAAAATAGATAGATAAATACATTTTTAAAAAAAAGAGGGTAGCTACTCTACGACTTATATAAGATTGTCCGTTCGTCCCTAATAGTTATATTGCCTATAATATAGCAGCTTTAAAAATAAACTTCTAAAAACATATACATAAAAAAAAACATTAAAAATATCATTACTTCAGTCGATATTTAAGTATTAAAAAAGACATATTTTATGTTAAAAAAAAGAAAAAATTATTTTAAAATCATAAATTGGAAGATTTATAAGCAGAAACGACAAGTAGTACAAATTATAAAAGCTTAAAAATAAACAAAACATATTAATAATAAAATTAGGTATTTGAGATCAACATTTTTAAATTAAAATGTTTCAAAAAATCAAAATAATTTTGACTTTTTCAAAAATTATCAAAAAGAAATGCCATTATAAGATGTTAATTATAAGAAAAATGATTGCTTTTATTTACAAAAAAAATTATCAAAAATGACACTAAAAAATAAGCAACCACTTTTTAACTTTGGATTTTGTTGAAAGACAATTCTTAATATTAATTATTAATATTATTATTATACATACAAAATAAATTAAAATAATAACATAAAGCATAAGTTAATAATACAACATTGTTTAAATTACAAAAAAATTAATTCAAAGATGTTTTTCTAAATAAAAAAATTTAAAAAACCGGAAGAATAAAAATTTCTGGAATATGACTAAAAATAAAAGGATCGCGATAAACCATCTCTTTTTTCAACAGTGTTCCCCTAATGTAGCAAATACTCAAAATTTCCAATTCTGTTCATTAAAATTAGTGGTTGAACACTCAACTTAACTAACCAACCAAACTAAATTTTACTTAAGTCCCCAAAGTTGTTAAGCCAAAGAATAAGAAAATATTATTATAAAACTTTGGGGATAAGTGTAATAAACAGCCAATTGTCCCATCTGGGTTTTTGTGCCTAATTATCGAGTAATTGGGCTACGGCAAATTTCACTTGCTACATTGAGGGGACACTATTAAGATAAAAATCTTTTATGTTTATAATAGCTCAGCATGCGATCATTGTTCACTATTTCACTTCACTTGGATAATGGATATAAAATTACTTGGATACTGCATCAGATTTGCGCCTACTTTGATAAAATGATACTACCAGCTGGCAAATATAATGATACCCCCTCCCATAACCTGACTAATACCTGATGACGAATACCAACAACCTAAAATGAGTACAAAATTTCCTCTGTGTACAATATCCATGTATTTTATATCCATCACTTTCAAACACTATACCACAAGTCGCGCCACAATTGAAGAAAAATATCTATTAGAGTTTTCTCTAAAAAAGCACATTTTCACAAAATTCTAATAAAACTAAGTAGATATATGCAAGTCACAAATAGGTATTGCTGTAGTTGGGTATACTTGTCTTTCAAGAACTTTTAAACAAATTGAAATTAAAGTAAAATTGCAATTTTGGTTTTAATTGGTTGAAAACATCAGACTTTTTATCTCATAATAGGGGGGGGGGGGGTTATTTTTAAAAACTCCGCAAAAATTGGACTGTGAAGCCCCTGATCCCGGGCCGGAAAGGCGAGTGTGACATAAAGCCAGGTTCTACACCCATCCCTTAACTTTAATAAAACAGAACTCCCCTTAAGAGTCTTATACTTTCAATACTTCTTTATATGTATTTATCATATTCAAAAGCAATTTGGTTTGTGAGGGAGAGAGAGAGAGAAAGTGAGGGAGTTGGGGTTCATATGTCCTTGCCACTTACACACACACACACACACACACACACACACACACAGAAAAAGCTAATCTTTGAACCCTGAAATAAACAAAGGGTATTTTATATATATGTGAAACATATATATTATTCTATACTATTTATGCTTTTTCTTCACGTATCAGAATTGTTTTATCTTTAGCGAAAATTGTACAATCTTTATGTGAGTATCTTAAGAATTTTTGTCTCAAATATAAATAAATTTAGGATTTTTTCTTAAAACTAAGTGATGCCCTTTAATGATTTGATCCAAATGGCTTAAAACCTGTATTTAATAAATGTTAACCCTCATGAAAATTAGAGCCGTTTTAGAGATTTTATTGAAAAACACAAAGCTTTAGTACACGCATAGAATTTGTATTTTCTTTGTCTAATTTGAATATGTGCTAAATGCTAAAGTTAAATGTAACCATATATATGTATAGGTGTGTGTGTGTGTGTATGTGTGTGTGTGTGTGTGTGTGTGAGTGCATGACAACTATAAGGGTTAAAATGTTCCTAAAATGTAGCCTAAACTAAGAAGCCTTAAAAATAACACAGCTTTTTATATTTGCAATTTGTTGCAGTGTAAAAAAATCGTAGTTTTCTTACATAAAGTAGTAGGTTTTTTAAATTTTCCTATAAGATCTCGCTTACAACTAACCCAATTGAGATAATATAGACAAAACTATAATTTGATTTGACAATTTTGTTATTTATAAAAAAAGTTATTCTCAGTTTTAGGGTAGAAAACGATAAAATTTTGAAATGACAAATTGGTTAATTTTAAAGAACTTTTAGAATTTGGTTTAGAAAAGCCTCTCTCTATACATACATGAACACTGAACAGAGATAGATAGATATATGAGAAGATAGATGGATATATAGATAGTCACGTTCAAGCATATATAATATAGAGAGAGAGAGAGATAGAAAGAAAGAGAGGGAGATAGAGAGAGATATGGAAAGAAAGGGAAAGATGGAAGGGAGGTACATATCCTTGATTGAGAGAGAGAAAGTAAAGGAAGGAAAGAGAGAAATGGAGTGAGAGAGAGAGAAGGGGGAGAGAGAGAGAGAGTTTGCAATGGTTTGCGAATTTGAGTGTGTGTGTGTGTTCATCTGTGTGCGCGTTTCTTTAAGTTATTCTGAGCGCGCGAGGGCACAAACACGCTCACACACACTCACATATACAAAACTTTGAACTTTGTAGACAAAGCACACTAAAACCAGCACACACAAACACACACACACACATACACAGAAAAATGACACACACTGAGCTGATTAAACTGTTGCTTAAAAGATTTTTTTCCAGAAAATAAATTTTAAATCGCGAAACTTAACATAAAAAGACTTAAATAACACAAAGTGATAAAACCATCACATTTTTTGGTTATTATTGATATGATTTTATTATGTTTTTTTATATAATTCTGACTTTTAGAACTGTAGGACTTTGTTTTGCTTTGTATTGAGTAATTCACTAGGATTTTTGTGTATTTTTTATATTTACACTGTAAAAATTGAAAATATTGTCACTTTTAGATAACAATCTATTTTTAAAATTCACTATTATATAAATGTTTACACCGCATATCAAACTATGCACAACTGCACCGATCATAGATGCGCTAGAATATCAACTTCCGGCGTAGAGCATGTTGAGGAGGTGTTGTGGCGGTCAACCGTGGCCGACACTGTCACAACCACACCACCGCTCAACTCACCCTCCTCCTCTTTCTGCACAATGGTCACGTCGTCCTTTTTCATGTGTTTGCCCGGGCTGCCGTGACCGTCCTTCAGCTTGCTGTGCTCGCTGTCAAATTGATTTTGAATGTTGGCGATGTATTGGTTCGTTTCTTTGCCGTCTTTGTCTTGTTGGATAATAATGCTAGCTTTATGCATATTGTGATGGCGGACGGGTAAATTACTGCTGTGCAGCACGGGAACAACGCTGGCGTGTTCCAGCGCCGCGCTGTGGCCAATATCATCGCCGCCCATCCCGCTCACCACATCAACAACGGCGATCTTGCCGTCCAGATGGTGGTTGGCGGAGCTCACGGTCGGATCTTCGGCGATTGTCTGTGCGCTGAGGTAGCTGAGTTGACTGCTGTGTCGGGCGTGGTGTATCATGGCGGGGTGGTGGTGGATCCCGTGATGGCCGCTGGACGGATCGCTGGCGCGTGACCGATAGCTGGGCGGTCGGGAGACGTCAGGGAGCGGCGGCATCAAACCGCGGCCCCGATAAGCTGGCGGAGGGCTGACTACGCCGCCTGGAGGATGCGGCAATCCAGAGGTTTGTTGGCTTGCATTTCCGGCGGTGCCACGATCCATGAGCAAGAGTCGCAGCCGGTATTCTTGCATGCTGGCCTGATAGGATGGGGGCGGCGGCCGGTATTGGAATTCACTATACAACATTCCCGCATAGGGGTGATGCGCCCCAGTGCCGTTTGTGTTACCGCCGCGTGGAAAAGGAATGCCGCGCGCCGGCAAAAACCGACTATCACTTGCGCCGTTGGTCAGACCCGCGCCCAGTGCGCCACCGAGGCCGAACTCCGCGTGCGGATCGAGTCCCATCATGGCGCGGCAGGACGGCGCGTCGCGAGACGTCATCCGCCAGGCGATACCGGATACCGTTATTAATACCACTCCGACACCTAAAAAGAAAAAGAGGTTAAAAATAACAAATAATTTAGTTTATTATAAGCAAAACGAAAGAATTTTTTCCTATATGCTACCACTTTCATGACATTAAACTACATTTTTTAAAATCCGCCAATAAAGAATCAAGTTACTCAGATAAACCTAAGGATTTTCTCTTTTTAATTAACAGCTGCGCCCAATAGGATATATCTACTCTTGTCAAAAATTGCAGAGTATTATAAATGGTATAACAACATATGGCCTTATAAACCAATCTTTATTTTATAACCCTTTCTTCTTAGGGTTAGGATGGGGATATATTAAATTTACATCCCCCCCCCCCAAAAAAAAAAAATGAAAGGGGGGTGGGGAGAGTGTTTATGTATTAAAACCCTTTTAAATATAATAAAATGTTATGTTTTTATATATTTTATAGATCTTTTATTCTTTTATTCTAATTTTGGTTATAGATTGTAAATAAAAATAAAGCAGTTTGGTTTTCTACTTCCTAAAAATTCTATTATTAGGGTAAAAAAACTATTGCTGACTTTCTTCCTGTTTACTATCCAGTAAAAAATGTTTTTCATATAAAGCGAATATTTTCTTTTACAAATATTTTAATCAAAACAAAATAATATATCTAATTATTAATGAAGAAAATTTTACTGAATTTATCTAGTATTATAGTTTCATGTTAGTTTTTTTTTTAAATCAAACCCAGTCATGCTGTCGACTTGATTTATTTCACTAGTTATGAAAATACTATTTTGCTTAACACTATCTATAATACAAAGTAGAACACTGTCTGTCTCTTCGTCTGAATAAGTATTTTAAAGGCAAACTTAGGGATCTTAAGGGGTGATACATTGATGTATATCCCAAATCACATTAAACACAATTATCCCTTTTGAAGATCAAAATAATGGTGGAAAAATTTAAACACTGAAGGTTTGTACAACCAAGAACAGTCCCCTAAGTTATTAGCCAACGAATGAGAAACAATGTTTGATTTAACTTTGGGGACTTGGACAATTTACAATCCAATGTGCCCTCCGTCTCTGGGCATACCTAACAGTATCGCATCGCATACCTTTCTAAACCATATACCATTTAATTCTTATAACCAAGATTACACTTATATAATACTTAAAATATTACAAAATGCCTTTGGTAGCAAAATTTGTTTTTTAAATGAAAAACTAACTTTATTTAACTGTAGAAGTAAAGTATAAACATCATTATAAGTTTTAAGTAGTCATTAAAAAAGACATATCAAAATAAAACTAACATTTCTAAAATTTTATCACAAGGCATAATATCAATATTAATTCAGCTGCCATATAATATTAAGTACCTTTAGTTTTAAAGAACAGATAACTAACAATAAATTCTGTTTAATAAAGTTTCGACTGTGAATATACAGTTCTACCAACGTATTTACCCTACTTATAAAGTAGGTCCGCTACTATAAAAGGCATAGAGCCACTAGCTAGATTCTGACACACACATATATAGATTTAAGCAGCAAAAACGACACTAACTGTTTTAAGAATATAAAAACATCTTTGTACACAAAAAAAGGGCAAGGATACTGGGATCTTCAGGGATAAGACAATGGGCGATACAATGATGTACAACCTGTATCACAATAAACAAAATTACCCCTTCTGTGATCATAATATCTCATTTTTTAACGACCATTGAAAATCTGTTCTATAACTGACGTTGTTCGTCTGTCCATCCATGATATTTATTGTTGGATGTTGTCATCCTTGTTCGTTATCTAATATCTATATACAATGTAGAACGATGTCTGTCCGTCTGTCTGTCCGTCCGTCTGTCTGTCTGTCCGTCCCTTAAGATCTCGGTAACCACTGAACCGATCGGATTCTACTCTTCAGGGAATATACCTACTGGTCCTGTGGTGGTTTTAGGCTATTTTCTTGGGGGGTGGGACACCCCCAACCCCCCCAAAAACAAAAAATCCCCCCATTTTTTTTTGTAGGGGATTTCCTTGGTCCTTTTACGTATTTCGCCCAAATTTTTTTTTTCACCTCTTGGGGCAAAGCCCCTAAAAGGCTAGGGGCGAAGCCGCTAGTGTTTTTAATATTATTAGTGCCTTTGTCTACAAGTGTTGCCTATAAAATGGCCTAGGAACAAAAACAGGAAATAAGAAAAAGTACGTCTTACATAACATAACCAAAATTGGGCACTTATTTTTTGTACATTTTTACAAACATCATTTAATATGCTCTTTTAAAATTCTTGTACTTGTTACTGCTGTGCTGGTTATTGACATAATCGTAGATTTTCTTGTACGAAATCATACATAATTGATTTAGTACGTTTTAAACAAAATGTATAATTTATTAGGTCTTTTTAATACCTTATTACTTTTAGGTATACGTGTATTATTCTTTTAGTTTGAAAATTGGACCTCCACTTTTTTAATTAAAAAAGATTTATTTAATGTTTAATAAAAATAGATTTCAACGAATGAATAGATGGATGAAATAAAGATAAATCTATTGATAGATAAGACAATAAGGGGGGGGGGGAGTTTTGACACATTTGCGTAAACCTGTCACCTAGGCTTTATCTTTGGACTGAGAGGATAGGTTATTTATGATAAAATCATGCTTATATGATGAATTTCACGAAGATTTAAGATTTTTAGATAGGCCTCCAGGTTCCGGAGCTTCAGGCCTCCAGGTGCTCTCTGTACAGGTAAAAATGAAATTCATCATATAAGAATGATTTTATCATTAATAACCTATCCTCTCAGTCCAAAGATAAAGCTTTTCAATAAGGCCTATCATGTAAGACGATTATGTAATATTTTTTTATATGTTAAACATTCCCGTCCGCTAAATAAAATCAGCAGAATTGCATATTATGACACAAATGATAATAATGTTTTCTTATTCGTTGGCTTAGCAAACTTGGGGACTTTTATTTAATTTCAATTGGTTGGTTCATAAAGTTGAGTGTTTAAACGTTTTAGCCACTAATTGTAATTTACAGAAGGGGTATTTAAGTGTATCATCATTGGGGAGGTACATCAATTTGTCGGCCATTGTCTTATCCCTTTAGATCCCTCATAATCCGCTCTTCCCTCATAATTTAATATCCCAGATTGTTTATTTTTGCAATTACGTCTTTATGCGATTCTAAAACACAATGAGTATGTGATTCTATGTGTAAGTAAATGCACACCTTTTATAAACCAATGGTACATATTCTTGAATAGTTATTTCTCGCATCGTATTATAAACGGCTTTCCGCGGATATAGAAAGTACAATTATGAGATTAAAACTAGTTTTTTTAGCCCCGAGGTGCCGGAGGCACCGGCTAAAATAACTGGTTTTAATCTTATGATTGTACATTTCTATATTCGTAGAAAGCTGGATATAAAACGATGCTAGACATAGTTTTTTCGTATGGATGAGAACCGGTTCCTATCCACCGGATTCGAATGAATACGATTAAATTGCGTTTTAGGTTGCGTAGCAACTTTGTATTTTTAGTAGTGTTGATACTCTATAGTTTTCTTTTTCGTCTGTCTGTCCGTCCGTCAGAATTATTATTTTCTCGGCTACTATTTTAGATATTTTTAAAGAAGATCTAGTACGAAACTGTCAGTCTGTCGGTCAGACTACAAAGACTATTTTCATGCAAAGGTTTCGTTTATTTATCCCTCTCTTTTTTCTTTTCATCTTCCTCTTTTTTATGACCTTTGAAAATCTGCTCTATAAGTCACTTTGTCTGATTGTCCAATGTCCATCAACAATTGTTTCTAGTTATGCCTTTTGTGGATGTTGTCATCCTTGTTTTCGTTTGAATTTTTGTATTAAACAAGTTAGCTTATTACATGGTAATATGCGTTTATAATCTGTACTAGCTTTTACTGGTATATGTCAATTTTAGCATCAAAAGTAACAAAGCAAAGAAATGCCTATCGGTCTCTTAAAATTAGGGTTGGGCCGGATATTGAAACTATCCGGCCGGATATTGAAACTATCCGGCCGGATATCCGGCCACACCGGATATCCGGCCCAACCCTACTTAAAATCTTTAAATTACTGATGGTAAATCATTTTCATGGAAGAATAATATTGGTTCTTAGCAAGTTTAAGTCTATTTTTTAAGTTTTATTTATCCTTATACTAAAGTAACAGGATGTTTGTCTGTCTGTCTGTCTGTGTGTACCGTAGGATCTCGCTAACCGCTGAACCGATCGGGTTCTCCTTAACAGGGTAGATTCTCATATGTCCTGGGAAGGTTTTTAACTATTTTGGGGGAGGGCAGTACCACCCTCCCAAAAGAAATGACAAAAAATTGAAAATTTTCTTAAAATCTGGGAGACTTCAACGTAACATTAAGAGGTATCCGTAACATAAAGAATTATCGTAAACTTTAACAAACAAAAACATTTAAAGTGCCACTAGAGGCCTCTAGGGGCGTAGCCGCTAGTATTTTATAAAGATAGATAATACAAAAATTAGATGGATAGTTAAAAGTATAATTGTGAGCGAAATAGATTTTAGGGCGGGCCATCTTTTAACCCCTCAAGGTCGCTTAACACTCGAATTAGGCTGGCAACACTTTTAAAACAGATCACAATTGTATAAGTAAATATATCAAAACCACTTTTTCTGTGTTTTTTTTGTTAGGGGTTGCTCTAACCCTGTGGGCCTTTACTTACTTAACCTTCAAAATCATCTTAATTCATAATGAAATTTATAGAAATATTTGATTGATGAAAATTGTTTTTGGACAGTCTAGAGGAAGACGGGTTATTGTCATGTATATTGTTCAGGGAAGGAGGGGATATGGACGATAAAATAACATACTATTATACTTGTGTGTGTGTTTGTACTGATGGATCTCGAAACCGCTCAACTGATATGGTTCTCCTTTACAATGTAGCTTTTCATATATCGTGGGAAGGTTTATAACTGTTTTGGGGAGGATACCACCAACCTCCAAAAAAGAATCACCCCCAAATTCTTTTTAAAAAATATTTGATATCCGTTGTCATATCCCCAAATTCCTGATATTTTCAGCACACAAGTGTTAAAATTATAATATAATAGCAGCTGTTCCTAAGTACAATACCTATAGTGTTGTGTCATTAATAAAGAAATAGAACGATAAATAAATCATACCCCCAAAGTGCAAAGTTTACAATTCTGCCTTTGGAAGTACTGTAATACCTAATAATACCTCTGGGGACGGTTGTTATAAACCTTTACAGGCGGTCTTAAAGCAATAATATCCCTACTACAGTAGACAATCAACCCTTTGATTGCAAGAACTTTGTCTAAAAGTCCTAAATGTTCATGGCAATAAATGCATTCCCTCCCTTTTTTTTAATGGTAAAACCACGCATCTGACATAGCTGCAGTATAGCCTATGTGACGCAGATTTAGGTGGAAGAAAGGATTGTTGATTATAAACTTATCCCTTAATCCCCACACCTCTTTACACATTTAATATTTGTAGAGCTAAAATCTAAATTTCTACCTTTAATTGTTGAATTTAACAAGGATAATTTTGGCAACAAGTAGTGCAGCAATACAAACATGTACCTCTTTATTTAATGTCATAAAGTCGATATAGACTATTTTTGATGCCGAATTAATATTGTAGATTGAAAAAGAACTATAATATACAGTATTGCGAAGACTGTGTAGATACTGTAGAGTCTAGACTGTGTAGATACTGTAGAGTCTAGACTGTGTAGATACTGTAGAGTCTAGACTATGTATATACTATAGAGTCTAGACTATGTAGCTACTGTAGAGTCTAGACTGTGTAGTTACTGTATAGTCTAGACTGTGTAGATACTATAGAGTCTAGACTGTGTAGATACTATAGAGTCTAAACTGTGTAGATACTGAAGAGACTAGACTGTGTAGTTTCTGTAGAGTCTAGACTGTGTATATACTTTAGAGCCTAGGCTATGTATATACTATAGAGTCTAGAGTATGTAGCTACTGTAGAGTCTAGACTGTGTAGTTACTGTATAGTCTAGACTGTGTAGATACTATAGAGTCTAGACTGTGTAGATATTATAGAGTCTAGACTGTGTAGATACTGTAGAGTCTAGACTGTGTAGACACTATAGAGTCTAGACTGTGTAGATACAATAGAGTCTAGACTATGTATATACTATAGAGTCTAGAGTATGTAGCTACTATAGAGTCTAGACTGTATAATTACTGTAGAGTCTAGACTGTGTAGATACTGTAGTCTAGACTGTGTAGATACTGTAGAGTCTAGACTGTGTAGATACTGTAGAGTCTAGACTGTGTAGATATTGTAGTCTAGACTGTGTAGATACTGTAGTCTAGACTGTGTAGATACTGTAGAGTCTTGACTGTTTAGATACTGTAGAGTCTAGACTGTGTAAATACTGTAGAGTTTAGACTGTGTAGGCTATGTAAATTCTAGACTGTGAAGATACTACAGAGTCTAGACTGTGTAGTTTCCGACGGACGGACAAATGCAATTAATGTAACATGAAGTAGCTTCGCTATTAAAATTTAGGTTAAATAAACATTTTAACATTTAAAGGTGGGAGGGAGGCAAAATAAACACTAAATTTTCTATCTTTCTATCTTAAATAAACACTGCCTTCCTATCTACCTATATACCAAGCTCTTATTTGATGTCCAAATGTAATTGGTTTTAAAATCACATTTTACCATAGCCCCGTGGCAATATATACTGACGGACGGACTGACAAAGTGAATTATAGGAGAAAATTCGCTATTAAAAACATTATTACAAGGAGGGAGGGGGAGGATAAAACCTATCATTGGGGTTTGTTTAAACTAATATTATTGTTATTAAAAAGGTAATCTATTTTTCATCCACTTATTTTCAACCCGTAAAGAAAATCCATGTTTACCATTTCCATAATTATTTTATGTTAAATTTTTGAAATCTAATAATAAACAATAAAAATAAAAATACATTTTAAGAAGCTAACTTTATTTTACTAACATTTTAAATAAGCCTGAATTTAAGAAGGTACTTTTACGGAAATGCAATAAAGCTAAAAATGTACCTAGGGAAACTAATGGTGTTTTAACTAGGTTAATTAAGTTTATAAGTAGCGCAGCAATTACAAACTTATTTAGAATTAAGATTATAATGTATTTATAGTCCAATAATCATATGAATAGGAAAATATGTCATGTAGAAATTGTTGTTAACAAGTCATTTAAAAAAAACATACTTTTGATGTACATACATACGGAATTTCTGGTAATGATTTTAGAATTGCAACTCTTTTAAGTTGTATCTAACTGTTGAAGGAATCATCATGCTAAGTTAGAAATTTAGAGGACAATTCTAATATGCATTAAGAGCTACCCGTCCAATGTACAAACGGACAAGTAAAAATTACGGAGTAGAATCGTGACTAATATAAAAAATCATGAAGAAGGGAAATTAATTTCCCTATCAAAAATAAATTACATGGCTTCGATCCAAAGTCCCATGGGACGGGAGCAGGGATATAAAGGGATATGACGATGGCCGATAAATTGATGTATATCCCCATTGATGATACACATAATTACCCCTTCTGTAGATTACATTTAGTGGTTAAAACGTTTGGACACTCAACTAAATTCGTCTGAGTTGAATTATGATTGGTTTTTACAAAGTACCAGTCTATACTTTGCCACCAATAACAATTAATCTACATAAGAGGTAAATTTGTTTATCATAATTGGAGGGCTTAAATCTTTAATCTCTTAAAAACTTTGATAAAAATTGAAAAATTATCAAAATCGTTAAAAAACAAGAATAATACGAAAAGTATAAAAATAAAATTGATTTATATTATCTTAAAACAATTATGAAAAATGTATAAGAAATCAGGGATCATAAGAGATAAGACAATGAACGATGAATTAATGTATATCTCTACTATAGATGAAAGACAAGATTCCCCTTTTGTAAGTTTTTACACTGATAATTTGAACCAACCAATCAAAATTGTATGCCAGCCACCACTGTTTAGCCAACGAATTAAGGAACGTAAAAACTTTGGATACAAGTATAATAATAGTGACCATTGTACCCTCCTTCCCTGATAAGAACTATATACTACATATAGACCGACAGTTATATTTAACAACAATATCGAAGATAATTTATTAAAATTGCTCGAAAAAGCATAGCAACTCTAAAATTTGCTATGTCCGATTAGTCCAAAGAAAATTGTAGTCTTCGTATAAGTCATTTATAATAAAAAAAATAGTTTTTCGTGATATTATTTTGAGTCATTCCCTTGAGGGGTTAGGGCTCCCCCCCCCCCCCCCGAGATGCTGAAAACACTTTAAAAATTAAAAAAGGAGTTTTACCGCCTAAATTGATTGCTATCCAATGTAAGATGTCATCCTTGTTAATATAAATATTTTAGATGTATTTTATTAAAATTGTTTGGGAATTTAACTGTCCAAACTATTATTTAATACTGATTAATATTAAGTAAGATATTAGATAGATAGATCAATTAATTATAGTACATAGATAGCAGGGTTCGGAAGCCGCGCCTCAGCCGCGCATAAGCCTCAGTATTAAACCTGCTTGTGAGCAGAAAATGAAATTTCAGAAAGAAGGATTGTCTGCTAAAGAGCAGTTTTATACATCCAGCTGAATTTTATAGTGATAAAATGAAGATTTCAATGAGGCTTATACGCGGCTTACGCGCGGCTTCCGATCCCTGATAGATAGACATAAAGATAAAGATAGATTTATAAATAGACAGACAAACATATTCATAGATAAATAGAAAGATACAGATAGACATTTTAGTAATATTAATATTATATTTAAGTAAACGAACAGAAAATTAAATTGACAGAAATACATACAGATTTACAACAAGGCACAAGAACAATTACATGGTTTTTGCTAAATATAGAAAATGTCCATTTTATAAAAAGATTAAAATGGATGAAAACATTCACAAAAGCGAAGCTTACCAATTCAAACACAAGCACCTAATCACCCTAGTAATAACCATTAAAAAAAGTTAATTTAACTCATAGGACATTTCAATTCAAGTAAGACCTTTTTTATAATGATTCAACAGTTGCTAAGTAAGCATGAAGGTTATACATTAAGACAGACGTACAGATTTGTTATAAACGTAGAAAACCTTCGCTTTTAAATATGTATAAGAATAGGTTATTGTTTTCGAGTCCACATATCAAAGTAGAATTATAATTAAACCAAAAGGGTAATTCTATTCTTTTAAAACTTGGCATGTTGATTCTTGTAAGATTTAAGTACAATTTAGAAAGCGTTGCATCTCTATAATCATAACTATAAAGTCTGTATGTCCATATTAAACATGATTTCTATACATATGATATAATTATTCTATTCCTAAAATTTTTGAATTATTGATTGCTATGATGATTGGGAACACTATTAAAAGCAAATCATCTCTATAATCTAGTACATAAATGTTAGTATGTCCTTTTAAGGCATAATCCTGAGAATTAAATTCGTTGTTTTTCTATATTTGTTACGGTTCGCATGACTGACCGTCTAATTTGTTGAGCTTCGCTTTTATAAATGTTATAATTATAACCTCGTTAGTTACCCGTTTCATAGATTTCTTATCAATTTTTATTTATTCGACTTGCATTAAATAGGTTATTTTGATATTATATTTATTTAACCTATTAAGAAAAATATATTTATTTGCCCTATTAAATAGATAAGGACAATTTAATACATACATAGAATAGCAATAAATTTTTTTGTTTCAATTGGTATCCTAATGGATGGACATTTCTTAGTTATAGAGTATAGTTGCACTAATCCTTATAGATAAGTACTTGGATGTATAGACGTATGTCTGTCTGTTTGTATCGAAGGATCTCGCTAACCGCTGAGGTTCTCCTTTACATTGTAGCTTCTCATTGGTCCTGGGAAGGTTTATAGCTATTTGGGGGGAGGGTACCACCTCCTTAGCGCCGCATAGCGGATATTTTTGGTAAACAGCTGATCTTAGAGGCCTCTAGGGGCGTAGCAGCTTATTATATATAGGGAGCTAAGGGCGAAGATACTCTATAATTAATGCTTACCTATCATAAGCAAAGAAACAGTCAGATGTTCTCTTCCCGTCGCCTTCATAGCACCAAGTACAGTACCTACCACGGCACAACATATACCTAGATAGATAGATAGATAATTAGGTAGATAGATAGATAGATAATTAGATAAATAGATAGCTTCATATCAATAAATACAGTACTTAATACGGCACAACATATACCTAGATAGATAGATAGATAGATAATTAGGTAGATAGATAGATAGTTAGATAGATAATTAGGTAGATAGATAGATAGATAATTAGATAAATAGATAGTTTCATAGCACCAAGTACAGTACCTACCACGGCACAACATATACCTAGATAGATAGATAGATAGATTGTAAGATAGATAAATAGATGATGGTATAGTTAAACAAATCATTTGTTATATTTATAGTTAATGAATAGACAATAACAAAAATGGATAGGTAAATAGGTTAATAGATTGATAAGTAAATGGATATATTACTATATGGTGCACTACTGACCTACAAACGCTATCATAACAATGAACCATCTGATAGACACGGACTGAGATACGAGAACTCCGCAGCAAGGCTTCGTCTCATCCTCTTGCAACAGCGGGGGACCAGCACCAGCGCCGCATCTCTGCCGTCTGAAATAAAAAAAAAACTATTAATTGATTGATTGATTAAACCGAGTTCGGCAGCTGCGCGTCGGCAGCATGTAGGCCTTAGGGAAATCAACCCTTTACAATTTTAAAAATCAGCTGGAAGTCTAAACCTAACCCTGATTCAGCATAAGTATGGAGTAGATTCGCTCCTTTAAGGCTAATGCCGACAATATCCATATTTGGACTTTTTACAGTCAACCTTGCACTACAGAAAGGAAATTGCACTTTCCGCGCCAAGGGCCGCGCTTGGCAATTTTTGTTATTCCACTAATTTAAAACTTTTACACGCAAAACGCGGACAAATTAATTACATCCAAAAATAAGTTTTTTTTTAATGAAAAAGTGTAAAAAAGGAAATTAAATATGGAAAGAGAGGGAAAAAGATAGAGAAAGAAAGAAAAAAGAAAGAAAGAGATAGAGTGACAGTGAGAGAGAAAGAAAGAAGGAGATAAGAAAGAAGGAGAAAAGAGAAAAAGAGATAAGAAGAAAGGAGAGATAGATAGAGAAAAAGAAAAAAAAGAGACAGAAAGAGAAGAAAAAAGCAAAAAAAACTGTAAAAGAATATAAAAGTTCTCTCACTCAATTAATTAATTTAAATCCATTTCAACTTGAAGATGTACATTTAAAATAACGAGTAAATAGCCTTTTAGGAAAATCTCAACAACTTGCTAATAATATTTTAATAAATAAAAAGAAGTAATATATATGTAGTAAAAATTAAGATAATATATTTTGTTATTGTAAATAAATCATGAAATATGACATTTTTGGTTTTAACATTATTTTAGTTTATGGAAAATTTTCATAACATGACTATATCGGACAGATGTACAGACTTACTTAAATTTTGGAATAGCTGCGCTACTAAAAAGGCATAAAAAAGACTGCATACAAAGAAAAAAGAACTCACACACTAATAAAAACAATTCTCAAAATCTTTAAATTAAACGGTAAAAAATATTTTAAAAGTGTAGAAACAGGAATTAGACAATTGGCGATAAATACCCAATGATGATAATCAAAATTATCGCAGACCTGTAGATTAAAGTTATTGGCAAAAAAGAGGAAACTGCTAGTTTTTACCAACCAATCAAGATTTATAAAAGTTCTCAAAGTTTTAAGCCAACAGGTTTATACAACTTTGGGTACCCGCAAAAAAAATTATTCAAGTTTTCTACGAGGTACCAGTCAGAACCGGTTTTTTTCTAGCTGAAACTACTTTTTCATTTAATTAGATTGGCGACATTTTCTTAAATGTATATTTTTTTTTACAGTATTTGACTTTAAAACACTGTTAATCATAGTTTTTAACACAAAGCATAATAAAGTCATTAGCAGTAAGAGATACTGCAGATAAATATTTTAGGGAGGAGGGAGGGGGACATTGAAAACATTCTGATCCCTAAAGTTTTATCATACACTATCTCTCATTCGTTGGATTGAGTACAAACTTCCCAACCGATAAAATTACTCTACGTCTATGTTAATTTTGTTTATCGTGATTGGGGGTGTATGACAATATAACGTTCATTGTCTTATCCCTTTAGATCCCTGTGAAACATATGTTTGGTAGAGTTGCTACTTTATAGTTGTGTTGGTACGGCAATCCAACCTTCATCTGAAAGAATGAGACAATGGACGATAAATTGATATATAGACAGACAGACGGATGAAAAGAAATATATAAAGATACGACAGATGAATAAATAGATAGACAGACAAACAGATGGATAAATAGATAGACAAATAGATAGACAGAAAGATAGACAAATAGATAGACAGAAAGATAGATAGATAGAGAGGAAGATAGATAGATAGAAACATAGATATAAAGATAGACAAATAGAAAGACAGATGGACAGATAGACAGACAAACTACTATGACGCTATCTAGTCAATGATACATCATGTAGACCAAAAATCATCACAGTCAACTAAAATCATTTAAAATGGAGGCTTTGAAGAAATTGAATAGAACTGAAAATAAAGTTATTTATTTATTGCATCGAATTATAGACAGCTTTCCTTGGGCCTCTCAGAGCTAACCAAACCGATTTTAATCTCATGATTTTCCATTTTAATAATCGTAGAAAATAGTCTGTAATACGATGTAATGTTATATATGATTTTTCAGTATGGCATAGAACCGGTTCTCATCCAGCGGATATCAAGCAGTTTCGAAGCCATACTGGAAAATCCTAGATATCTATTTTGAGAAAGGATAAGTCAACTCGTAAAACCCACAAAATTCGAGGAATAAAATGTTAGGGGCGCAGCTGCTATTATTATATATTACATGTCCCAGATTAAATAATATTCTATTCAATATTTGGTGTGCCATTAATTCCGCAGACGTATCACATTATCTGAGCAGCCCAGGGATCTAAAGAGATAAGACAATGGCCGATAAATTTATTTACAAACACTTAATGATAACACACAAAATTACCTCTTCTGTAGATAAAAACTAGTGGTTGAAACGTTGAACACGCAAGTTAATAAATCACCCAATTTAATAAAAAAAGTCCCCAAAGTTGTAAAGCCAACGAATATGAAAAGGTTATTGAAAATTTTGAGAACTATTTTGTTTTGCAATTATGATACACTTGATTTGACAATTTGCGGCAGTGTTAACACACTTTATATCTCGCCTATATAGAACGAGGCAAAAATACGAAAAGGTCACAAAAATAAACACATCTTATATTTTGGCTATTGATTTTACCTTTTTTTAACCTTTTTACTCTATAATATAAAGTAGTTAAGTTTTCTTCCCTTGCATAATAGGTGTGAAGCTAATAACTAATATACTAAAGTAGATGATTATTCGTGTGTTTGCTAAGATCTCAAAAACAGTTAAGAGGCACAGTAATTTTACAAAAGCTAAATATTAGATCAAGTGCAGGTTTCAAGCTATTTTCAAATTGACATATTTAGATTGAAATCAGTTATTTCTCAACTTTATGGTAACAAATCCTTTAGGACACGAATCCATAATGTTCTATCATATGTAACAATCATTTATGTGTGTGTGTGTGTGTATGTGTGATTGTGTATGTGTGATTGTGTGTGTGTGTATGTGTGTGTGTGTGTGTGTATGTGTAATTGTGTGTCTGTGTATTTGATAACTCTTACAACCTTGGGGCACTATATTTAAGTGTGAGTGGTTTTGTCTGTCGGTTTGTCTGTAATTCTGATTGTCTGTAGGATTTCTATGACTTAGTAATCTAAGAGAGAGAAGATAATTGATTTACAGCTTGTCGGCTTGCTTGTTATGTCGGGGAGGAGTTGGGTTCGAGTCTTGGAAAACACTGCGCTATACCAGAGACGTTAAAAATGGTGCTTCTATGTTAGGCATGTCATGTTAACTGTAAGAGAACGTGGAATGCTTTGGCCCTTAAACAGGCGCAACTTATAAACTTGCCCAGTTAGGACTTCAAGACAAAGGTTGTTGGTTGTCTGTTGGATATTACTGTACACAATTATATTTTTTATATTATACTAGCGGCTTCGCCCATAGCCTCTAGGGGCTTTGCCCCAAGAGGTGATTTAAGAAAAATTAAGGCGAAATTCGTAAAAGGACCAAGGAAATCTTCAGCAAATTATTTTTAAAAAAATGAAAAAGGGATTTTTTTGGGGGGGGGGGGTTGGGGGTGTCCCATCCCCCAAGAAAATAGCTTAAAACCACCACAGGACCAATAGGTATATACCCTGAAGAGTAGAATCCGATCGGTTCAGTGGTTACCTAAATCTTTAGGAACTGACGGAAAGACAGACGGACAGACAGACGGACAGACGGACGGACAGACAGACATCATTCTACTTTGTATTATAGATAAAATTTTATTTTTGCATTTTACTCCACTATAACATATGTAAAATAGATTAATATTGATTTTAATTCAAGTGTTTTCTTAATATTTTATCGATTTTTAGAGAATTGATAAAAAGTTAATTTAAATAAACGAATTGGATAAATGCAGGGATCTTAAGGGATAAGACAATGGATGATAAATTGATGCACAACACCAATAATCATATGATTACCCCTTAAGCCAATGAATGAAAGAATTTGTTTATAAAACTTTGGGTACCATTATTACTTGCAATAAATGTCCCAATAAATATTTTAAATGACAAATACCTATGCAAAAATAATTCGCGATTTAATTTCAATTTCAATTTTGCTGCACTACTTGTCGGCTTAAAAAAGGTATTAAAAATAAAATAAAAACACCTGTAAAATGATATGAAAAATGGTGTTCCATAACTACCGCACTATTGCATTACCAAATCATCAAAAACGCATATTAATACATGAGCAAAAACTGCCCCTAACATTGAACTTTACTATCATAATTAATACAACTCTAATAAATATTTGCTACTAGCGACTACGCCCATAGCATCTTGAGAAAGGAGGAGACTAAAGTATCTCAAGACTTTTAAAAAATAGAATAGCCTGAAGCCACCCTGAACAAATAAAAGACTTTCCAATCATTTTTAGAGGTTAGAAAGAGCTTAACGAACAAAAACCTTACTACTTTAGGTTTAGTACAGCTATTGTGACTTTTTCCAAATATGAAACACTAAGCTAGATGTGTATATAATATGTGTTTGTGAATGTACATACAAAAATGACAACAGTTTTTTTTTTATTAAATATTTAAGTTACAAAATAAAAATAAAAAGGTGTTAAAATAGCTTAAAACCTGCTTATCAAATTTGAAAATACACAAACTTACTTTCAATTTGTGTTAATAGTTATTTCTCGTATCGTATTATAAACGGCTTTCCGCGGATATATAATGTACAATTATAAGATTAAAACTAGTTTTTTAGCCCCGAGGTGCCGGAGGCACCGGCTAAAAAAACTGGTTTTAATCTTATGATTGTACATTTCTATATTCGTAGAAAACTGGATATAATACGATGCTAGACATAGTTTTTTCGTATGGATGAGAACAGGTTCCTGTCCACCGGATTCGAATGAATACGAGAAATAAATTTAAAGAAATTTTTTTCATGGTTTACCTACCTGACTTCCCCTCGTTTAGTGTTTTCTTAAAACATCAGTTTAAAGCTAAAATTATTGCTATTATTTATAGCCAATACCTGCCAAATTATGGCAACATTGTATGTATGCATAAAACATCTAAGCAAATTAGAAACTTTTGATAGATTTTTCTAAAATGGTATCATTACAAATTACTTGTAAGTAGGGGTAAGGTATTAATTTTTTTTTTGGGGGGGGGAGGGTTAAAATTTGATAAGGTTTTTCCTGTGCACCTGCTTACCATTATCCCCCCCCCCCCCATAGACTCAAGCCCTCCCTTCCCTAACCTCGAAACACCTGTCCTTTTATATAACCCCACTCCCCTGAAAATTACCCCCCTTATTTGCCAAAAGATTATTAGGGTTCTAAAATCATAAAATACAGTAAATTACAATGGAATTTCAGCCAAACCTAGCCTGTTACATTTCAGTCACATTAATGTGGCTTTTTGACTATAGATCCCGTTTTTCTATCTATAATGTTTTTCAGTAAAAGTATTCTTTTTCAAATGCTATAATTTCCGTATGTTTTTGCAAAACTGAGAAAAACAAGGAAATTTTTAAAGCTAAATAGTGCAGCAATGACAAGATGATTAAAACTTTGATAAAATCACATGGTAAAATTCAAATAGATAATCAAGACTACTAAAGTCACAATACTTTATGTAACTAAACTCGAAAAATAATGCTTTTTTAATAGATTATATTAGTATTTTTGTAAAAACACCAAAATTGCTAAATTAACAGGCTAACATCACAAATGGTTAGCAATTTTATAGGGGGATACCATACAGAAAGGTTATAAAATTGATTGGGGAACGTGTTTATAAAACTTTGGGTACCAGTGTGATTTAAAGTCTCCCCCATTCCCCCTTGATAATTAAAAAACTACAAATTTCTGCCTTAAGTAGCTAAATATGATATTTCTATTTCCTATTATTTCTTAACCTCTAAAAAATCATCCTTAATTATCGAGGGATGCTTAGAGGGGGGGGGGGGGGTTATTATTTAATAATGAATAACATTGGTAGGATTTAGGGGGGGGGGGGGTGGCTTATTATTACAGCATGTGCCTAAATAATTTGTTATCCTATTCAAAAAATCAAAAATAGATTGCGTAAAACGCAGGTCAAATTTTGTCCCCCCCTCCCCTTATCATAAGCGAAGGTTTTTCTATACATTTGTAGCATAGGCCTGTAAGTTTGTTAAAGTATTATTTTCTTATTTTTGTATGTCTGTAAAAATAAATTTTGTAAAAGTTTTAACGATATAATTAACCTTATTGAAAAGCGTAACTAAACTGCGTATTGAAGTTAAAATTTTAAATTTCTATTTTTGACATCAGCATAAGAGACAAGTTTTTTGAAAAACAGAAAAATAATATAAAGGTTCATACAGTCAAAATCTTTTTGATGACAGGCAAATTCTGGTTCCGATTTTGTACAGTGAATACATATTTCTTGAGTTTTTCATTTATCTTTAAAAAAGGTTTATTTAGGTATTTAAATGTTTAAAAAAAATTATACTTTTTTAAGCCGTATTTTATTTTACTTTTGGCTTTGTACTTTTTTAACTTGCTTACATGCTCGGCATACTGAGTAAATAAAACCTTATTTTTCCTATCTTAAAAAATGCAGCTTTTTATATAAGAGCTCGTCCGTCGAACAGTTACTTAAAGATAGTTACTAACAATAATACAGATTTATAATCTTATTGGCTTAATCAAAATAGATTTCTTGCTGTATAATACTTTGCTGTTCTTTCTCTTTAATATTGTTAAGATCTTATTGCTCCGCTAACTAAGAAGACAATTGTCCTTGCTTTTGTCATACACTGACGATTTTTATTGATTTAATTGTTATAATTTAAGATTATTTATTGAGGTCAAAGAAAATTTTAAATCGTAGCTTTGTTGGAATTAGAATGTATGTATTGTATGTCCGTTTGTGTGTCAATTAAATTAAAAAATTGCACATAAATTACTTTAGCGATTGGACATGACTTATGTCAGCGTCAAAACTGCTTAATATGTAATAATGAGATTGTCAAATTACAATTTTATATCAAGGCTTAAAATTATATTTTTGTTTAAAAGTTATCTAAAATATTAATCTTTCTAGCAAATAAGCATGAACAATACATATATAACAGTATATTTCATTGAAATAATACAGCCTTTCTGTCTGTCTATCTATTCACTATCTTAATTCAAGACAATATGTTTCATATTTGTTTATCGCATAATATTTACAGACAGCTTTCTGCGGATATTAAAATACAAAATTTAAAGATTTATTCCAGTTTTGTTAGCACAGAAGAGCCGAAGGCTCAGGATAATTGATATTGATATTAATGGGTTGATAAAAAAATGTAAACAGATTTTTAATATGTTATTTTAAGAGGGGAGGGGGTAAACCCCCCTCTTCCTCACGCCACTGATTTATTTGTGTGCCTTGTTGTAAATGCTCATCGGAAGTTCTGACCTAGATTTCAATCATTTCCGGGTTCGAGCCCGCGACATCCTCACAATACAATTTACTTATTTATACTTTTTATGTACTCTATACATTTATTTACAGCCCGTATTTTATTGAAAATGTAAAAAAAATCAAGTGGATGTGTTGGGGGGGGGGGGGCGGGGGGGGATTAAATTATATAAAGTAGTAATGTTTGTTTTGTCTGATGCATAAGAATTTCCATAACCTTAAGACCGATTGAGTTCTTCATTTTAGGGATGCTTCGCAGGTGTTGTTTTAGGCTATTTTTCTGCTTTTCTCTAATTTTAAAATACAGATCCCCTAGATACTAGGGGCGCATTTTAGGTTACTTAAGATCTGTGTAAAGGAAGGACTGATCTAACTGTAATTTTTATGAAGGCTCTAGTAATTCCTAGGCAAGTTTAAAGCTAATTTTACACATGACAAATAGTAAATATCAACGAAATGAGTCTATATAAACCGTAAATAATAAACCCTTCCTATTTTAACATATACTGTACATGGATTATCATACAAAATATAAAAAGTAACTTAATAGCAAAATCAATTTATTTTTCAATTTATATCTTTTTATTTAATATTTAAAGCTAAAAAGAAAATTTTAAAAACTTTTCTGATAAAACAAAATAATCTAAATATTGACATACTATTTCATAATGTTAGCCGCTTCCTTAAAACGTCCTTAAAGTCCCAACTTTGCTTTGTGAATGTGATTGTGCAGAAAATGAATGATAAATTATTTCAGGATCGGGCCTTAAAAATTATTTAATCGTAAAAGTCAACTTTATAAGATTAGTTTACATAAAAACTTTGTTGTCTTTTCTGGTATTGTTTTATAAAAGCAATTAAATCTAATAGTAATAGCAATAGATATTTTGAAAATCATTTTAAAAACGGCAAAGACACGCAACATTTTAAAATATAACAATCAGTCGTCCTAAATTCAACCCCCCCCCCCAAAAAAAAAAAGATATTAGAAAGGTTTCTAACTATTTTGGGAAAGGTTACCACCACACCCTTCCAAGATAAATGCCGCCCCCCCCCCCCCTCCCCCCTCAAAAACATCTTTTATACGGTAACTTTAGCTACAACGAATTAACAATTCTAATACTCAGCCTGATACATAAACACAAAGGAATAATTAAAATATTTAAGGCCAGGACTGCATAAATGGCTACACCCTCCTACATACATACATACACCCATTCAGCTTTCTCTTCCGTCTTTCATGTCCTGGCGGCTATACTCAAAAAACGCCTATCTCAAAAAACGCCCATCTCAGAATTCGCCTATCTCAAAAAACGCCTTTTTCATAAAATGCCTACTACATTTTTAAAAATTGTCTTGTAGTGAAACATTTCAGTCTAAGAAGGTATTGTGAATATTATACAATATGTTTCTGAGATAGGCGTTTTTTGAGATGACCCGTCCTGGCTTTGTAGAAGCGAAGCTTATACGTTCAAATGATGAACAGATATGTCTGTACGTCTATTTTTACATATTATTTGGAGTAGCTAGGCTTAGGCTTTTAGTAAATTTAATGTTTTTAAACCAAGACTTTATGTTCAAATACAATACTTTTAGCAATAATTATAAAAAAAGTAGAAATTTGGAGTATCAGTAAATAATTTTGGGATGGTTTTAGGCTATTTTTCTACACCCCTGCTCCCCCACAATAATAAAAATAACATACAATAAAAATAAAGAATATTTATTCAAAAATGAAATCCAAAAGGACAAACAGAGTTCAAACAAAAACAAGGATGACAACATCCATAAAAGCACTGAAACGATATGAAAGACGAACATTAACTTTTGTTGAGTGTCAGAACTGAATATACAAAATATGAAAATATAAGGTTTGACAAAATTATACGTAAATTTGTTGCAAAACTTCTTAAATACCTACAGAATACTGTTTAAGAACATACTGACATTTTTAATACCTAATTATATAGATGCTTCGCTCATAATATTGTACCTTATTGTTATAGGAATCAGTAATCATAAAATGAGATCAATCGGATGATTTTATCACATAAAAAATTGTTATTAAAAATGTAAAAAAAACAACAAGTTTAAAATGGACGTACGGACATTCTGGTAACGATTATAGAGTTGCTACGCTTTCTAAATCGTACCTAACTACTACAGGAATCACCATGCAAAATTGAAATCGATAGGACAATTCTAACATGCCTAAATTAACGAAAAAAGCTATCCGTTACGGACGGACGGACCGACCCTAATTATAGAAAAGCTTCGCTTTTAAAAATAGGGACCTAAAATATTGACAGTTGTAGTAAAATGCAAAAGTACCCCTAAAAGCTGGGGGTCTAACAATTCTATTTTGGTTTTATGTTGACGTTAATCTTGTATTTTAACAACATATTTGTCTTTGTAAAATTTATTTCCATTTAAACAAGAACTATTATATCCATAAGTAGCGTGACTTCAGGATACTTTAGCAACTTAATAAGCAGTTAAGAATCAGTCCAACTGCTGAGGTTGTTTCATGTTTATATGTGACAAATAATCTTAAGAATCTGCACACAATAAATCAGATGTCTATCATAAATTGTATTTGAAAAACCTTTATTTTTTAGCCTAGAACTTCAAGACAAATGTCGTGCAATTAATGGATTAAAATTATTAGTATTTTGTACCTTTCAATCAAGATTTTAAAAAATGTTTGGCTAACAAATAAGAAAAGGATTATGAAACATTGGGTACCAGTATAATTACATCCAATTGTCCCCTCCCTCTTAGATATGTGTGTGTGTGTGTGTGTGTGTGTGTGTGTGTGTGTGTGTGTGTGTGTGTGTGTAAGTGTGTAAAATGAACCCATAAACCCTGAAAAAACATTGCACAAGCCCTACAAGAACAAAATTGGTTCTAAAGCAACTGTCCACTAAAAATTACTCTAATAAATCAGCTCTAAATACTTAAACAAGTGATGTGATTGTCTTTTCGTTGGATGATTTCAGAATCAGCCACACTAAAAAGAACGTGATCTGTATTTAGAATAAATTCAGGTGTGTTTGTGTGTGTGTGAGGTTAATGTTTATAGTTGACAGTCTTAGCTCAAATGTCGATCGTGCAAGAAATTCGAGCACATTAAATAAGATCTATAAACACCTTCCTTCATTTGTTGGCTTAAAAACTTTGAATCGTAGGTCTCATATTAAATTTCAACCATTAATTTAATCTACAGAAGGGGAAAAATTTGTTATTGGGGGATAAACAATGAACATATTATTCATCGTTCATTGTCTTATCCTTATGTTAATCTATAAAATCACCAAATGATCTAGTCGTTTGCGAGATCTTATTATCAAACATACCAATTTATAAATTTTGGTATTTATGAATGGGAACCCTTTAACACGAATAAAAGTGAATTTTGAGGTGTAAGTTAGTACATACATTACATACATGTATTTATTTCCCTACAACTTTATGGCTCTTGTTTAGGTTTAGAGTATTTGTTTCAACTGCATGACCTTTTTAACAAATCAGGCGTGTCTGTCATTCCGTCCATTAGAATGATGCCTGTCCGTCTGTCTGTCCCTTAAGATCTTGGTAACCACTGAACCAATCGGATTCTACTCTTCAGGGAATATACCTGCTGGTCCTGTGGTGGTTTTAGGCTATTTTCTTGGGGGGTGGGACACCCCCAGCCCCCCCAAAAAACAAAAAATCCTCCCGCCATTTTTAAAAAATTATTTAAATAGTGGTGGAGTGGGGGATCTCCAGGTAATAAAAGATGTAATTATACCTCTAGGGGCTTTGCCCCTAGAGGCTAGGGGTGAAGCCGCTAGTTGTAAATTAAGACACATAGAATAGGCATATCCTATCGAATTCAAATTTGCTTTGAAATTTCTGTAAGAATTAGAAATTATCTAAAAAGCGTAGCAACTCCATACACGCTGCTACAAACGTATGTCCACAGGAAAAGCCTCCTAAAAAAGCTAAATTATGACCTATTTTGTAAAATAGTAACGTTTTTGAAGATTCACCATTAAGATCTTGCTAACCACTGAACCAATTAGGAGATTTATCTATAGGTATAAATATGGTTTAAGGTAATTTAAATCTTGAATCTAAGTCTAGCGGTGGCTTTAAGCTATTTTTTTGTTATCTCTATTTCCGTAAAATACAAGCGAATTATTAAAGTAGCTAATAAAATGAAAAAGCTTAAAAAGAGGGTTTAGTATAATCATATATACTTACAAATGAATGGATAGATAAGTAATATAAAATATCGATCAATAACATAGTAAGATATACAACTCCCAGTTAAACTTAGTGGCTTTATACTGACACAAACTTGTTTATGTCATAAAATGTATTAAATTAATAATTACGTCGACAGGGAGTAAAGATTAAAATCAGTTTTGTTCACCCCTATATGCCGAAGGCACGGGCCTAACAAAACTGGTTTTAATATTATGTTTGTACATTTGTATTTTCTTCGAAAACTGGAAAAAACGATAACATATATAATTTTTTAGTATTGAACCGGTTCTAATCCAGCGGATATTAGTCGGTTTCGAAGATGATTTTGTTGATATAATAACAGGACAAAAGCGTAACAGGGATAGTATTGATCAGTGACAGGAAATTGGTATGTTAATACATAATTCAATATATACCACAGGGAGGGGAACATTGTAAATTATACTGGTACCCAAAGTTTTATAAACATATTATCACATTCTTTGCTTAACAACTTTGGAGGACTTGATCGGTTGATTCAAACTAGCAGTGTTCAAACTTTTCAACCATTAAGTCGAATCTATGGAAATGGCAATTTTATTTGTCTTATCACTTAAGATCCCTGAATATATTCCTACTTGGTGTTTTTTCACTTCCGCATATTTTCAAATTGAAATCGCAAAATTAGCAAATAAATTAGATTATTGTGTTAAGGAAAGAAAAAGGGGCAATTTGTGCAGTAGTAATAATGTGCTGTTGGTTCAAATCCTAAATATATCCTAAAGCTTTAATTTAATATAGAATATAAGTGGATATATATTGACAGGGGAAAATTTGCCTTCAACTTAGGTTGCTAATATGAACCTCATTTATAGTACATTTCATTCATCTACTAGGGGGGGAGGGGGATAAAAGAGGTGCTTGGGGGGTGAGTATTACTTTATTAGAGTACATGAAAATCTTTAGCAACATCCAAGTAATAATATAACGATTAATCTACATTTATTATGCTACAACGTAAGAACAATTTATGAATAAAAAGGGGAAAATAAAGTAAATAGAAGCCTTAAAGTGCTCTTCGGAATGAGAGGGCTAATTACAGAGAGGTAGGGAACAAAATACACATCAGTTCTCATATTCATAGGCAAAAAAACTTTAGGGACTTTTATTTAATAGCAATTGGTGAGTCCATACTAGCAGTCTCCAATAATAATTTCATTCTACAGGAGGTGTAATTTTGTCAGAATTCATTGGGGATGTATATATTAATTTATCGCCCATTGTCTTATCCCTTTAGATCCCTGGTTAATTAAAAATCACGAATTATTTGTCGAAAATAGAACTTTCTCAGCTGCTATGTTAAATAGAGGTTTGATTTTTATTTAAAATTTGAGATGATGAAATTCATTAGAAATACATACCTGTAAAAATAAAATAAAATTAGTATATTTTGTAAGTTAAGTTAAAAATATACTTATACTAAAGTAACAGGATGTTTGTTTGTGTGTCTGTGTCTGTACCGAAGGATCTCGCTAACCGCTGAACCGATCGGGTTCTCCTTAACAGGGTAGATTCTCATATGTCCTGGGAAGTTTTTTAACTATTTTGGGGGAGGGTACTACCACCCTCCCAAAAGAAATGACAAAAAAATTGAAAATTTTCTTAAAATCTGGGAGACTTCAGCGTCAAATAAGGTGGTATCGTACATAAAAAATTAACTTTAACAAACAAAAACATTTAAAGTGCCACTAGAGGCCTCTAAAAAATAAAGAAGCTATAGTTCGTCTTTCTGTCTGTCCGTTCGTCTGTCTGAAGTAAAATATCTCAACAACTGCTAGGCCACAAAAACGTAGAAGTAAAATTGTTGCTAGTTTGTACATTCCAATTGAGATTTAATAAAAAAGTTTCTTAACCAACGAATAAGATATCGTGTTAATGAAACCTTGGGGACCAGAGCTGGATCTTTAAATCATTTCAATGATGCGCCAAATCGGGGTGCGCCGAATTTCAGCCAATCACAGCGCGGCATTTCATAAAATGTTGTGCTCTCATTGGTAGAAAGTTGGCTCACCCCGGTTTGGCGCACCATTAAAATGATTTAAAGATCCAGCTCAGTATAGTTTTACAAAAGGAAAAATAGAAAATGTACCTAAATATAAAATAGTAGAAAGATAGATAGCAAGAAGATATCTAAAAAGTTAGCAAGCGGAACTGTCTATCTTTAGGATATGACAAAATTGTCTATTTTAGCAATCAACTTTTAACTTAAATACAACAAACACACAAACACTCATATAAACACCCCCCCCCCCACACACACACACACACACACACATACAAACACACGCACACACACACACACACACATCCCTTTATCTTCAAGTGTGTGTGTATGTGTGATAATCGAAAGAGAATAAGAGAGAGAGAGAGAGTTTTTGGTGAAATTTGGTGTGTCCAAACAATCTAGAGAAAAAATATTAATAGCAATACAAAAAAATCTTTAAGCAGCAGTGAATTAATCCACATCCCATTCTTCCCTCCAAATAGAATATAATAGCTACCAAATAGATGCATGTGACTTTGGAGAAGCCTAATCTATAAATAATTTAGATTGAGAATAGTTAGGGGGAGTCCAATTATTAGGTTTATAAGGTATGAGCCCCATACGGTTAAAACCCCACAAAATTAGTAGGTAGGTAGGACTGAAACTTACATTTCGTATATACTGTTTGAAAATTAATTAATAAGGGCTAAATTTATTAAACTGGAATCTGATTGTCGCTAAGAGATTAAAAATATGTAGGGGGGGGGGGGGAGGACAGACAAAGATTTGAATATAATTTATTACGGTTACATTGATAGAACACCTAAATGTAAAAGTTTTTCCCTTTCTCTCTCCCTCTCTCTTGCCTCTTTTTCGCTTCAATTGTTTTAAGGCTATATGACTTTACATGGTTACTTAGATAGATAGATAAAGTAAAGGGATAGATGGATAGACAGAGGGATAGATAGATAGACAGAGGGATAGATGGATAGACAAAGCGATAGATGGATAGACAAAGGGATAGATGGATAGACAGAGGGATAAATAGATAGACAGAGGGATAGATAGATAGACAGAGCGATAGATGGATAGACAAAGGGATAGATGGATAGAAAAAGGGATAGATGGATAGACAGAGGGATAGATGGATATACAAAGGGATAGATGGATAGACAGAGGGATAGATGGATAGACAGAGGGATAGATAGATAGACAGAGGGATAGATGGATAGACAGAGGGATAGATGGATAGACAGAGGAATAAATAGATTGACAATAGGATAGATGGATAGACAAAGGGATAGATGGATAGACAGAGGGATAGATGGATAGACAGAGGGATAGATATATAGACAGAGGGATAGATGGATAGACAGAGGGATAGATATATAGACAAAGGGATAGATATATAGACCGAGGGATAGATGGATAGACAGAGGGATAGATGGATAGACAGAGGGATATATAGATAGACAGAGGGATAGATGGATAGACAGAGGGATAGATGGATAGACAGAGGGATAGATGGATAGACAGAGGGATAGATAGATAGACAGAGGGATATATAGATAGACAGAGGGATAGATGGATAGACAGAGGGATAGATGGATAGACAGAGGGATAGATGGATAGACAGAGGGATAGATAGATAGACAGAGGGATATATAGATAGACAGAGGGATAGATGGATAGACAGAGGGAAAGATGGATAGACAGAGGGATAGATGGATAGACAGAGGGATAGATAGATAGACAGAGGGATAGATAGATAGACAGAGGGATAGATAAATAGACAGAGGGATAGATAGATAGACAGAGGGATAGATAGATAGACAGAGGGATAGATGGATAGACAGAGGGATAGATAGATAAACAGAGCGATAGATGGATAGACAGAGGGATAGATAGATAAACAGAGCGATAGATAGATATACAGAGGGATAAATAGATAGACAGAGGGATAGATGGATAGACAGAGGGATAGATGGATAGACAGAGGGATAGATAGATAGACAGAGGGATAGATGGATAGACAGAGGGATAGATAGATAGACAGACAGAGGGATAGATGGATAGACATAGTAATAGATTGATAGACATTGGGATAGGTAAATTAACAAAAGAAAAGATAGATAGACAAATCATCAAATGGTTACTTGAACAGATAGATAGATAAAGGAGTAGATAGAAGAAAAATGATAGACTAATTAAGTATGGTTAGGTAAATAGTATACAAATTTTTTCCATTAACTTTGATAGGGGAGAGGGAGGAGGCATGAAATAGACTAAAACCATCCCCGGTTCTTAGTGAAGCATCTCTAGAATGAACTCAATCGGTTCAATGGTTAGCGAGGTCATAACCATCAAACAAACAAATCTACTACTTTATATGATAGAATAAATGAACAGATTGGCATAGACGTACGTACATACAAATTACCAAAAATTAATTGAAGAAAACCTACGATTTAAAAAGGGTTAAAGTTTTAAAAAGTTGAAGGGAGAGAAAATAAAAACATAAAAAATCAAACATTAATTTGTTTCAATACACGCATACATAAAAAGTGGCGTTATCCTCTTAGAAAATTTTTTTTCAATTTTTTTCAATTTTGTACCCCCCCCCCCCCCCCCCCCCCCCCCCGACTACCGACGAACAACTATTTTAGGTTAGGTTAGGTTTTAGGCTAGGGAGCCGAGCGCTGCGGCTAGGCAGGCAAGGGGGCCGAGCGCTGCGGCTAGGCAGGCAAGGGGGCCGAGCGCTGCGGCTAGGCAGGCTAGGGAGCCGAGCGCTGCGGCCACGGTTGTCGGGGGGGGGGGGGGGGGGAGTACTCAAATTTTCAATATTGAAAAAAAAATTTCTAAGAGGATAATACCTAAAAAGTTTCAAAGCATTATTTTTGAGAAAAAAAAAGAAATTGAACAAATTTCAATGATTAAAGTAACGCGTCTACATAAGTGCCAGAAAGATGAATCTATTACCTCACGCATCGAATATAAAGCCGTAGTGAGAATTTCTTGGCCAAAAAAATGGCACACCAAACACATTCAAAGGGTTAGTTTTCGTGTACTTCATAACAATACTAACAGCTGCGCCCCTGGCATATAGGGGCTCTGTATTCGAAGGGGGAAGAAAAGGACAAAAAAAAATTGAAATGGAAAACTCAATCGGAGGAGTAGTTCACGAAATCTTAAGCTACAGACAAAAATCCTTACCACTTTATATAATAGGACACAACCCAATCTTTCCCGATTTTGTATAATTTTTACGGAACACGATTCCAGTGACGTCATATTTTTCTTTCCCGAAAAAGGGAAGGGGGAAAAAAATCTCTTCAAAAGAGATGGGGAAAACCCCCTTTTCTCCCATCTCTTTTTTCTTCCCCCTTTCCCTTTTTCGGGAAAGAAAAATATGACGTCACTGGAATCGTGTTCCTTAAAAATTATACAAAATCGGGAAAGATTGGGTTGTGTAATATAATAGGATTTATCAAAAACATATATTTTCTTCATCAAATAATTTTTATAGTAGCTATACATGAACATTTTATGAAATTAAGACAATGGAATCCATAAGTAGCGCAACAATAATAAGTAATCATTTTTAAGGCAATTTGTATTTAGAATAATATTAGATCACAATAAAAAATATATTTGGCAGAAGATGTCATATATAATATTACATATTCATTAATACCTACTTATTTTAAAATATAAAATAATCAAAAACCGACAATCGAACCAACGACCATATCGAATAAAAAAGTAGCTTCGCTACAAAAAAACGATAATTAAGTAAATTAAATTATTATTTTGATCTATTTGGGAAAATTTCTTTGTTTGATTGGAAATAAAAATTGTCTAAAATGCCAAATCTCTTGTTTATAAAGTTTTTTGGTCTTTGTTTGTTGATTTTAACAGTTTCTAGGTCTTTTTGACGTTTTTACAATAAAGGCATTTGCATTTGGCTAAAAATAGCTAACTATCATATAAAGTAGTAAGGATTTTTGTCTGTAGCGAAGGATCTCGCTGACCGCAGAACCGATGTGGTTCTCCTTTACAGGATAGCTTCTCATAGGTCCTGGGAAGGTTTATAACTATTTTGAGGGAGGGTACCACCCCCCTCCAGAGAGAAATCGCCCCTGGTAAGTTATATAACAGTTGCAAGTTCTCGATTTAGCATAATATATACATAATGGAGGGGGGGGGGGGGGGGGTTGGGATGAGGATGGTGGACGAAAATGGCCTAAAACCTGCTCTAAAAATTGAATAATTTTCATAAAATTGTGAAACCATCGTTCCTACCGTTTACAAGATCTTGCTTAACATACATACAGACAATAACACATGCTACTTGGCTATACAGTACATATTTTTCTGCCGTTTTAAATGAATGTTTTATAGTACTACTATATATAGGGAAAAAGTAACTGTTTTTACACTTTAATATGGTTTACAAAATTTGTCAATATTAACGTTGATCGATTTGATTACTAATAGTAGCGCAGCTACTCTAAAACCTTTGTACGTCTCTCCATCGTACTCATGTATATTTCTTTATTTATTAGGGGATTTATATTTCAGAACATAATGCTCTATCTAAACTTGTCGTATTTTATGATTATTGACAAAATTTCAGAAATTATAGTGGCTTTGAAATTGAGGAATGAACCACATTTTAAAGAACAATTGCACCTCTTCAAGAAACTTGGTATTATACATAAAACACTTGCCATTGCTACGTTATACCTATATGAAAAGAAGCGTTCTTGTTGAAATTACTTTACATCATGTAATTTTGATATCGGTTGAAAGGGCTTTCTTTTGTTTTCATAATTTCTAATGGTGCATGAAAAAATGGCCCTATTTATATAAAACCTTGGGTGACTGACTGACATTTTAATAATGTTTGGTCGTGTTTCTTTAACTATTTACATTGAGGACTTTTCATTTTAGTTTTTCATTTAGTGGCAGGAAATCCTGGGACGATTTTTTCTCGACGATTTCCAAAAAAAAAACTTCTCTGAACCAATAATAATCTTCAATGTAAATGAGAACCATATCGGCCCAGTGCAGTGGTAAGCGAGATCCTAAGCTACAGACATACAGACATCTTGATACTTTAATACGAGGATTAAAACAAGCATGGGGAACTTGCATATACCCTAATTGAAACAACCATAATTATTGTCCGTTACCATTGTTCCAAAAATGAAATGATAATTCACAGCAATGCTGAGATACAATTAAATTTCTCACACAGTTCATGGGAGAGGGGGTTGAAGAGGTGTGCGCACCCCCCCCCCCCCCCCCACATAAATTCAAAAATTCTATTCAGTGGTGTTTATATATACTAGAAATTCTTGTCGGAATGCTTATCAAAATCTTTAAAATGCCTAAGGATATTGTAGACCAAGAATTGAATAAATTTAATATCCAAATATTAAGAAAAAATCACCCCCTCAATTATAATTTAATTAAAAAAATATTTCTAGCCCCAACAGATAGCTTATTCCTGCGTAACCATTTACCTACATAGTACTATGCCTGTGGGGTTTTTCTATCCTTCACATTACCTAACCTAATTCAAAACGAGCAAGTCCAGTAACCAAACAGCTCGATTTAGCTGCAAACAACATTTTTTCATCATAAATAATTTTCAGATTTTGCGCTGCTTATGACCGGCAGCCAAATTAAATGACGTATCCGTAAGAATAACAATTGTTTTGGTCATTATCCAATCAATCTAGCAATTTTTTTGTTGCCTTTTTTAGTTTTTTTTCACTAGTCAAAAAAAGGTCAGTTATATTTATAAAAAGCGCAGCAATAAGTCGCTGACACTATTTTTGAGCAAAAAAAACCACAATAAAGTATTATACAGTAATTTAACTTTACCATCCTCGATTGTTGGCTTTAATTTAATATTTTTTTTTGTAGGAATTAAAGAACATAACATTTTAATACAAATAAGAACAATTTGTATTTTACTTGAGGCTGTTATTAAAGTTATTTCAACTTTGTTTGTAACTATAG
Source organism: Acartia tonsa (assembly GCF_053477335.1). NCBI lineage: Eukaryota > Metazoa > Arthropoda > Copepoda > Calanoida > Acartiidae > Acartia > Acartia tonsa. Next base: position 38,169,942 of record NC_137269.1, on the reverse strand, counting down.
AATTTCTGCCCTATCTAGCCTGATTTCTTTCTGTAATATTATCATGTTTTAATGGTCTCTGAAACCGTTTTAAGTTCCGTCAACAAAGTTAATAATTTCTTTCCCACCGACTCAAGGAGATAAAGTTGCAAGGTTGGCAAGTTGGAGCTTTAGCACCCATAAGACAACCAATACAAATTTATTAGATTCATTAGGTAGATATATACGATTCTAGCTACATGTACCTTGTCATAAGCAGTGATTAAATTTGTTATGTCGTCAATATGTCATTTATGTGCACTTTTATATAATACCTTGCAATCGATCGACATTTGAAATTACAAATAGTCAGAAAGAGAGGGGACATTAGACTGTAAATTTCTCATTCATTCTCTCATTCGATGGCTTTTAAACTTTGGGTACTTGAAAAAGCTTGTTTGGACGATTCAAACAAATCGTAGCTAAAATTTTCAACCATTAATTTCAATCTACAAAAGGACTAATTTTGTAAATTATCATTGTGTTTAATGGTGATTTAATGTATTGTTCCATAAAATAAACTAATCGCATAAAATTAAAAATTAAATTAAATGTCATTTTCAGTAATTTATTGACATTACCAACATTTACTTCTGTATTATACCCAATTCTTCTTTTTTCATCCATGAATATTGTTAGCTTGTTATTGTTGCGCTACTCATGTACAAGACATGATTGTCCTTGCATATATAATAGACTATAAAAGTTGGAAAGATTTTTAATCAATATAATAGATTTGAAATCTGCATAAAATTTTAAGGATTTTTTTTATAAAATTCGTTTTTTATATAATTCTTTATTTAAAGGCGCAAATACGATTTAAGTTAATAAATTTTGACCAATAGGATAGCTGGATTGGAAACTACCTACGCTCTAATTGGTTGAATGGTGTACGTCACTTAAGCTTCTCCAATCAGAGCGCAGATAGTTTTCAATCCACCAATCACAGATCTCAAAATTATTTAACTTAATTTGTATTTGCGCCTTTAAATAAAGAATTATGTAAAAAACTAATTTTAGAAAAAAATCCTTAAAATTTTATGCAGATTTCAAATCTATTATATTGATTAAAAATCTTTCCAACTTTTATAGTCTAATATATAAATATGACCTTGTTCTGAGCTTATAAATGCGCATAATACTTATTTGAATACTTGCTTATTAAGTAGGCACTTTAGGGGGGGTAAACATAAAACAGCAAAAAAAACAACCTTCTCAATTTTTGATCAATGGGTTTTTAACATTCAATATGTCAGGTGCGTGACACTAAGAGTTGAGGGGAATGCCTTGGCCCATAAACGAGCGCAACTAACTGTCAAGCACAGTTAAGACTTACAGTTTATGCATTCAAAGAGTTGGGTATTACTTAACCCATTATCTCTCATGCCTAACAATGCTCAACGATGCCCAACAGTCCATGGACGGTCAATTAAAGACAAAGAGAACCTCACTGAATAATTCTTATATAAAAGTAACATGATTTTTGTCTGTCTCTGTGTATTGAAGGATCTAGCTAACAGCAGAATCGATTTTGAGAATATTTTAAGAACACCGCTGTTAACATAAGGACTACTTTTAATATATGTAGTTAAATTCATAAAATTTTGATTTTCGTGACAGACTTTCAAATTTTATGCAATGTACGTTACAAATTAATGTTTATCTTAATGAATAATTAGGTAGCTAATCTTAGATAACTCTTTTATTTATAATTTTGAAAAAAATAACTCTTCATTGAATGCTGTATATCCTATTTTATCAGTCTTAGCGGCATTAGAAAGCCTACAAATAATCTGCAATAGCCAAGATCAAATGATGCACAGGAAAAGCTTAACTGAAGAACAAACGCGTAAAATAGGTCTTTTTCGCGAACTTCTCTGCACTGCGAGTTAATTATGCATTGTTGATTTATGGCTATTCCAGATTATTTGTAGGCCTTCTTATGCCGCTTATAACAGTGTGCGGGCATGATCTGTACGTTCAGCCGTTTGGCAGCTAGCAGCCATTAAAATAGATTTTTTAAATATTCGTTACCAGGAATATTTTACTGTGAACTGCAGTTGATTCTTTTTTTTTGGGGGGGGGGGGGGAGAAGGGTTGTTAGTACGTTAATTAAACTAGAATTAACCCCTCCTTATTTACATAAAATAAATTTTTAAGCCAAGGATTAGATTTTATGAAAAATTATACATTGAAATTTAAGCATATTACCTAATTATTGTACTAGCCCAAGAATATATTCTAATTTTAATAAAGTGATCCCTCAAAACTGCAGATTTTTGGGACAACAATTTATGTTTTGGTATTGTTTGTTGTTAACTCAAGTTTTGGGTATTTAAACTATTTTCACAAGTAATGTAATCAAAGCCAACTGACCCTTTGATTGTACAATACTTATCTGAAAGTCCTAATTTGCGCTTGTAAATGAACAAGGCATTTCCCTCTCCCACTATTCTTCTTTAATAGTTATTTCTCGTATCGTATTATAAACGGCTTTCCGCGGATATAGAATGTACAATAATAAGATTATACTAGTTTTAATCTTATGATTGTACATTTCTATATTCGTAGAAAACTGGATATAATACGATGCTAGACATAGTTTTTTCGTATGGATGAGAACCGGTTCCTATCCACCGGATTCGAATGAATACGAGAAAATGTTATCCCTCAGGCATAGCATAAAAAAAGATTGAACATACCTAAAAAGAAAATAAAAACATTAATATGTATTATATAAAAGTAACATGATATCTATCTGTCTGTCAGTGTGTTTGTAGCTTAATAACTCGCTAACCGCAGATATGGTTGTCATTTAACTCTTAAGCTTCTTATAGGTCTAGAACTAACCTCTCCCCCAAAATTTCTTTTTTTCTATTTAAAACAAAACAAGGATGACAACATCCAGAAGTAGCAAAGCTAAAAAATGATGAAATATCGGGAAAAAATGTTCTATAATGCAGTGTCATACAATAAACATTAAACATTATCTTTTATAGGAGCCGAGAAAATCACGTTTCCCCCAAACTAAGACATACGGACAGACAGACGGATATTTCAAATTATAGAGTAGCTTCGCTACTAAAAATTTAAGATGAGGGTCTCACTATTTAAATTTTAATGGAAAACTTTTAATGATTTGATCCTAAATTAGATGTCACGGAAAACTTCATATCTCCAATATAATTAAAATCATTTCAAGTTAGAACACTTTAGTCTATAAGTAGCTCAGCAATAAAGATCTAAAAAAGTGTTTATAGTAATAAAAAGAGAATTTTTTAGTAAATAATGCCGAAATCAAAATTGAAGCCAATTGAATAATAATATACGAGAGGTATAAAAAAGATATGGAGAAAAAGATTTACAGTCAGACAAACGGACAGACAGGCATACAGATCGACATTTAAAAAGACAGGCAGACAGACAGAAAAAAATATCAAATTATTTGTAAATAATTTATCCCCATACAAAATAGTCATTTGACAATTTTAGGGAAACATTAAGTCCCTAAAATCGTCAATTTGCCTTAAAAACCTTGAATTTAAAAATCCTAGATGGAACATTAAAAGTAATCTATCTACAACTATTTTTTCCTTTCCAAAAGGGAGGGAAACAGAATTCCTAAATCTTATAAAGTAGGTTTCATGATTGTCCGTTAAGATATCTAAGTCTAAGTTGTGGGATGGTTTTGGGCTTTTTTATTGCCCCCCATCCTATCCTAAGCGTAGCATCTGTATGATAAGAACTTTAAAATGTAAGCATTCTTTACATGTTATAATATTCGTTGTCCAACTGTCAGATTAAATGAGCTGCGCTCCTATGAATATTGTTGTATGTCATCCTTGTTGTATTGTTATAGAGAGTGATCATTTACATAATCACATATCTCAGGTCCCCTAAGTATCACAGGTGGCCAAACAGAAAAACCAAAAACTCTTGATTGTCATGATAGCTAATCAACAAAATAAATACTTTTGACTATTAAGCTTTATCGTGAATATGAAAAACAAAATAAAATAAGAACTCAATGAAAATGTATTTTAAATTTTGCTGTTATAATAATTGTCTGTAATGTAAGAACACAAGGTATCAATGATATACAACAAATATTCACGAGTAGGGACTAGAACTCGCAAAAACAAGTATGTCCCAAAAAAGCGCAGCAATAACAAGCTAGCTTTACTTAGAATAGATTGCGTCGTAGTAAAATTCAAGCAGTTTTTAAAATCAGTCTGTAAATAAGAAATTCACAGTATCTTTTACTAAAAGTCTTAATCGTGCGTTCGGACGTATGAAATTGAATTGTATATTGGATGCGTTTCAGGCAGACGTATAGACAGACATTTATTATGGAGTATCTTCGCTACTAATAAAAAATCTTCAGAAAATACATATCCTATACTAAAATTGCTAACGTTTGGGGGAAAATAGCAAAAATGTGCGTTTCTTAATGATCCTATATTAACTATAAAGTTTGCCTTTGTTTGTCTGTCTATCTATCAATACTAGCGGCTACGCCCCTAGAGGCATCTAGGGGCACTTGAGGAGGAGAGAGTCGAATTTAATAATTCAATTTCTTATTTCAGATTTTAAAAGAAAAAGTAAAAAAAAAATTTGGGGGGCGAATAATTTCTGCTTCTAATTTTAGTAAAAAAAAATTCAAAAATTTTTTGGGGGGGGGATTTTTATTTTTGGGGGGGTTGGGGGTGTCCCACCCCCCAAAAAAATAGTTATAAACCTTCCCGGGACCTATGAGAAGCTACCCTGTTAAGGAGAACCCGATCGGTTCAGCGGTTAGCGAGATCCTTTGGTACAAACATACAAACACACAAACACACATACACACAAACATCCTGTTACTTTATTATAAGGATATGAATCTATCTATCTATCTATAAATCAATCTATCAAAATATTAATCTATCTATCAATCTATATTTCTTTCTATCTATATATCCATTCTTTCTATCTTTTATTTAAATCTATTTCATCAATCTATCAATCAATGAAAAATTACTTTATGCTAACGATAATTTTTTTTAATTTTAATTTTTTTTTCCTTGTTTAATGAGGGCTTTTTCATTTATTAACATTTTTGTTTAAGCACTCCTATCAACCTTTAACCCCTTCCCCGTCATTTAAATTTTGACTTTTATGAACCTAAAATTTGTTTACTACCAAAATAGAAATTTTTAAGGCATTTATTTTTTTTGAAGTTTTATAACTTGAATATTATAATTTGTTAGGGTAGGTAGTCTTTGATATTAAGCAAGGATAATTTTGTCCATTAAAGTGACCCCTAAGTTCGACTTTATAGTACTGAAGAACGGGTCATGAATGACTCTAATGACGTTATTACTATGCTCTCTTATGTTGATATAATGAATAACATAAAAGTTTACAATGCTTTTGTACCTTAAATTAAAATTATGGGGCAAGGGGGGGTTATCAACGCTTAACAAACAAACAAGGATGACAACATCCACAAGTAGCGAAGCACAAAAAATTATAGATATAAAAACTATATGATATACCTAAGGGCAGATAGACAAGAATAGATTATAGAATTACAAAATCTGACCATTAAAGTAAATTATGTACTGGATACTCATTAGTAGTTAAAAAAATCCTCACAAAAAATAATCTGTGTATCTTGAATAGCAGCAGAGAAAAACACGCTGACTGACTGACGGACAAATTAAATTATAGAATAGCTTCGCCGCTGGATGGATTATATTTCTTAACACTGCCCTTGATTTTATAATAAGAATTGAAATTATAATTGAAAGTATATTCAGTTTAAAGTTACAATTGCTGTTTAACGTTCAGAATTAATTTTTGGTAGCGCAGCTACTCTATGCTAAGGGTACGTCCTATAATTGATTGGCGGTAATTTCCTTGCTTATGGTTATTAACGGATTTTTAAAATATCTTTTATCATCAGGGAGAGAGACGGCTTTTGACTGTAAATTATACTAATGTTCAAAATTTGTTCTGTTATTAGTTGGTAAAATATCAAGTTGGTCAAACTAACAGTGAACAAACTTTTCCAACAATTATTGCTGCGCCACTTAGGAACATATCTATTCTTGTTGATTTTCAACGAATATCATTTATATTTTATAATTGAATGAAAGATAGATTTATAACTTAAGATAGATAGATAATAAGCCAATAACATAGATAGATAGATAATAAGTCAATAACTTAGATAGATAGTAAGTCAATAACTTAGATAGATAGTAAGTCAATAACTTAGATAGATAGTAAGTCAATAACTTAGATAGATAGATAATAAGTCAATAACTTGGGCAGATAGATAGATAGTAAGTCAATAACTTAGATAGATAGTAAGTCAATAACTTAAATAGATAGATAGTAAGTCAATAAATTAGATAGGTAGATAAGTAAATAACTTAAAATGATTACGCGTTATAGATAGATATACATGCCATTATATAGATAGATAGATACATGATAAATGAATGACTGCAATACATTCGACGCCCCTTTTCAATTAGCCCCCCTCATAGATAAATATGCATATAAACGCCCTTGTCTTATAACCCTGTAAAACTTAAGAGCTCTTACTATGCCGACTTAAGAAAAATAAGTTAGTAAAACGGCACGTCAATTATATGCCACTCTAGACCAGTTCAGTTCAATGGCTACATTTGAACAGTAATGGCTACTTTTATTTGAAGCCATTGTATACTTAAATCATGTAAATATGGAGTAAGTCAATACAAGGCATCTTGTTTAAGATGGTTAAACGCAGGAAATCAGCTATATAACAGGGCAGACACAAATTTACTTTAAAAATTTGATAATTAAGACAAAAACTAAAATTTTCTGGATAGAAAAGACAGAAAATAACAGATGGATACCTAGATATTGGGCATGATGGGTAGATAGAAAGATATAAAATGATGTTTAGGTTATGGTGATAAATATGAAATGATGTCTGAAAATTGAAGGAGTGGGGATCACCACAGTGGGAAAAAATGCAATATTTTTGGAGGTTTAAAATCCTTTTTTAAATCAAATATAAACAAATATTGGGATAAAATATTAAAAGAAATTAAGCTTATGTAAAAAGAATATTTTTATTAAAAATTCAAATTTGAATAATTCTATTTAACAGTGGTGAAATCCTTAAGGGGGGGGAGGGGAGTTTTTAGGTTGCTTTGGGCCTGAATTAGGAAGTTTTGAAGGTTGAGTAATACGGAGGGAAAATGGAGGGGGGGAGGAGCGATGGGTATTTTAAGGCCTATGAACTTGGATAGAGAAATTGATTCTACAAAACAAAGAAAGAAATGACCCTCCCCCCCCCAAAAAAAAGGCGTACACATAGATTTTACAGGGGGGGGGGGGTTGAGGCCTTTGGAGACTATTATTTCTTCATAGGCAGTGTCCAAGACACTTGTATGTTGTCTTTTAAAAGCAGTGGCGAGCACAACTATTCACCAGGGGGAGGGAACCATTGGAGGGTAAAAAAAGAGGATTACAAATCATTTTTACCGTGCACACCACTGAATTAAAAAGTGATATTTTTTAAAGAATACTTTTCTAAGCCAAGACGTGAATGAGAGAAAGAGAAAAGGAGAAAGAGAGAGAGAGATATGGGAACTACATATGTTTCTAAGTGGAAGTTTGGTTTTGTGTTTGTGTGTGTGTGTGTGTGTGTGTGTGTGTGTGTGTGTGAGTTTGTGTGTGAGTGTCTTGAGTGTTGACTTAAAAATGGGTGGTTAGGGTTAGGAAAGTTCAACTTTTCTCCAAACAGAAACGAAGATAGATACTCTGAAGATAAAAAAAATATTAGAAAATAAAAAGCTTTTCTACATTTATAGACTGTTTATCCAAAATTAATGGATTTGATCAATGTTAAAATAGTCCTATCGATATTAGCTTGCAGCATAGTATAAATTAAAACCTAACGAAACTTACTTTTTAAAATACATGAGTTAGAAATTTTTAGAAGCATAGCTGCTATAGAAAGTAGAACTATGATTGTACGTCTTTCCGTACCAGGGAGTAAGGGAGGGGACAATGGGCAATTAATTCAATATAAGAGTTATCAAAGAAAAGGCATGAAATCTAGTTTAATCCAATAAATTTGTAGGAAATTATAAAGGGATTGTTAATTGAATAATAGATTTCCATAGCGTCATGTAAAGTGAAATCACAACTTGTTTTTGATGAAATATATTGAGGTTTTTTGGTGTGATTTTAATATTAAAAGATTATTGGACCCGGCCAGCTGCTAGCAAGAATATGACTGCCCCTTTTTATTCTGTTTATTTCCCTTGCCCCCACCTCCCTTCTCCCTTCTCCCCGTCTGCTACATTCCAAACTAACACAACGAGTGTTTATTTCCCTTCCCCCCACTTCCCTTATCCCTTCTCCCCGTCTGCAATATTCAAAACATACATAACGAGTAGCGGCATTCTATGCGCAAGTCCCCAAACTCAGTCAGAAACTGCTAAATTCTTGCACATTCCCTTTAAGCCAGTCCCCAAAGTCTGAGACTCCTAAAAATTGAATATTCGATCCATTGTCCCCTCCCTTACTCCCTGGTCCGTACATTATGAATATGAACTATGTGAATTCTGATTTATAACAACTAGCTGCTTCCCCTCTATGGCCCTAAAACCACAATGGGACACATATAAAGATCCCCTGGTAAGTACAATCAGTTCAAACAAGCACTCTACAAGATCTTTAGCTTCAGCCATAAATAACCTAACTACTTCATATAATAGGATATGTAAGCCGTTTCATAACAAATTTTTTTTTAAAGAATTAAAAAAATGGTATAGTTTTAACATTTTCAATTTAACAATCAAAGTAGAATTCACCTTTTCTTATATAACCATCAAAAAACAATGATTTTTATATTTTTTGCTTTTGGAGAAAGTTTGACGAGCAAACATTTGGCAAAAAAAGGGAAAATCTAGCAGGAGAAAAGAAAGTAGAAAAAACATGAGTCTTAATAATTTTTATATACAGCTTAGTTCTTCTATATTTAGAGTCGGCCTGTCCGTCCGTCTGTCCATCTTATTGAGAATTAAAACCTCTGATAGATTTTAATTTGTCATACTGATCCCTGTAACAATTCTAAATAATATATCTATTTTAAAAGGGATAGTTGCATGAAGTGCATTTAAAAGTCTGATAAGTTACAAGAATACCATCTAACATATATAATTTTGCATTACAATAAATAACAATCAATTAGGCATCACCAAAATAGTCATCATGCTGTTTTTGTGAAAAAGGACAGCCATTTAAGCTGCATATATCAAAAAAATATAATATTTAAGGCTTGGTATTTTTATAACTACCTGGTAGAAAATTGAAATTCTTTCAAATATATGCCCTATAGATGTAGTTTAAACTATTAAACAGAAAAAAATATGCAGTTCACTTAGTTCATGTTTAAATAAATGCACTTCGTGCAACTACCCCTTTAATCTTCATATTTCTATCTATCTATTCATTTCTCTTTTGAAGATGGTATATAATGAATAAATAAGAAGAAGCTGATCTAAAATTTATAATCTGCAGGAAATGGCATCATGACCTTAAAATCTCAACTTTGGTCAAAAATTCTCCCCCCTGTACATATTTTCCCCCTTTTACTGTATGCACATTTCTTCCCCCGACTATTTTACCCCCATATTTATGAAAATCTTTTGCTTTTTACTTCCTTTCAGCTACTTTGGATAGACCAGGGTAGTTTTTAGGCGGTTTCCCCAATATTGTATTTAGTGCTTCTTTTAGGTTAGGTTAAGTATAGGTTAGAAGAGCCCTTCAAGAGCTAGAAAAAAGTTTTTTTGCCAAATGAGAGCAAGGGGGGGGGACTTGATGGTTAAAAAGTAGATTTTAGTGGAAGCTCCACGGAATTTAAAGCAGGCAGTGACATTGGGCTGTTATTTACACTAGTCCCCAAAGTTTTATAATTACGTTTCCTTATTTGTTGGCTTAACAACATTGGGGACCTTTATTTAATTTTGACTGGTTGGTTTATTTAGTTAAGTGTCCAAAAGTTTTAACCACTGAATGTAATCTACATAAGGGGTAATTTTGTGTATCATCAAAAATGTAAAAGTAAAATTACCCCAATTTACCCCATATATGTATGTATTAGATTATATATGAACTAGCGGCTTCGCCCCTAGCCTCTAGGGGCTTTGCCCAAGAGGTGATAAAAAAAAATTATTGCGAGAGACCATAAAGGACCATGGAAACTCCTTCAAAAAAAAAAAAAAAAAAAAAAAAAAAAAATGGGGGGGGATTTTTTGGTTTTTGGGGGGGTTGGGGGTGTCCCACCCCCCGAGAAAATAGCTTAAAACCACCACAGGACCAATAGGTAGATACCCTGAAGAGTAGAATCCGATCGGTTCAGTGGTTACCGAGATCTTAAGGGACAGACAGACAGACGGACGGACAGACGGTCAGACGGACAGACGGACAGACAGACATCGTTCTACTTTGTATTATAGATATATAGAGTAGATGTAAATTTGCAAAATTCCAGTTAAACTTAAAGACATTTCATTGACATGACTTATATCGATAACATTTAAAAGTGGTAATAACTGACTTGTCGATAAATAAAGAAAGTTTAGATTCCCAATCACCCAATACAAAATTGGAACGATCCGATAACATTATTGATTAAAAAGTGTACATATTTGCTTGGAAAAATTGTATTGTCCAAATATTTAGACTTTTTCTGAACTATTAAAAGTATCCAATTACAAAACATCGTATAATGTTGATATAACAGCAACATATTGTTCTAACAGGGACTCGTTGAATCAATTCTTTTTGTATTAACTTTTGCCCCTTTATAAAGGTACACTCATAGGGCTTAGTTTATATGCTCTTGTATATACTTGTAAGTATCAGGAAAAAAATAACCCGCGACTGTGGCTCAACACGTAGCGCATCCGCTCGTCGTCGGGAAGGTGATAGGTTCGAATCTCGGCCCAACACCGCGTCATAACTAAAGACGTTAAAAATTGTTCCTACTGCTGCTATATCAGATGCGAGACATATATAGTTAAAGTTGGGGGAATGCCTTGGCCCAAAACAGGCGCAACTCGTTACCATGCACAGTTGAGACTTCTCAGACAAAGGTCGTGCATCATAGAGAGTTGGTTGTCTGTTGGATGTTACTTAACCTAATATCATTGGGTGTTTGGACAGAGAAGGAAGCGTAACAGTCATCCTGAGTTCTCCTGGATTGCTGGAACAGGACCTGGACAGTAAATCAAGTCGATAAGGTCCTTGACTGCAATCCCGCCCGTACGAGGTAATTATAGGTAAAAAAAATATCAGGAATCATGCCTGGTAGGACAGCTAAAACGAGCCTACATTAAAACAATAGCTATTCAATATGGACGGACGGACAGGCCTAATTTTAGAAAGGCTTCGCCTTTTCAAAACTAACTTCCCCGTACGTACATATTTGAAGTTGTACAGCTATAGTTTTTGCATTAGTCAAATTATAGCCCCAATTTTCAACATGCTTCGATCAACAGCAAAACTGCTAAATTTTAGCTAGACTTAAATCAAATGACAAATTTTATTATACTAGAGGGTGCACCTATAGCATCTAGCTGGGCTCTGTATTAAATGGGATACAGAAGAAGCAGAAAAATAGCCTAAAACTATCCGGTATCTTTCAAGGTAAAGCTTCACTAAAAAGGTGAACTCCACCAGTTTAGAAGTTATTGAGATCCTAAACCTTATACAAAAAAAACCTTACTACTTAAACAAAGTCCACTTTTATTAAACGCCATATAGTCGACAAAAATTGTACGTTTAGTCGTACAAAACTAGCAGTGTCCAAACTTTGACAATTATATTTTTGTTAATTACAATTAGTGTTTTACCTCAATTTTTAGACCAATGTCTTATCCCTTGAGATCCCTGAGCTTTTTATAACCAACTCTTCATATTGAAATTTAATTGTGTTAACTCTTATCAGTTAATTTATGTTTAGCTAAAATGATTTTTCTGCAGTTTTGAAAGCGTACATGTAAGGCAACATATCTAGATAGAGGAGCATATTTTTCAATTTAGATTTTGCTATTCAAAATTATATTTTACTTTTAGTGGCAATGATTTTCTTAATTTATATATGTACGTTAGTTAGTTAGGTATAGACAGTTAGCTACCTGAAGGTATAAGATAGATAATGGATGATAAATTAATGTACACTACCAATTATAATAAACAAAATTACCCCCTTAGACGCTGATAATTCCAATCAAGAAGTACCCAAAGTTTTTAAGCCAACAAATGAGAGAGTGTTTATAAAACTTTGGGGGCCAGTTTAATTTAGTGTCTTCCCCTACCGATAATAAATATTTTTAAAATTTTGTATATTACATTATTTTTAACCTTCCAAAAAATTATCACCTATCTATGTGGACAAAATTTTCTATACAAAAAATTGTTTGGCCATTATTTTTTAGAAAATTGAGAACTTAAAACTACGAATTCTAAGGAGTTAATGCTAATTTTTGGAAAACAATTGCTATTATTTCAATTTTCAGAAAAGTATTTTTGGTCAGTGTCAAAATTTCTTTTAGGATAAATAGCAAAACAAAAAAGGATGAAAATATTTATAAGAGATTATAAAAAAAAACAATAATCTATCATACAGAAATTTTAAGAAGAAAAATAGATTAGCTGCGCTAAAATGGATTTATTATTACTTGGATCTTACACCAGATTATCATGTACTCTAACAAAGTGAAACTTGTAGTTAAAATAACGATCTCCCATTCCCCCTCCTTCTGGATGAACACTGAACAATAAATGAAAAGGGAAATAGCTATTAGCAACCCAAATAGACGACAAAATTTTTCCCTGTCATAATATCCAAGTATATTATTACATCCATTTGCGCTAACAACATTCGCTATTATATAAAAAAAATCATCTGTTTTGTAAAAACTTATTCACTTAACCCTTAATAATTGAAGTGAACAAAAGCATTATTATACTCTCTCAAACATAAACAAAGCACGGGCAAATAATATAAATAATAAAAACAAGGACAATTGTGCCAGTAAGTGGCGCAGCATTAATACAAAGCCGTGCTACAGTCACTCTTGAAGGAAAGGAGGAACCTCGTAAAAGTGTCGAACTATGACGTCAGAAAAAAATAATAATTAACCAATGAGAAGCCAGTATTCACTGTAATTGACTAATGGTAAAATATATAGCGGTCTATCATTGGTTAATTATTATTTTTTTCTTACGTCATAGTCAGACACTTTTACTGGGTTCGGAAAGGAGATTTGGATCTATAAAAAAAGTGAGATTAAAATATATGCCCTTTCCAATCAGAGAACATAACATTAAAATTTGTAAATATACAGAGGAACGGACATTGTATACAGTAGGGGCACTATTAATAATAACAATTCTTGGATTGTAAACTATAATTGTTTATTCTGCAGGGGAATCTTCACGATATTGTATATGCATCAAAATATATTCTATTAATATGATCGAACTTAACCTATTTAAATTGCATTATTTTTCTTACAGTGTAGCTACTCTATAACTTAGGTCTGTTCGTCTAAGTGTATTAGTACGTAGGTCGTACATACGCTATAATAGCATTTTTATCCTTATTAAACTTATTTTTCCAAAAAAAGATTTGTATCTTATATTATTTTTAATATATTTCTATTTTCTATAAAAAAAAAGATAGGAAAGTAAATCAGGAATCTTAAGGGATAGGACAATGGCCGATGAATAGATGTACATCCCCAATGATAAACACTAAATTACCCCTTCTGTAGATTACAATCAATGGTTGCAAACGTTAAAACACTTAACTTAATAAATATTATAAAACTTTGGGGACTAGAGTAATAGACAACCCAGTGACCCCTCCCTCCCAGTAAGTAGATAGATAGATACATATACAGGTGTAAGAAATCCTTATCAATGTTTTATCTTGATTCCAAAATTCTTGATAAAAAAAAGATTTTTAAGTGATTTGATTTCTAAGATAAGAATCAATTCTAAGGGCGTTCAATTTTTAGCCTTTTAAGGATAAAAATATTTCAAAATTTTTGTTTTTAGCCTAAATTATTTAGCAACTAATGAAAAAGCCAAAGAGAGGAAATGGGCTGTTTATTACACTGGTCCCCAAAGTTTTATAATAATGTTCTCTAATTAGTTGGTCAAACAACTTTGGGGACTATAGTGGAATTTTGATTGGTTGATTCATTAAGTTGAGTGTTTGAATGTTTCAACAACTAATTTTAATCTACAGAAGGGGTAATTTTATGCAACATCATTGGGTATGTACATCAGTTTATCGGCCACTGTCTCATCCCTTTATATCCCTAGAAAAAGCGCATTATTAGGAAAATAAATATACCAAATGTGTGAGAATAGTAAATTTTTCCTAAGTGGATATTTTCAACCATGTAGTTTTCAAATATTTTTCTGTTTTATGAAATCTTAATATATTTATTTAACACCTAATATTCAAACCAAATTTTTAGGGTTTCCTTTTGGAAACAAAGTTTAAGGACAAAAAGAAAAACACTGCAGCCGCCGCGCCTTACCTTCTAGAAAATGAAGAAATAGAAGCTCTCCACCCGCCGCCTCTGGACTGCCCGCCTGGCGCCCCACTGGGACACAATAAGGAAGTGCTGCCTTGCGGCGGCAGCGTAGCGTATGGCGGTGGCGGCTGATGATTCACAAGGTCGGGCAAATTGTTGCCAGCAGCCGCCATTCCGTGGTGGGTGTGTGTAATCCCGCCGCCCTCATACATGTAAGCATCAATATGGTTGGAAAGCTCGGTTTGGCGCTGACGCTGGCGACGGTTCTCCCGCCGTTCTCGCCGCTCACGCCGGCGCTCCTCTTTGCGCTCCCGGGCTTCGTGTGAATTTATGCCAGCGGCGGCTGTTGAACCGCTCGGCGGATTGTTTCTCGGCGGCTGGAAGGGGGCTGGAATTATATCCGGCATTTTGGTGATTTTTAAGCTGTTGTATATTGACTGGAAAACAAAGATAGATAATTTCTATCTTTCTATCTTTTCTACCACACACTGAACTTTGTATTTGTAACGCACAAAGGTTGCTAGAAGTGTGTGCGTGTGATTTACTTTTTTAATCTCATTATCACAATTCAAATTTTCATCTCAACAAATTTTAATCAAAAATCATTAAATGAAAATATAACATATTTTATAATATTAGTAAAACAGTCTTTTTTAACCACGACTATCATAATAACTTTTCTAGTTCACATGATATTTTTAGAATGTCTTTTTCTTTTGAAAAAAAATGTTAGGATTAATATGATCACTTGATGGCTAGAAATGACTGACTAAGTATTACCAAGTAACAGAACTGAACCAGCGTAAAGGAGAGGGGGGGGGGGTTAAGAAACCAGTCTGTCCGTCCGTCCGTATTACCCAGCAAGCCAGTACGGACCGATAGAATGATACTTTTCAATATAAGATTCTCTTTCTCTCACTCACTCTTGTGGTGTGTGTGTGGGGTGGGCACGCTTTTACCCTCTCTCTCTCTTTCTCCTCCTTTCTTTTCCCTTTCAAACTACGGGACGGACGGACAGATAGACGGACGGACGGACGAATGGATGTGCATTACGTGAAAGGAAGAGAAAGGGAGAGGGAGCATTGACTTGCAGACGTGGTATTGGGAGGGTAGAGAGGGAAGGGGTGGTATTATTAGTAGTATTAGGGTTATATCCCCAGAGGGGTGAGATTTTAGTGCTTAGGAGAGAGGGATGGGTGGGAAGGGATGAAAAGAATTTTTTTGGGGGTTGTAAATAGCTGACTTTATTAAAAACTTTAAAATCCATAAAAGCGAAGCTCTGAAACAGTAGGACAAACGAGCAATATCACTTGTAGAGTGTCATAATGATTAATCAGAATATAGATGTATAAAAGTAGAAACAAAATTGTGAGTAAATTCGTTGAAAAACTGCATGAATATAGGATAATGTTAAAGGACATTTTTAGGTCTTGATCATCGAGATGTTTCGCTTATAGCATAGCACTTGTACTAAAAATCAGATCAATTGGATAATTATATCACATAAAATTTTGTTGTTAAAAAAATTAAAATCAGCATGTTTAAAATGAATGTATGGACATTCTGGTAATGGCTATAGAGTTGAAACACTTTCAAATTCATACCTAACTACTACAGTAATCACCATACAAAGTTTGAATCAATAGGACATTTCTAACATGCCTGAATTAACACAAAAAAGTTATCCATTCCTGACAGACAAACAGATGTATGTATGGACGGACCAACCCTAATTATAGAAAACTTCACTTTTGATGATCATATTCTTATAGTTTCAAAATGAATATTAAAAGGTTGCCAACATCCATAGTTTGTGAAGATTAAAAATATTAAAAAAATATCACAAAGGAAACTTAAAGAGTAGATTTTTATTAATCCAGAATTTAATTTTAGTAGATTTCAAAATTATGGAAATCATACCAAAATCACCAAATATTTATTAAATTTAAAAATGAAGGTATGTTAAAATATTTACTTTCATCTTTAAACACAAAAATTCCATAGAGCGATGGGAAATTAAAGTTTGATACTATAATCTTGAAAAATTGGGAAAATAGTACCTGAAACACTAAATAGATAAAATACCATACAAAGCTACTTGTCCATTTATCATTAAAACAAAAATCACATAAAACAACAGGAATCTAACCTACAGAATTTTTGTAAAATTGTACCATAAACAGCAAAAAATATGTGGGTTTCAGTTATACCAAACCCCACTGAAATGTGGCTTAATAGCATACTGACTGCAATATATATTTTATGTTCATATCTATTTTCTGACACAACCCAATCTGTCCCGATTTTGTATCACTTTGAAAAGTGCGATTCCAGTTACATCATATACGTTTTGGGAAAGAAAAAGGGAAGGGGGGAAGAAAATCTCTTCAAAAGATGGGAGAAAAGGGAAGAGATTTTCTTCCCCCCTTCCCTTTTTATATGACATCACAGGAATCGCACTTTTCAAAAGTGATACAAAATCGGGACAGATTGGGTTGTGTCCTATTTTCTTCAATAATATGAGAATTTCAGCCATCTATCTTTAAAAGGAGCCACAAAAATCACAATTCCCCCTAAACATTTTATATGAACATACAGACAGATAAAGTGGAAACCCTTGTGTATGCCACTGCAGGAAAATTTATTCTTTGTTTTTTTGTGAAGATTTCTATGGCCAAAAGGGATAGAAAAAAAATTTATTTCAAGGGGGTGTTATCAGTGATTAATCAGCACTTTGTGTAAAATCAATGCATGTTTTACTGTGTGTGTGCTTAAGTTGAGTTATGGCTCATGTGAAGGATACTAGCCTGTTAGCTTTCTTCATATTAAGACATTTAGCTTCCTTCACAGTGTTAGATTATTCTATGAAATGGGTAATCTAGAAACCATTTGTTCTACTCCTATACAAGGGAACACTATTGACGACGAAATAATCAAGAATAATAATGTAACTGTAGTAAAATTTATACAGGAAACACATTTAATACAAGGATATAACAACTAATGATAAAATAAACTTTGAAGAACTGTGTGAAAATTCGTCTTAATATGCAATAGATTCAATGGAAGGTCTTCTCAGATACAGGTTAAATTGAATCTAAACAAAAGAATAAAGTTACTAGATTGTAAAGAGGGTCAGTGATCAACTAGTAATATCTCATTAAACATGGAATGATTCCAGCTATCAAAATAAGATAAGGAAAATGTCCCAGAGGTTTTATTTACAATTATCCCTCTATATTCTAATACCTCTTTATAACTGCAATTAAATGAAAATAGAGACAACCCCGGCAAATAAAGAATAGATTCTTACCGGAAATTGCAGCTTAAGGTCTCACAAACAACCAACCGAACATCTAAGGGCAGGAACACTTCTGCAGATGGTTGGTGGGGAGTACAAGGGTGATGTGGTATACTTTTTACTGGATCTGGTTATGTATTGTAACTTTTTATTTATTACTTATACCTATGTGTTTATTATTAGTAGTGAAGCTACTCTATTAATTTCTAATATATGAATACTAGACTGAAGAACTAGAACTATTTACTGTACGTTTTGATTAGATTATGTTATAATTCTAACCTAATTATCTATCTGCAAATATATAAGCAGTGCAACTATTCTAATAATGTCTAATATATGCAATATTAAACCAAGTAATAAGACTATTTATGATGTCTTAAATAATATTCTATTATTTATTTAAATCTATTATATTATCCTGTGACTGGTAGATTCATCAGGGGGGGGGGGGGGCGCGGCGGCGCGGCACACAACTGGTCTCATTGGCAGCTTCTAGGGCACACGGCAGCAGTGTTACTAGGATATGGGGCAGCAGGCACACAATCCACAAAATTCATCACACGATACTCGCATGGATACAACACGACACGATCAATCTAAAAATAGGAGCAAAGTTAAAGGACACTCCTATTTTTTAAAATCTTAACTCAAGCAGTACAGTTGGATTACTCTATAAAGCTTATTACTGTGCGCTTTTAATCTATTTGTATTTCAATTCAGTAATTCATTGGTGTAAAACTTTTACATAATTTAGTACAGACTTTCCTTTTCTATTTACTATAATTATGACTTATGACTACGATAGCTTTAGAATGGCTTAAAAAGGGTAAATCCTACCTTTAAACCAGTCTTTAGCAGGGTGTTCTAGGAACTAGGGTCTATGCTAAACAGCATAACAGGTCCACTCTGAATAAATATTTTTCTATTATTACTTAATACTTTTATGTCTAAGGAAAAGGAGAAGACATAAAAAAAGAAATTGTAGTCTACTTTTATCTAGAATTTTAACAACATTCGTTTTAACCTTTCAACGTGAAATTATCTTTAAATTATATGTAAATGTTATTTATTTAAATCAACATACCTATAATATGCCCAACATTTTTCACTAGAGAGACGCTTATTTAGTTGCGTCCGTTCACTCCAAGAATGTCCAAAGGAATGACAATAAATGGGCGTACAATAATTCATTTTTCTGTTTATTTGAATTATTTTTAACTTTTCTTATACATTTTATTCTATTTTTACTTTGATTTACTCGTTTATTTATTTTGTCGAGATTTCTACTTTTAACATTTTAGTATATTTTTTTTATTGCCGATATCTCCCTGGGAGGGAAAACTATTCTGTAAACAAAATTAAGAAGCTGAATTCACCAGTTTCTCCAAAATCATATAACACTGCGCCAAAACGCGCTGGTTAATTCAGCTGTTTGCAGTAACTATTTTTGCTAGATAATTTTTCCATCTAGGCAAACAAATGAGCATAGTTCCATCAAGAGAAGTAGAAATGGAACCATCTATGACAACTATATATAATTGCAGTGTATTGTACACCAGTAAATCTTCAGGTGAATCACACTGTGTATTTGGTGCTGTGACTCACACCGTGTATTTGGGGGCAGTGACTCACACCATGTATTTGTGGGTGGTGACTCACACCATGTATTTAGGGGTGGTGATTCACACCGTGTATTTGGGGGCGGTGTCTCACACCATGTATTTGGGGGCAGTGTCTCACACCGTGTATTTGGGGGCAGTGTCTCACACCATGTATTTGGGGGCAGTGTCTCACACCGTGTATTTGGGGCGGTGTCTCACACCGTGTATTTGGGGGCGGTGTCTCACACCGTGTATTTGGGGTGGTGTCTCACACCATGTATTTAGGGGCAGTGACTCACTGAGTGAACTATTATCAAAAGAAACTATTATTGCTGTAAGGAATAAGAGCATTGCTGACTGCTCTCAAAAGGAAACAGCAGTTTGAAGAAGCAAATTGTGTCTCTGTCATAAGAGAATGAAAAGGCTTATTTTGTGCTTTTCTAGGTATTGGCCTGACCCAATTATAAGTGCATGATGTACAAGTACTAGAAGTTTCATAGTTACTATGCCTAGAATCCCTAGGGCTTTGCTTTCTATAACCTGCAGGATATTCAGTTATATCTTGATATGTGCATTGGTTTCTATACCTGTTATTCTTTGGATAGGAATGTTTATTACCTTCATTGTATGGACTAATGGTAGGAAAACATCCATTAGTACTATGCCTACTCACTACAGGACTTTGAGTTCTATGCCTGTAGTTTACAGGACTTTTCATACTATGCCTGTAGTTTACAGGACTTTTCATACTATGCCTGTAGTTTACAGGACTTTTCATACTATGCCTGTAGTTTACAGGACTTTTCATACTATGCCTGTAGTTTACAGGACTTTTCATACTATGCCTGTAGTGTTTAGGACTTAGCAAGATTGGAAATTTACCACTGGTAGGCCTGTTAACAACAGGGCTTTCAAGAACAACTTTTCCAGAATCAGTAACAGGATTTTCAATGGGTGTTTCATTTGAAACAACTGCAGGAGGATCAACAAGACTTGGCATAGAAGAAATTGATTGTTCTTCTATTATATGAGATTCACTAATGCTTGATCTGGCAGGAGTGAATTTGGAACTTGTGTAGGATCTAGAACATGTTGAACTATTAAAATAATAGTCATCTGTTAACCTAGAAACACTAGGATTTAAGCAAGAACTTTCTTCTGAACTATTTTCAATGAAAGAAGAAGCAAGAATATTTTCTGGATTCTTGCTACTAAATGAAGAACCTGGCTCAATTCTAGATTTATCATTGCTTGAGCAAGAAAAATCCTCATCTATTCTATCAAGAGAGGAAAAAGAAGGAATACACTTCAACAACAGTGTATCAAATTCTGTTTGCTTTGAATCATATTGTAAAGCAAATGCAGAAACTCTATTGCTATGAAAAACTATTTGTTTATTAATAGATTTCAATTCATGATAAACATTCAATAATCTATTTACCTCAACCTTGTGAGGGATTCCTTTGGACTCTATGTTAGCAGGATCATCGAAATCAGTAGATGTTGCCTTTTCAATACTACAAATGTTTGGCAGTGGACACTGTAACAACTTGTCTTTAACAATACTAATACCAGATTCTCTGTTTACTCTAAACAAGAATTGGTTAATTGCTTTGCAAGCATGGAAAGCAAGATTAAATGAATCCTGAGATTCTGAACAAGGAGAAATTTTCTCATACAATGTTATCAGTTTAGAAACTACAGTAGACCGATTAATGGATAAGCTATTACGATAATAACTTCTGATAATATCTAAGGCCTCATAAGCAAGAGAGGAGACAATACTATTTGCCATTTTGAATGTGTTTCTAACAGTTACAAGTACTATAATGTGCCAATAGTGAAAGGAACAATCTAGTTCAAAGTTTTTGAACTATTAAGGAGTAGAACTAATACTATGGAGAGCTAGAAGAGCAAGCTTTATTGTATTTAATGCTAGCTATCAACTTTCCGATTCAATGTTAGATTATTCTATGAAATGGGTAATCTAGAAACCATTTGTTCTACTCCTATACAAGGGAACACTATTGACGACGAAATAATCAAGAATAATAATGTAACTGTAGTAAAATTTATACAGGAAACACATTTAATACAAGGATATAACAACTAATGATAAAATAAACTTTGAAGAACTGTGTGAAAATTCGTCTTAATATGCAATAGATTCAATGGAAGGTCTTCTCAGATACAGGTTAAATTGAATCTAAACAAAAGAATAAAGTTACTAGATTGTAAAGAGGGTCAGTGATCAACTAGTAATATCTCATTAAACATGGAATGATTCCAGCTATCAAAATAAGATAAGGAAAATGTCCCAGAGGTTTTATTTACAATTATCCCTCTATATTCTAATACCTCTTTATAACTGCAATTAAATGAAAATAGAGACAACCCCGGCAAATAAAGAATAGATTCTTACCGGAAATTGCAGCTTAAGGTCTCACAAACAACCAACCGAACATCTAAGGGCAGGAACACTTCTGCAGATGGTTGGTGGGGAGTACAAGGGTGATGTGGTATACTTTTTACTGGATCTGGTTATGTATTGTAACTTTTTATTTATTACTTATACCTATGTGTTTATTATTAGTAGTGAAGCTACTCTATTAATTTCTAATATATGAATACTAGACTGAAGAACTAGAACTATTTACTGTACGTTTTGATTAGATTATGTTATAATTCTAACCTAATTATCTATCTGCAAATATATAAGCAGTGCAACTATTCTAATAATGTCTAATATATGCAATATTAAACCAAGTAATAAGACTATTTATGATGTCTTAAATAATATTCTATTATTTATTTAAATCTATTATATTATCCTGTGACTGGTAGATTCATCAGGGGGGGGGGGGACGCGGCGGCGCGGCACACAACTGGTCTCATTGGCAGCTTCTAGGGCACACGGCAGCAGTGTTACTAGGATATGGGGCAGCAGGCACACAATCCACAAAATTCATCACACGATACTCGCATGGATACAACACGACACGATCAATCTAAAAATAGGAGCAAAGTTAAAGGACACTCCTATTTTTTAAAATCTTAACTCAAGCAGTACAGTTGGATTACTCTATAAAGCTTATTACTGTGCGCTTTTAATCTATTTGTATTTCAATTCAGTAATTCATTGGTGTAAAACTTTTACATAATTTAGTACAGACTTTCCTTTTCTATTTACTATAATTATGACTTATGACTACGATAGCTTTAGAATGGCTTAAAAAGGGTAAATCCTACCTTTAAACCAGTCTTTAGCAGGGTGTTCTAGGAACTAGGGTCTATGCTAAACAGCATAACAGGTCCACTCTGAATAAATATTTTTCTATTATTACTTAATACTTTTATGTCTAAGGAAAATGAGAAGACATAAAAAAAGAAATTGTAGTCTACTTTTATCTAGAATTTTAACAACATTCGTTTTAACCTTTCAACGTGAAATTATCTTTAAATTATATGTAAATGTTATTTATTTAAATCAACATACCTATAATATGCCCAACATTTTTCACTAGAGAGGCGCTTATTTAGTTGCGTCCGTTCACTCCAAGAATGTCCAAAGGAATGACAATAAATGGGCGTACAATAATTCATTTTTCTGTTTATTTGAATTATTTTTAACTTTTCTTATACATTTTATTCTATTTTTACTTTGATTTACTCGTTTATTTATTTTGTCGAGATTTCTACTTTTAACATTTTAGTATATTTTTTTTATTGCCGATATCTCCCTGGGAGGGAAAACTATTCTGTAAACAAAATTAAGAAGCTGAATTCACCAGTTTCTCCAAAATCATATAACACACAGTACGATTTAGAGGCTAGTCTCCTTCATGTGAGCCTGAATTATATTAAAAAGTTCTGTTTTTCTATCAGCATATAATAAAGTGTTTATGATAGATTAAATCACAAACATATTAGTTTGTAAGGAATACCTATATAATACATAGGTTTAAATTTTAAAATGATTTTATCTAAAACCCACTATAAAATAAGTAATAAAGCTAGCTTTACTAAAATACAAGAAAAAACTACATAGGATGACTACTTCCTACCTTCGGGCTAGGCGATACAACTCAACATTGGTTAACTTACAATTTAGCTGATTTTTTTTTGTAGCGCAGATACTTTCCAATTCAAAACTGTCCGTGCTGCAGCTAAGTTTTAATTTTTCTTGTTAATTGGATAAAAGCAAAATGTAAAAGATACAATCTTTTCGCCTCATAACTCATACCTCATAACTTTTCCAATAAATTTTCTTTGCTGTTTTAATTTTTGGATGTTTTGAAGTGACACTTTTAGCATTAACAAAGACCACGGATTTTCTATTTAAGTGACAAGGGGTTGGGGGCGAGAAGGGAGGAAATGGGGGGTGTGAGGGGTTTTGAGACATATAAATAAAGTATCACATATCACTGCTTGTGCTTTTTATTACCTAACCTAATCTTTTTAAAAACAAATAGTGTAAAATCATTTAGGAGCGAAGTATTTCTAAAATTTGTCCGTCTGTCCATAGCTCTTGTCATAAATTTAAGCACGTTAGAATCGTCCTATATCGATTTCAAACCTTGCATGAAAGAAGTACGTATGCATAAAAAGCATTGACAACATACATTGTTCTATATTTCAATAGTGATGAGTCCTAGGCTTGTTAGGCATAATTCTTTAATCTTTAAAGTATAAATGTAGAATATGGTAAATAAATATATTAACGACGTCGCCCATAGCTAGTAATTAGTAACTAAAGATTCAAAGGGTAAGAAGAGGACATGAAAATAGCAGAAAACCATCCCATTATCTGCATTAAGCTTTTCCAAACTTTTAAAAACACCTCATTCGTTGCCTTAAAAGCTTTGGATACTAACATTTTTTTTTTAATTTGTGATTTTTATATTTCACCAAAAATATCAAGATTTCAAACAAGTTTTTTTTTCAGGGATCTAAGATGATAAGACAATGGCCGATAAATGGATGTACAATGTGCATCCCCATTGATGATACACAAAATTACCACTACTGCAGATTGAAATTAATGGTTTGAACCCCTGAACACCCATCCTAATGAATCAACCAATTCAATAAAGTCCCCAAACTTTATAAAACTTTGGGGACTTGTTTAATAAACAGCCCATTGTCCCCTCTATCACAGTATTTTTTTTGTGAAATTGTGTCAATAGGGGTGGTGGGGGGGGGGGGGTGCTTCCTACTTCCCATTCTTAAGAGTAATCTTAGGAAATGGAACTCAAAGGGGGAATCTATATTCTATGAAAATTATAATCGCGACGTAAAATTGAAATTACTACATACGGTATCACAATGATTTCGAAGGTGCTTTGACTTTTGTGTCAGAACCTAAATTGGAACATAGTGCATTTTATTACCCTAGGTTAGGTAACTTCATTTCACTTTTCAATAAAATCTAAAATGCAGCCGTTTTTGAGAAAATTAGATTTGAAAATTTCAAGTTAAATTTTTATCCCCTAGGAGTTATCGAATAATCATGACAAGAAAAGCAAAGATTATTGATTTAAAATTTTGAACAACTTTGCTTTTATAAAGTCTTTCATAAAACATCTCTATATATGATTTATTTAAGGCTGAATTTCCGTGACCTTAGCAAAGCAACTGATAAAAATGGCCATTAATTAACTCCCTTCAGGAGTGGTTTTATGTAGAACTTTATAAAAGCAAAGTTGTTCAAAATTTTAAATAAATAATCTTTGCTTTTCTTGTCATGATTATGCGATAACTCCTAGGGGATGAAAATTTAACTTGAAATTTTCAAATCTAATTTTCTCAAAAACCGCTGCATTTTAAATTTTATTGAAAAGTGAAATGAAGTTACCTAACTTAGGGTAATAAAATGCACTATGTCCCTATTTAGGTTCTGACACAAAAGTCAAAGCACCTTCAAAATCATTGTGGTATAGTCAATCAATCACTAAATATGACATTTTAGGTACGACGATGGCCAATCTGAATCACTTTTGATTCCTGTGACGTCATAAAAATGAGGTATTCTCCATTTCTCATCTCCCTCATTTTTATGACGTCACAGAAATTAATAGTGGTACAAAACTGGTGCTGATTGGGCTTCGTCTTTAGTTTCTTGAATAAATAGCAATATATGTCTAATGTACTCTAATAATGGTAGAGGGCGACATTGGACTGTAAATTATACTGGTACCCAAAGTTTTAAATAACGTTCTTTATTTGTTGGCTTCAAAACTGAGAGTACTTTTATTGAATTTTGATTGGTTGGTTGAAACTAGCATTATTCAAACTTTCAACAAATGACTTTAATCTACAGAAGGAGTAATTTTGTTTATCATTATCGTGGATCAACATTAATTTTTCGTCCATTGTCTTATCCCTTAAGATCCCTACATAACATATAGACAAAACCTTGGGATCATGTTACTTGTAGGTGCAGCGCTGCACCTACAAGCAACATGTTTAACTTTGCTAAACCTACAAGTAACATGTTAAAGGGAGATAAAAAAAAGGAGATAGGCAGACAATGTTAGTTATATTTTTATTGAAAATAAGCTTTTTAGTCATTTCTAAAGAACTTCAAAACCCAAAACAACATCCTTCATCTTGAACCAAATTAAACCAGAACCTTCTTACAAAGTTATTTGGATGAATACATGTGGAGGGATCGCTATAATGGTAATGCATTTTACAATTTGTGCAACCAGATTGCTATTCAATATCATGTGTAATTATTTAATAATATTTTTGCATATATTCAAAACCATTACTAATAAATGTTTAGCTAACGAATTAATCTTAATTGCTTCTATTTATAATTATATTAGTATCTCTATAGGGAATGGAGGGGGGATATTGCTGCACCTACAAGTAACATGTATGAGTTTGATAAACCTACAAGTAACATGTGATAAGCGCTGCACCTACAAGTAACATGATCCAAACCTTGTTATTTCTTGCTGTGCTACTAAAGTGTAACTCCTATATAAGCACTTAGCTTTATAAAGCAAAGAGCCCTAAGTGAAATCCTTAAGTGAATTGTATATAGAGCATTTATTTATTTGTGGGAGGGGGGGGGGGGATATCTATACATCCATTATCCACCTATATATCTATTATCTACTTATCTATCTATCTATTCTATGTATTATTAGTCGAGAAGCTACTCTATAACTTTAAATTGTCCAATTTAATTGATTTTGTTCTATTTACTTGATTTTTAGATTCCTGATTTCAAGGACGCAAGGAACAATGTTATAAGCAATGTAAAAAATACTTGTTTACAAGTCTTGATTCTTTAATAACAAAAGCGTTTTTACTCTATAATTGTTAATGCTCGTTTGTTTGACTATTTAATGTTCTGAGCTTTGCGTTAAAGGATGTTGTCATCCTTGCTATTATCTATCTATTGGTATTTATTATTTCTATATGTCTTAAACAAATAAATGATATTATTAACGGATATGTAAAGGAATTTTTGAGCAGCTGCTCGGCAAATATTTTTTCCTAAAATCATTATAACTGTTTAGAATACAGGTCACTTTGCCAATAGAGGAGGGGGGGGGGGGTTGCTTTGCTTTCAATGCGTTGTGGGGCAACCCTCCCCCTCCCGCTCCTTCTACACTTTTTCTTCGGGCTTTTATAACTCTACAAATAGTCTAAAACCACCCCTTGTCCAAAACTAAACTTTCCTGAATAATAAACACAGTAAAAGTGTCTGACTGATTATGACGTAACAAAAAAAATAGCCAATGAGAGGCCACTATAAATTTTACCATTGGTCAATAATAACCTCTCATTGGCTAATTTTTTTTGTTACGTCATAATCAGTCAGACACTTTTACTGTGTTCTGAATATTGTGAAAAGATCGTTCCAGCCTTTTCTAAGATCTTTTCAAACATATTTAATATACAGATTACACACAAATTAGTACTTTAAATTTGATATAACCTTTTTAATACTACTGCATGTATGTAAAGATCTCATAAACGACTGCACCGAAAACCTTATAATTTCCAGAAAAAATATTGCATTCGTCTCCAGATAATGAGGGGATGAAGTCTTTAGCTGGAGCTTACTATCTTCGGGCTATCTTAAAACAAACTTAACCTATCCTATTCTTGAAAGTTAATTCTTTCTCTATAAGAGTACCCTATGGGGGCATCGCTAAAATAGAAGGCTAGGTGCCCTGCCCTCTGAAATTTTCTAGTCCAGATAATGTAAATCCTGCCAAAAAAACAAGTTCTCTGAAAGTTATGGGCAATAGATAAAGCTGTGTATTAGATCTTACCAGACAAACATACTTCTTTAGTACAGAAATAATCATAGTAAAAATCTTATTTAAATTTTCATTGCTTCGCTTCAAAGCGACAATATTATGCTTGTTCTTGTTCTGTAAGGGAGGGGGGGGGGAGGAAAGTTGAAAATGTAGAATCTTTCAACAAATAATTAACGTGGAACAACATTTTCATGAAATATTTACCTAAAAGTTGGAAAATTCAGATTTATTATGTCGATAATATAACAATAACGACCACTTTTATAGCATTCATTAATACCAAATAGTCGACATAAAAATGTCTTCGAAAATTATTATGTGTATCTTAAAGATGTTATTTTATTTAGTTATTTGTCTTATAACAATTGTTTTAAAATGATGATTCATAGAACGATAAGCACAAATATTTATATATTTTTTTTGAAATGTACTCTATATTTTTTCGTTTTCATTGTTCTATCTGAGCTGGATCTTTAAATCATTTTAGTGGTGTGCCAGATCGGGGTGCGCCGAATTTCAGCCGAACACAGCGCGGCATTTAAAAGAATGCTGTGCTCTCATTGGTGGAAAGTTGGCTTACCCCGATCTGGCTCACCACTAAAATGATTTAAAGATCCAGCTCTGATTTCTTGAGTTTCGCTTCGATAGATGCTGTCATCCTTGATTCCTATTTATTTTAAATCGATTTAAGCATATTATTTATTTAAGGGGAGTTTATATGGGAAACTTGTTAATTTAAAACAATAAATACAGTGTGTTTTTATTATGAGAACTTTTTTGAAAGCAATTTTACCCCACTTATAGTTATCAGAATTTAATGATTAATGGCTTATTTTCTTCGTTTTTTAAGGCAATTAATAGAACAAGAAAAAAATATTTCAGTTTTTATTTAAAAAGTACAGTAAAATCTAAAATTCAAAACTTAGGTGTCAACATCTAAAAATGGTTTTAGCGCATTTTTCTTATGCTCAAATAATCAACCTTTTGCAAGAATGGCTGCTAAACACTTCAGAGTTGAGATATAGAGCTAAAAATTGTACAGATACTATTAGGGACATGTACTAGAACATATCAAAGTTTGAAGGTCATATCTCAACCAGGGAGGGAGTACTGGCCCCCCAAAGTCGACTACAGAAAATCCATTTTTTTAAGAAAAATGCGCTAAAACCATTTTTATATGTTGACACCTAAGTTTTGAAATTTAGATTTTACTGTACTTTTTAAATAAAAACTGAAATATTTTTTTGTTGTTCTATTAATTGCCTTAAAAAACGAAGAAAATAAGCCATTAATCATTAAATTCTGATAACTTTAAGTGGGGTAAAATTGCTTTCAAAAAAGTTCTCATAAAAAAAACACACTGTATAAAAAGACTAGATCCAATATCACGTAAAAAAATAGAAAACTGTGTAGGAACTACCCGACCACATTATTAGTTAGTAAGTGTTCACATTTTTTATTCCTAAATATAACAAGCCAGCTATAGATAGTTGAACCTATATGTTTTGCTTAGTGGAATTATATTGTCCATGAATTGGCTATCTAGAGAAATAAATCTATTGGTAAAAGAAGTTTTGTGTATTGATTTCAATAATACAAATTTTTACATGAGTAGCATCTCTATAAATTCTTTATTCCCTTACTGATTCCTTCACTGACTAACTCTCTTACTTTTTCTTCAGATATGCTTCCTGTATTTTTCCTGACCTCTTGAACCAAATATAACCTAACCTAAACCAACAAGAAATCGCACCGGCCCCTTATATAACAAGGATGACAACATCCATAAAAGCGAAGTTCTGAAACTGTAGGACAAACAGACTTAAACACTTGAATAGTGTCAGAACTGAATAATCAGAATATAAATGTATAAGAGTCGAAGCAAAATTGTAAGTAAATTTGTTGAAAACTGCTTTATACAGGATAATGTTTATGGACATACTTACCTATTTAGGACTTGATTATAGAGTTGCTTCGCTTATAACATTATACTTTGTTGTCCCAGGAATCAATATACCAAAAATCAGATCAATCGGAAGATTAGATCACATAAAAATTTGTTGTTAAAAAAGTAGAAAAATGAACATGTTTAAAATGGACATACGGACATTCTGGTAATGATTATAGAGTTGCTACGCTTTCTAAATCGTACCTAACTACTACAGGAATCATCATGCAAAATTTGAAATCAATAGGACAATTCTAACATGCCTAAATTAACGAAAAAAGCTATCCGTTACGGACATACGTACGGACGGACGGACGGACGGACCCTAATTATAGAAAAGCTTTGCTTTTAAAAAGGAAAGACGAGGTTTTTTTTGGTCAATTATGCACTTAAAGTTTGCCAATTATCCTAACGAAAGGACGAACCAACTTTAGGAAACATTATAGAACATGTAAGTTGTATGGCTGTCTGGTTCCTCTAAAATCTCGTAAGCGGCTAGACCAATAAATTCACAATTGTTTGGAAAGTTTATATTAACGGTCCACAGGGGAGTATAAAGTAGTGAGTAGCTGTTCTACTTACTAACAACAAAGACTACTTTCAAAATGGCATAAAAATAAGATACTCATATTACAAGTGTTATTTTCTATTAGATTAATTCACAAAAGAATTTAGGGACGTGCACACGAAAAGAGGGGGGGGGGGGGTTAACTTATTACCCCTAGAATTGCCTCTCACGTGCAAAAAAAAATATTTTTTAAATCCTAACGAAGATTTATGAAATTTTGATGGGGAGGGGGGGGGGTGGTTACAACTTCCCTCCTGATTAAGATTATCCCCTCCCCCATCATACTATGTGCACGCATATAAAAGATTTTACCATTTATTATTCTTTTTTAGTAGCGAAGCTACTCTATAATTCATAATGTCCGTCCGTCTGTCCGTCTGTCCGTCTGTCCGTCTGTCCGTCCGTAATTAATGAATTGGGGGAAACGTGATTTTCTCGGCTCCTATAAAAGATAGAGAGCTGAAATTTTTTGACAACATTCCCATCATTAAGGAGCACAATTAACTATAAAACATCAATAGCGGTCAGACTGCTTTATAGCAGGTTTTAGGCTATTTTTTATATTTTCCAAATTTTCCCCATATCTTTGGTGTTTATGGTCCGATTTTCAAAATTTTTTCAGTTAAAGATATCAAAATTAAATTTCCGGTCATTTGAAGAAAACAACAATGACGGTCAGACTGCCTTTTTGCAGGTTTTTGGCTATTTTTATATTTTTCACATTTTTCTCCATATCTTTGGTGTTTATGGTCCGATTTTCGAAATTTTTTCAGTTAAAGATATCAAAATTAAATTTCCTGTCGTTTGAAGAAAACAACAATGACAGTCAGACTGCCTTTTTGCAGGTTTTTGGCTATTTTTATATTTTTCACATTTTTACCCATATCTTTGGTGTTTATGGTTCAATTTTCATAAATTTTTCAGTTAAAGATATTAAAATTAAATTTCTGGCGTTTTATGAAAAGAAACAATGGCGACCAAACTGCCTTTTAGCAGGTTTTTGGCTATTTTTATATGTTGATATATTTCCCCATATCTTTGGCATTTTTGGTCCAATTTTAAAACTTTTTTGCATTGACAGTTTCAAAATATTTTTTCCCATTGTTATGTGCATCTAGTATGTAATTTACTTTAACCATCTTCATCATACAAAATAAAACAAGGTTTCATGTTTATTTTCTCCAATAAATCTATTATTGATTTTAAATCTACTTCTACGTATTCCCATCCACAATTTTTGTGCTTCGCTACTTATGGATGTTGTCATCCTTGTTTATTTATATTTTATAAGGGATACTCAAGAATTTAAGAAAGGGTATAAAAGCTGAAAATATATATAAGTATCACAGCAGTAAAAAAAGGAATTTGAAAATGCTGTTTTTATCAAGTGTATTTATTTTAACATTCGCAGGAGGAAATTTTCGATACCCCCCCCCCCCCCCTGAAAATCATCACGCCCTTATAAGTCATACCCTCTGGTAAAAGCCTGTGCCCGCCACTGAATTTTAATCCCACTTATCTATTCCTATTTTATTAGGAAAATAATTTGATATTTATTTATCTTTTATTTCTTTGTGTTAGTTAACATATTTATGTTTTATCACAACCGATAAATTAATGTACATCCCTAATGATGATTTACAAATTACCCCTTCTGAAGATTAAAATTGGTGGTTGAAACGTTCGAACAGACAACTTATGAAGCAACCAATCAAAATTCACTAAAGTCCAAAAGATGTTAAGCCAATGAATATGGAAACGTTATTTTAAAACTCTCTCTCTCACTCTCCGGTTCATAAAGATACAATAGGAAATACACAAGGATGACAACATCCTTAAAAGTAAAGCTCTTAAATCAGAAGGTAGTACAAACAAACAATAACTGTTTTGGTGTGTTAGAACTTAACAAGCAGAACATTAATTTTTAAGTCAAAATAATTAAAAGTTGCCTAATACATGATACTACATTAGGACGCGACGTTGAAGGATGTTTTGTTTATATTATTGTACCTTGTTGTCCTAGAAAGCTTTATTCCAAAAATCAGATGAATAGGACAATAAGATGTTGTAAAAAGTTACAAAACCAGCATGTTTTAAATAGGCGTTTGGTCTTTCTGGTATCGATTATAGAGTTGTTACGCTTTCTAATAAAACACCACCGTGCCGTTTTGTTGAATTGCTAATGCGGTTCATGTACGGAATTGACTGCACATCTTCAAATATAGGTTAAGCCCTTTGTTATGGACATTTACTATAGAAGCGAGGCAACTGTTTGTCTGTCTGTCAGTATATCGCTTAGGAGTTTTTTGGTAAATTATTGATATAACTGTATTTTATTTAAAGCGAAGCTTTTTAAAATTTAGGATCAGTCGGCCGTCCAGAACATATAAAATGAAGCATTCTATCAATTTCAAACTTTGCATGACGATTCCTGTGAAATAAAGAACAATTTTTATACCACATAAACTAAAAAATCATTACCATAGAGTACCATTCAAATATCAACTTTTTACATGCTTTAATTATGATTTTTAGAACTTTTAGGCTCTATATTATTGCCAAGCATTTCATTAAAGTTGATTTACAACTCTGCTTTATTTAATACTGTGATATTTTTTTACATGATGAGATGATAATTTCTAAGACGATAAGGAACACTTTCTCTAAATTCAAGTAAGAGGCAAGGGTGTTCCTTTATGGCATTTACTATTCAAGTTAATTTATTGATTTTTTAAGACTTTTAAATTGTTTTACTTTCATTTAGAAGAGTTTCTCTTTTATGGATTTTATCATCCTTGATAACCATAAAATTAGGTCGATTAACTACGGTTTTTACGGGAGCCTCTTTTTGGTCCAGGATATGATTTTATAGACGGGTTAGCAACCAGACCCCCCTCCCCCAATCATAAAATTTAAATACCCATTATAAATCATTCTAATTGTAACTCCTGACAATAGACATAATATGTCTAGATGGTCCATCTTACCCAAAAACTCGTTAAACTTAAAAAAAACTTAGCAGGCGAACACATTTGTTTGTTTTTTTGCATTCAAGTAATACAAGTAAGGAAATTTTTCGAGGATATAATTTCTAGAAAGCCAATTACTAAACTAGGAAATACATTTTTAAACGATAAAATTTACCCAAGAAAAGCTGAATCATAAGAAATACAACATTTCATAGCTAACTCATTAGGTGACAAATGAAAAAAGCATAAATGCATAACTTCAACCAATAACATTATCGGTTTGTTCTTCCACTGTTATCCTATTGGCTGATTTAAGAGTATATCTCTATATTTTCCTGACTTATTTTTGGTGACAGGGTTATTGCACAAAAAGAAAAAAACATCATGGCGTTTTCTAATGTTTAATAATATAAGCCAACGGCATCTCGATCTAATGTCACCATTAGCCATTTTTATGTAATACCATATAGTCGACATAAATGTTAAAATTTTTTTGACCTTACAAGTATTCCAGGCTTGATTAGGATAGGGAGAAATTTGTATATTTGTTAATGATTGAGGGAGGAGGTCTTATTACCCTTCCTAATTTATTAAAAGCGAAGCTTTTCTATAATTAGGGTCGGTCCGTCCGTCCGTAACGGATAGCTTTTTTCGTTAATTTAGACATGTTAGAATTGTCCTATCGATTTCAAATTTTGCATGATGATTCCTTTAGTAGTTAGGTACGATTTAGAAAGCGTAGCAATTCTATAATCATTTCCAAAATGTCCGTACGTCCATTTTAAACATGTTGATTTTTTTACTTTTTTAAATAGCTTTTTTCGTTAATTTAGGGATGTTAGAATTGTCCTATCGATTTCAAATTTTGCATGGTGATTCCTGTAATAGTTAGGTACGAGTTAGAAAGCGTAGCAACACTATAATCATTACCAGAATGTCCGTACGTCCATTTAAAAAATGTTGATTTTTTAATGATTTTTAACAACATATTTGTATGTTACCTAATTATCCGATTGGTCTGATTTTTGATATACTGATTCCTGGGACAACAAAGTACAATATTATAAGCGAAGCAACTCTATAATCAAGTCCTAAAAATGTAAGTATGTCCAAAATCATTATCCTGTATTAAGCAGTTTTTCAACAAATTTAATTACAATTTTGCTTTGACTCTTATACATTCGCATTCTGAATTCAGTTCTGACATTATACAAGTGTTAATGTCCGTTTGTCCTACCGTTTCAGAGCTTCGCTTTTATGGATGTTGTCATCCTTGTTTTAACCTATTTGTTAGTTATAAGTTAGTTTTAGCATTGTCATAAAACCTAATTATTAACATTAACATGCTAAATTCTTGGAAGCGTGGCTATTTTATTGTTAAGGTCTGTACGTCAAAACGTCATAACAGGGCGGTTTGTTAGCCAGAGAAGGACTCTAACTGGTACAAAAAGGTTGTAGCAAAGTTTTTCTTTGAATATACCTATAAATTTTAAGTAAATTGCATTTTTTATCTAAATGAAAATTCTATATTTTGTCAGCCATAGTAACTCTTATTCAGTGCAAAATAGTCGATATAAAATATTGAAACTCTAGTCGACAAAGCTTATAGAGTTATGGTGTTCCATTTTTCCGTTGGTTCATAAAAATACTCACATATCATAACAAGGGGATGAGAACTTTTAGAAGAACAAGGATGACAACATCCGTAAAAGCTAAGCCCTGAAATCAGACCGCAAGATAAACCAACATTATCCACACTTGTAGAGTAAATTATTATAATATAATTAATAATAGAATAAAATAGTTCAATAATTGCTTAAATACATAACACTGTTTAAATACATACCTTAATTTTTAGTACTTGATTATAGAGATGCTTTGCTAATAACATTGTACCTTGTTGCACTTCATTAATATTCCTAGAATTAAATGAATAGGATACGAAATATGAACAGTCGGACGTAAGGACCAACTTTTATTATAGAAGAAAAGTTTCGCTTATAGCATTTTATTAGGGAGGCGGGGATTTTTGCGGTCAAATGGATTATTAAGAAAATGGGCGGAGTTAATAATTTTAGCTTCCTGTGCTTTCGTGCATGCTGGCTCATCAAAGATAATAAATATTGTGACCCATTCACCTTTTGAAAGGCGAATCTTTTTAACAATTAGGCCGGCCGTATTTGTTCACAAGCACTAACGGACAGCTTTATTTTAGGCATTTAAAATCACTCTAATTAAATTTTTTTTTAAATTTAAAACAATTTTAAAGTTTTTTTAATGCTGTCTTATAAATAGTAAAAAAAAGTTTCCCTCTAAAAAAAAACCTGGGCGTCGTTACTTGATTACATTTGTCTACAAATTAGTTTACATAAAAAAAAACATATTTAATCCCCCAAAATATTTAAATCCCCTATTCTTTTGTAACCTGTATTACATAATTAATAAGTAGATTATAATTTTTTAATCTTTAGTAGCGTAACCTCTCTTTGACTATGGGCTGTCCAACAGACTAATATTTTCCTTTTAATCCTTCAAAAATGTTTTGGCTTCGATATTTTGGATGTTATTATTTTCGGTTTGCCAACAGTTTAGTTGGTCCCGAGGGACAGGAGGCCAGGGCCAAAATACTGGTATTGATTTTATTATTCATCTTATTATTCGAAGAAAATTGTCTATAATACGATATGATACATGGTTTTTCAGTACGACTCATAATTGGTTCTAATTCAGCAGATGTTAATATGGAACACAGTAATAGTGTCTGACTGATTATGACGTAACAAAAAAAAATTAGCCAATGAGAGGCCGTTATTGACCAATGGTAAAATTTATAGTGGCCTCTCATTGGCTAATTTTTTTTGTTACGTCATAATCAGTCAGACACTATTACTGTGTTCGTTAATATGTACGTTTGGAAGCCATACTGGAATTTCTTTTGTTGAATTTCTTGACCACATTAGAAAGAAAGGAAATGAAGATTAACGGGGGTGGGGAGGGGCTTAAACCCAGAAGCCGAGATTTATGGCTACTTAAGTTAAGTTTATTTGGGGGGGTGGGGGGGGGGGGGGGTGGTTCGGGAAATTTTATACGACAAATTTTATTAAAGGGTAAAATTAGAGAGCTATAATAAATGTGTCTATAAAACAGCAAATTTAAAAAGCGTGCTAAAATAGATATTATTGTGTCAAAGAAAATCTTCACAAAAAGTTTCTGAAGCTAATATAATACTTAAACGAGAAAAAAATTCTTATATATTTGATTATAGATGAGAAATATACTTTTTTTTCTACCCTTTTTTTTGTTTTTGTTTGGTAATCAAGATCTCGCTTAACGACTTAAACGTGCATTTTAGGGATACTTTTCATTGGTTTAGGTAGCATACCTTTTAAATTCAGAGCCCCATCATGGTTAGGGCTCACCCACTCGTAGGTATAAAATCAATAAACATACTATTCACATTAATAGTTTTGGTTATTGGGGGGAAAAGTTTGATTTTTTGACATTATATAAACACTATTAAAGATTGAGGAAGTTCTGAATACTTTGATTTCACATACCTTTTCCCAGGTTCTCTCATAGCTTTCCATCAGGGATCTTAAGGGATATGACAATGGATGATAAATTAATGTACTTAATGAAGTCGTGTTGCTAAAAACATCTTCCAGTATGGCTTAGAAACCGATTAATATCCGCTGGATTAGATCCGGTTCTCAGCCACACTGAATAATCATGTTAAGCATCATATTACAGAAAATATTCCACGAATATTAGAATAAAAATCATAATATTAATTCTAGTTTTTTAGCCATGGCCTTCGGCACTTCGGGATGTTGTCATCCTTGTTTATTTTACCCTTGTTATGTAGTATATAATTTATTTTCTTTGATTTCATTAAACAATTTGTAAATTCATAATTATGCAGCAACTCTAAATAAAAACAAGAATGACATATTACAAAAATAGCGTATTAATACGTATTTATAGTAAAACCTATAATACCTTGTTTATTAGCAGATTCGGATCATGGAAAGAAAACAAAGTCATTCCTAATTAGGACAGAAGTCACTGGAAATTGGTCTAAGGAAGGCTACTTATGTCCTTCATCTAACAAAATCTAACTTAAGGGAGGTGACTTATGTCCTTTGTCTAACAAATTCTTACATTAGGAAGGCTGCTTATGTCCTTCATCTTGCAAAACATAGCTTCTCTTTCCTTCACATAGCAAAACCTCACAAAACATAGCATTTTTGTCCTTCACATAGCAAATTCTTGCAAAACATAGCAAATTCTTGCAAAACATAGCAAATTCTTGCAAAACATAGCAAATTCTTGGAAAACTTAGCTTTTCTGTCCTTTACATAGCAAATTCTTGTAAAACATAGCAAATTCTTGCAAAACATAGCAAATTCTTGCAAAACATAGCAAATTCTTGCAAAACATAGCAAATTCTTGCAAAACATAGCAAATTCTTGCAAAACATAGCAAATTCTTGCAAAACATAGCAAATTCTTGCAAAACATAGCAAATTCTTGGAAAACTTAGCTTTTCTGTCCTTCACATAGCAAATTCTTGCAAAACATAGCAAATTCTTGCAAAACATAGCAAATTCTTGCAAAACATAGCAAATTTCTCCAAAACATAGCAAATTCTTGGAAAACTTAGCTTTTCTGTCCTTCACATAGCAAATTCTTGCAAAACATAGCAAATTCTTGCAAAACATAGCAAATTCTTGCAAAACATAGCAAATTCTTGCAAAACATAGCAAATTCTTGCAAAACATAGCAAATTATTGGAAAACTTAGCTTTTTTGTCCTTTAATAGCAAATTCTTGCAAAACATAGCATTAATGTCCTTTACATAGCTAAATCTTTCAAAATGCAGCTTTTCTGTCCTAAACATAGCTAAATGTTGCAAAATGTAGCATATTCTTGCTATTTAGACCTCCCATTCCTGGGATCTTAAGCTTCAGGCAGGAAAACCTTACTGTTTGGTTATTGAATTGACAGGATTTCAGAACAATGGTATTAACTTTGATGTTTTATAACTCTGAATTTTTTCATCCATTTGAAATAGCCAGCTTTTTGTTAATAAATGTGAAAACTAAAAATGCTTTTAAATTTAGTGATCAACTAACTGCTATGCTAGAGACATATTAATGGAAAGAGGGGAAAGTCACCCCACCCTAATTTTTATTTCATTTTTCTAGGGCAATTTATCTTAAGAATGTGGTAGTACTCTTCCCCCAAATAGCTTTAAACCTTTATTGGTCTCATACGAAGATAAATTGTAAAAGAACCATACAATTACTATAATAGCATAGTAAAAAAATATTTTTAAAAAAAAGATAGCTTTTGATAATAAAGAAATAAGTAAAAAAAAAACTGTTTGGCTAGGTGGCTAGTTGGGCGTTTACGGCATGGGTCGGAACACACACAAAGACCATAGACTATGTATGCTTAGATTTGTAAGAATTTTGATTTATTGTTGCCTGTTGGTGTTTTATTTTAAACTATCGGCTACGCCCCTAGAGGTCTCCAGGAGTACTTGAGGTGGATGTGGTTTGAATTCAACCCTTCCATTTTTATATTATTTCTAAAATGAAAAAGTAAAAAACAAATTACTCCTTCCCTATTTTCATTCGATTTTTTAAAGGGTTATTTTTTCAAGGAACGATTTATCTTAGGAGGACGGTGGTACCCTTCCCTAGAATAGCAATAAACCTACCCATGTCCTGTAAGAAGCTACACTATAAAAGTGAACCATATCGGTTCAGCGGTCCCTGATTATTTTTTTTTCTTAAAATCTTTTATATTACATATTCTATATTTGTAAATTGTCTTTGATGTTAAACATTTTTGACCCATGCCGTCACATAAAAATCACGCCAAAATCAGGAGTTAAAAGGGATAACACAATGGATGATAAATCAATTTACATAATTAAATAAAAAGTCTCCAAAATGTTGAGCACATAAATGAGAAATTGTTAAGATAAAACTTTGGGTACTGTGTAATAATCCAAGGAGTGAGTGTACATTGAGCTGCTTATTACACTGGTCTCCAAAGTTTTATAGTAACGTTTTCTTATTCGTTGGCTTAATCTTAGGGAAATATAATTGAATTTTTATTGGTTGGTACATTAAAATGAGTGTCTTGTCCATTAACGATTCAACCACTAATCATAACTTATAGAAGGGATAACTTTATGTTTAATCATTGAGGATTTACATCAACTTATTGACAATTGTCTTATCATTTTAGATCCCTGTTAATAGTAAACGATTCAACCTCTAATTATAACTTACAAAAAGGGTTAATTTTATGTTTAATCATTGAGGATTTACATCAACTTATCGACAATTGTCTTATCCCTTTAGATCCCTGTAAATAGTACGTTTTGCGAATATTATAATACTATTAAATATGGGGGGATGACCAATAACAGAGCTAAAGATATATTAATTTTCGAAATTTTTTACAATTAAATATATATGTTGAAAACTTATAAGGGATTATGAATTTTCTTAGTATTCATATAACTTAATACCAAAAAAATAAATTAGAATATTTCTTAATTCCAAAACTTTGTGTGATTAGATTTTAGTATCGGTAATTAACCAACCCCAGGTCGTGTTGGGTCAAAAGTCATAAGGGTGGCTCAATTTTGGAATTGATAAGCATGCTATCTTATTGACATAGAATTACATAAAAAAGTTGTCGCCAAATTAAGTTGCTAAGTTCTGTATTGATTTACGTTGATATTATAACAGGAGAAAATTTTGGTTGCAATTTCTCTTCGATTTTATTTGGTGGGCGATTTATCCAGTAAGAGGGGAGGGAATAGGTTAAAAGAATCGGGTGGGGGAGATCGTTATTTGGTGTAAGATACAAGTAATAATAAATCCATTGTAATGAATTCAAAATTTAAAAAAAACTTTGAAAATTGACCCACTCTATTCTTCATAGACCATACTTCGCAACAGCGCGGCGGACGGCATGATGTGTCAAGTTTTTTCTTCTTATTTTGAAAAGCTAGCTTTTACACAAGAACATATATTTTACTATCCTTATAATAAAAGTAACAGGATCTGTGTCTGTCTATCTGTATGTAGATCTTGTTAACTTCTTAACTAATAGGGTTTTGTACTTAGTTTAGCTTATTAGTTCTGGGATAGGTTATAGCTATTTTGGGGGAGGGTACCACCCTCCCAGGAGAATTCACCCCTGGTAAAAATTAACCAACCCCCCCCTCAAAAAAAAAATTTCTTTCATATTTTTTTTCTTTTTAAGACTGAAATAAAGAATAAGGTGAATAAACTTTCCCCCCTCCCTTCCTCTCCCCCTCCCACTTAGAGGTCTCTAGGGGCAGAGCAGCTAGTAGATCATTAAATTTTAAAGCATTTTTAGTTTTCACATTTATTAACAAAAAGCTGGCTTTTTTAAATGGATAAAAAAATTCAGAGTTATAAAACATCAAAGTTAATACCATTGTTCTGAAATCCTGTCAATTCAATAACCAAACAGTAAGGTTTTTCTGTCTGAAGCTTAAGATCCCAGGAATGGGTGGTCTAAATAGCAAGAATATGCTACATTTTGCAACATTTAGCTATGTTTAGGACAGAAAAGCTGTATTTTGCAAGAATTTGCTATGTGAAGGACTAAAAAGCTAAGTTTTCCAATAATTTGCTATGTTTTGCAAGAATTTGCTATGTTTTGCAAGAATTTGCTATGTTTTGCAAGAATTTGCTATGTTTTGTAAGAATTTGCTATGTTTTGCAAGAATTTGCTATGTTTTGCAAGAATTTGCTATGTGAAGGACAGAAAAGCTAAGTTTTGCAAGAATTTGCTATGTTTTGCAAGAATTTGCTATGTTTTGCAAGAATTTGCTATGTTTTGCAAGAATTTGCTATGTGAAGGACAGAAAAGCTAAGTTTTCCAAGAATTTGCTATGTTGTGCAAGAATTTGCTATGTTTTGCAAGAATTTGCTATGTGAAGGACAGAAAAGCTAAGTTTTCCAAGAATTTGCTATGTTTTGGAGGAATTTGCTATGTTTTGCAAGAATTTGCTATGTTTTGCAAGAATTTGCTATGTGAAGGACAGAAAAGCTAAGTTTTCCAAGAATTTGCTATGTTTTGCAAGAATTTGCTATGTTTTGCAAGAATTTGCTATGTGAAGGACAGAAAAGCTAAGTTTTCCAAGAATTTGCTATGTTTTGCAAGAATTTGCTATGTTTTGCAAGAATTTGCTATGTTTTGCAAGAATTTGCTATGTTTTGCAAGAATTTGCTATGTTTTGCAAGAAATTGCTATGTTTTGCAAGAATTTGCTATGTTTTGCAAGAATTTGCTATGTTTTGCAAGAATTTGCTATGTTTTGCAAGAATTTGCTATGTTTTGCAAGAATTTGCTATGTTTTGCAAGAATTTGCTATGTTTTGCAAGAAATTGCTATGTTTTGCAAGAATTTGCTATGTTTTGCAAGAATTTGCTATGTGAAGGACAGAATAGCTAAGTTTTCCAAGAATTTGCTATGTTTTGCAAGATTTTGCTATGTTTTGCAAGAATTTGCTATGTGAAGGACAGAATAGCTAAGTTTTCCAAGAATTTGCTATGTTTTGCAAGATTTTGCTATGTTTTGCAAGAATTTGCTATGTGATGGACCGAAAAGCTATGTTTTGCAATATTTTGCTATAATAAGGACAGAAAAGCTAAGTTTTGCAATAATTTGCTATGTGATGGACCAAAAACCAATTTTGTGCAAGATTTTGCTATGTGAAGGACCAAAAAGCTAGGTTTTGTGAGGTGAAGGGAGGCTACTTATGTCCTCAATCTTGCAAAATCTTTGTTAAGGGAGGCAATTTATGCCCTTCATCTAACAAATTCTCACTTAAGGAAGGCTACTTATGTCCTTCCTAGGAAGGTGACTTCTGTCCTTATTAAGGAATGACTTTGTTTTCTTTCCATGATCCGCAGATTCTAAAAGTTTCTAGCATATATGATTAAAACATTCAATGAACTTTCTAATAAAAGTAATTCTTATTTATTCATTAAGTTTATGTAGAAAAATGAAATAAAGTTTTTAATTGCATGCTTCTTTAGATGTCTTCGAGTTTTCACCCCCACCCTACTTTAAAAAAAAAATTAAGAGAAAAAATTTAGTTTTAATAAGAAAAGGTAGGTTGGAAGGAATGTCGTTACCTCCCCTCAAAATAGTTATAAACCTTCACAGGACCTAAAAGAAACTTCGCTTTAAAGGAAAATCACATCGGTCCAGCGGTTAGCGAGATCTTTGGTATAAACAGACACACAGACAGAAATCTTGTTACTAAAAATATCGGATCTACTGCAGTTCACGGTAAAATATTGCTGGTAACGAATATTGCTATAAATTTATGAATTTTAAAGGCTGCTAGCGGCCAAACGGCTGAACGTACAGATCATACCCGCACACCATTTTAGGCGGCATAAGAAGGCCTACAAATAATCTGGAATAGCCAAGATCCAATGATGCACAGGGAAAGCTTCACTGAAGAAAAACCGCGTAAAATTGGTCTTTTTCGCGCATTTCTGTGCACTGCGAGATAATTATGCATTTTTGATTTATAGCTATTCCAGATTATTTGAAGGCCTTCTTATGCCGCTTTAAAAGAAGCCTGCAAGAAATAACACGCTTTAACTGATGAAACGGTAAAATATTGCTGGTAACGAATATTGCTAAAAATTTATGAATTTTAAAGGCTGCTAGCTGCAAAACGGCTGAATGTACAGATCATGCTTGCACATTGTTTAAAGGAAGCCTGCAAGAAATACCCCGCTTTAACTGCTGAAAGACTGCCACAAGAAGACCCAATACCCCAAATTTAAAGCCTTAAGCTTCAATAACAAAAAAGTTCTAGGCATTTCAAAATAGCATTTTATGTACAATGGAATTTTTGAAAGATTTCCAATGCTCATAAAAGAAAAAACAATAATAAATTATGTCGCCTAGACACAAAATTATAACCTTATCTTTGTCAGAAACTTAGATTGCCTGTAACCGATTACATTTTTACAATAAAAACACCACATTTCATAGTCAAAATCTATGAAAAAAATCGATTTAAATTGCATTTTTAAACGAAAATCATAGCGGAAACAAAGGGGTAAACTAATACAAGCTTAGCTGTGATTGGTTGTTAAGCTGATTCAGCCTTCTGATTGGCTACAGTACATTCGGTACAATGCAAGTAAAACTTAATTGTTTTTAATGATTTTGACTCTAAAAATGGGTATTTTTATTGTAAAAATATAATTAGTTACTGGAAACCTAAATTTATGACAAAAATAAGCTTATAATTTTGTTTCTAGGCCACGTAGTTTAATTTCAAAATTTTCATTGTACATAAAATGTCATTTTAAAATGCCTAGAACTTTTTTGTTATAGAAGCTGAAGGCTTCAAATTTGGGGCATTTGCTCTACTTGTGGCAGTCTTTCAGCAGTTAAAGCGGGGTATTTCTTGCAGGCTTCCTTTAAACAATGTGCAAGCATGATCTGTACATTCAGCCGTTTTGCAGCTAGCAGCCTTTAAAATTCATAAATTTTTAGCAATATTCGTTACCAGCAATATTTTACCGTGAACTGCAGTAGATCCAAAATATCTGCTAATATTCGCTTTACCTGAAAGCTACTTTTTGGTCTATTGTGACTAGCCCTCCAGATAACAACAATTAATGTATATGTATAGATGTACAACCAAAACAACTACCTGGCCCAAGTTGTGGAGTCCTTTTTCGTCTGCTATCAAATTGCTCTCTGCTCATTTATAGCTGTATTTCCGACGCTATTGGCTGATATTCAAAGTCGGGACAAGGTACCCCCCCCCCGTGTTAGAGTAAAATATAGCTCGTGCACCCTCTATTCTTTTACTTGAATGTTGCAACGCTAGAATGTAGCGCAGCCAAGCGAAAATTATTGCATAAACTTTTTTTTTCAACATTATTCACATTTTTCAATTAATGAGTGAAGCTACTTTCAAACTTAAAGTTAAAAATCAAAATCTTAGAATTGGATTATGCATTTCAGTTAGGTTTACCTAAATCATAATAATTTCATCAAAAAATATCAAGCTTTCCTGTAAACAAGATATCTTCCTTTACTTCAGCTTGGATCATTTGGCAATTTCATTCAGTTAAAGTGCCTTGTCGCACACTAACCCCCCGCCCCCCCCCCCTTAATTTCTTAAGGTCAGTACAGGTTAGGCTATATGTTTGCAGGTCTAGGGCACAACAGGCATAGGCCCCATCAGGGAAAGGGTCTCCTGTAGAGGTTAGGCATAGAAAAAAGACTATTCTTCCTTATATTTAATTTATTTTAAAAATAAAGGAGGGGGATAGTTCAGTGCTCTGTAGCCACTTCGAGGGCGAGCACAGCATATTTTGTTATCGCTGTTTTGTAACCAAATTTATGATAAAAATTAGGACACCCTTAGTTGCACGTGTTTTATCCTTGTTTTATACGATGCAAAGGAAATATTATGTAAATTTCAGGGAGGAAGGGAACATTATACTATGTAAATTATACTTCTACACGAAGGCTAAAGTGTCGAAACTTTTTCCAACAATAGTTTTAGTCTACAGACGTAGTAGTATTCAGTATTTTTGTTAAAATTGTTAAGCAAAACTACTCTATAATTCACAATGACA
This sequence comes from Acartia tonsa, assembly GCF_053477335.1. NCBI lineage: Eukaryota > Metazoa > Arthropoda > Copepoda > Calanoida > Acartiidae > Acartia > Acartia tonsa. The sequence continues at coordinate 38,124,970 of NC_137269.1, read as the reverse complement.
GTAGAGAAACGACAATTTTCTAGGCTGCTAAACGATGTGTTAAAAAATATTTTATTCAATAATAGTACACATATAAGTTATACTAATTTGGAATGATGTCATCCTTAGGATCTATGCGTCCGTCCGTACGTCTGGATCGGATAGATTTTTTTCGTTAATTTGGGCATGTTAGAAATGTCCCATCGATTTAAAACATTGCATTGCATGATTTCTGCAGTTATTAGGTTCGTAGCAACTCTATATTCGTTATCGGAATGTCAGTAAGTACATTTTAAACTTCTTTAACAACTAATTTTTATGTAATATAAATATCCGATTAATCTGATTTTTGGAATACTGATTCCTAGGACAACAAAGTACAATGTTATAAGCGAAGCATCTCTATTATCAAATCAAAATGTAATGGTGTCCTGTATTTAAGCAGTTTTCAACAAATTTACTAACAATTTTGTTTCGACTTTTATACATTTATATCCTGATTATTCAGTTATGACACTCTAACAGTATTAATGTTCGTTTGCTCTACCGTTTCAGAGCTTCGCTTTTATGGATGTTGTCATCCTTGGGATCTACTGCAGTTCACGGTAAAATATTGCTGGTAAGCAATATTTCCAAAAATCTATGAATTTTAAAGGCTGCTGACTGCCAAACGGCTGAACGTACAGATCATACCCGCACACCATTTTAAGCGGCATAAGAAGGCCTACAAATAATCTGGAATAGCCAAGATCCAATTATGCACAGGAAAAGCTTCACTGAAGAAAATACGGTAAAATAGGTCTTTTTCGCGCATTTCTCTGCACTGTGAGATAATTATGCATTATTGATTTATAGCTATTCCAGATTATTTGTAGGCCGTCTTATGCCGCTTAAAACGGTGTGCGGGAATGATCTGTACGTTTAGCCGTTTGGCAGCTAGCAGTCTTTAAAATTCATAGATTTTTGGAAATATTGCTTACCAGCAATATTTTACCGTGAACTGCAGTAGATCCCATCCTTGTTTTACTTGTTTTTCCCCTTGCCATTTATGTCATTGGAAAGTTGGAAAAAAAATTTCCTAATGAGTCATTATAATAATCAATAAATTCCTTTTTAAAAAACAAAGTTACTCTAACTATTCTACACTGTGGATTAAATTGTTTAGAAAGATCTCGTAAACGGCTGGACAAATTGTTTCATAATTTTCAGAGAAACTTTGTATTGGTCCTGGACAGGTAATAGGTTTTCTCGTATTCATTCGAATCCGGTAGATAGGAACCGGTTCTCATCCATACGAAAAAACTATGTCTAGCATCGTATTATATCCAGTTTTCTACGAATATAGAAATGTACAAACATAAGATTAAAACCAGTTTTTTTAGCCGGTGCCTCCGGCACCTCGAGGCTAAAAAAACTAGTTTTAATCTTATAATTGTTCATTCTATATCCGCGGAAAGCCGTTTATAATACGATACGAGAAATAACTAATCTTGTACGGGGGACAACTCCAGAGGTTAGGTTAACGTTAGGTTTCCTTAAGTTAGGCTAGGTTATGTTATGTAACAACCCGCAGGGATAGGCCTTGCGCAGAGGTTAGGTCAGGTTAGGTTTTAGTTCGGTACTCCCCAATATGAAAATTTGACCCCCCTAAGTACAGCCAGGTTTAAGTGTGTTGTACTATAAGGACCTTTGACAATAAACTGGTATGGTTTTGGCATATTTTTCCTGACCTCCGCTGTCCTCGCCTAGGGTCTAGGCAACTATGGTATTTAGTATAAAGATTATATAAAGAGTTAAGACTCTAGGGGGCTAGGTGTCGCTTCGGGTACTAGGTAACTAGACCTCTCTTCACGCACCTTGAAACATACATACAATACTTATGATTGCGGTGTAAAGCGTCCATTCACCCATCAGACAACCAACTCTCTGAAATAAAGATTATATACCTTTACTGACTATATCCCAGGGCTCGGCAACCGCGCCTTCATTGCGAATAACCTCAAATTAAAATCCACTTGTGTGCCAAAATGTACTGAAAAGATGGATTGTCTGTTTAGGAAAAGGTTTGGACATCCAAATAAAGAAGCTTTACAAGTGTCTAAAAAAATCAGCCATGTGACGCCATAAAAATGAGGGATGAGAGGAGAAGTGGAAAAGAAACCCCCTAAAAAGAGATGGATAATCCCTCATTTTTATGATGTCACATGGCTGATTTTTAAAAACACTTTGTGAAGCTTTCCAGATGAATTTTAAAGTAATAATATGATAATTTCACTGAAAAGCGCAAATGACGAGCCCTGGTATATCATTCAGATAATGATAATGGTTTATTTCGCTTCTAATTAATACTTCATCCTTGTTATTTTACTTTTCTTTAAGAATCAAATAAATTTGATCGTTTAATCGATATATTTCTACCTAAAATTTTGTTCTATTCAAAAACAAATATATGGATAGTTGGATCTGAAGGGATAAGACCATGGCTGGTAAATTGATGTACATTCACAATTATGATACACAAAATTAACCCTTCTATAAATTACTATTAGTCAATCAACTTAATGAACAAACCAATCAAAATTTGATTAAATTCGCTAAAGTTGTTAAGCCAACGAATAAGAAATAGCTATTTATCGCATTGCATTATAAACAGCTTTCCGCGGATTACAAAATAAAAAAATGAAAAGTTGAACCAGAGGCCGAGTTCTTTATTTTATGATTTAAAAAAAAACATTTGTATAAAATTAACTGTAGTACGATGGCATACATGCTTTTTCAGTATGGCAGAGAAACGGTTATATTCCAGCGGAATAAACACTGGAATAAATATTCTTATTGCAATCAATGCTGTTTTGTTTATGAATCATACACTTTATCAATAATCATGTCTTTACAATACAACAAATTCTTATAATAAAGTAACAGGATGTTTATCTGTCTGTCTGCTTGTTTGTTTGTACCGAAGGATCTTGCTAACCGCTGAAACGATATGGTAGCTTTCATAGGTTCTGTAGGGTTTACAACTATTTCGGAGTAAGGAACCGCTCCAACCCAAGAAAAATCGCCTCTAGAAAAAATAACAACCGCCCCTCCCTATAAATTGGTTTTGAATTGGTAGAAAAAGGTAAAAATTTGTGCTTTTTAAACATTTCAAGGACCCAAATCAAGGATGTCTAAGCTTTTTATAAAGCGATACAATAAGGGGGTTTAAATGATTGAGGGGGATAATCTGATTTATCAAACAAAAATTTTAGTTGGGTAAAATAGGGGTTTCAAAGTTTGAGGGGTTAAACATCTCTTACCACCACTCTCTATTGGACGTCGATGTGTTTTAGATAATTAAATCATGTATGTTAATTAGGTGTGCTGAACAATATTGGTGAAATTTTAATCATTGGTTACATTGTTTGGACGTTGTTAATATACGCGGAGGGAATATGAATAGGATAGCCTGATATCTAGTTGCCGAAAGTGTACGCAGTTTCCTGAGTGTTTCCTCATCCTAGCTCAATATTTACTACTAGCTAAAAAAGCTTCAAACTTCAAAAAAAAAATCAAAATTTAAAAAATTCAAATTTATAATGTATATTGTATAAATCGTTTACACATTCAAATTTTGATTTTTTTAAGGGAAGTTTGAAGATTTGTAGCTAGTAGTAAATATTGAGCTAGGATGAGGAAACACTCAGGAAACTGCGTACACTTTCGGCAACTAGATATCAGGCTATCATGAATAATGTATCTGTTTCATAAAGTATTGATTTTTGTTTTCTATAAGAAATAAATAGGAATGTTTATATTACTAGTGGCCTCGACCCTAGCTCCTAGAACTATTCATCGCAAGAAAGGGTGGGAAATATCTAATATTTGCCAAAATTCTGGATCATGTAAAGAAAACGAAGTAGCAGGTTTCTTTGTATTTTCACAAATAGCTTTTCTCTTAATTGTAACCATTAACAGTTAACTAACCTAACAACCTATCAAAAGTTACTGTGAAAATATGACGAAACCAGCTACTTCGTTTTCTTTCCTTGTAAGTCTCCGAAAAGTAAAGCCAAATCAGTCAAGGTAAGGTTGCTTCATTCAGACGAACAGATAGAATAGCAAACATCGTACTACTTTGTGTTAAAGACTAGTTGCTTCACTCCCTAGCCACTAGGGAGGGCGAGAGAGGACAGGCAAATAGCCAAAACCCACCCAAAAAATTATTAAGCTTTTCCTAAAATTATAACCAATACTTACTAGTATTTTCCGAGATCTTTAGCTTACGACAAAAGAAAAACATTACTACTTTCTATTATAGTATTTGTGATATGAGAACCGGTTCCAATCCAGCGGAAAATTATTAAATTTGATTGAAGCCATTGAAAAGTTGCACGAATTTTAAAAGGTTGCGTGATTGTTTTTGTAAAAGAAATTGAAAGGTTTCGTGTTTAAAAAAATAAAAATCTGTAATTTTTGTGTTAGTTCGTATGTCAGTTAAGATGCAATGAACGGCTATTATATTTGTTTTCATCATATTTTTTTTGTACAATCCCTCTAACTGTCAGAGAACCCAAAAACCCACCTTAAAAAGTGTTACTAGCTTTTGCGTAAGGAGCTCTAACAATTATTCTATTCTTACATGGCTCTAGTTATTGATTTCTATCACTTGGATCTTATACAAGATTATCATGTACTATAATAAAGTGAAACTTGTAGCTGGCTAAAGAGACGTAGCGTTAGGGGTAATGCCTTTGCTCAAAACAGGCGAAATCATTACCAAGAACAGTTAGGACTTCCAGACAAAGGTATAGAGTATCTTTGCAAACAATTTATTATTACATGTTATATTTTATATTTATTCATATTATACAATTTTAGGATCTACTGCAGTTCACGGTAAAATATTGCTGGTAAGCAATATTTCCAAAAATCTATGAATTTTAAAGGCTGTTAGCTGCCAAACGGCGGAACGTACAGATCATACCCACACACCATTTTAAGCGGCATAAGAAGGCCTACAAATAATCTGAAATAGCCAAGATCCAATTATGCACAGGGAAAGCTTCTCTGAAGAAAAAACGCGTAAAATAGGTCTTTTTCGCGCATTTCTCTGCACTGCGAGATAATTATGCATTATTGATTTATGGTTATTCCAGATTATTTGTAGGCCTTCTTATGCCGCTTTAAACAGTATGCGGGCATTATCTGTACGTTCAGCCGTTTGGCAACTAGCAGCCTTTAAAATTCATAGATTTTTGGAAATATTGCTTACCAGCAATATTTTACCGTGAACTGCAGTAGATCCCAATTTTAAATACATATGATGCGTGATTGATTCATTGTGCTGTTATGCATATCAACATAATATCAACGATTTTTTATTTTAACCAGGTTTTAATTAGTTACTTTCTTCTGCGTAACTTGGAACTTTTGGGTCTGAAATAAAATTAGATAAATTTTTTGTTGTATATATGTTTGTCTGTCTGTTGGTCTGCCTGTCTGTCTGTCTATTTGTCCGTCTGTTTGTCTGCCTGCTTGTCTCTCTGTTTGTTTGTTTGTCTCTTTGTCTGTTTGTCTGTCTACTGTGTGTCTGTGTGTCTGCCTGTCTACTGTCTGTCCGCCTGTCTGTCTTTTTATCTGTCTGATTGTTGTGTAATTTTTCTGTTTGTAAATCTGTTTGTCTGTCTGTCTACTGTCTGTCAGTCTGCCTGTCTTTTTATTTGTCTGATTGTTGGATATTGTATGTTTGTGTGTCTGTCTAGACGTATGTATGTTTGTCTGTCTGTTTGTATGTCATGTTATTTGTTTGTCTGTTTTTCTGTCTATTTTCTGTCTGTATATCTGTTAGCCTGTCTATCTATCTCATTCTATATAACTATCTATCTATCTGTCTATAGTATACCTCTATATATATATCCATCTATCTATCTGTCTATGTGGCAGATTTAAATCAACAAAGTCTGTTTGTTTGTCTGTCTGCCTGTCTATATATTAATCTATCTATCTATTTGTCTACCTGGCAGATTTAACCCTCTCCGCCCGAGATCTAGGTTGTATATCAGAGTATCTCAGATACGTGGCAGATAAGTCCAAGGCAATACTTTCTGTCTGGTTGTATGTCTGTCTATATGTCTGTCTATCTGCCCATCTGTCTGCCTTTTCATATATCTATCTATCTAACTACCTGGCAGATTTAACCCTCTCCGCCCGAGATCTAGGTTGTATATCAGAGTATCTCAGATACGCGGCAGATAAGTCCAAATCAACACTTTCCTCCCTGAAAAATTCCATCCTTATTTTTAAAAAACATTTGAGGAGATCTAACTTTCATCTTGGAGCAATTTTTATTGAAATAGTTTTTTAAATTTTCCAAGGGACCAATTAGGAGCTTTTACTATAAAAGGGAGCCATATTGGTTCAGTGGTTAGCGAAATCTTATAGTCCAATCAAAATACTTTTAAATTTTTATGTTTTACCTGTCCGTATTGAGATCTGAAGATTTCCTCATGTTATTACCAGTATAGGCTACACACCTAAATTAAACAGCTGATTATATCTATTCAGTTTGGTCTGCTAACAATAATAGGTATAAAGCGGCATTTATCCCGCCTCCTAAAAGGATTAAACAATATTTATTTTCTTGAGAACAGACAATCCATATAGAACTTCTAGAAATAATTTTCTGAAAAAGTGTAAGTTAAACTAAATTTCATATAAACAGACAAACATACATACTTTGACAGGCATCCAATTACTGCATAGACGCATGAGAAAATATTTAATAATGCTTGATTGAAGGGTAAAACTTTTCAACCAATAATTTAGATTTATAGAAGGGGTAAATTTGTTATTGCTAATTTGGGATGTTCATCAAATTCTAGTCCATTGTATTAATAAGTTCCTGTTTTAAGTAGCGAATCTACTCTATTATTAACTTTGTCTGTTCGTCTGTCAGTCCGTAAAGCTATGGGAGGAAATATGATTTTTTCGGCTGCTATTAGATGTAGATTTGAACTCTGTAGTGTATATGGCAAATGCGCATTGCGCAACTTATCTATATATTGCTTTGTCCGTTGACTGTTGGTCATGCTTTAAAAATGTAAACGTTATTCTTTTAAGGTTTCGTGATTTTTTGCCATAATCTCTTTCTTTTTAAAACTTGTTATAAGAACTAAACATATGCTCTATAACTAATTTTGTCTGTTTGTCGACACTCAACCAACCAATTATAATCTAATAAAAGTCTCCAAAGTTGTTGAGCCAGCGAATATGAAAACTTATTATAAAGGTTTGGTGACAAGTGTTCTCAAGGGACCTACTCTTAATTACCTCACCCTCGCCAAGTATGGCAGGTGTCCCAAATTAAGTCACCATTGAGACCAAGCTTCATTGAAACCACTGAGAAGCTTGGGTAAGGGCTGCACTGATATCATGTATGTGACTATTTAGCATCCAAACTACCCAATTATCACCCTTTTTACACAACCAATGGGAAGTTGCGTGAATTAATTTCGACTGAGAAATTCGAGTTACCACATGGGGACTTGAACTCGAACTCACACCACCGTAGCTCAGTGCGTTACCACTGAGCTAAGACGCCCCCTAACCTTGTTACTTACCTGAGTTGCCATTCTCCGATATCTTCATTCCATGCCACGTTGGAGTCAATAATATCCAAATATTCTCGCGGTATAAAGCTATCTATTATCAACATTTGCAGCCGGAGTTCCCTAGATATATAAATAGATTTTTAGTGGATAATTTTTCTAATATTCATATTAGGTGTTCGATTACTAGATTTAAAAATAGTTAGATTAATAGATGGATATATAGTTTTGGATTAATAAATAAATGGGTGGATTGATTAGTAGATAAATAGAAATGTTGAAAGATGATTATAGATATGTAGATAAAAAATAAATAAGAACATAAAATGGTAGAAAAATAGATTGCATTGCGTTATTGATCGATAGATAATGGAAAGCTAAGTAGTAATAGTAATAGATATAAAGAATGTTTGATTAGATTTGATTTGATAGATAGATTAATACATGTAGAAGTAAAGATGTATAAGCCTGACTTCAACCTAGCCCAAATGGCGGAGACAGTTTTATCTGCTAGCAAATTGCTTTCTGTTCAGAGGTGGATTCTTTTAAAAAAAAATACCCCACTAATCGCTTAGTGGGACAAAATTGTTTTCGTGAAAAATCCACCAAAATCACATTAAAAATCTACAAAAAATAAACAAAATCATAGAAGGGTTATTAACATATGATTTTCTTTAATTTTTGTAGATTTTTAATGTGATTTTGGTGGATTTTTCACGAAAACAATTTTGCACCACTAAGCGATTAGTGGGGCAAATTTTTTAAAGAATCCACCTCTGTTCTATTCAGAGATACATGCCCCCTCTATTTTTGATAGATAATTGTAAAGCATGAAAATTGATAGATAAATATATGTATGTATAAAAATAAAATGTGTAACCTTGTTAAATGTCGAACACTGTCCAGTAACCCCTCCATCTCTCTTTGCTGCTCTGTCTAAATAACAAGAATAATATCATTATTAAGAAGCGAAGCTACTCTATAATTAACTTTCTTTGTTAGTCAGTCAATCCATCAGTCCTTCGAAAAAATGGGAGTTTCTCAGCTGTTGATGATTTTTTTGAACACAGACACACAGACAGACACATAAATAGACAAACAGACATTCTGTGAGATAATTATTCTTGTAGCAAAGATATGTTGCAATTTACTCTTTTATTATCCATCACTCCGTCTAATAAAGGTACTAAGAAAGAGAGGGAATGTCTGATTGAGCCAATAGGAGAATCGCATCGGAATTTACATTGAATCTCATTGGTTGAAATTGTGTACACATTTTACTACGAAGGCATGTTTTTTTTTCATTTCATACATACATAAAAGTCAGCTGTAAATAGTACATTTTCTTAGTAGAAAGCTTTGCGGAATCAGAATTAATTGCCCAAAAATTTCGTTTAAATTTGAAAGCTTAGTAACGAGGTGGATTCTTAAAAAAAAAGTTGGGCTGGCTACTCGCTGGTGAGACAAAATTATTTTTGTGAAAAATCCTCCAAAATCAAATAAAAAAATTTACAAAAATGAAATAAAATCTTAAAGGGTTATTAACATATGATTTTGTTTAATTTTTGTAGATTTTTAATGTGCTTTTGGATGATTTTTCACAAAAATAATTTTGTCTCACTATCGAGTAGCGAGTCTATAATTTCTTAAGAATCCACATCAGCTTGAGTCGAAAGTAAACAATACTTTTGTCTGCTAGAAATGTTCCTTCTTAGATTTGACGAAAAAAGGGTTCATAATATGCTTCTATTCTTCTATTTCTATTCTCCGTCTAAATGTAGAACAAATAGAGCTAATCTAGAGACATACTATCTAAATCATGGAGGAACAATACGGCCAGGTTATTGGTTTGAAAGTGTACAGATTTTTAGGAAATACGGCTGTTATTTGTTCATTTTAATCTTACATTAGTTCAGCTATAAATAGTCGCGTTTTTAGAATAAATCTTCGCTTGGGTAAATCGTATCGTTTAATAGTTTCTCCGCATATTACAAAACGTGCTTAAAAAGTCAGCTATGAATTGTTAAATTTCTTAGGACAAAGCTAGCTTTTGTATAATTATGCAGTCGAAAATTTCGCTTGTATTATTAGAAAGAATAGTGTACAACAAAAAATAAACAATAGTTTTTGTCTGCTAGATTATCCTTTCTGAGATCGTCGGATTATGGGGTGCGACCAACTAGCTATCTAGAATACAAAGTAGAATAATGTGTGTTCGTCCGTCTGCCTGTCTGTCCGTCCGTGTGTCCCTTAAGATCGCGGTAACCACTGAACCGATTGGATTCTAAGGGAATATACCTACTGATCCAGTCAATCAATTGAAGAATCCTACCTGTAAATCTGTGAGTTCTGCTTTAGCTGTTTGCAGCATGGACCAAACCTTCTTCAATTTTCGAGTTTTCCCATTTGCTTCGTCCTAAATAATAACATACATGCACACACAAGTTGTAGGATGTTTGTAAGCATGTCCAATAAGATTTCGTAAACGGCAATAAAAGATTTTCTCGTTTTCATTCGAATCCGGTGGATAGGAACCGGTTCTCATCCATACGAAAAAACTATGTCTAGCATCGTATTATATCCAGTTTTCTACGAATATAGAAATGTACAATCATAAGATTAAAACTAGTTTTAATCTTATAATTGTACATTCTATATCCGCGGAAAGCCGTTTATAATACGATACAAGAAATAACTATTCCAGTATGACATCGAAACCGATTAATATCCGCTGGATTATAACTGGTTCTTGGCCATACTGAAAAATCATGTATTGCATCGTATTATAAACATTTTTTGAATATTAAATTTAAAATCAAATAAATCATAAAAATAATGCCAGTTTTGTTAGCCTGGGATTTCGGCCGGTCAACCAAATATCTAAAATTTTTGTGTTTAAATTACAATTGTTTATTTGGGGGAGACAAAAAAAGCTGCAAAGAAGAGCTCTAGAGATATTTTTATGCGAACATACAGACATACAGATATACAGATAGATAACCTGTAACTTTAATATAAAGCTCCCTATCTACCCTATTTAATTATAAATGTACAATTATAAATGTATAACCCAGACAACTACCTGGACCAAGAAATGGGAACCTTTTAAGTCTATTGCTTTCTGGTATTTTGTAGTTATTTGACTGTGTTAATATTTAAGACGCCATTGGCTGATATTCAAAGACCTAAATGATACATATTTATCTATACCCTTATGTGAACCTGAAGACTAGAGTTTTTTCCTCAGTATCCAATCTCTCCGCCTTGATGTCTCTATCTATCCATCTATATATCTATCTATCTCTGTACCTGAAGACTGGAGTATTTTTCTTCAATGTCCAATCTCTCCGCCTTGATGTCTCTATCTATCCATCTATATATCTATCTATCTATCTATCTCTGTACCTGAAGACTAGAGTATTTTTCTTCAATGTCCAATCTCTCCGCCTTGATGTCTCTATCTATCCATCTATATATCTATCTATCTATCTATCTCTGTACCTGAAGACTAGAGTATTTTTCTTCAATGTCCAATCTCTCCGCCTTGATGTCTCTATCTATCCATCTATATATCTATCTATCTATCTATCTCTGTACCTGAAGACTAGAGTATTTTTCCTCAATATCCAATCTCTCCGCCTTGATGTCTCTATCTATCCATCTATATATCTATCTATCTATCTATCTATCTATCTCTGTACCTGAAGACTAGAGTATTTTTCCTTAGTATCCAATCTCTCCGCCTTGATATCTCTATCTATCCATCTATATATCTATCTATCTATCTATCTCTGTACCTGAAGACTGGAGTATTTTTCCTCAATATCCAATCTCTCCGCCTCTTTAGCTAACAGCTGATCCCTAAAATACAATTTTAGGATCATGGAAAGAAAAAGAAGTAGCAAGTTTCATTGTATTTTCCTGTAGCTTTTCTAATATTTCTAGCCCCTGTGGGGGCTCTATCACTCTAACGCCTAAAACATCAACACAATCTGTGTTACGTAGCCAAATACATTATTTTTTCTATTTTTTGCTTTTAAATAAAATATGAAATAGTTATTTATCACAACATATTATAGACATCTTTCCACTGATATATATTTTAATGAAAAACTACAAAATTAAATTTCATCAATTTTATTAAATTTATTTTAATATCCGTAAAAATTCTCGTATTATTAGAGACAATTTTCAACGAATATTAAAATATAAATCATATAATAAATACAAGTTTTGTTAACCTTAGGCCCCTCAGTGCTAACAAACCTGGTTTTAATCTTGTAATTTTACATTTTAATATCCGCTGAAAGCTGTGTATAATACGATGCAATAAATAACTATTATGGTGGAAAAATTGTAATTACCATAAAAAAAACAATATGAACTGTTGAATTTTAAAAAAACAGTAAGAATAAATTTGAACCTTAGTTGTTGTTCTTTAACAATAGTCTCATTTAATTCTCTTGCGCTCTCCTCTAATAATCGTTCTTGTTCTTCGCTCTATATATAAATTGGATAGATAGATAATTTTTAGATTAATAGAAAGATAAATTGATAAATAACAAGGATGACAACATCCATAAAAGCGAAGCACTGAAACGGTAGGACAAACGGACATTAACATTTGTATAGTGTCTGAACTGAACAATCAGAATATAAAAGTATAAGAGTCGAAGCAAAATTGTAAGTAAATTTGTTGAACAACTGATAGATAAAGGATAATGTTTATGGACATACTTACGTTTTTAGGACTTGATTATAGAGTTGCTTCGCTTATAATATTGTTCTTTGTTGTACCAAAAATCAGATCAAACGGATAATCAAATCACATAAAAATTTGTTGTTAAAAAAGTAGAAAAATCAATATGTTTAAAAGGACGTACGGACATTCTGATAATGATTATAGAGTTGCTACGCTTTCTAAATCGTACCTAACTACTACAGGAAGTTTGAAATCGATAGGACAATTCTAACATGCTAAATTAACGAATAAAAGCTATCTATCTCTGACGGACGTACGGACGGACGGACCTACCCTAATTATAGAAAAGCTTCGCTTTTAAAAATATTGATAGGTAGTTTTACATGGACATCTTAAAAGAGCAAACATGCTCGAAACAATTTATTATGTCGGAATAAATATGTAAAATTCATATTTTTCGTTTGTGAGTTAACTTCTTATATAGATAAACTAGTGGCTTCGCCCCTAGCCTCTAGGGGCTTTGCCCCAAGAGATGGTAAAAAAAGTTAAGGTGAAATTCGTAAAAAAAAGGGCCAAGGATATCTCCTACCAAAAAAAAAAAAAGGACCAAAGATATCTCCTACAAAAAAAAATGGGGGAGGGAATTTTTGTTTTTTGGGGGGTTAAGGGTGTCCCACCCCCCAAGAAAATAGCCTAAAACCACAACAGGACCAGTAGGTATATTCCCTGAAGAGTAGATTCCGATTGGTTCAGTGGTTACCGATATCTTAAGCTTCAGACGGACGGACAGATGGACAGACGGACACTGGACAGACATCAAGCTACTTTGTATTATAGATATATAGGTCATTAGAAAAATTGATTGATAGATAGATGATAGTATGTGTATCTGTGTGTTGCAACCAAATGATCTATGTAGTTTTCCAAAGTGCTTCATTTTTTAAATATTAATGGATCATGACAAATTTACAAGGTTATGGTTTCGACAAAATAACTTGAATGCAGCTAGCTCACCACAATGGCTGGTAGCAAAGTCTAAGTTTAAACACAAATAGAATTGTAATTGAAAGGCAAAAAAGAATTAATTAATTTTTTTCTGATACAAAACTCCCCATGTCAATTAAGAAAATAAGATATTAATGATTAATTTCTGACAAGGGTAGGTGGGTTAAATCATCCAATACTTTTTCTCGTATTCATTCGAATCCGGTGGATAGGAACCGGTTCTCATCCATACGAAAAAAACTATGTCTAGCATCGTATTTTATCCAGCTTTCTTCGGCACCTCGGGGCTAAAAAAACTAGTTTTAATCTCATAATTGTACTTTCTATATCCGCGGAAAGCCGTTTATAATACGATGCGTGAAATAACTATTATTGTTGTTGATAAATTACCTTTTCAAGTAGATTTTCACCGCCAACGATTATTTTCTTTTCCAATGCATCCAGCTTTGCTTTTATGTTTGCTTGTTCAGACTGGGCCTCTGCTAGCTCCTAGCAATTAAAAACAAGGATGACAACATAACTAGGGTTGGGCCGGATATCCAGTCTGGCCGGTTATCCGGCCGGATATCCGGCAATTTTCAATATCCGGCCGGATACTGGATATTAAAACTATCCAATTACATGATATCCGGCTGATTTTTGACGCCGGATATCCGGTTATCCGGCCGGATATCCGGTAAATTGCCGGATATCGAACCTTGGCCAGATATCCGGCCAGAACCGGATATCCGGCATTAGAAATCAGCCGGATATCCGGTATTTGGTATCCGGCCGAAAAAGTATCCGGCCCAACCCTAAACATAACATAAGTAGCAGAGCATAAAAAATCATGACTTGAAACATGGACAAAGTGATTTAAAAAGCAAATGCTCAGTTTTCATAAATTGAACGGAGTAACTGACAAACCAACGGCACAAGTGAATTAAACACTGTATTCTTGTAATTAAAGGGAATCTCTAACAAATCAGCCATCTATCTTGAATAGGGGATTTTTTTTCCCCGGCTTTTTTTGAAATTCAAGTAGTGCCGTTGCAATTATTATGCCTTTTGGTGAAAAAACACTTGTGTAAAAATTTTAACCATTTTGGACAAGTATTATGCCCAGTAATTTCACTTTGAAATTTTGACGCCCCCCTTATGGGGGTCAAAAAATCATTGCATCAGAACTATGGCTTCATGGTGCTCCCTGAATAGGTCTTGAGGAGTAGAATCAGGAATTTTTGAAATTTTGAAAATATCTCGTTCCTAGCCTGAGAAAAGTTCAAAAAAAAGTTTTTTTCAAAGTTTTTTAGGGTTTTCTTGAACTTTTCTCAGGCTAGGAACGAGATATTTTCAAAATTTCAAAAATTCCTGATTCTACTCCTCAAGACCTATTCAGGGAGCACCATGAAGCCATAGTTCTGATGCAATGATTTTTTGACCCCCATAAGGGGGGCGTCAAAATTTCAAAGTGAAATTACTGGGCATAATACTTGTCCAAAATGGTTAAAATTTTTACACAAGTGTTTTTTCACCAAAAGGCATAATAATTGCAACGGCACTACTTGAATTTCAAAAAAAGCCGGGAAAAAAAAATCCCCTAATCTTGAATAATAGCAGAAAAAAGCACATCTACCCCATTAGCGTTACGAACGGACGGACACACAAAGTGAATAAATACAAATGATAAACAATAAGTTTTAGATCCTCAGACAAAGGTTTTGTAACGAAAGGATTGGTTTCCTTTAAGGTATTTGCCTGGGTGCTGGGGGGATGATAATGAAATGTATTTTAAAAAATTCATGGGGGTCATATGAAAAGTTCCAAATCTAAGAGGGTTAAACACCCCTTTTACCCCCCTACCCCGTTCACGTCTTAAGTGTGAATAGTAAAACCTGTTCATGAACCCTTAGATTGCTGATCAGCTGATTTCTCTGTTCCTCACCTGTTCATGAACCCTAAGATTGCTGATTTCTCTGTTCCTCACCTGTTCATGAACCCTAAGATTGCCGATCAGCTGATTTCTCTGTTCCTTACCTGTTCATGAACCCTAAGATTGCCGATCAGCTGATTTCTCTGTTCCTTACCTGTTCATGAACCCTAAGATTGCCGATCAGCTGATTTCTCTGTTCCTCGGCCATATCCTTCTCCTCTTCTAATCTCTTCTTCTCAGCCTTAACAATCGATATATAATATAAATGGATATTATGACAGGGGAAAATTTTTCGTTAATTTAGGCTGCTAACATGGACTTATTCATTGGTCAGTGTTTATCCAGTAGGAGGGGAGGGGCTGGATGTGAGGTATTGTTATTTAAGCCTGCTGCAAGTAACACTTATTAGAGTACAAGAAAATCTGGTGTAACATCCAAAAAATAATATTTCGATTGCCTTAACATTGCAAGCTTCACGTTTTAATTCTTTAAATAAAAATTCCTACATAGTAATAAAATATCTATCTCTATGTCTCTGAAGAATTCGTAAATGGCTGAAAATATTGTTCCAAAAATATCTAGGAATTTTTTAAGGGCAGGTTTTATGCTATACAAAAATAATTAAAGCCTAGCCAAATGGGATAATCAGGATAATAAAGAAGATAAATTTGGGAATAAAGGTAGCTTTGCTAACAAGACAAAAAACACAAATTTTTACCTCAATTTTACTTTTCATTTCAAGTATTTCCGCATTGCTTTTGGGTGGCTCTTTCTCCAAACTATCTTTTTTCTTCTTCTTTTTGATCTTCTTTGTTACTTTCACAATCTAAAATAATTATTACACTGTTAAAATCAATTCATTTATAAGTATAAATGTATAACCCTGGCAACTTCGACACAGAGCCATACAATTAATTAACACCTTCCCGCTTTATTCTTTTACTTTAATATTAAAAGAAGATTAGTTTTTATGAAAATTTAGTTTGTGAAAAAAATCAATGTCCCCACGGAGCCTACAAAACTGGAATGAATCTTTTTATTATTCATTTTACTCTCCGCAGAAAAGCTGTCTATAATATATAAAACACACTGTATAAGTCAAGACAACACTATACCTTCTTCTGAACAATTATGTTTTCAGCGTCAGCATTATCTTCGGTAGCATCACCATTCTGTACTAATATCCCTTTAGGGGCTACTTCGTTCTCTATACCATCCTAATATATATATACAATATAAATTAAATTAATATATTAATAAATATATTAAAAATGAATCTAGAAATATTTCATGAATGTTGAATTATCTATGAATACTTTTTAGGGGCTGATTGAGGATTTCCATCCCTCAAAATAGTTTTAAATCTTCCCTGCACCTATTAGAAGCATTACTGTAAAGGAGAACCATATCGAACTTTAATACAAAATGATAGGTTATATTTCATGTCCTATCTATTCATAAATACTTATTTTCCTGGACCTATTCTGTAGATTACACTTATTGGACATTCAAGTTAATGAACCATCAAATCAAAATCCCTGAAGTCTCCAAAAGTTTTTAAGTCAACAAATAAGAAAATATTATTATAAAACTTTGGAGACAAGTATATTAAACACTAAACAGCCAAATGTTCCCTCTCTCTCTGTTAATTTGTCTTTTTTCAGTCAATGTATTTATTGATGAACCTGATCCTCTGTATCTTGTTGTTCTTGTTCTGACTCCTCTGTCTCCTCGAGGCTGTCTGTACCACCTCCGCTCTACAAACAAACAAGGATGTAGCTGTCTTTAGTGCCCTAGCAAAATGGGGATAGATGTCACTGCTTTTGGCCTACCTATTCTATGGGCGTCAGGAAATACCCTATACCCCATCTCTTTTCTAAGGGGTTTCTTTACCTTTACCTTTCTCTTTCCCTCTATTATGACGTCAATATAATAGGTAGGCCAAAAGCTGTGATATCTATCCCCATTTTCTTAGTGCACTAAACACAGCTACAACAAGGATGATAACATTTATAAGCAGCGAAGGACAAAAATAATCATGAAGGAAATATAGACGGCCAAAGTGATTTAATATGAATATGTTCAGTGGTAATAAATTATATTTTAAAGTCACAAAACCTTTTACATATATTTCTGTATCATGACTGACTAGATATTTATTGGTAAAGGGAATATTCACAAAAAAGATGTTTGCCTAGAAAAACATATTTATATATATGTTTACCTCCTCTAAAAGTCGTCTTAGCTCTTCTATTTCTTTTTGATATTGTTTCATCAAAGCATCCTAAATATAATTAGAAATTTTTTTGTAGGAAAAACAATGTCTGTCCTTCTGTCTGTCCTTCTGTATGTCCTTTGTCTGTCCTTTTGTATCTCCGTTGTCTCTCTTTTTTTGTTTTTCTGTCCTTCTCTCTTTCCTTCTGTCTTTCTATCTGTCCTTCTGTCTGTCCTTCTGTCTGTCCTTCTGTCTGACCTTCTGTCTGTCGTTCAGTCTGTCCTTCTGTATGTCCTTCAGTCTGTCCTTCTGTCTGTTCTTCTGTCTGTCTTTCTGTCTGTAATTCTGTAAGTCCTTCTGTCTATCCAACTGACTGTCCTTCTGTCTGTCCTACTGACTGGCCCTCTGTCTGTCCTACTGACTGTCCTTCTGTCTGTCCTTCTGTGTGTCCTTCTGTATGTCCTTCTGTATGTCCTTCTGTCTGACCTTCTGTCTGTCCTTCTGTCTGTTCTTCTGTCTGTCCTTCTGTCTGTAATTCTGTAAGTCCATCTGTCTATCCAACTGACTGTCCTTCTGTCTGTCCTACTGACTGGCCCTCTGTCTGTCCTACTGACTGTCCTTCTGTCTGTCCTTCTGTCTGGTTTTCTGTCTTTTCTTCTGTCTGTCCATCTGCCTTTTCTTCTGTCTGTCCTTCTGTTTGTTCTTCTGTCTGGCATTTTGTCTGTACTTCTGTCTGTTCTTCAGTCTGTCCTTCTGTCTGTTCTTATGTCTGTTCTTCTGTCTGTCCTTCTGTCTGTCCTACTGTCTGTACTTCTGTCTGTCATTCTGTCTGTCCTACTGTCTGTACTTCTGTCTGTCCTTCAGTCTGTCCTTCTGTCTGTTCTTTTGTCTGTCATTTTGTCTGTCCTTCAGTCTGTCCTTCTGTCTGTTCTTATGTCTGTTTTTCTGTCTGTCCTTCTGTCTGTCCTACTGTCTGTACTTCTGTCTGTCCTTCTGTTTGTACTACTGATTGTCCCTCTGTCTGTTCCTTTATATGTCCTTCTGTCTGTCTGTATGTCCTTCTATCTGTTTGTCTTTCTGTCTGTCCTTCTGTCTGTCCTTCTGTCTGTCCTTCTGTCTGTCCTTCTGTCTGTCGTTCTGTCTATCATTCTGTCTGCCATTCCATCAGTTCTTCTGTCTGTCTTTCTGTCTGTCCTTCTGTCTGTCATTCTGTCTGTACTTCTGTCTGTCCTTCAGTCTGTCCTTCTGTCTGTCCTTCAGTCTGTCCTTCTGTCTGTTTTTCTGTCTGTTTATCTGTTTATCTGTTTGTCTTCTGTCTATCTTCTGTCTGTCCTTCAGTCTGTCCTTCTGTCTGTCCTTCTGTCTGTCCTTCTGTCTGTCCTTCTGTCTGTCCTTCTGTCTGTCCTACTGTCTGTACTTCTGTCTGTCCTTCAGTCTGTCCTTCTGTCTGTTCTTATGTCTGTTCTTCTGTCTATCCTTCTGTCTGTCCTACTGTCTGTACTTCTGTCTGTCCTTCAGACTGTCCTTCTGTCTGTTCTTATGTCTGTTCTTCTGTCTGTCCTTCTGTCTGTCCTACTGTCTGTACTTCTGTCTGTCCTTCAGTCTGTCCTTCTGTCTGTCCTTCTGTCTGTCCCTCTGTCTGTTCTTATGTCTGTCCTACTGTCTGTACAACTGTCTGTCCTTCAGTCTGTCCTTCTGTCTGTCTTTTTGTCTCTCAATCTGTTGTCTTTTCACCTTTGGATCTTCATTGATCTTTGCCTTGTTCTTAATACTCTTGGCCCTGCTCGCATATCTAAAAATAGATAAAAAAAATAGATAAATGACACTTTAATATTAAAAAAGATGTATAGGTAAATTGATTTAGAGATAAGTAGAAGGAAATATAATGCATTAATATAATGGTAGATTTGAATGACAAATAAAAAGAATGATAGTTAGTAAAAATAATAGATAGATATATAGAACGATAGATGAAATGATAGATAGATATATTTAATAATATATAGATAGATAGATTTAATAATAGATAGAATAATTGATGAAATAATATATAGATAGATTGATTTAATGATAGATAGATATACTGACTTACCTTAGAGTACCCAAAGTTTCATCATAGTTATAATCTGCAGGACCAATATTAGCAAACATCAATGTTTTAGAGTTACCACCTAGATTGAAATTTTTTTCAATAAAAGCAATTTGCAATATATATTAATTAGTAACTCAGATAATTTTATCTGTTACTTATTTGTTAGGCACAGTTTATTTAAAATACAAGTTGGGTAAAAATATTTTTACATTACAGGCATTAACTTCATTATATAGAATCTAATTTCATTTTTTGAATTGAAAATTTACATCGCAGTTTGCTCCTAGTTTAAGCTTATAATCCTATCATAAAAAGTACTAAGCATTTTTTTGTCTGTAGCGAAGGATCTCGCTAACCGCTTAATCTTTAATACAAAGTAGTACGATGTCTGTTTTGTCTTGTCTTGTGAAATCTTTTGGGCTGGGTCACTAATTACCCCAAGTTTTGGTATCTTTCAAAAAAAACAGAGGCGGTACCGCCGCTTCCGCCGTCCACCGCCATTTTCCGCCGCCGCCGCCAAAAAAATTTGTATTGCATTTCTCGCCGAATTAGGCAATTTGGAATCATTTGAGACCATGTTATTTTTTTCAAAAATTTTTCCCATTCAAGCCGTCCTGTGGGCGGCGGAAAATGGCGGTGGACGGCGGAAGCGGCGGACCCGCCGCTGTTTTTTTTGAAAGATACCAAAACTTGGGGTAATTAGAGACCCAGCCCAGTCCCCCCACAGGGTTGCTTGTAAGGGGAAAAATTTTTGAAAAAAATAACATGGTCTCAAATGATTCCAAATTGCCTAATTCGGCGAGAAATGCAATAAAAAAGATACCAAAAAGGTAATTAGAGACCCAGCCCAAAAGATTTCACCCAATTATCTCTAAAACTAAGGGAGTAGCACCCAAAATAAAATTGCTGGTATGTCGTGGCACGAGTCACCACATTCCCCCCCCCCCCCCTTATTTATTTTTTGGGGGGAGGGGTATTTTTCATTTTTTGGGGGGTTGGAGTTGTCCCTCACCCCAAGAAAATAGCTTAAAACCATCACAGGACCAGTAGGTATATTTCCTGAAGAATAGAGCCCAATCGGTTCAGTGGTTACTGAGATCTTAAACTTCAGACAGACAGACAGACATTTTTTATTCAAATATTTTTTTACTGATCTACCTCAAAAGGTTTTGTCTCAATATCTTTAAAAGCTTAGGAGAGGCACTGAATTTAAGATATACCTTGATAAACGAGAATTTGAAAAAAATGATTCCCCGCAGGGTTGGTTATAAGGGGAAAAAATTCTGAAAAAAATAACATGGTCACAAATGATTCCAAATTGCCTAATTCGGCGAGAAATGCAATAAAAAAAATTTTTTGGCGGCGGTGGCGGAAAATGGCGGTGGACGGCGGGAGCGGCGGTACCGCCGCCATTATTTATTCAAATATTTTTTTACTGATCTACCTCAAAAGGTTTTGTCTCAATATCTTAAAAAGCTTAGGAGAGGCACTGAATTTAAGATATATGTACCTTGATAAACGAGAATTTGAAAAAAGTCCCCCCGCAGGGTTGGTTATAAGGGGAAAAAAATTTGAAAAAAAATAACATGGTCTCAAATTGCTGGTATGTCGTGGCACGAGTCACCACATTTCCCCCCCCCCCTTTCTTTTTAACACTAAAATTTAAAAAGAGTGGTCGACTATACCCCACCCCCCCCCCCAAAAAAAAAAAAAAAATTTTTACTGTTCTTTTTAAATCTAAATAACACAAAAATAGGTTGATCAAACCTCTTGGAGCAAAGCCCCTAGAGGATAAGGGCGAAGCCGCTAATTAATTATAATTTCCTTAACTTTGATTATTAGGTAAACACTTTGAAATTATTATAGAATTGCAACTAACAAAGACGTCCAAACTTTTTTTAATGGGGGGTTAATAAGGGGTTTCAAAGTTTTAAGGGGTACTCTGATGAAATTTTTTTAATTTGAGGGTTGTAAGGGTTGCAAAGTTTGAGAGGTTAAAAAATCCCTATACCCCCCCCCCTGGACGTCTATGCATACTTTTTAAGGGATCTAAAGGGATTAGACAATTGCCGATAAATTGATGTACATCCCCAATGATGATACACAAAATTACACCTTATGTATGTTACATTTATTGGTTAATGCGATTGAACACTTAATTAACCAATAAATCAAAATTCGACAAAGGACCCCAGAGTTGTTAATCCAACGAATAAGAAAAGGTTTTTTTATGAAACTTTGGGGAGTAATAAATAACTCATTGTCCCCTCTCCCACTGGTACTAATGAATATGACTATTTATCCAAGATGTTAGGAGCAAAGCTTCTCCAATATAAAAAAATTACCTAATGAATCCTGAAGTAGACGTGTGAGTTTAGAGTTTCTGTAGGGCACATGGGTACACTTTCCATCAATTAAGGCAGATATCACATTTCCTAAACAAAATTAGTTTTTTTTAACTAATCATGTAAACATCATCCCATTTTTTAATGTAAAGTTTTTTCTAAGTCTGTAGCGAGACATCGCAAAATGGCACCAAAAAAATGACATCATACGATAAAATAACCAATAAAAGGCGAGTATAAATTTTACCATTGGTCAATTACAATATATACTGACCTCTGACTGGACAACTTTATTTTATGATTTTATGGTGCTATTTTGCGCTGTCTCGTCTGTAGCTTAAGATTAAATATTGAGATTGTAGATTAAGATTAAGTACAGAGCCTCTAGATGCTAGGGTTGCAGTCACTAGTAGTCAACACAACAACAACAATAATTCCTAGTTATTTATCGCATCGTATTATAAACAGCTTTCCACGGAAATAAAAATGTACAATTAACCAAAACCAGTTTTTTAGCCCCGAGATGCCAAGAAAATCTCATGATTGTACATTTACACATTCGTAGAAAACTGAATATAATACATTCTCGTATTTATTCGAATCCGGTGGATAGGAACCGGTTCTCATCCATACGAAAAAACTATGTCTAGCATCGTATTATATCCAGTTTTCTACGAATATAGAAATGTACAATCATAAGATTAAAACCAGTTTTAATCTCATAATTGTACATTCTATATCCGCGGAAAGCCGTTTATAATACGATACGAGAAATAACTATTCTGTATTTAATTTTTTAGTATGGCTGAGAACCGGTTCTAATCCACCGGATATTAATCGGTTTCGAAGCAAAACTGGAATAAACTTACCAAGAGTTGACAGAGAGAGGTTGATCTTAGTAGCCTCCTTGAGCCTGACCCCAGTGGCACCTGTCTTGCCCTGCCTCTCGGAGCCGGCAAGATCTACCAGGTGCAGCTTTCCAACCCTGAACAACAAGCATCCTTGTATAGATGTAAAATTATGTCTATCTCGCTAACTGATGAACCGATATGGTTCTCCTTTGCAGCAAAGTTTCTCATAGGTTATGGAAGGTTCATAACTATTTTTGAGGATTTACGACCACCCTATCGTAAACGGCTAGGCCAATTATTCAATAGTTTTCAGGGTAGTTTAGTATCAGAACAGGGCAGGTTTTAAGCTATTTGGCCCGGGGCTGTATCGTTCACATAAGATATTTTGCCTCCAAAAAAAAACACCCATGAATAAAGATAGAACCTGGTACTGCTCTATTAACTATATTGTAATATCTAGAATGGCATTGGATAGACTAAGGTGGTACAATAAAAGGATTGACTGTCCTTTAAAATTTCTAGATTTACTAATATAGAATCATTTAAACCAATAAAAAGTAAGGAGAAAACATATTTCAATATGGTCAAGAACCGGTTCCAACTCAGCAGATATTAATCGGTTTCGAAGCCATACTGAAAAATATATATTAACCTGAAATGTTTTGAGTTATCCGCGGATTTTTCTGAGCACTCAATCGTAATGGTGAAAATGGCGTGGCTTCGTGAGGAGTGGGCGTTCATATTCGTAGGCCCAACACTTCGGTTCTTGTTTCCTAAATAATACAAGGATGGCAATATCTATAAAAGCGAAGCTCAACAAAAATTAGCAAATGTAGAGTAACAAAGCATTTAATAATCAATTTTATTTAGAGTCTAAACAAAAATTCCATGTTAATCTATTCCAAAGTTATTGGAATACATGTTACATAATCCGTACTTACATTCTAGACTTGATTATAAAGATGCTTCTCTAAAAACATTCTATCTAATTGTCTAAGAATCAATATACCAAAAAAATTTTTAACTTTAAAAAAAATCTAGATTAAAAAGCAGGGTTTTGGGATTCAACTCCCCCCTCCTCAAGTGCCCCTAGAGGCCTCATTGGGGGGGGGGGGGGCGTAGCCTCTAGTTCTTAAAAAAGTCACATGATGTTTGTCTGTGTGTGCCGAAGGATCTCGCTAACCGCTGTACCGATTGATTCTCCTTTACAATGTAGCTTGTCATAGGTCTTAAGAAAGTTTTAAAACTATTTTGTGGAGAGGTACCACCACCCTAATAAGAAAAATCGACCAAAAAAAAACAAAAAAACGCCGCCTAGCGGATATTTTTGGCAAACAGCTAAAACAAAAAAAATAGCTAAACCTCATCTAGCGACAAAAAATATTTTTTGTAAACAGCTGATTTTGAAATAGATTGAAAAGAAATTTACGTGCCCCTAGAGGCCTCTAGGGGCGTATCCGATAGTGAATTATATTGTAGCCTGACTGCTAATAATCCTTATACTAAAGTAACAGGATGTTTGTCTGTCTGTGTGTCTGTCTGTGTGTACCGAAGGATCTCGCTAACCGCTGAACCGATCGGGTTCTCCTTAACAGGGTAGATTCTCATATGTCCTGGGAAGGTTTTTAACTATTTTGGGGGAGGGTACTACCACCCTCCCAAAAGAAATGACAAAAAAATTGAAAATTTTCTTAAAATCTGGGATACTTCAACGTCAAATAAAGTGGTATAGTACATAAAAAATTAACTTTAACAAACAAAAACATTTAAAGTGCCACTAGAGGCCTCTAGGGGCGTAGCCGCTAGTATTACCTATAGTCATAAGTTTATCCATATCATCAGCATTATTCACCACAAAAGCTGATAGATCCTAAAACAAGAAAAGTTTTCCTCGTATTCATTTGAATCCGGTGGATAGGAACCGGTTCTCATGAATACGAAAAAACTATGTCTGGCATCGTATTATATCCAGTTTTCTACGAATATAGCAATGTACAATCATAAGATTAAAACTAGTTTTTTTAGCCGGTGCCATCGGCAATACGGGGCTAAAAAAACTAGTTTTAATCTCATAATTGTACATTCTATATCCGCGGAAAGCGGTTTATAATACGATGAAAGAAATAACTATTATGAAATTTTGAGGAAAAAAAAAGCTGCTTGTCCTTTAGTCTACTTAATACTTATGTATTTTTCCATAGCATTCTGAAGGCTAGGCAGCCGTACATAGGACGCCTGTAATCCTCAGGAAAATCAACCTTACACAATTTTTAAAAACAGGTAGAAGTCTATACCTGACTCAAACAACCACTAATTTTCAACTACAGAAGGGGTAATTTTGTTTATCATCATCATTGGGGAAGTACATCAATTTATCGGCCATTGTTTTAACCCTTTGGATCCCTGACTAGTCCTTGACTACTTTTCACTTACCTTGACATAAACACCAACATCAGGACGTTCCTTGACCTCCAGGCGGGTGGACTGGTCCTTACCAAGTAAGTCTCTAACCTTAGAAACAATAGTTCTGATAAAACAAGGATGACAACATCCATAAAAGCGAAGTCTAAAATCAGAAGGAAGGACAAACGAACAATAACTCTTATAAAGTGTAAGAACATTGGTTTGTAAGTCTAAACAAAATTGTACATAAATTTTATTGAATAAAGTTAGAGGGAACAATGACATTGACCACATTGACCTTATAAGGCAACCTCATAGATTTAACAGCTTGAACTTTGGTAAAACTTATTCTTAAACTAGTATTTTTTTGGAAAAACGCCTTAAAAATTTTTGTTTTTCCTGAAAATTATAAGATTATTTTATTGGTTCCAATTAATGACTTTTATTTTATTATTTACTAGCGGCTTCGCCCCTAGCCTCTAGGGGCTTTGTCCCAAGAGATGACAACAAAAAAATTCAACAAAAAAAATTAGAAGAACTAAAGAAATCTTCTACAAAAGAAATTTTCTACAAAAGAATTCTTCTACAAAAGAATTCTTCTACAAAAGAATATTTCTACAAAAGAATATTTCTACAAAAGAATTCCTCTACAAAAAAAAAAAAAAAAAAAAAAAAAAAATGGGAGGTATTTTTTTTGTTTTTGGGGGGGTTGGGGGTGTCCCACCCCCAAAGAAAATAGCTTAAAACCACCACAGGACCAATAGGTATATACCCTGAAGAGTAGAATCCAATCGGTTCAGCGGTTACCGAGATCTTAAGGGACAGACAGACGGACAGACGGACAGACATCAAGCTACTTTGTATTATAGATGTAAAATTGTCTTTCATACAATGCGATACACAATTTTTTTTGCTTAGAACAGTTTATAATCCAGTGGATATCAATCCGATTTGAATATTATCAATACCTCTTCATTATAAATTTCCAGGTAGGAAACTCTGACAAGGAAGATTTTGTCTTCTTCTGTTTTTTAAAACAAATTTATGGATAATTATCCTAATAATGTTTTAATATTTGAAATTAAAATCATATTCAATAACTCTGCTATTATAAATTTCTTTAAATGAAAAATCCGTAAAAATCTTCACAAAGTTGGATTTCTTGTTATCCACATTAACCGTATAACTCCAAAGACCAACAGTCCAAGGCCAGGGTGGGGGTTAAGGGGTGTTTACTCCTCTCAAACATTGAAAGCCTTTTGTCTACCCCCTTAAACTTTTTTGTAAATCCTTTAAAACCCCTCATTTTACCCTCCTCAAAATAAAATGCTTAGACGTCCCATAATACATGTATTTAAAAATGAACAATGATTAACTCCAAATTCTTATTAGGTGAATAAATATCCAATAATTTCCTGATTTAGCAATGTGGCCAAAAATATGAGCAAATGAATTTGGAATTATTCCTGATCAAAATTCAAATATCAATGAAATTTTTACCGAAAAGTGGTCTGTCTGTTCCAAAAGATAATCCTCACACCTACTAATAAAGCTTCTTATAGGTCACAGAAAATCTTTTTTTTTTTTTTCGGGGAGTTAAGATTTTCATTATTCATTTCCAAGAAGAAGGAATAAAGATAAGAGAATAGAATTTTACTATTATTAGGGTTGGGCCGGATATCAGGCCGGATACCGGATATTAAACTTTCCGGCCGGATATCCGGCCACACCGGATATCCGGATACCGGATATTGAAACTATCTGGTCGGATATCCGGCCACACCGGATATCCGGCCCAACCCTAACTATTATATTTTAAAACGATGTATTACAGAAACTGACAGAAAGACAGACAGACAAACATTGTTTAACTTTGCATAACGTTGATATTTTCCTTTTAATTCAGGGACAGCTCGATCTCCTTCCATTGTGAATGTTTTTCCAGTGCCAGTCTGTCCATATGCAAATATAGTTCCATTGTACCCCTAAATAAGATTATTAGATCCAATCCATCGTCTATACCTATTGATTTAACCCTCCATCCTTCTATCAATGTTCTTATTTATACTTTATCCATTAATAAATTACCCATCAATTTATCCATTAAATTATCTATCATTCGATCTACTAAGTAATCTATATTGACCTAAGATTTGACCTATCTATTGAACTATCTTTATTAATCTAACTATAGATCAATTTATGAATAATCAATAAATTATCAATTAATCTATATATCTTTTATCTATCTATCTATCCATTGATTTATACATAAAAATATCCATTCCATCTCTTTCTCAGAGAGGAAGGAGTATTTGTACTGTTTACTACACCAGTCCCACAAGTTTTATAATAACGTTTTCTTATTCGAGTGTCCAAACGTTTCAACCAATAATTGTAATCTACAGAAGGGATAATTTTGTGTATTAACATTGAGGATGAACATCAATTTATCGGTCATTTCTTATTCCTTTAAAAGATCCATGTCTCTTTCTACAAATGTCTATCTATTGACCTATATATTGGTCCATCACTCAATCTATCTATTTATCTCATTTGAAAACTATCTGTCTATTTATCTGAAAACTGTCTAGCTATTTATCTAACCTCAAGGACATTATTAACAATATTTCTGGCAACTCTGTTGTAGACATCAACTTGCTTTACATCTAAAATAAGGAAAATCATATACGCGGAAGCCAATCCAATCCAGGGGTAGCTAGTCTAACAATTAATTCTACAAAAAAAAATCACGAAACCTTTTAAAGTATGTGTAAGTATATTTTTTTCTTCATGTAATTGAAGAGGGGTGGGTAAGAAGGGGAGGAAAAGGGGAAGAGGGTTGTGGGAAAATTTTCCTTTAGAATTGTTTGTCAGAATATTCTTCCCTTGTCCCTAAATCCAATCAAATTACTAAAATAACATTTAGAGAGTTTATTTTTATTTTGAAGTCTTAATAAAACTTTGAATTGCTTAATATTTCATAAAATCCTTGTTTTTAAGCTAAAAAGACAACAAATTTTAAAAAAAGAACCTAAAAACCAATTTTTAAAATAACTGTTTTATTTAAAATTAAGACATGGGTGTTACAATAGATGTTTTTTGATGTTATATTTTGTTGGCAGTGTTAATATTCCCGTAACCATTGTTTGATTTTCAAAGACCCAATTAGGAGGCGGCACAAGGTCATTGCGATAGGTAAATACAATTATTCAACCCTTTCTACTTCTTGTTTTTATTCTAATGTTAATTTATCCACTATAAAACTCCATTGTTTGTAAAAGTTTTTACTATAGCTTCTAAACCAATTAGTATACGCTTTATTAGATCCGGTTTCAAGCCTTAGTGAAAAATCATGTGTCGGATGGTATTACATAAAATTTTCTACAATTGATAAAATAAAAAAAAATTACCAGTTTTACTAATTGCGTAAAGTATAATACAATGCAATAAAAGGTATTTAATATTATGATTGTACATTTTTATATTTGTAGAAAACTGGATATAATACAATACGATACATAATTTTTTCAGTATGGCTGAGAACAAGTTCCTATCCACTGGATATCAAGTGGTTTCAAAGCCATACTCAAAATAATTATATGGACATACAGACCAGGGGCGTCCAAGCTTTTTATTTTTGGGGGGGTAAAATTTTTTTAAGGGGGGGGTAATTCGGTTTAGGGGGGGTAAAATGGCGCGCGAAGCGCGACGCAAATTTTTTTTTACCCCCCCCCCAAAAATTTTTACCCCGGGGGTAAAATTTGCTTGGGGGGGGTAATTACCCCCCCTGAAATCTGTTGGCAGGGGTAAAATTTGTTTACCCCCCCCAAAATTTACCCCCGGGGTAAAATTATTGGGGGGGGTAATTAAAATTATATCAAAAATTTATTATTAAAAATGCGCGCGAAGCGCGCAAAAATATTTTTGTTAGAGATTTTCTATTTTGGGGGGGGTATTTACCCCCCCCAAAAGGGGGGGGTAATTCGGTTTTTGGGGGGTAAAATGGCGCGCGAAGCGCGACGCAAATTTTTTTTACCCCCCCCCCCAAAATTTTTACCCCGGGGGTAAAATTTGCTTAGGGGGGGGTAATTACCCCCCCTGAAATCTGTTGGCAGGGGTAAAATTTGTTTACCCCCCCCAAAATTTACCCCCGGGGTAAAATTTTTGGGGGGGGTAATTAAAATTATATCAAAAATTTAGTATTAAAAATGCGCGCGAAGCGCGCAAAAATATTTTTGTTAGAGATTTTCTATTTTGGGGGGAGTATTTACCCCCCCAAAATTGTTTGGGGGGGTAAATACCCCCTCCTAAATGGTTGGGGGTGCATACAGCACCCCCAGGGTAGGGGTAAATTTTAAATGGGGGGGGTAAAATGAAAATTTTTTTGGGGGTGGCTACGGCACCCCCAAATTCGTTTGGGGGGGGTAATCGCCCCATTACCCCCCCCCTTGGACGCCTATGATACAGACAGGTTGAATTAGAGAGCTGCAGCAATTCTTATATGCGTATGTTAACCTGGAGCAAAAACAGTATCAAATGTAAACACTTTGGGAGGAGCTTCAACAGGCAGTTCACGGCTTCCAGTTGTTTCTCTACCTGTAAACAAGATTAGTTTTCATGTAAAGACATATTAAGCAGACTCAGACATCCCTAACATCCTAATGTATGACCGACACTCACACTAAAGGAAAACTTTTGGAGCCTAATTTAACACTTTTTTGAAATAGGTGGCAGAAGTGAACACCAGATGACTTTTTTTTCAAAACAGCATAAAAATGTTGCTTGATTTCTATAAAGTAGAATAGTTATTTCTCGTATCGTATTATAAACGGCTTTCCGCGGATATAGAATGTACAATTAAAATATTAAAACTAGTTTTTTTAGCCCCGTGGTTCCGAAGGCACCGGCTAAAAAAACTAGTTTTAATCTTATGATTGTACATTTCTATATTCGTAGAAAACTGGATATAATACGATGCTAGACATAGTTTTTTCGTATTCATGAGAACCGGTTCCTATCCACCGGATTCAAATGAATACGAGAAAAGATTTTTCGCTATCCACAAAATTGATTGAGTACTATATATTAGGAAGTTTCACATAGGAAAATAGATTGATTTATTTAATATTTTTACGAAAACTAAGCCCTTTTGCTGTATCTATCTGTTTAACTACATGTAATTAATCATGAATTAATTCATGCACATATTCATCTATTTGAATAAACATAAATCTATCAATCAAATGATCTCTTCGATGATTTATCAGTCTATCTTTTGTTGTATCCAGGGATCGGAAGCCGCGCGTAAGCCGCGTGTAAGCCTCAGTGAAATCGTCATTTTATCCCTATAAAATTTAGCTGGATGTATAAAATTGTCTGTTTAGTAGACAATCCTTCTTTCAAAAATTTCTTGTTCTGCTCACAAGCAGGTTTAAAACTGAGGCTTATGCGCGGCTGAGGCGCGGCTTCCGAACCCTGGTTGTATCCATCAATTGATCTATCTACTAAATTATTAGTCGATTTACTTCTTGGAATGAGTATCTATCTATACCTGGTGATTCTATAGAGATAGTTCTATCTATAGTGTTAACATGTATGATACTTCTGTAACCTTCGCCCCTTTCCTAAAATAACGTTGTTTTTTTTTATAATGGACGAACTTATAGACGGATCTACCCAAATTATAGATTAGTTTCTATTCTACACAAGTAAAACAGTAAGAATTCAAGAAACAAGGATGACACCATCATGTTTAAAAATAAGGACGCACGGACTTTCTGGTAACGATTGTAGAGTTGCTACACTTTCTAATAAGTACCTAACTGTTATAGTCATCATCATGCAAAATTTGAAATCGATAGTACAATTCTAACATTCTAAAATTCATTATTTATTATTTCATAAAAAAATCCGTGATGAAAAAAAGGCAGAATAGGTATTTTTTCGTTTTGTGTGTGCTTAGAAATGTTTTATTATATTTTAAGAAAGGTAACTTCACTCTCCAACGAAAAATCAATTAAAGTGATAATACTAACTTTGTTTTTACCTGATTATTTAAGGGTCGGACTCGAACCACCACCCTCACGTGTTCACTGTCGCCCATTTTTTCTGAAATGTAAAGTGAGGGGAGAAAGTCGCTCAAAAAATCAGTATGTGGCGTCTAAAAATTAGGGATTATCCATTTTTTTAGGGGTTTTGTTTCCCACTCCTCCTCTCCTCGTCCCGCATTTTTATGACGTCAGAATTTTTTTGAGCGCCTTTCTTTATTCATAATTTAAACAGGATCTGTTCTCTGTCTGTACCTAAGCACACTTTGAACCGATATGGTTGTCCTTAACAGCGTAGCTTTTTATAGGTTGGGTCATAGAAAGGTTTAATTTATTTTTAAGAGGGTTTCACTACCCCGAGCACCCCCACCACAAGATAAATCGCTTCCAGAAAAAAATTACACCTCTAAATTTTTCTTTACTTTTTCTTTTAAAACTAAAAATGAAAGTGGGGTCTTCAACTTCATTCCCTCTTCAACCCCCACCTCAAGTTCCCTAGAAGCCTCTAGGGGCGTATCCGCTAGTCCTATTATATAAAGTAGTAGGGCTTTTTGTGTCACTAACCACTGAGCCGATTAATTTCTTTATTTTAGGGAAGCTCCTCATAGTTTCCTAGAAATTTTATTTAATATGAAATTAAAGTTATTGGTAAAAGGCAACTTTTCTAACCTCCCCCTATAAAAAAACAAGGATGACCACATCCATAAAAGCGAAGCACTGAAATGGTAGGACAAACGGACATTAACACTTGTATAGTGTCTGAACTGAATAATTAGAATATAAAAGTATCAAAAGAGTCGAAGCAAAGTTTGAGTAAATTTGTTGGAAAATTGCTTGATATAGAATAATGTTTATGGACATACTTACATTGGACTTGATTTGCTTATACTATTGTTCTTTTGTTCTTTGTTGTCCCAGGAATCTATATACCAAAAATCAGATCAAACGGATAATTGGATCAAATAAAAATTTGTTGTTAAAAAAGTAGAAAAATCAACATGTTTAAAATGGACGTACGGACATTCTGCTGATGATTATAGAGTTGCTACGGTTTTTAAATCGTACCTAACTACTACAGGAATCATCATGCAAAATTTGAAATCGATAGGACAATTCTAACATGCCTAAATTAACGAATAAAAGCTATCTATCTCGGACGGACGTACGGACCGACCCTAATTATAGAAAAGCTTCGCTTTTAAAAATAACAATCATTAATACAGATTCCCCTAGATCTTAGGGGCAAAGCCTAAAGTACATAATAAACTAAAAACCATTCCTACAAGTCACTTTGTATCTATAATCGAACAGAATAATTTTCTTACTTAGCAGAAAGGAATTTATTAACTAAAGAATGGTATAACTATACATACATATATGTATTACAAATTTTGGCAAAAGTTAGGATTGTGAAAGTTATATTATTAAAATTCATAAAATGGGAAGGTGGATAGAGTAAAGAATCAATCCCCCCTCATTAAAAATAGCTCTATACCTGCTTAGGACAGTTGTATGAGGTAATGAGTTGTTCTTTACATAGGCAAAGGCATTCCTCTAACTATGATATTTAGTCCTTGACACAGCAGCAGTAGATACAACTTTATATTTTACACTTAGTGTTCCAAGACTCGAACCCGTTGCTCTTTCTCTTAAAATTAAGTCATGTGCCTTACGTAATAGCAGTAAATACCTTTCTCGTATTCATTCGAATCCGGTGGATAGGAACTGGTTCTCATCCATACGAAAAAACTATGTCTAGCATCGTATTATATCCAGTTTTCTACGAATATAGAAATGTACAATCATAAGATTAAAACCAGTTTTTTTAGCCGGTGCCTTCGGCACCACGGGGCTAAAAAAACTAGTTTTAATCTTATAATTGTACATTCTATATCCGCGGAAAGCCGTTTATAATACGATACGAGAAATAACTATTCTTAATATCTTTGATTTGACGCAGTGTAATAAATACCCGATCCCGACACCTATCCGGCGAAGCAATTTAAATTGAAAATAGCAACTTAGTGTTGTTCAAAGTCCTAACTGTAAAGGGAAAGGTTCTTATAAAATCGATATTAGACAAAGTTCTGCTATCAGAGTGCTTTCTCCGATATTATGGTTTTCAGCTTTCTATATGTTATATATGTATGTGTTTGTGTGTTCCAAAACGCCCACACACGCCTATATAAAACCTACTTCTATATGATTTAACAAGCGGAAACGCCCCTATCTAGGGAACTTTTTTTTCAGCGCACATCAGTACAGGACAGAAGGATAGAAATCTCACGGAACACCCCAACCCCCCCAAAAAAACAAAAAAATTGCCCCCATTTTTTTTGCTGAAGATTTCCTTTGTCCTTTTACAAATTTCGCCAAAAAAAAATTTTTTATCACCTTTTGGGACAAAGCCCCTAGAGGCTAGGGGCGAAGCCGCTAGTATAGATATAAAATAAGAAATGAATATAAATATAAAACCAGCTTAAAACCTGCTTTAGAGCAATCCTACTCGGCTTTTACCAACAACGAAATAAATTCGGGAAAAATCACGAAACATAAATGTGATTTTTGGCTGTCGTTGGGGGGCAACACATAGTAGAATTGGCGACATTTACATCTACCCCTCAAATATTATTTTAGATTTATTTCGCTTGTTGGTTATAACTTATTCCTGGATATTACTTCATGGTAGATATGATCCATAATGATATGAATATAAATCAAATGTCTAAAGTACGGATTGAGAGATAAAGTGAATTATAGAGTAGCTTCGCTATTAATTTGTTATGAAAACTATTTCATGAAATTGTCAAAAATCCTTATCATTATTTCCTACACAAAAAAAATAATTTCTAAATGTCGTATTTGTTGTTTTATGAGTTCCGTTTGGTTTGGCATATTTGGGAAAGTGAGCCATAACTTTGCCTTCCCCTTTCCCAAAGAAGCTGCTTCGCCTTGCACCACCCAGCAAAATTTATCAAAAATGACTCACTTAATAAAAATATTTTTAAAATTTATTTTAAAAACAAAATTTATTGTTTATAAGATTTAATTATTAAAACTTTGTTTAATTAATATTATCGTCATCAATAAAATAGTCAAAAACCTGCTGGGTGGGACTAGAAGGGGTGGACTGGACTCCATTACACCTTACACCATCTATGTGTTAACACACACACACACACACACACGCACGCATGTACACGAGGCTAAGGCCGGCTAGAATAAGTCTGTTTTTATAAATTTTGTGGTGTAAAAAAGTGATTGTTTTTATGTTATTAATGATAGTTTTTATGATTTATTTATAAGTTTATATGTTTTATTGCCCTAAATTTTAAATTCTGTTTTAAAATGTCTTTTTGTCTAGATATTGATTAAAATCTATTAACATATTTTTTTGAAAGTTGTAACTCAAAATCTTATTTTCTAAACCTTTCTTATGTGCTTTATCCTTTTATTGATAAAATATTTTGCTTCTAAACGTAATAAAAATCCTTTTTACAGTTTCTATTACATTTCACAATTATTAGGTATATTAAACCATTTTCTTTCGTTCTCTGTGTTTATTGAATTTAGAAAAAAATCTATTGTTCAAATTTCTAACTCTAAGAATGGATAGTTTATTAGAATTAATCTTTCATATTAAAACACATTTTTTTTTATCTATATTTAACCAAATTTTTGCAGTAATATGTTTTTTTTTAAGGAATTAAACGTTACATTACATAGGCATTGCATGAGCTATAAGTACAAAAACAAAAAACAGTTCTAATCCGGTTTTATCCGGTTTAGGATATACCGTATGTGGCTTCTGTTTTTCAGACCCCTTTAAATCCTACGTATGTTCTATGTAAATATTTAAGATATTTGTAGGTGTAACCTATGAATTACTGAACAGAGTTTTGAGTTCTCTATATTTTGGAAGCTTTTTATATGTCCCTGGATGGTTTTATGCTATTAATTCTTGGTTTAAGACGAAATTACATATTTCAGTGATGCACATGTAAAATAATGTTATCAAATATCCTGTATACCATATGTAAATTTAAGAAACACCTATTCCCTACGCTTCAATAGGATCTTTGATGTCTGTGCGTCTGAAGCTTAACATCTCAGTAACCACTGAACCGATCGGATTCTACTCTTCAGGGTATACAACTATTGGTCCTGTGGTGGTTTTAAGCTATTTTCTTGGAGTGGGACACACCCAACCCCCCAAGAAATGAAAGTCCCCCCCCCAAAAAAAATTTCTGGTGTAACTACTTTACATAAAATTAGCAGCACCAGAAAAAATGTTTTAAAATTTAAAAAAATTTCCTCTTGGGGCAAAGCCCCTA
Source organism: Acartia tonsa (assembly GCF_053477335.1). Taxonomy (NCBI): domain Eukaryota; kingdom Metazoa; phylum Arthropoda; class Copepoda; order Calanoida; family Acartiidae; genus Acartia; species Acartia tonsa. The sequence continues at coordinate 38,089,490 of NC_137269.1, read as the reverse complement.
GAGGCTAGGGGCGAAGCCGTTATTATTATTAAAGTTAAATTGTTTTAACACCCCCCCCCCCCCCCCTCTACTTTCACTCCTTAATATTTGCTTCTCTGTTTAGATATCTCCAACCACGGTTGCTCGTCGTTTAATTTGTTTTAGCCTAGGGATGGTTTGTGGCTAATTTACTGCTCCATTCCCCACTTTTAGTAAGAGGCGCAACCACTTGCTATTTAAACAACACTTGTACTAACCATATAACATTTTTGTACGCTATAGTTAAAAAAAAAGGGGGGGGGGGTGGTTTGACACATTTACGTAAACAGAGATTATATAAGAATGAAATGAATTATAATCCATCCTCTGTGCCTAAAGATAAAGCCTATAATCACTGTTAACGGAAATGTGTTAACCCCCCCCCTCTTAACTCTTCAAGACATTTTTGTGTAAAGCTGTAAATCTGTACATGAACTTAATTTGAATTTCAGATAAATACCTCTAATGTAAATCTGAGGTGTAAGAAGTATCGACAACTCTAGGTAGTGCCACACACCCCCCCTGCCAGCCCTAGAAGGTGCACCCTAGCTCCGTGCAGACACACAGCTAGGTCTCAACCACAGTGTCCCTGGGGACACTGGTTAAAGGAGACTTTAGGAAAGACAAGCTTGATAGTAAGCTCGTAATCCAGACTTGTCTGTTGCAGGAATAGCAAAGCATATCAAGGAAAATATAATGTTTGTACTTAAGGACGAATTCTACCTTTCTGAATGTTAATATCGAACTATAGAGTGAGTGGGGTTATTATTTTTTGTTTAAAAGTGATTATTTTACCAAACTAATGTTCGTATAAGAATCTTTAATTTTCTTCATTGATGATTTATTTTCGGATCTGAGTTAAAGTATAATCTCACAGGAAAAGGTATAACCAATAAGCGATATAAATGTAATGTTATATTTGAATGGGAGATATAAAGTTCGTTCATACCACGAAAAATCACGGAAAATTAACTGAAATCCAAAATATTGTGTTCGAATTAATTCAGTTGTTAGTTACAGCTGATAATCTGTTCTTTATCTGCATGTTTACCTTTTTCAATTATGATGTTGACCCCTTGTTGAGCAACCTGCCCCAAGCTTAACTCCGTGTAAAGCCAATATAATTAACAATATATTTTGTTGCTAGTGAACAAAATGTCCACCAACGGAGCTCCAGAAAGTTGGGAGGATGCGGATGATCAAAATTTAGCAAACAAATTAAACCAGGTAAATACAACATACCTACCTACCAGACTAATGAGACAGACATTTGGTATTGTATGAATTTTGTAGGGTTAGCTACCATTCTAATAAATAGTTAAAACCATTGCATTGCGAGACCTGCTAAGTGATATAGAATATACGTAGATATAATGACAGGGAAAAAATTTGTGTGAATTTAGTTTGCTAACGTGGAACATATTTATTGGTCAGTTCGCTCGAGTACGAGGGGATTGAGTACAGATTGTAGATGGGGGGGGGGGGTATCGTTATTTTAGCCTGCTGCGAGTTTCTCAACATAAAATTCTGGTGTTACATTCAAATATTAATAAATCCATTACTAAACATAATTGTAGTAAAGAGCAAGATAAGTCCAGCGGACAGCGAGACACACATTTTCCTTATTTTTTTAAAACTTCCATTATCTTTAAATTTTGGATGATTTTATAAATGTTTCTTTCTTTCAGTTAAATGTTGACGCACCATCATTTGTTCCGAATGTGAACGCTCCCGTTTTTGTGCCTTCCTTCTTAAACCAGCCACCGCCTACAGCCGCTCCACCGGCGGTAGGCGGTGCTGTGCTTAACCAGCCACCGCCCACATTGCCGCTTGTACAGCCGCCACCGCCTGCCGCAGTTTTATCACAGCCTCCGCCAGCCGCGGTGATGTCACCGACAGCCAGTGAAAAGAAGATTTCTCCAGATGTTGAAAACAAATCCAGTCCAAACGATGCAAGTATGGTAAGTGATCAAAAGTAATTTTTCTTGTCCAATAAAATCTCCGTAATCGACATTCAATACTGAATCAGGGATGTATATTCTGCTTGGGATCCCTGGCTTTGTGGGGAGGGGTTATAAATTATAAGGGGGTTTGTATAAAAAAAAATTAAAGTGTACCTAATACAGGGGTGTATATTCTACATGGGATCCCCTGCTCAGGGGGGGGGGGGGGAATAAAAAATAAGTGGTTGGAGGGAAAAAAAATGTAAAAATTAAGAAAACTGAAAACATTTTTTCCATTTCCCCCCGTCCTTGGTGAAAAAAACTTTTAAAAATGTGTGGTAGGAGGGATAAAATAAATAAAATATAGAGTTCTTTCAATATTTTTTCATTTCCCCCCTACTTGGTGAGAAAAAACTAGGGGGGGGGGAAGAAAAATAAAAAAATTTGTAGCAGGGGAAAAAAAATAAATCTTGTGCAGAACATACACCCCTGACCTAATACCTACTAATAACATCAGCTGATACTATTTATTCAGAATTTTGAACCAAAACTACACTAAAGACATGAGAAAATATTTTAAAATTCAGCATAAAGATACTATCTACTCATGTACACACACTAAAATCCCTTGAAATGATAGGTAATGAAATATTTTGTAGCAGGGGTAAAATGTATCCTATGTAGAATGGGGTAAAAATGTATCCTGTGTAGAATATACACGCCTGTAATAGATGTTACTTTGTTTCGAGATCGTATGCGGCACGTAATCATAAACCTTACAGATTATTCTTTCTAAAACTCAAAAATCTTATTTTCTTTTTAGAAATCTGACGATTCCGCAGTGGAAAGATCTGCCGCAGATTCCTGGGAGGATAAGGCAGATAATTCTAGCTCTGCAACAACACCAGAGGAGGAGGACTCCATGGAGATTGATGAGGATGGAACTACCAGACCAAAGGTATACACATCCAGGGAGGGAGGGAACATTGGGCTATTTATTACACTAGTCCCTACAGTTTTATAATAGGGTTATCCCTTTGTGTTATTTTCCTGAAAGCGCCTAGCGAGCACTGAAAAACCTCTTTTTAAAAAAATAAGTTTATAATAACGAGGGTAGGGTGGTTTTCTATACCTATCCCTTTCATAGAACCTAAAATATGCGGGGCCCTTGACTTGCACAAACAAGCACAACCATCGCCTTATTTTAGATTTATTTCTAAACAAGGGGGAGGGGGAAGTTCTGTGCTCGACAAGGCACTTTGCGGTTAATTACCACTCAAGTGTTATCTTTTATAGGGATGACAGAATGTAAAAGAGTGTTTAATTCCACATACTGACCTCAAATAATACAATAAATCATGCTACACTACAATTTTAAATCTATTTGAATTGAAAAAGAAATTGCCAACTAAGCTACGGGGGACTGCAAATAATCACACCTGTGACTTGAACCATCTACCCCTTGACAGAACTGTATCAGCTTAGCCACCCACTCCCCCCAGCTACTTTAATTTTTAAAGTCGTTCTCGCAAGGAAGAATCTCTGATCCTTATTATTACAATTACTTGATATAAATGAAAACTAATATTTGTTAAATATTTTAGCGAACCAAACAGAAACCTAAATCTGCAGCGTCTGTGACAACTTCGAAGGAACATGTTAATGTCGTCTTTATTGGTCATGTCGGTAAGAGTTGCGCATTTTTTTTGAAGGAATACGTCTTTGAAATAAACTTTTAACTTAATAAATAGAATGCTGGGGTGTATTTTTTCCGACCTAGTTGAATTTCCTAAAATACAAACACAGAAGAAAGACACAAAGTTTTCAAATTTTTGGACCCTAAATCCGAATCCGTAATTTTTTAGGTGGACGTAAACGCTTCCTTTCCTCACGCTTATACATACAACTATTTGATTTATCTCTAAAATATAATATTTTATTTAAAAATCTTGATATTTCCAGTATCGCTTCGTAACCGATTAATATCTGGGTGATAAAAGCCAGTTCTCAGCCATACTGAAAAATTATGTTCATCATCTTGTGGCTAAACAAAAATTGGTTTTTATTTTTTCATAATTGTACATTTTTATAACCGCGGAAATCTGTTTATAATAAAATCCGATAAATAAATATTGCATTAATTTTTTTTTTCAGACGCAGGCAAGAGCACAATCGGTGGTCAGATGATGTACCTGACCGGGATGGTGGACAAGAGAACTCTGGAGAAATATGAGAAGGAGGCGAAGGAGAAGAACAGAGAGACCTGGTATCTGTCATGGTGCATGGACACTAACCTAGAAGGTAACGGCGCAGCCATACATCTTTTTTAAAGGTAACAGGATGTGTGTTGAGGGGGGGGGGATTTCGCCAACTGCTTAACCGATATTGTTCTTCTGTATAGTGAAGATTCGGATCATGAAAAGAAAACGAAGTAGTGGGTTTCGTCGTATTTTCACATTGGCTTTTCTCCTCTTTCTAGCCCCTGCGGGCCCAAATTCCTATCCTATTCCTGAAAATACGACAAACCGTACCCACTACTTCGTTTTTTTTCCATGATCCGAAGATTCTTATTTAGAAGAAGTTACCTTTACGCCCCAATGAAACTTGTGCATTTTTTAATTTAACTAAAATGAAAGGAAGAGTGTTTAGTTTACTCCCTCTCCCCGTTTTGGTTAGTTAGCGGGTGACTTACTGATAAGATAAGAAAATTGGGAGGGCGATATTATACAAATAAATAAGCAGGGGTGTATATTCTGCACAAGATTTATTTTTTTTCCCCGGCTGCCAAAAATTTTTTCATTTTTTTTCCCCCCCTAGTTCAAATATACAGGGCGACCACTGCATACTATATATACTATTTATACTATATAGGATGAATTTGGATACTATATCATACTATATGACCAAAATTTACTATATATACTATATAATATTACCTTTATTTGACCAAAATTTACTATATATACTATATGATATTACATTTATATAACAAAAAACGAATATTGTCAGTTTTGTGACAACGCCTCTTAAGGAGTGTTTTGCCTTATTTTCACAGTAGGTTTTCTCCTATTTCTAGCCCCTGCGGGGGGCTCTAGCCCTGAGTGGAAATCATTAACCTTTATCTTACCTAAAATAACCTATCAAAGATACCGTGATCAAAGCTCTACAGTAAGAAAGAGATGAAGAAAATCCCTTAAGATATATTATTGTTTGTTATTATGATTTAAATAGAATTAACTTAAGGGGGAGGAAGAAGTTTTGCCACTTTCGCTTACTCCGTGATTATTAGGCTAGGTATTAATGTGAGAATATTGGTTATTTTAGATAAAAGTTCACTTTTAGGAAGTATTTCACTTATATTTAATCATTTTTTGGATAGGTCTCCAGGATCAGGTGCTGGTCAGGTAAAAAAATTTAAATTTTTTGTTATTTAGAGATCAACTTATTAAAAAAAATATGCATCTTTTAGGATGTTATTAACATATCTGAAGAAAAAAATTCAAATTGGCCTCCTAGTTCTGGTCCTGCAGGCCTCCAGGTCCACTCTGGACAGATTAAAAGATCAAATTTCTTACTTTAGGAGTTAGAGGTCAACTTATGAAACAGAATATGTTTTTGGATGTTATTAACAATTTTGAAGAATATATTAAAATCGACCTCCAAATTCAGATCCATCAGTCCTCCAGGTCCACTTTGGACAGGTAAAAATTCAAATTTCTTGTTTGAAGAATTAGAGGTCAACCTGTAAAACAGAATATGCATCTTTTGGATGTTTTTAACATATATGAAGAAAATGAACCTGGAGGGCAATTGTATTTTTTCTTCAGCTATGTAAATAACGTCTAAAAAGATGCCTATGATGTTTTATAAACTAACCTCTAACTCTTTAAATAAGAAATTTTGATTTTTACCTGTCCAGAGTCCACCTGGAGGCCTGCAGCACCTTAACCTTGAGGTCGATTGTCATTTTTTCTTTAAACACATAAATAGAATCTAAAAAGATGCTTAGGTATGTTGTTTAATAAACGAACCTCTAACTCTATAAATTTCAAATTTTGATTTTATACCTGTCCCCGAGTCCACCTGGAGGCATGCAGCACATAAACCTGGAGGCCAATTTTTTTTTCTTTAAAGAGGATATAAATAACATCCAAATATAAGCTCATTGTGTTTAACTAATAACAAATGTCCAGAGTCCACCTGAGGGTCTGCAGCACCTGAATCTGGAGACTTATAAATGTCATTATTCATTTCAATATGTAAAAAAATATCCATAAAGATGCATACTTTGTTTTATAAGTTGACCTCTAACTCTTCAAATAAGAAATTTGAATTTTTTTCCTGTAAAGAGTGGACCTGGAGGCCTGCAGGATTAGAACTTGGAGGCCGATTTTAATTTTTTCTTCAGATGTGATAATAACATCGAAAAAGATGCATATTCTGTTTTATAAGTTGACCTCTAACTCTTCAAAAAAAATATTTATAACCTGTCTAGAGTGGACCTATAGGCCTGCAAGACCAGAACTTGGAGGCCTATTTTAATTTTTCCTTCAGATATGTTAATAACATCCATAAAGATGCATATTTTGTTTCATAAGTTGATCTCTAAATCTTCAAACAGAATGTCATTTTACTTGTCCAGAAACCACCTTCCAGCTAGCCTGCAGGACCTGAACCTGGATACTTATTCAAAAAATGAATATACAGACTGGCCAGAGTGTACGTTTTGTACGTTTTGTACGTTACGCATCGAATCTTTGTACGTTCTGGACGTTATTTTGATATGTGTACGTAACGTATTTTGAAATTTGTATTTTTGTACGTTTTACGTTTTTTTTTTAAATAATAAGAATCAAATATTAGCAGAAAAGTAATTTGTATGTTTTGTACGAAAATTTTAACAAAAACTATAGGTGTATTATATTAAAGAAATTCAATATTATCTTAAATTTTCATAGAACAAAAATATGTAGGTAAATTATGCATATATGTTACTATAACTTATAGTTTAAATTTATGGATTTTACATAATTTTTTTTCAAAATTCTTTATATACTTGGGTAAATTTTCCGAGGTATCATGTGGTGCTCAGTTTAGGATTAAGAAGTCTTATTTTTTGGTATCTTCAGTTTTTAAAGAATAAGAATCAAATATAAGTATAAAGGTATTTGTATATTTATTTGTATTTGTACAAAAAGTATTACAAAAATAGTATATTATCTATAATACAAAGTAGAATGATGTCTGTCCGTCTGCTTGTCCGTCTGTATATCAGAAGCTTAATATCTCAGTAACCACTGAACCTATTGGGCTCTACTCTTCATGGAATATACCTAATAGTCCTGTGATGGTTTTTTGCTATTTTCTTTGGGGGAGGGACACTTAAAGCTTTTTACTTTCTACTAGGATTAGAGGCTTCGCCCCTAGCCTCTAGAGGCTGCGTCCCCTCTTTTATAGAATCGTTTGTTGGAAATTTGTCCAAAAAAAATATAAAAAAAGATTGTGATTATTTTTTTCATTTAGGCTTCGCCCCAGGGTGCGGTGGGGGTTCCCCCATCCCGCTGATTTGCATTAGTTTACAAAAATAAATTGAGGGGTGGTTGATTTTTTTGGGGGGGTTGGGTTTCCCACACTCTAAGAAAATAGCCTAAAACTACCACAGGACCAGTAGATATATTCCCTGAAGATTAGAACCCAATCTGTTCAGCGGTTACCAAGATCTTAAGCTTTAGACAGACAGGCATTGATTTACTTTGTATTAAAGAGTAGTATTTTCTGAGATCTTTAGCAATAGACAAAATAACCCTATATCCTATTATATGTTTATCCTATAAATCCTTTTTTTCTGTAACGAAGAATCTCGCTAACTGCTGAACCGACTGAAAAATTTTGGGGGGGGTAAAAAAAAATTTGCGGCGCGCTACGCGCGCCATTATACCCCCCCCCCAAAAAACGAATTACCCCCCCCCTTAAAAAATTGTTACCCCCCCCCGAAAAAAAAAGCTTGGACGCCCCTTTACCGAAGGTTCTTGCTAACCGCTAAACCGATATGGTTCTCCTTTACAGGGTAGCTTCTCATAGGTCCTGGGAAAGGGTACAACCACCCTCCCAAGAGAAATTACTCTTAGAAAAAAATCACCACCCTTCCCCTATGTTTTCTTTCTTTTTAAAAGCGAAGCTTTTCTATAATTAGGGTCGGTCCGTCCGTCCGTCCGTCACGGATAGCTTTTTTCGTTAATTTAGGCATGTTATAATTGTCCTATCGATTTCAAATTTTGCATGGTGATTCCTTTAGTAGTTAAGAACGATGTAGAAAGCGTAGCAACTCTATAATCATTAACAAAATGTCCGTACGTCCATTTTAAACATGTTGATTTTTTTACTTTTTTAACAACAAATTTTTATGTGATCTAATCATCCGATTGATCTGATTTTTGGTATAGTGATTTCTAGGACAACAAAGTATAATGTTTTAAGCGAAGCAACTCTATAATCAAGTCCTAAAAATGTAAGTATGTCCATAAACATTATTCTGTATAAAGCAGTTTTTCAACAAATTTACTTACAATTTTGCTTCGACTCTTATACATTTATATTCTGATTATTCAGTTCTGACACTATATAGGTGTTAATGTCCGTTTGTCCTACCGTTTCAGTGCTTCGCTTTTATGGATGTTGTCATCCTTGTTAAAATTGAAATCAGAAATGGGGGTGGTCTACTCCCCCCTCCGTCACTAAAAAATTTATTAGCGAAGCTACTCTATAATCACTTTGTCAGTCCGTTATGCTATCGGAGAAACGTGATTTTCTCGGCTCCTGTTTTTTGATTGAATAAGTTCACATTCTACATATTTTCATTGAGATTTGCCTTTTGGTTGGGGTGCTAGATCTATTCCTAGATTTTCTTTTTTTTCATGGTTTTCTCGACTTCTATTCAAGGTAGACGACTGAAATTTTCAGGGAATAAATAAATTCACATTCTACATATTTTCAAAAAGTTTCTTTAAGGTTTGTCTATTTGTTGCAGTGCTAGATCGATTCCTAGATGTATAGGTTTTTGTGATTTTCTCTACTCATAATCCTGATAGACGGTTGTAATTTTAGGGATTGTATTAGTTTTCATTCTTAATACTTCCACTAAATTTCATTGAGATTTGCTTATTGGTTGGGGGGCTGAATTTATTCCCAGATTTTCACGTTATTATGTATTTTTAAAAGGTTTTGTGATTTATTTAAATAAGTTAAATGCTTATTTTTTACGACACTACTCTACCTATAATTCAAAGTAGAACGATGTCTGTCCGTCTGTCTGTCTGTCTGTTTGTCTGTCTGTCTGTCTGTTTGTCTGTCTGTCTGTCTGTTTGTCTGTCTGTCTGTCTGTCCGTCCCTTAAGATCTCGGTAACCACTGAACCGATCGGATTCTACTCTTTAGGGAATATACCTACTGGTTTTGTGGTGGTTTTAGGCCATTTTCTTAGGGGGTGGGACACCCCCAACCCCCCCAAAAGGGGGATTTCCTTGGTCCTTTTACGTATTTCGCCCAAATTTTTTTAAATCACCTCTTGGGGCAGAGCCCCTAGAGGCTAGGGGCGAAGCCGCTAGTAGTTTATATAGTTCCCAAATTTCCATCCATAACTTTTGAGCTTCGCTACTTAAGGATGTTGTCATCCTTGTTTTTTACTTTTTATTTTTAAATAAAAAAAATTGGTTTTTGAATTCAACTCCCCTCCCCCCCCCCCTAATCAAGTTCCTCTAGAGGCCTCTAAGGGCGTAGTCGCTGGTCCTTATAATAGGATATACTTTGTATATCATAGGTTTTTGGAAGTTTTATAACTATTTTGGGGAAGAGTATCACCATCCACCCAAGAGAAATTGACTTTAGAAAAAAACTACCTCCTCCCCCCAAAAATGAATTTTAGTTGCTCACTGATTTTAAAGGACGCCTGCAAGAAATAACACGCTTTAACTGCTGAAAGACTGCCACAAGAAGACCCAATACCCCAAATTATAAGCCTTCAGCTTCAATAACAAAAAAGTTCTAGGCATTTCAAAATAGCATTTTATGTACAATGGAATTTTTGAAAGATTTCCAATGCTCATAAAAGAAAAAACAATATTAAATTACGTTGCCTAGACATAAAATTATAACCTTATCTTTGTCAGAAACTTAGATTGCCTGTAACTGATTACATTTTTACAATAAAAACACCACATTTCATAGTCAAAATCTATGAAAAAAATTCGATTTAAATTGCATTTTTAAACGAAAATCATAGCGGAAACAAAGGGGTAAACTATTACAAGCTTAGCTGTGATTGGTTGTTAAGCTGATTCAGCCTTCTGATTGGCTACAGTACATTCGGTACAACGCAAGTAAAACTTAATTTTTTTTAATGATTTTGACTATAAAAATGGGTATTTTTATTGTAAAAATATAATTAGTTACTGGAAACCTAAATTTATGACAAAAATAAGCTTATAATTTTGTTTCTAGGCCACGTAGTTTAATTTTAAAGTTTTCATCATGAGCATTGCAATTCTTTCAAAATTTCCATTGTACATAAAATGTCATTTTAAAATGCCTAGAACTTTTTTGTTATAGAAGCTGAAGGCTTCAAATTTTGGGTATTTGGTCTACTTGTGGCAGTCTTTCAGCAGTTAAAGCGTGGTATTTCTTGCATGCTTCCTTTAAGTTAATTTTTTTCCAGATGTCTATAAATAACTTTTGAGCTTCGCTACTTATGTATGTTGTCATCCATGTTTTTTTTATTGAATTTCACTCTCCCCTCCTCAAGTGCCCCTAGAGGCCTTTAGGAGCGTAGACGCTAGTTCTTTTAAATAGAGTAATAGGATATCTTGTGTCTGTCAGTTAGCTATGGTTCTCCTTTACAGGTAGCTGCTAGTAGACTTAAATGTATTGAAAATAGGTAACTAGGAAATTATTTAACTTATTTTTATTAGGAATGTACGTTTTTGTACGTTTTTTACTTTTTTTATGTACGTAACGTATTTTTTGTGTGTACGTTATGTACGTTTTTTATTTTCAAAATTGGCTGGCCAGTCTGAATATACGTGAAATACTTCTCAAAAGTAAACATTTATCCCAAATAACCTATAGTCTCACATTAATACCTAGCCTAATAATCACAGAGTAAGCGAAAGTGGCAAAACTCCTCCCCCCTCCCCTTATATGTTAAATTGCTTTGATAATAACTTTGCTTTGAGTTATTATTGATGATGTATATACTATGTATTACTAAACAATTCAAAGTCCGATACTATATCATACTATATGAGTAAACAAAAATATACTATATATACTATATGGATAAAATAAATATACTATAAAAATACTATATTTTTTTTGTTTTGGAGTGGTCGCCCTGAATATACCTATAACCAGTTTTTAACAGTATTTCATTATTATAGATTTATTAAGATAAGATTATTTTAAAATAACATGAGATATATTTGTAATAATTCAATGTTCAATTTGTATAGGCAGGTATATCATATAAAGTCTTAATTAGAAAATAAAGCATGTTGAAATGTTCTTGTTTCATAATAGCTTTTTACCTTACAGCTGAAAATCAGTTATTCATTGTTGAAAAGTTTTGGTGGAAACCAGCTTTTCTTTTCCTCTCCACGTCGAAAATTGTGCAAACTTGATGACAGATTGGCAAACTTCAGTCTGTCAGTAGACCTATACAGACCTTTTGGTTTCTTTTTTCTCCACTTTTCCGAAATTGCTGGAATGAAGGAATCTTTTAAAGTGTGGAATGGTGGCAAATTGAATCTACAAAAGACCTCCTTGTCTAGGTTGTTTGGTCTTAAATTTCTACCTTTTGATAATTGCATTTTCATTATGCTTCCTATTGTCTCACATATTGCTTCAGAGGAAGTTCTAATATTTATGTTTTCAAAAAAATCACGGAATGACTCTGTTTCTTCATCACAAAGATTGCAAAATTGTTCATATATTTGCTCCAGTTTATCATTAGGCCTAGCTAGTTTGAATTGAAGAAATTTTTTATATCCAATTTTGATATCCTGTATGCTTTCAATAAATTCATTGATTCGTTGTGTTTTTAAATTTCCTAGGATTCCTTCTATTTTTATCTCAGCATCAACATCATCAACTTTATCAGCATCAACATTACAGAAGGCTTCGTAACTCTCTTTCAAATAATCAGGTATATTTACCCTACTCTCTATACTTCTAAAAATTGTTGCATTTAATGATAATGATTTGGTGCAATGAAATTTCACCAATTTTAAGATTGAATTAAAGTTTAAGACCACTTTTTAAGGAGATTATTGTGCTTTTACACCTAAGAAATACAAGCCCAATTGAATCTCGCCCATCCCCAGAAGATTTTAAAATTGAAAGATAATGCCTTACTTCAACTATTTATTTTAATTGCTTGCTGAAGCATTATATAGGTACTATTGCAACAACTTAAGTATGTCATGTTCTAGGATCTAACCCAATAACTACTTGACATGATTGATGGACATATTCTTAAGTAATAATTCTATATTAATCCTCTTAGGCACTCTTTAAAAGTAAATATTTGTTACATTAAATGCAAAAATTCCTGAGTATATCTTTAGCAACAAATGTCAACTTCATCTCAACTCTTTCTAATTGTGTCTGGTCAAACTCTTCAATAACCATCTCTCCAGCTGAAATTTCTTCTTCTGTGATATCATCTTGTAGGTCAGTAACTGTAACCTCCCCACATTCTTCTAGATACTTAGCATACTCTTTTCTGTTTTGGGCAAGAGTATTATGTCTTCTTAAAGCTGCTACTTTTACTGCCTTAGATAGGTCAGGGGAATATTTTCCATTCTTCAGTCCTTCAATTATTTGGGATGGATTACCAATGCCTGCAAGTTTGAGGTCTTCATCCTTCCAAGCCCAATTATCACTTAGGGTTTTAATTTGGTCATGTAAAGTATTGTAAGTTTCAGGGATTGTACAAGCAAGCAAGCGAATATCTTGAAAAGAAAGGGAGGCCTGAGAATAGATTTCAAGAATTTGACACAAGCCAACAGCCAAGCAAACAATAGAACCATTGGACAGACTCTTGAAAATTTTATCTTGTTCCTTGAAAGTAGTATTGTCACCTCTCTCCCTGGCCTCTTCCATTGTTCTTCCAGTTATTATGCTGAATGTAGGTGTATTTCTTAAGAAGGCCTGTAAACATCTTAATACTGATCGAGCCCATCTTGTTTCTTGAAAACCCTTATTTGTAAGACATGCATGGTGAAGTTCTTCAGCTATTTCATTGAATCTTAGGCCTGATTGGTGGGACTTATGCTCAGACATAATAGTATACATAAAACGATTAAATTCTTCAACATCTGGATTATCTTTAAATGCATCACCTATAGCTAATTGTAAAAGATGGCCTAGATCCCATGATCCCCCAAAGTCCAAATCTGGATCTAAATCCAAATGTTCAGCAAACTTCTTGGTTAGAGATAAGCATCCACCACCATGAGATCTCTCCTCTGGGGTAGCATATACACCATCATAAGCTACATGAACCACTTTTTCTGCTAATTGGTACCTTGAATATCCTAAAGACATCATAAGATCATCTGCAACAAACTTTGCTGTGCTTTCACCATCATATTCAGTTGATAACATAGGGTGGATCCTGTTTAAGTATATGTAAATCTTGCCTAGGTAGAAGTAGTAAGTCACTAAAACAGTATATGGAATATTACTAACAGTAACTTTGTCAAGAGAAAAACTAATGTTTTTTAAGTCACTGAATCTATCTTTTGCAATAGACATAATTTCACTATGGACCATACCTCTTAATTCAAAGAAACTATTTAAACCATCATTTTTTTCAGGAAATTTAACTCCCTCTAAATTGCTAAGGGTTAACTCATCTTTGTCATTTAATTTTCGAAAATCAAAGGCTCCATATCCATTTTTTAGGCAAAATACTGCATTGGAAACAATCATTTCTGAACCTTTCTTATCCATTTTTTCTCTTTCTTCATTATTCTTAAGTTTCTGTTTGTATTGGCCAGCACACCATCTATGTAGGTTATTTCTCAAATGTTGATTCATATATCCCTTTTGTTCTTTCTCATATTTTGTACCACGCCTGTTTTTTTGATATATTCCAAAATTATTTTTATGTAAGGCTTTCAAGTGGCTAGGTCTGTTAGGACTCGAAGCAAAAGTTAGACATACAGTACAGGTTACAGTATTTTCTGTTTCGTTCCAATATTCTTCTAGTTTTTCCTCATTTTCCTTTGGTTGATTTAACTCAGATTTTATTACATCTTGCATTTTTTGTATCAATATAGCATTGTTTTTATCCAAAATTGATTTCATGATTGTTTTTAGGGTTTCCTCGTCAAAATCAACCTATCAGAATTATTTAAAAATCAATAACAAAATAAATTTTTTTTATTGTATTATCAACTTCTTAAATTGCTATATGTTTAAAAATCTAATGAATAGGAATTTAAGTCTTTAATATAAAACAAGCAGCTTTTCCCCCTAAATGCCTCTGGGGCACTATCATTGTAAAGGAGAACCATATCAGTTCAGTGGTTAGCAGATCCTTTGCTACAGACAAAAAAAGCTTACTACCTTATATAATATTTCCAAAGCAAAATATTTACCCACTGCTGTTAACAATGTTTGTATAAAGCAAACCTTTTCATTTGAATTCTGATTATTTACTTGTGCTTGACTATTGTCTACTTCTGTAACAGTCTGTGCTACTTCAATATTTGGATCTGTTATGACTTCATTATCTCTTAATTCCTGATCTTCTTGATCTGGTTGATTTTCATCATATAGATCTTCTTGATCAGAGTGGGACACTTCCAACTCTAGTAAAAATGTTGGTGTGGTTATTTATACTAGTTGTAAACAAGTGAATTATAAATATCAAACAAGGATGACAACATCCATAAGTAGCAAGGCAGAAAAATCATAGATAAGAAGATTTAAAGAGCATTTTGTTATTTTTGATTTTATTATGATATTAATAATTAATATCTACAAAAATTTAGATATCAGACAAAAAACATTAAAGATATGGAAGAAAATGTAAAAAATACAAAAATAGTCAAAAACCTGCTAAAAAGCAGTCAGACCACCATGGATGTTTATAGTTAATTACGCTCATTAATTATAAAAATATTGACAAGAAGTTTCAGCCTTTTAACTTAAATAGAAGCTAAGAAAAATTTCCTTCACTTTGTGTATAACAGACATTTGGAAATTTCAATATAGTAATTTGCTACTAATAAGAATTAATAATTATGGTTTCCATAATATGAAGAAATTAAAGATTCTAAAGCAGGGATCTACTAAAGGGATAAGACAATGACTGATAAATTAATGTAAATCAAAATGTTTACTTAGATGGAGATTACTTAATATTACTTAAGGGTTGAAACATTTGGCCACTCAACTTATTGAACCAACCAATCAAAATTTAGTAAAATTCCCTTTTGATATCAAGCCAATTAACAAGAAAACATTGGGGACTAGTTTATTAAACAGCCCAATTTCCCCTCTAGGAAAAGAAAAGGGGGGGGGGGGGTTAATGCAACTATCTCGTAATCAGTGAGCAAATGGCACTTAGAATTCAAATTTTGATCTGAAATTTTGCATAAGTAATCCTTGGTAGGTCTATTTTCCCTAAAAATTGAACAAAAAGTTGGAAAAGTTGCTCCAAAACGTTTTCAAACAGTTCTAGCCGCTAGTTGCTGTTACTAGAAATCTAAAAATGTTTTTTTTTGTATCATTTCATATGATTTAAAGCAAAAATATGTTTCAAAAAGTTGATTTCTACATAATTTATGGCAGATTTGCCCTAAAAATAGCCAAAATTTCAGATTGAAATTCAAATTCTAAGTGCCATTTGCTCACTGATTACGAGATGGTTGCCTTAAATTCACCCCCCCTTAAAGCATTAATATTCCTACCTGCTCGGCTAATACTTCTAAACCTCTTAGCAGCTGGTAAAATGGGTGCATCATCATCATCATTATTACTTAATTCATCATCATTCTCATCTGATTGTGTTTCTTGATCATTAGAGAGAGTGTCAACAGATACTGTCAGTTCAGATGCAGATTGTCCCGTCAGTCTATTGTCTGCAAGCCTCTGTAATTTTAAATGTATGTTGGAAAAAAATTAAATCAAAGAGTATGTTAATAATGGTATATTGATTAATATTGCTTGAATTTTGTCCCGCTCCCAAAATAGCCTTTTTAATGTTGATTTTTTAATTGATTTAATATCTAATGATGTTATAAAAAGCCATGTTTTAATAATGTTCTTAGTTAAGTTAATTACAATAATTTTTTTGGTTTTAACTAAATTACCTGAAACATCTGTCCTATAGTTGAATTTCCAACACTTTGTTTATCTTTTCTGCATTTTAAAACAGCTTTTATACTAGAATCTGCAGCCAGATTGTTTTCTCTGTAGAAATCTGTATGCTTTTGCTTCTCAACACTGGCGAGCAAATATTCTTCAGAGTCAGGACCAACAATATCACCATTTTCATTTGCCAGAACTAATTCAAAAAGATGTTTCTTTAATTTGTCAGCTCTTCTTTTAATACTACAATTTTGCACTGGACAATTTGTTATAGATCTACTTTCTTTATTTAATGGTGTCCTTTTACGTTGTCCAGAAATTCCAGGCATGATTATTTTCTAAGAGAATTAACAAATAAGTTATGAAATTATTATACTAGACATACATATTTTATGGCCTACTGTGGTTAAAGATTTAATTTAAGCTCTCTTGATAGAACAAGCTTGATTTAGTCTAACTGAACATAATACTTTGATTTTCATCACATTACACATTAAACTAGATATTCATTAAGAGGTATTTGAAGGCTGTAATGTTGAGAGTTGATTTGATTTGAGAGGTGTTGTCCAGAAGTAGGGCGGATGTTGAGCCAATTAGGAGAGAGATCATATGGTATCAGAGCCAATGACAAAACAGGAAACTAAGAGCTTGTCACAGCAGAAATTCTAGAAAAATCCATGGTGAAATGTGCAGTGCGGAGTAATATCTATTAATTAGTTAACCCATACTAAAACTAGATCTGACATTGATAAATTATAATATTAATAATACATGATAATGATAAATAGAAAAAAATGGAAAAATCAATGAAGCTGTCGTGCATTCAGTCAATATTTTTATCTAATTGTTTATATTTTATAATTTCTATACATTTGTTTCAAAGAAAACATCAGCTGAGCTACGCTCAGCTGATGTTTTCTGTATTTTTTTTCTTCATTTTTTTTCCCCCCCTCAACATATTTTTCATTTTTTTCCCCCCCCCTTAGCCGGGGATCCCATGCAGAATATACACCCCTGTAAATAAGTACCTACCTAGTCAAGTAGCAGAAATAAAGTAATATTTACTTACATGAAACAATCCCCTTAGATATATTTTTTCCTTTTCAGAGCGAGAAAAGGGCAAAACCGTAGAGGTCGGTCGAGCTTACTTTGAAACTGAGAAAAAGCATTTCACCATTTTGGACGCGCCCGGCCACAAATCCTTCGTCCCCAATATGATTGGCGGCGCCAGCCAGGCCGACCTTGCCGTCCTTGTCATCTCGGCCAGAAAGGGCGAGTTCGAGACCGGGTTTGAGCGCGGCGGGCAGACCAGAGAACACGCCATGTTGGTGAAAACGGCGGGTGTGAAGCATCTCGTGGTACTTATCAATAAAATGGATGATCCTACAGTTGGTTGGGACGAAAAGAGGTCTTATTTTTTTTTTGTAAACCTACCTAGTTATTATATAATAAACGAGTTTGCTTGAAGTTCAATAACATTTAATTTTCAAATGGAAATAAATAGAGACAAATATAAATAATGTCAAAAACTTCGATTTAATCTTTGTTATTTAAAAGCTTCAATTATGGATTTTAAGCGTTTTAGATATTTATATTACTAGATCCAAAAGTCTTTACTTTTAGTAATTGTTTGTAGTTTGTACAAAAAGTTTGGATATTCGCATTAATATTGTTCTGTTTCAAGAATGTTATCTGATGCATAACTTTTTGTTTTTAGGTATAATTACTGCAAAGAACAACTAATACCATATCTCAAGAAATTAGGCTTCAATCCTGCTAAGGTAAACAATTTATTAAGGGGGGGGTTTTAATGCAACCATCTCGTAATCAGTGAGCAAATGACACTTAGAATTCGAATTTGGATCTGAAATTTTGCATGAGTAATCCTTGGTAGGTCTATTTTCCCTAAATCGAACAAAAAGTTGGAAAAGTAACGGCCAGCGGCTCAGCCGTTCAGCCGTTTTTTTGCCTATTTTCAGGGTAAATCCATCATCAATTACGTAGGAATCGACTTTTTAAAACATATTTTTGGTTTAATTCATGTTAAATGATAGCAATAACCAATTTTAAAACTTCTAGTACCAACAGCTACCGCCTAGAACCGTTTGATAGCGTTTTGGAGTAGAAAAGAGTATTATGTTAAGAGAGGTTTCGTGACTAATTTGCAATATAGATATCAAACAAATGGCAAAACAGATGAGCCGCCAGCCGTTAGCCGTTACTTTTCCAACTTTTGGTTCGATTTAGGGAAAATAGATCTACCAAGGATTACTCATGCAAAATTATAGATGGAAATTCGAATTCTAAGTGCCATTTGCTCACTGATTACGAGATGGTTGCATTAACCCCCCCCCCCCCCCCCTTATCTTCTCCGTTATGACCGTATAGTTAAATGTTTCTTTTTATGCCTTTCAAAAAAGGCTAATAGTCTCCACTAATTCAATTTTTAAAAAAGTTTTCATATAGTTTTTTTTTAACGTGAACTCAAAGCCTTTAATTAAACGAAAAAGAGAATGTTATTAAAACAATTACACGGCGCACAATAAAATCGCGAAGACTGAAAAAACGGCCAAGCAACACTTAGAATTTACGTAGATATAACACATAGGTATCATGGTTTGATAAAAAAATTACACCTGTATTCTTAAAAGTCTTATATAATATTAATTTTAACAGATTAGCTTGGATAAAAACTTGAAGGAAAATGTTTGTTTTAGGACCTAATGTTTATGCCTTGTTCTGGTCTGACTGGCTCTGGACTTAAAGAACCAGTAGGTAGCGACGCTCCTTATTACACGTAAGTTCTTTTTTTATTTTTGTTGAACCCGATTTGGTTCTCCATTAAGCGGTGGGGCTTTTGTTAATATTTTGCAACCAAAAAAATACCTTTAAGTTCATGCGAAGTACAGAACAGAAAACGTAAAATTTAGGGTAGGTAACACCACCGCAATCCCTATAGATATCGCCATAGGAAAAAATGATTTAGCCTACAAAAAAATTATTTCCAGATGTAAAATTGTTACCAACAGAAAAATCTTTCAGGTTTTGATATGAAATGAAAATTAGTATAAAATCAGTTTTTGGCCTTCTTCATTCTTTTGGGTCATTCCAAGAATTTAATATATTTTCTACAGCTTTCTAAGGAAATTAAATAAAAAACATTTTCTATATTTCAGAGGTCTACCTTTCATTCCTTACATCGATGGATTGCCTAGTTTAAAACGTCAAGTGGATGGTCCTTTTATGATGCCTATTGTAGACAAGTAAGTATTAATGTTAATTGGACAGTTCTTTTGATCTTAAAATCTTATTGCCATGAAATACTAAATTGGATGGTTTAAGTTTCACCTAAAAAAATATAAATAAAATATAAATCGTTTGTCCATTCCTAACTTCAAGAAGACTCAATTATTTTAAACCTGTTGCAACCAACCAACAACTGAAATAATTTGGAAAAAAAATATTGTTTCAGCAGTTTTTTTGGTGTGATAGGGGCTGTTTTAGTATTTACTAAACTCCCCCCCCCCCAAAAAAAAAAAAACAGATTGAAAAAAAGAAAATTTTGTTTAAGATGCATAAGTCTTTAAATCGCTCGGTATAGAGCTATACTACAAAAACAAGAATACACTTCTTAGTAGATAATATATTTCGCTTTATTCAAGCCTTCTCAATTCTATAAAATAATAACCATATTCAAAAAATCTTTTGAGAAAACAAGCTTCATATTAGTTAAAAGGGGGGGGGGGGGGGGAAATGTGGTGACTCGTGCCACGACATACCAGCAATTTTATTTTGGGTGCTACTCCCTTAGTTTTAGAGATAATTGGGTGAAATCTTTTGGGCTGGGTCACTAATTACCCCAACTATTGGTATCTTTCAAAAAAAACGGCGGCGGGTCCGCCGCTCCCGCCGTTCGCCGCCATTTTCCGCCGCCGCCAAAAAAAAATTGCATTTCTCGCCGAATTAGGCAATTTGGAATCATTTGAGACCATGTTATTTTTTTCAAAAAATTTTCCCCTTATAACCAAATTCAAATTCTCGTTTATCAAGGTATATCTTAAATTCAGTGCCTCTACTAAACTTTTAAAGATATTGAAACAAAATCTTTTGAGGTAGGTCAGTAAAAAATATTTGAATAAAAAATGGCGGCGGTACCGCCGCTCCCGCCGTCCACCGCCATTTTCCGCCGCCGCCGCCAAAAAAATTTTTATTGCATTTCTCGCCGAATTAGGCAATTTGGAATCATTTGAGACCATGTTATTTTTTTCAACAATTTTTCCCCTTATAACCAACTTCGTCATTTTTTTCAAATTCTCGTTTATCAAGGTATAGGGTGAGGCGGGGCATTACCGGTAATTTTTTCGGTTTTTTGAAAAAAAATGGGGTAAATATTAATATTTTTAAATGGGACCAAGACCATTAGAAAGCTTACGGAAAGGAATATCAGGTCCTAATAGGACGTTATCCTAGGACTTTTAGAAGTTTGTCATAATTGGACTCAAAGAAATTACCGATAAATGCCCCACGGTGGGGCATTGTGGGTAACGTCTTTTCAACCTAAAAAAAATCGATGAAAAACGGCCAAACGGCCAGTCAAACATAAATAATCATAATTAGTATAGGCTATAGGGATTATCCACAAAAATTTTCATAAATATCGGACTATTCCTTCTATGTCAAAAATCATTTTTTTAAAAGACGAGAAATTTCGATTTTTTTTTCACAAAAATTTTCTTAAAAAATAAAACTTAAATTTTTTTATATAAAAAAACCTGTTCTATTCACTTTTTGGCCTAATTCTTAAAAACGCCCATATTGAATTTTAGATTTTACCAAAGAAAACCTGAAAATTGATCTTAAAAATCGAATTTGAATTTTTTTTCGACGTTACCGAAAAATACCCCGCGCGAACTTTGGTCATTTTTGAAAAAAATATCAACTCTACATTTAAGCTCTCAACGGATTTGGAAAGAGCGGACAATTCTTAGTTCAAAAGGTTTTTACGGATCAGTTCTAGGTCTTACCAATTTTTGTGTAGGTCGATCTTTATACACCTAGGTGAAAAAAATTTTGGAAAAAAAAAAATTTAGTCCGACTTTGTGACCCAAAAAGTACCCTTAAAATTCACCTCACAAAAATTTCATTTTATACTTTTTTGTAGGCAATTTAATAAGGAACAAATTTGGTTTTATGTTTTTTTCTGTCAGTCGATTAGAACATGGAGATAAATGTCATTTTCTGAAGGTGGGTAAAAAATTACCAGTAATGCCCCTTACCGGTTAATGCCCCGCTTGACCCTATCTTAAATTCAGTGCCTCTACTAAGCTTTTAAAGATATTGAAACAAAATCTTTTGAGGTAGGTCAGTAAAAAATATTACAAAATCTTTTGAGGTAGGTCAGTAAAAAATATTTGAATAAAAAATGGCGGCGGTACACCCGCTCCCGCCGTCCACCGCCATTTTCCGCCGCCGCCGCCAAAAATTTTTTTATTGCATTTCTCGCCGAATTAGGCAATTTGGAATCATTTGAGACCATATTATTTTTTTCAATTTTTCCCCTAACAAGCCGTCCTGTGGGCGGCGGAAAATGGCGGTGGATGGCGGGAGCGGTGGTACCGCCGCCATTTTTTATTCAAATATTTTTTTGCTGATCTACCTCAAAAGATTTTGTTTCAATATCTTTAAAAGCACAGGAGAAGCACTGAATTTAAGATATACCTTAACAAACGAGAATTTGAAAAAAATGACAAAGTCCCCCCCGCAGGGTTGGTTATAAGGGGAAAAATTTTTGAAAAAAATAACATGGTCTCAAATGATTCCAAATTGTCTAATTCGGCGAGAAATGCAATAAAATTTTTTTTTTGGCGGCGGCGGAAAATGGCGGTGGACGGCGGGAGCGGCGGTACCGCCGCCATTTTTTATTCAAATATTTTTTACTGATCTACCTCAAAAGGTTTTGTCTCAATATCTTTAAAAGCTTAGGAGAGGCACTGAATTTAAGATATACCTTGATAAACGAGAATTTGAAAAAAATGACGAAGTTGGTTATAAGGGGAAAAATTGTTGAAAAAAATAACATGGTCTCAAATGATTCCAAATTGCCTAATTCGGCGAGAAATGCAATAAAAATTTTTTTGGCGGCGGCGGCGGAAATTATCTCTAAAACTAAGGGAGTAGCACCCAAAATAAAATTACTGGTATGTCGTGGCACGAGTCACCACATTTCCCCCCCCCCCCCCTTAATATATAAGATTTAACAAAAAACAGGTTGAAAATATTGAATACTTTTTTGATGAAAGGAGTTATTAATTAGAAATCGTGTATAACTCGAACTTTAATTACCTATTTAAAATCTTATTTTATTTTTATTAATTTAGATATAGCGAGATGGGAACGGTAGTGATAGGAAAAGTTGAATCTGGCAAATGCTCTAAGGGAGATACACTATTAGTTATGCCTAACAGAGTAAGTTATATTTTAGTATAATAAATTGCAAGGAAACTTTACAAATAAGATATATAATATTTGTAAAGATAAAGAAGTTCAAGTGTCAGAACTTTTCTCCCCCTTTTCTTGATCTAAATTTTTAAGTGCGATAAAATAACAGTAGCAAACCTATTTAGGGGGGGGGGGGGGGGGTAATGCAACCATCTCGTAATCAATGAGTAAATGGCACTTAGAATTCGAATTTTGATCTGAAATTTTGCATTAGTAATCCTTGGTAGGTCTTTTTTCCCTAAATCGAATAAAAATTTGTAAAAGTATCGGCTTATGGCTCAGCCGTTTAGCCGTTTTTTTTTGCCTATTTTCAGGGCAAATTCTTCACTAATTACGTAAGAATCAACTTTTTAAAACATATGATATTTTTGGTTTAATTCATGTTAAATGATAGCATTAACCATTTTTAAAATTTCTAGTACCAACAGCTACCGACTAAAACCGTTTGATAACGTTTTGGAGCGGCGAAGAGTATTATGTGGAGATAGGTTTCGTGACTAATTTGTCCTATAGATAGCTAAAAAATGGCAAAACGGCTGAGCCGCCAGCCCTTAGCCGTTACTTTTCCACTTTTCCAACTTTTTGTTCGATTTAGGGAAAATAGACCTGCTAAGGATTACTCATGCAAAATTAAGATGGAAATTCGAATTCTAAGTGCCATTTACTCATTGATCACGAGATGGTTGCATTAACCCCCCCCCCCCCCCCTTAATATTCTTTCTGTGGGTTAGTCCGTAATGCTATCGGCCCTCGGGTAAATAGATCTTATTATTCTGCAAAGATAATAAAATGATTTTTATTAAGGTTTTATTCCCCTTTTCGTTAAGTTTTTTCTCTTCCTCCATTTTTTGCCCACTGAACTTCTGCTCTGTGACTTATTTTGTCCGTTTGGTGTGTCATTCACTAATTTCTTTGTGCTTTGCTACTGATGGATTTTGCCATCCTTGTTATGTAACGTTGGAATTATTGACTAATTTCTTGACCCTTAGGTTGAAGTGAAAGTTGATCAGTTGTGGTCAGATGAAATTGAAGTGACTGCCGTCACTTCTGGAGAGAACATTAAAGCCAAGGTAATAAGTTTTTTTCTTTCCTTCCAGGGTTGTATATCTTCCATATAACATTTACAACGGGCCGACCTTTTTTTTATTTTAGTTTTGAATTTCTAGGGTCAAATTCTATTGAGAGGGTGTGGGTACCGTCCCTCAAAATAGTTGTACCCAGGACCTATGAGAAACTACACTGTATAGGAGACCATGAAATCGGTTCAGTGGTTAGCGAGATCCTTCGGTACAGACAGACAGAAAAGAATCCTGTTACTTAATAATAAGGATATTGAAACTATAAAGTAAATAAACTCAAAGCTTTCGAAATAAAAGTTGCTTGCAATTGAACTGGGGAAAATCATGTAAAAATGTAATACATTTTTAGTAATAAGGACTTGTATGTTATTAGGTTTAGTGTTGCAAAGTTGAAATCTATAGGAAGATTCTAACTAAAAATACGGATGAACGGACGTACGGATTTATCTTAAATGCAAATAAGCTTCATTTTTTTTCAAAGTTCTTCTGATATTTATCTCTATTACTGGATAATTGGGAGGAAAGGCATCTAAACTATGTACTTTTAGTCTGTCAAACATTTACATGTACTTTCAAGTAGAAAGTCTCATTACAGAGTGTTTCGGAAAAATTCATAATTTCTAAAAAGAAGGGTAGCACAACTGTTCTAATTATTCCTAATATTTTTTTAGCCCCGAGGTGCCGAAGGCACCAGCTATAAAAACTGGTTTTAAACTTAAGATTGTACATTTTTATATTCGTAGAAATAATACGATGCTAGACATAGTTTTTTTCGTATTGATGAAAACCGGTTCCTATCCTCCAGATTCGAATGAATACGAGAAATAACTATTCCAGTATGGTTCCGAATCCGATTCGTATCCACTGGATTAAAACTAGTTCAGAGATATAATAATTTGTCATGTATCGTATTATATAGATTTGTCCACGCGAAAGTAAACTATAAATCATAAAGTTAACCCCTTTGTGCTAACAAAACTTACCTAATTAATTTTTAATATTACTATCCGCAGAAAACAAAAATGCAATAAATGATAAACTAAAATTATTTGTTCAGTTGAAAGGTATCGAAGAAGCTGACATTACAAATGGTTTTGTGCTGTGTGACCCCAGAGATCCAATCAAAACTGGAACTATTTTCGATGCACAAGTAAGTTCATCTTTTCCAGAGTGGACAATAGAATGTTTATTACACTGGTCCCCAATTTTTTTTGTCCTTTAGCTTTTGATAACTTTTAAGACTTTTTGGTGATTTTTGATTGGTTGATTGTGTTCAAACGTTTCAACCACTAATTTTAATCTACAGAAGGGTTAATTTTGTGTATCATCATTGGGGATGTACATCAATTTATCGGCCATTGTCTTATCCCTTTAGATCCCTGATCTTTGCTGTCCTTGAATCCAGGGATCTTAAGGGATAAGACAAGGGACGGACAATAACATGTATTGTACACCTCCAAGACTGATGACGGTTATTTCTTGCATCGCACATAAGGGCAACAAGGGGATTCAATTCACCACCCCATAATCAAGTTTTAATCATTCTATGAGTATTGTCATACCCAATGTACATCAGGTTTTAAAGGAATCGTGAAAATACGCTTTTTAAGTAAGCTTTCTAATGCCTGAAAGTCAAGAAATGCAAAAATTTTCTTACAGAAAAAGGCATATTTTTTGTGTTTCACCAACAATTTTAAAAGTATTATAAAATCTCTTAGAATTAACGTAATTAGACAAAATAACTTCAGGTGAGTCATGAACTACATATATTTTGACATTATAAAAGAAAAAAACACAATTTAAAGAAATAAGTCCTAAATAATTCTAGTTGAAGTTAAGATTTTAGTTTTTTTGGTTTGTTTTATAATAAACATTTAAGTAGACAGTTAGAGGAAACATGTTTTCACTGGTTGCCACCGGCTAAAAATACGATATTTGATTACCCAAAGACATATTATAATCGCCTGTACTGGTTTTATTTACCCCCCCGCGCCCCCGTAGGGGTTTTTAACGCGTTTTCTGAGGGTGGGTGCACGAAAAGTTTGTAAGAAAAAGCGTTTAAATGCGCTTTTAAAGTCAAAACTTAAGATATAATTCAATTAAATAAAGACACAAAAACATAGTCATATTGGGAAATAGTTATTCAGACTTTGAATTAAAGTTAATAATAAATATTTTCAAGTTCTATTGCAATAATGATGGGGAGAGGGGAGGGGGGGGGGGGGATAAACCTAAATCTAAAGCTCTTTATGTTCGAGGTTTTAATGTAACTATAGATTATTACAAATATAAGGGATTTAAAGGGATAATACAAAGTTCGATAAATTGATGTACATCCCCAATGATAATACACAAAATTATCTTATGTAGATTAAAATTAGTATTTAAAACCTTTGAACACATAACTTTAAAACTTTTGGGACTAGTGTTATAAACAGCCTAATGTCCCCTCCCTCACTGCGGAAAGGTAAAATCAATATGCAAATAACGTAATTTTCTTATAATCAATTGAAATTGGAATTAGCAAGTAGCCTATCCTTCTGTCATTTGGTAATGCTTTGTTTTAAAATTATGCAGTTACATGGTCTTTATGTTTAATGTCTGCAGTTTTATTTAGGAAGGACATTGGGCTGTTTATTACACTAGTCCCCAAAGTTTTATAATAATATTTTTATATTCGTTGGCTAAACAACTTAAGGAATTTTTTTTATTGGTTGGTTCATTACGTTCAGTGTCAAAACGTTTCAACCACTAATTGTCATCTACAGACAATTAATTTTTTAATATAACTTGGTGTATCAATATTGGGGATTTACATACATTAATCAGTCATTGTTTTGTCCCTTAGATCCCTGGGTGTTTATCTATAATACAAAGTAGATTGATGTCTATCCGTCTGTCTGTCCCTTAAGATTAAAGTAACCACTGAACTGATTGGATTCTAATCTCATGGGAATACATCACCCTTAACCCTCCCAAAAAACAAAAAATCCCCGTCAATTATTATCTGTCTGTCTATTGGTAATGCTTTGTTTTTTTATTATGTAGTTACATGGTCTTCATTTTTAATGTTTGCAGTTTTATTTAGGAAGGGAGGGGACATTGTGCTATTTATTAAACTAGTCCCCATAGTTTTATAATAACGTTTTTATATTGGTTGGCTTAACAACGCGACATTATGAATTTTGTTTGATTTTTATTGGTTGGTTCATTAAGTTGAGTGTTAAAACGTTTCAACCACTAATTTTCATCTAAAGACAATTATTTTTTTTTGTAATATAATTTGCTGTATCAATATTGGGGATTTACATACATTAATCAGTCATTGTTTTGTCCCCTAGATTCCTGGGTTTTAATCTATAATACAAAGTAGCTTGATGTATGTCCGTCTGTCTGTCCTTTACGATCTTAGTAACCACTGAATCGATTTGATTCTAATCTTCTGGGAATATATCTACTGGTCCTGTGGTGGTTTTAAGCTATTTTCTTGGGGCGTGGGACACCCTCTAAAAAAACCAAAAAAATTTTTTATGCAGTTAATTTAAAATGTAATGGTTGCAGCACCAGAGGTATTTTTTTTTTAATTACCTCTTGGGGCAATGCCCATAAGGGCTAGGGGCGAAGCTGTTAGTCTATAATACAAAGTAGCTTAATGTCTGTCTGTCTGTCCATCCCTTAAGATCTCGGTAACCACTGAACCGATTGGATTCTACTTTTCAGGGAATATACCTACTAGTCCTGTGGTGATTTTAGGCTATTTTCTTGGGTGGTTGGACACCCATAACCCACCCAAAAACAAAAATCTCCCTTATTCTTTTTTTAATGTAGTGGTTGCAACACCAGAGATACTTAATTTATTTTTAATACCTCTTAGGGCAAAGCCCCTAGAGGCTAGAGGCAAAGCCGCTAATATACATTTAAACGGTAAATAAGAATCTTAACATCAATATAAATATAGATATTAGTTATAAAAATTGATGTCAATCATGCCCACATTTCAAATGAATTTATTTTTACTTAAAGTGAAACTTGTAGCTAGCTAAAATAAGGATTCCCCATCCACTCCCTTTACACCATCCCCTCCCCTCATACTGAAATGAATTTCCAGACCCCAACAACCCTAATTTGACACTTTGAACACTAAAATCGGTCTACAATTGACATAGATACACTTTCAAGGGCCCAAAAAGCTAGTTATAGAGTAGCTGCGCTACTGAAAAATTCTCAAATTTTTCTGATAAGTTTAGATATGCATTTCCTGACCTCAAAAACCCCTAATATGACATTTTCAACACGAAATTCGGGCTCTAAATAATTAAATCCCCTTGTTTTTGGATTTGCCCCAATGTGCATCGTATTATTAACAGCTTTCCGCGGATATAAAAGTACAATTATCAGATTAAAACTAGTTTTTTTTAGCCCCGAGATGTCTAAGGCTCGTTCTAAAAAAACTGGTTTTAATCCTATGATTGTACATTTTTATATTCGTAAAAAACTGGATATAGTAAAATGCTAGACATAGTTTTTTCGTTTGGATGAGAACTGGTTCTAATCCATCGGATATTAAACGGTTTCGAATGAATACGAGAATAGTTATTTCTCGTATCGTATTTCCGCGGACATAGAATGTACAATTATAAGATTAAAACTAGTTTTTTAGCCCCGTGGTGCTGAAGGCACCGGCAAGTCTTTAGTTTACAACTACATTGCATGACCTTTTTCTGCAAGTCCTAACACGTGACATTAATAATTTTGAATTTTCTATGTTGATCATTTAATGTATTTTTTAGATTGTTATGCTTGACCTGAAATCTATTATTTGTGCTGGTTACTCCTGTATCCTACATTTACAAGCCATGGCGGAAGAGGTATGTGTTTTACGGAATCAGGGACAGAACAATAGTAGAGCAACTACCTGGATCCACATGTAATCTATCTTTCGTCTGCCTGGATCCACATGTAATCGACCTTTTCGTCTGCTAGCAAAATGCTTTTTGCTCTTTTGTACCGACTTGGCTGTGTTGATATTCCTGACGCTATTGGTTGATTTTCAAAGGTGCAATTAGGGATGGGCCGGATATCCGGCCGGATAGTTTCAATATCCGGTATCCGGATATACGGTGTGGCCGGATAGTTTCAATATCCGGTATCCGGATATCCGGCCGTATAGTTGCAATATCCGGTATCCGGCCGGATATCCGGCCACACCGGATATCCGGCCCAACCCTAGGTGCAATTGAAAGTCGGCACAGGGTCTTCGGGGTGGTGGCATACAGTTATTTAACCCTTTGTTCCACCTCTATTGCTTTACTCTAATATTACAATGAAAAATACTTTATTATCTCATAATTATGATGAAGAAAATTACTCATTTAATGTGTTTTATTTGTGTGGAAAAGTTTGGTTCTTTATCTTTCCAACCTTTCATTAACACTTGTATAACACAATTGCAGAACACATTTATAAAGTTTAAGGGGAAGAATGGTCCCCTCTCAATTGGGGTTCATTCCATGATTCAATTTTCTTGTCCTAGAATCAAATTTTTCAACATGTCAGTTATTAGTTACTAGCGGCTTCGCCCCTAGCCTCTAGGGGCTTTGCCCAAGAGGTGTTAAAAAAAATTATTGCGAGAGACCATAAAGGACCATGGAAACTCCTTCAAAAAAAAAAAAAAAAAAAAAAAAAAAAATGGGGGGGGATTTTTTGGTTTTTGGGGGGGTTGGGGGTGTCCCACCCCACGAGAAAATAGCTTAAAACCACCACAGGACCAATAGGTAGATACCCTGAAGAGTAGAATCCGATCGGTTCAGTGGTTACCGAGATCTTAAGGGACAGACAGACAGACGGACGGACAGACGGTCAGACGGACAGACGGACAGACAGACATCGTTCTACTTTGTATTATAGACTAGCGGCTACGCCCCTAGAAGCCTCTAGGGGCACTTAAGGTAGGAGGGGAAAAAGTCGACCTCATCCCATTTTAAATTTAAGTTTCAAAAGAGTTAAAAAAAATTTGTTGGGGGGGGGGGTGAAGACACCCTCCCCAAAAATAGTTTAAAACCTTCCCAGGACCTATAAGAAGCTTCACTGTAAAGGAGAACAATATCGGTTCAGCGGTTAGCGAGATCCTTCGGGACAGACAAAAAACGCTTACTACTTTATATTATAGGATTACCTGAACTACATGACAATATATATATAACTCATTATTTTTTTTATGTAGGTGACAATAAAGGCGTTGATTTGCTTGATTGATAAGAAAACTGGTGAAAAGTCAAAAACACGGCCGAGATTTATCAAACAGGACCAGATTGCCATTGCCAGGTAGAACTTAACTAGCCAAAAACCTGCTCCGATCGCCATGGATGTTTTATAGTCAATTATGTTCAATAATGGTGGGAATGTTGACAAGAAGTTTAAGTCTTCTATCTTAAATAGGAGCCGAGAAAATCAAGTTTCCCCCAATTCGGACAGACGAATATTTGGATTTATTGAGTAGCTTCGCTACTTATAAGATTAATTTAACACTTGCATTGATATAAAAAGATAAGTTTTACTCGAAGCAATAATGTAGACGTATTGAAATAATTTTAACGTGGATTTATTACTAAATTCTATGGCATTAGAGCTGGTTTTTTTATCTTATCAATACTCGAAGAAGCCGTAACTACAAAATACTTAATACTAGGGATGGCAATCCGGATCCGGAATCCGCCCAATTTTTGGCCAATTTTGGAATCCGGATCCGGAATCCGTTTTTTAATAGCGGATTCTGGATTCTCATTTGGTAGGCTAAAATTAGCGTCTTGAGTTTTTTCTTTCAATTCCTCCTCTTTGAAGGCAAAGATTTTCATCGTTATATATAATATCTTTTAAAATCTGGTTCGATTCTCGGAAGTGAATTATAGAGAACACCAAGAACATTGATTTTTAGGACATATGTAGCACTTAATTTAAAAAAAAAATCCTTTTAAATTGCTAGAATCCGGAATCCGAATCCGGAATCCGCCATAAATAAGAATCCGGAATCCGCAGGAATCCGCCACTTTTTTTGACGGATTTTTTAAGAATCCGAATCCGGCCCAAAAATTCGACGGCTTGCCATCACTACTTAATACCCTTTTAATGTTTTTTTTGGCTTGAAAAATTAGATTATCAAACTAACGTCATTGGATCTACTGTTTTCAAAAATATAGTTTGCTAGCGACAACGCCCCCTAGAAGCCTCTTGGGGCAATTAATGTATGAGATATCCTTCCTCCAAAATATTTAAAAGCCTTTCCTGGACCTATAAGAAGCTAAGCTTGATTGTAAAGGAGAACCATATCGGTTTAACTTTTAGCGAGAATCAAGATCCTTCGCTGCAGACATAAAAAGCTTACTACTGTAACTATATAGTAGGATATACAGCCATTGACAAATAGAAACTATACTTAAATATTTTGTAATTTCATAATATATTTTTAAAAGCGAAGCTTTTCTATAATTAGGGTCGGTCCGTCCGTCCGTACGTACGTCCGTCCGTCCGTCCGTACGTCCGTCCGAGATAGATAGCTTTTGTTCGTTAATTTAGGCATGTTAGAATTGTCCTATCGATTTCAAACTTTGCATGATGATTCCTGTAGTAGTTGGGTACGATTTAGAAAGCGTAGCAACTCTATAATCATTACCAGAATGACCGTACGTCCATTTTAAACATGTTGATTTTTCTCCTTTTTTAACAACGAATTTTCAAGTGTTCTAATTATCCGTTTGATCTGATTTTTGGTATATTGATTCCTGGGACAACAAAGAACAATATTATAAGCGAAGCAACTCTATAATCAAGTCAAAAAATTTAAGTATGTCCTTAAACATTATCCTGCTTCAAGCAGCTTTTCAACAAATATACTTACAATTTTGCTTTGGCTCTTATACTTTTAAATTCTGATTATTCAGTTCAGATACTATACAAGTGTTAATGTCCGTTTGTCCTACCGTTTCAGTGCTTCGCTTTTATGGATGTTGTCATCCTTGTTTTGTTAAGGTTCGTTACTTCCCATCAAATCTGTATGGAAACATTTAAAGCTCATCCGCAGTTAGGAAGATTCACACTTAGAGACGAAGGTAAGTTTTAATACAATTTGGCCAGATATCCGGTTTGGCCGGACATTCGGCTGATCTAAATTGCCGGATATCCGGTAATTTGCCGTGTATCCGGCATTGGCCAGATATGCGATTGGATATCCGGAATTATAAATCAGCAGGATATCCGGTAATTTGTCGTGTATCCGGCATTGGCCAGATATGCGATTGGATATCCGGAATTATAAATCAGCAGGATTTCCGGTAATTTGTCGTGTATCCGGCGTTGGCAAGATATGCGACCGGATATCCGGAATTAGAATACAGCAGGATATCCGGTATCCGGCAAAAAAAGTATCCGGCCTAACCATAATTTTTAATAACTTTATTAAAAGGCTTTTTGATCAAAATGTTTATAATCTTCATGACTTTTAAGAACTCTAAAAGTGTTGTCCATGAATGCATATTAAGACCATTATTTTTGTTTTATGTTTATATTTCAAACTTTTTTTCCAGTATGGCTTCGAAACCGATTGTCATTCGTTGGATTAGAACCGGTTTTTAGCCATAATGAAAATTCATTGATATATAGCATCGTATAGGAGATATTTTTCCACAAATATTAAAATAAAAACCATAAATTAATAGCTCGGACCTTCGGCCCCTCGGGTCTAACAAAACTGCTTTTAATCTAACACCGTAAAGCTGTCAATAATACGATGCGATAAAGAACTAATATTATATTTTAATATTGAAGTTCAATTGTTAATAATGTGTTTTTTATATTTCAGGTACTACCATCGCCATTGGAAAGATTCTGAAAGTAGTCGAATAAACATTTAATCTATCTATCTTGTCAACAACACATCATATCTCCACAACATCCTAATAACATTATGTTAACTCACTTTACAGATGTCCATTGCTCTTATGAAACGGCAATGGATTATACTCAGATTTGATATGATATATATATTTTTACTAGAAAATAGATCTAAGTACAGTTGGCCTTCTCTAATTATGACAAGTGATTTAACATTATTTTATTATTATGTTTATTAAAGTTAATTGGACTAATATTGATGTGGTGAGGCTGATATGAGTGAACTATTTTGTCCAGTGCAGTGCAGTGAACAATAGTGCACAGTTCACATTTCAACATTTTTAACAATCCAGAGGAACTTAATTTTAAATTCGGCCTTATATAAAAGTTAACTATCATTGGCCAATTATAGACCATATATAAGAGCTTTATGAATTGGTGAAAAATTGGTGGGGGGATAACTTTATTAATTTCCACCCTTTAACCACCCATCCATTAATAAGTATTTAGAAAGGGGAATTTATAGTTATTTATAGCATCGTATTATAAGCAGGTTTCTGCGGATATAAAAATGTACAATTTTTGGCTTAAAAACTGGTTTTAATCTTATAATTGTACTTTTTTATATTCCTAGAAAACTGTAAATAATACGATGCTTTATACATAATTTTTCAGTATGGCTAAGAACCAGTTCTAATCTACCTGATATTTTTAGGTTTCGAAGCTGTACTGGAAAAAAAATCTTCTAAATCTGACTGATCAATGCAAATAATCAAAATCCTAGCTTTTTAAAGACATTGTCAAAAATAAATGGTTTACTTAAAAGCTAAAGTTTTAGGTGTTTATTAGCAATTGTATAATTTCTTTATTGAGAAATAAGTTAGGTACTAAATATGCAGCATATTATAGATTATTTTTTGAGAGTATACTATGCAAAGATGCATCAATTTCTTCCATGGAATTTTAATTTTTGAAGAAAAAAACACGAGAAGCTATGTTACGTATTACACAAATATTGGATTATAGGTAAAAGTCTTGAAATGTGAACTGAAATGTAAATTGTTGAGTTCTGAAATTGTATGTACACCTAATGTTATGTACAATCTTTGCGGACTGAAATAAATATATGTGATGCTTTTTAAATAACAAACAACCAATAAGTTTATTATAATTATTAATTTATTACCCAGCATATTTTTTCCTGCATATTTTCTATAAAATCTTTTTTCTCGTCTCAATTAAAGGGTTGATTCTAGAGGCGTTTTGTCACAGTTTTATATTCATTGACATATATTTTGTTTTTTAGTATGGTTTGTGTGCTTTAAATCCTACGAATAAAACTTAAAATCTGTCACATGTCTTCACGATGGCGTGCCCTATAAAGAACTAACCCTAAAGGCTAAAAATCTAATAGCCACGACTATTGATCAGCTGTGGCTCTCTTCAAGCTTAACTAGGTTTTCATTCAGAAAATAATATTTAACATTTTTTACCGTGCATATGATATTGTATTTAATAACGTAACTATTTAGTGAAAAAAAACGAGTTAAAAGTAATTTTTTAACTAAAAAATATGCAATGTCAAAAAAAAGTGGGATAAATAAATTGTTATTTTGGTTTATATAAAAAAAAATATATTGTTAATATATAATATCTTAATTTTTAATTGCTTTATTTCAGTGTAATACATGATATTTATAGCTCACTGGTTTTAACAGTGATTTTTTTTACTTTGGCTACGATTTGGCCTTTATAACAAAGTGCTTTATATTTCATAAATATATCTATGTATTAATTTAAACTTTAATTTCTTGATTATTTTGATCAATCTTATGTAAAATTGTTGTAAGGCCAAATCTCAGCCTTTTTTATGGTAGGGTAAAATGTAGAAAATTTTATAATTCTTACATTTGATAAATTTAAAAGTAAAACTTTTCAAGTTGCTCCATTTTACCCTAAAGAATATTTTAACTTAGAGAGTGAGGGGTTGATTCAATATGAAATAAATTACTTTACTTTAAATCAATTTCGACTGATCGCATTTTATCATTCTTGCGCAATTTTGAAATTAATTCTATATAAAGTTCGGGAAATAGTATCGTATTAATGAAATCTGATTAAACTAATGGAAAGGTAATTTTGTTAGCTAAAATGCGTATTTCTTGCACCAGAGATTGCGTAGACTTAAAAAATGACTACTTAAAATGCTTTTATCCTAGTATGTTGGCTGCGTCTCACGCGTATAATGGAGCTTTATTCAAAGAGATAAGGGTAGAAATAAATGACTTCAAATTAAGAATAATATAGCTTAAAACTACAGCTTATAGCTTCCATAAAATGCGTAATCATTCGGGAACAGACAATCATAAAAAACTATATAATAGAATTTTTTTAGTAATATGTTGGTTTTAAGGAACCGGCCAATTTTGTCTAATTATTCTTCAAAAATCCTTATATGGAATACGACATAAAATCCGCTTAAATACTTGGACTAGAAGGCCTTCAATGTGGCTTGGAACTCATAAAAATGACTAAATGTCGTCTTTGTCGGGGAAATCCTTTAATATAAAAATCCTATAAACCTATCTCTGCGCACATCAGTACAGGACAGAAGGATAGAAATCTCACGGAACAGGGGGTGTCCCACCCCCGAAGAAAATAGCCTTAAACCACCACCGAACCAGTAGGTATTCCCTGAAGAGTAGAATCCGATCAGTTCAGTGGATACCGAGATCCTAAGGGACGGACAGACATCATTCTATTGTATTGTAGACTAGCGGCTTCGCCCCTAGCCTCTAGGGGCCTTGCCCCAAGAGGTGATAAAAAAAAAATTATGGCGAAAATCGTAAAGGACCATGGAAATCTCCTTCAAAAAAAAAAAAAAAAAAAATGGGGGATTTTTTTGTTTTTGGGGGGGGTTGGGGGTGTCCCACCCCCCAAGAAAATAGCTTAAAACCACTACAGGACCAATAGGTAGATACCCTGAAGAGTAGAATCCGATCGGTTCAGTGGTTACCGAGATCTTAAGGGACAGACGGACAGACAGACATCGTTCTACTTTGTATTGTAGATAGTGTTTCTTAGTCCAATAAAATACTGCAGATATTTCTATCAAAATTAAATTTCAAATCGCTCAGCGGAATTTTATGTAATTTACATTGTTCGACAGTTTATCTTTCAAGATAATAAATATGATTACCAAAAAAATATAAAAGTATGTGAGAAAGGTTTCGTGGATTTTCCTCCCAATATATTTGAATTTCAATTCTTGATTTTAACAAATGCTCTTTAAATATCCTTGTCCGTATTCCAATCCTAGATTTTTTGTGCTTTGTAACTTATGGATGTTGTCATCCTTGTTTCTGTTAAAAAAGAAGGGACAAAAGTTTAATATCCTTATAATAAATTAACAGGATGTCTGTTTGTTTGTCTGTCTGTCTGTGTCTCTGTTTGTCTGCACCGAAGGATCTCGCCAACTGCTGATCTGATCGGGTTCTCTTTAACAGGGTAGCTTCTCATAGCTCCCAGGAAGGTTTATTACTATTTTGGGGGAGGGTACCACCACCCTCCCAAGAGAAATCGCCCCTAGAAAAAAAAATTATCATCCTTCCCCCCCCCCCCTTCAAAAGAATTATCTTAATTATTTTTAAAACTAAAATAAATAGGTTTTGGATTCGACGCCCCCCTCCTCAAGTTCCCCCTTGAGGCCTCTAGGGGCGTAGCCGCAAGTACAAAAAAAAGTAAAAAACTTTTTATTTCAAATTTTATTTTTATTTATGATAATTTAGATGACATTTTAAACGAAATTAAATTTCTTCTACATTTTGAAATAATTTTCTTTAATAAACCAATAAGCACAAAAAAATTAATAAAAACAACAAAGGCAATAATATATGAAGAAAATTTGAGGTATATGGTGATAATAGTGTGTAATGAGAACCAGTCTGTATTGTACGGAATTGTACATTTATTAAACTCCCACCATTTACTTATATTGTATTCTGATATTTCTACAGGTGTTGCATGCAGTTTCTCACATAAGGAACAAAAAGCCTGAAATAAAAAAAATTTAAGAACAAGAAGATCTTTATTGTGTCTATAAAAAATAACGTCATATTAGAATAGTCCATTTGACATAATTCGAGATTTTGTGGCCAAAAGTTTTTTTAATTTATCCACTTTTTTATAGGTTCTGAATAAAAAAATTTTGGCTAAAAAATCACGAATTATGTCATATTAGAATAATGGACTATTCTTATATGACGAAATTTTTTATAGGCACTGTAAAGTGCTTCATATTTTAACTAGGGCAATTATGGTATAAAGATAGCGTTAGGATAGTGTAAAAATAAGTAAACAACATTGATAATTTATAGAAAACTAGCCAATAGTGAGATAGTTATATTGAGCCAACTCTAGTTTTAGATAGCTGCGAGCATCACTTTATCAGAGTAAATGAAAATAATTAGCTTCTTTAAATGGCTTGGCTTTCCAAAAATTGAAAGCAGTAGTTGAGTCTTTTTGTTGTTGTGGATAATCAAGTACATTGAGTTAAATACAATTTCAGAGCTAACTGTCAAACAGTTACTGAGATATTTTGATTCAGACAGACAGCTAAAAATTATTTGTATTAAAATTTTTTTCTCAAACCTGTGACCAAATATTCTGGATGCCATCATGTAGAGAATAATACTCCTTCCACCATGAATACTGGTTGTACAAGGTATGATTATTGTCCAGTAGAGTCAGGTATTCAGCTAGTTCTGCAGGTCCTGAGAAATCCTGCAACATGAATACTAGTTGTACAAGGTATCATTATTGTCCTGTAGAGTCAGGTATTCAGCTAGTTCTGCAGGTCCTGAGAAATCCTGAAATATGAAACCTAGTTGTACAAGATATGACTGTTGTCCAGTAGAATCAGATATACAGCAAGTTCTGCAGGTCCTGAATAATCATGTAACTTGAATACTGGTTGTACAAAGTATGATTTTTGTCCAGTAGAGTCAGGTATTCTGCCAATAATGCTGCAACTTAAATACTGGTTGTACAAAGTATGATTATTGTCCAGTAGAACCAGGCATTATGCCAAGATCTGCAGGTCCTGAGAAATCCTGCAACATGATTACTAGTTGTACAAGAAATTATTATTGTCCAGTAGAAGTATTATGCCAGGATCTGCAGGTCATGAAAAATCCTGCAAAATGATTTTTAAAGGATAGCACACACAGAAAACTAAACTCATGCCAAAGCAATCACAAAATTTATACTGAAAAGCTTAGGTTTGTTGTCATTTATGTTCATATATTTTTAAGTATCTATCATTAATATTGATTTACCTGTATGTCAATAAATGAATGAGAAGGAGCTACTTTAGACTTTACCTTTATGTTGATATTTGAATGAGGTGGAGTTTACCTGAATGTCAATATATGAATGAGGAGGAGCTATTTTAGA
Source organism: Acartia tonsa (assembly GCF_053477335.1). NCBI lineage: Eukaryota > Metazoa > Arthropoda > Copepoda > Calanoida > Acartiidae > Acartia > Acartia tonsa. The sequence continues at coordinate 38,051,240 of NC_137269.1, read as the reverse complement.
ATGTCCTGCAACACCTAAATAATTAAAACAGTTTTGTATTATATTTAACATGTAAAGTGTGTTCCATTAAGCCTAGGATCCATCACACTGTGTTCTGTAATGCATCACATGTAATGCTTGTGTTTTTCTTTAATAGGTTTTTTTGTTTATGGACAAAAAGTCAAATTAACAAAGTAAAATGAATTTGTGTTTGGGGGATGCCTTTTAAAAATGTAATCAATAAAAGAAAATTTTTATATGCATATTCAACTACAAAAAAAATGAGTTTACTGCAAGCCTTTTAAAAGCATATAATATATAAATATTAATATATGTATGTCAAACTACATAAGTACATAAAATCTAACTGAAAAATGTTCTACCTGAAACTATGGGAACAACTCCTTTTTCCAAAGAATTCCAGAATTTCTCAGTTACATAGTCCTGACAGTTGGAATTCTCCAGGGCCAGGTAGAACTTGGAATCTGTCCACAGAGAGGAGTAACAGGAATCATTACATTTTACTCCATTGCACTTTCCCACCTACAAAAAAGTTAATTCTTATAGAGATATTACTCTCTGTACTAGGTGTGCATTATGAATCTTAAAATCTTTATATTTTAAATAATCAGAGGTACACCCCTGACAAGTAAAGCAAGCCTACATAAATTGATTCATTCCTGAGCAAACCACCCTCCCAAAAGAAATAAAAATTTCTCAATTACTGAAAGTTTTGTACTTTCAGATAATAGTAAAATGAAAGATTCTTAAAGCTCAGGATTGGAACAGTTTTTTTTCACATCACTTTTGCTCATTTTCTATTTTCTGACACTTTTCTCCACCCAAAAAATATTTTAAAAATTTGTGTGATTGTGTCAAATGAAGGTATTTTACCTGATTAATATTAATGAATTTACTAAGCTCTTTAATATAATCTTCTCTTTGTGATGAAGTTTTACAGTTAGACACAGCCCAACTAACAATTTTGTCCTTGTCTACTTTCATTCTATTATCATGACTTACCTTTTTAATAGTTAGTTCATATTTTTTTGAGATTTAAATGCATTTCAGTTTACTCTCTCTAATTTTATTTATCTTTTTTTGTTAAAAATCAGTAAATAAACTAAAAAAACTATCCATCAATCAAAAATATCTCTTAATTATTGACTGTCTCTCTATAAATCATAATAATTCATAATAAAATCATTCAAAATATTTAATTTTATATAATAGATTGTATTTGTGCTATAATAAAGATCTATATATTTTTGAGAAATTGTAATAGGTAAAATTTAAATTCAAATTGAACTATCCTTATGTAAATGTGTAAACTCTGGCTCCATCCATGAAGCTGGAGGTTTTAAATCTCCAAATTTTCTTTCTTCATTTTTTAATTTAAAAGCATTGTATGGAAAATAGATATCAGAGTCAAGCCTGTTTTTGAGAAAAAGTTACAGAAATCATTTATTGGAAGTATAGCTATGCATTAGGTCTATTGGATTTGTCAACCCTACCTAAATAGAAAGAGAGAGAGAGAGAGAGAGAGAGAGAGAGAAGAGAGAGAGAGAGAGAGAGAGAGAGAGAGAGAGAGAGAGCGAGAGAGAGAGAGAGAGAGAGAGAGGGAGAGAGAGAAAGAGAGAGATAGACAGAGAAAGTGAAAGAGACAGACAGACAGAGAAAGAGGGAGAAAGAGATGGAGAGTAAGAGAAACACAGGACTATCAGTAAGAGAAGGAAAGAGAGAGCAAGAGAAAGAGTGAGAAATAGACAGAAGTGAAGGGTAAGATAAGATAAAGAAAAAGCAACAGAAGAATAAGAAAAGTAAATACAAATTCTACCACTTATAGAGTGGCTTTGCAACCAAAAGGAATTCTCAGATTTGCTACTTTACAATCATAAGATTTCTATAACTCATTCCTGTATGACATAGTCCAATTAAAGAAATTATCATATGCTGACAGATCCTGCATATCCATTACTGGAGACTCATGACTCATAAATATATATACCTAGGGAAATAATCTATAATATGACTATAGTCTAGATAAAGAAATCATCATAGGTAGATAGATCCTTCATATCCATTACTGGAGACTCGTGACTCATAAATATATATACCTAGGGAAATAATCTATAATATAACTATAGTCTAGTAAAAGAAATCATCATAGGTAGATAGATCATGCATATCCATTACTGGAGACTCATGACTCATAAATATATATACCTAGGTAAATAATCTATAATATAACTATAGTCTAGTAAAAGAAATCATCATAGGTAGATAGATCATGCATATCCATTACTGGAGACTCATGACTCATAAATATATATACCTAGGTAAATAATCTATAATATGACTATAGTCTAGATAAAGAAATCATCATAGGTAGATAGATCATGCATATCCATTACTGGAGACTCATGACTCATAAATATATATACCTAGGGAAATAATCTATAATATAACTATAGTCTAGTAAAAGAAATCATCATAGGTAGATAGATCATGCATATCCATTACTGGAGACTCATGACTCATAAATATATATACCTAGGGAAATAATCTATAATATGACTATAGTCTAGATAAAGAAATCATCATAGGTAGATAGATCATGCATATCCATTACTGGAGACTCATAACTCATAAATATATATACCTAGGGAAATAATCTATAATATGACTATAGTCTAGATAAAGAAATCATCATAGGTAGATAGATCATGCATATCCATTACTGGAGACTCATAACTCATAAATATATATACCTAGGGAAATAATCTATAATATGACTATAGTCTAGATAAAGAAATCATCATAGGTAGATAGATCATGCATATCCATTACTGGAGACTCATAACTCATAAATATATATACCTAGGTAAATAAACTATATTATGACTATAGTCTAGTTAAAGAAATCATCATAGTCATTAGGACGGGTTCATATCGGAATTAGACAAAGAGGGGATGTGCAATAGATAAAACTAACTTAAAGAAAATTTCTGACCAAAAAAGAATTTTAAAAAATTGAGATTTAGAGTGCGACCACTTAAAGATGTAATTCATTAATAAAAAAATATGCAAAGTCGACATTCAAGTCCTTACTACTTATTATCTCAGTTCCTTTTAGTGCTAGAATGCTAAATATTTTTGTGCATTTCCCCAGTTTAATAATGAATTTCCTACTATAAGTCATATTTCGCTTCCTTACCCTTTATTTACCAACCTTTTACCAACGACCAGACATACAATTGTATAGCTATTTGTAAATGAGAGTAAAAATTTATTGAATCAGAACTATGGCTTCATAGTGCTCCCAGGAAAGGCCTTGAGGAGTAGAATCAGGAACTTTTGTCCGTTTCAAAATATCTGGTTCCTAGCCTTAGAAATTACTAAAAAGCCACCATTTTTAAAGGTTTATTGAGAATTGTCAAATTGTAGAGGTTTTTTGAGGTTTTCTCAGGCTAGGAATGTGATTTGTACCTGATTTGATCTTCTTGAATATTGTGAAGGTAAAAACAAGGATTTGGCAAACCATGGCAAATCTAAAGAAATATGCAACAATAAAAGAACAATGTACCTCATTTAAATGATTTTTAACAACCTTTTCACCTTTCAATATATTAAAAGTTTATTAATTGATTGCAAATTTATCAAATTTTGACAGATATTTGTGCACATCTTATTTAAATATTTGGATCTATTGCAGTTCACGGTAAAATATTGCTGGTAATGAATATTGCCAAAAATCTATGAATTTTAAAAGCTGCTAGCTGCCAAACGGCTGAACGTACAGATCATGCCCGCACACTGTTTTAAGCAGCATAAGAAGGCCTACAAATAATCTGGAATAGCCATAAATCAATAATGCATAATTATCTCGCAGTGCAGTGAAATGTGCAAAAAAGGTCTAATTTACGCGTTTTTTCTTCAGTAAAGCTTTCCCTGTGCATCATTAGATCTTGGCTATTCCAGATTATTTGTAGGCCTTCTTATACCGCTTAAAATGGTGTGCGGGTATGATCTTTACGTTCAGCCATTTGGCAGCTAGCAGCCTTTAAAAGTCATAGATTTTGGGCAATATTCGTTACCAGCAATATTTTACCGTGAACTGCAGTAGATCCAAATATTTTATTTATAACATGTATTCAAATTCAAATTGGGGGGTGAGGGCTACCTTCAATAAACTTCCCATGTACAAACATCCTTGACAAATTAAACACGTAACACAGAAAGAAAAAATAAAAAGGAGATGCCTTTTTTAGTAGTTTTGTTTCTAAAAGTAGTCTTAAAAATTGGTGAGTTGATGAGGAAAAAGCAAATGAAATATAGTTCCTAAGATTTTCCATGAGATAAAATCTTTACCTAGAGAATGAAAAATAATGGCATCAGATTCTTCTAATTTTGATCTATCTCTTGTAAACATACATTTCTAAATTAAATTTTTTTTATTTCAAGTTGGGAGGGACATTGGGTTGAAAATTAAACTAGTCCCTAAAGTTTTATAGCCATATTATCTTATTTGTTGGCTCACAAACTTTGATTACTTTATTGAATTTTAATTAAAAGCGAAGCTTTTCTATAATTAAGGTAGGTCCGTCCGTCCGAGATAGATAGCTTTTATTAGTTAATTTAGGCATGTTAGAATTGTCCTATCGATTTCAAACTTTGCATAGTGATTCCTGTAGTAGTTAGGTATGATTTAGAAAGCGTAGCAACTCTATAATCATTACCAGAATGTCCGTACGTCCATTTTAAACATGTTGATTTTTCTACTTTTTTAACAACAAATTGTTATGTGATCTAATTAACCGTTTGATCTGATTATAGGTATGTTGATTCCTGGGACAACAAAGAACAGTATTATAAGCGAAGCAACTCTATAATCAAGTCCTAAAAATGTAAGTATGTCCTTAAACAATATCCTGTATTTAAGCAGTTTTTCATCAGATTTACTTACAATTTTGTTTCCTTCGACTTTTAAACATTTATATTCTGATTATTTAGTTCTCACACTATAAAGAGTTAATTTTCGTTTGTCCTAACGTTTCAGTGCTTCGCTTTTATGGATGTTGTCATCCTTGTTTAACCTATTAACCAATTATTAATCTACTGAAGGAGAATTTTATTTATCTTCATTGGGGTTGTATATAATTTATAGTTCATTGTTACCTTAAATGGTAATAATAGGGTGTCCAAAACTAACCTGATTACAATTATTTCGATAATGTGGCAACCATGATTTCATATTCCAGTCTTTATGGTAATGACAGGGTGTCCAAAACTAACTTGATTACAATTATTTTGATAATGTGGCAACCATGATTTCATATCCCAGTCTTTATGGTAATGACAGGGTGTCCAAAACTAACCTGATTACAATTATGTTGATAATATGGCAACCATGATTTCATATCCCAGTCTGTATGGTAATGACAGGGTGTCCAAAACTAACCTGATTACAATTGTTTTGATAATGTGGCAACCATGATTTCATATTCCAGTCTTTATGGTAATGACAGGTTGTCCAAAACTAACCTGATTACAATTATTTTGATAATGTGGCAACCATGATTTCATATCCCAGTCTTTATGGTAATGACAGGGTGTCCAATACTGACCTGATTACAATTATTTCAATAATGTGGCAACCATGATTTCAAATCCCAGTCTTTATGGTAATAATAGGGTGTCTAAAACTGACCTGATTACAATTATTTTGATAATGTGGCAACCATGATTTCATATCCCAGTCTTTATGGTAATGACAGGGTGTCCAAAACTAACCTGATTAAAATTATTTTGATAATGAGGCAACCATGATTTCATATCCCAGTCTTTATGGTAATGATAGGGTGTCCAAAACTAACCTGATTACAATTATTTTGATAATGTGGCAACCATGATTTCATATTCCAGTCTTTATGGTAATGACAGGGTGTCCAAAACTAACCTGATTACAATTATTTTGATAATGTGGCAACCATGATTTCATATTCCAGTCTTTATGGTAATGACAGGGTGTCCAAAACTAACCTGATTACAATTATTTTGATAATGTAGCAACCATGATTTCATATCCCGTTCTTTATGGTAATGACAGGGTGTCCAAAACTAACCTGATTACAATTATTTTGATAATGTGGCAACCATGATTTCATATCCTAGTCTTTATGGTAATGACAGGGTGTCCAAAACTAACCTGATTACAATTATTTTGATAATGTGGCAACCATGATTTCATATCCCAGTCTTTATGGTAATGATAGGGTGTCCAAAACTAACCTGATTACAATTATTTTGATAATGTGGCAACCATGATTTCATATCCCAGTCTTTATGGTAATGACAGGGTGTCCAAAACTAACCTGATTACAATTATTTTGATAATGTGGCAACCATGATTTCATATCCCGTTCTTTATGGTAATGACAGGGTGTCCAAAACTAACCTGATTACAATTATTTTGATAATGTGGCAACCATGATTTCATATCCTAGTCTTTATGGTAATGACAGGGTGTCCAAAACTAACCTGATTACAATTATTTTGATAATGTGGCAACCATGATTTCATATCCCAGTCTTTATGGTAATGATAGGGTGTCCAAAACTAACCTGATTACAATTATTTTGATAATGTGGCAACCATGATTTCATATCCCAGTCTTTATGGTAATGATAGGGTGTCCAAAACAAAACTGTTTTCATACTAGAAATAGATGATATTAATTATGTTTATCTGATATCTATGTATACAAAGTAGAACGTTGAACGTCCGTCTGTTTGTTAATCCCTTAAGATCACAGTAACTGATTAACTGATTTAGCTCTGCTATTCAGGGAATTTACCTGTGGTTTTAAGCTATTTTAGGGCGGTTGAGAAAGAAATGGTTAAATACTCAGCACCCCCCCCCCCTCCCCCTATGTTAGGGGCGATAATGGTAATTTCATTTGATGATTACAGCTTTAATTTTTCACTAAAATCAGGTTTTAAATATTATGCAATCAACACAACCATTATTTTAAAAGCGTAGCTTTTCTATAATTAGGGTCGGTCCGTCCGTCCGCACGTCTGAGATGGGTAGCTTTTTTCATTAATTTATGCATGTTAGAATTGTCCTATCGATTTCAAACTTTGCATGGTGATTCCTGTAGTAGTTAGGTACGATTTAGCAAGCGTAGCAACTCTATAATCACTACCAAAATGTCCGTACGTCCATTTTTAACATGTTGATTTTTTTATACATTTTTAACAACTAATTTGTATGTGATCCATTTTCCCGATTGTTCTGATTTTTGGTTTACTGATTCCTAGGACAACAAAGTACATTATCATAAGCAAAGCAACTCTATAATCAAGTCCCAAAAATGTAAGTATGTCCATAAACATTATCTTTTTTAACAAATTTACTCACAATTATTCTTTGATTGTTAATGTCCGTTTGTCCTACCGTTTCAGAGATTCGCTTTTATGGATGTTGTCATCCTTGTTTTTTTAAATCTTTAATTTTAATTTACTGATACAACAATACTATACTAAATTTTGATTCGTTAAGTTGCTAATTACTTCAACTTTAAACTAAATAATATTAATTAAAGTATAATAACACCCGTGCCGACTTTCAATCGGATATTTGAGTATATGTCAATAACATCAGGATTTTAAAAACAAAAAAAAGTCACTACAAAAGAACAGAAAGCAATTTGCCAGGAGACGAAAAAGGGCCCCAGCATTGGATCCAGGTAGTTGAATGGGTTATACATCTATACTAAATACATTTATCATAAGCGAAGCTTTTCTATAATTAGGGTCGGTCCCCCCGTCAATTGAGAAAGCATAGCAACTTTATAATCATTATCAGAATGTTCATTTTAAACATGTCGATTTTTAACAACAAATCTTTATGAGATATAATTATCCGATTGATCTGATTTTTGGAATACTTATTCCTAGTACAATAAAGTATAATGTTATAAGTGAAGCATCTCTATAATCAAGTCCAAGAATGTTAGTATGTCCTAAAACATTATATTGTATTTAAGCAGTTTTTTAACTAATTTCCTTACAATTTTGTTTCGAATTTTATACATTTATATTCTGATTATTCAGGTTTGACACTCTACAAGTGTCAATGTTTGTTTGTCCTTCGTTTTAGAGCTTTGCTTTTATGGATGTTGTCATTCTTGTTATGATTAAATAATTATACCTGTTGGTAAAAGTGTTTAGTGTAATAATAGTAATTACAAATTGAAACTGCAAATTTTGCAAAATCATTTTTATTTATGTGCATTTCATCTGAAAGTTGCAAAAATATAAAATAAATAAATTTCTAACAAGACCTACAAAATGGCCATAACACGCATATCATCTATAATACAAAGTAGCCCAATGTCAGTCCGTCTGACCGTCTGAAGCTTAAGATCTCAGTAACTGCTGAACCGATTGAGCTAAACTCTTCATTGAATATACCTACTTATCCTGGGGTGGTTTTAAGCTATTTTCTAAAGAAGAAAAAATATCCCCTACACCCTCCCTCTAAATTTTTTTTTTTTTTCTTTTTTTTTGTGAACAAAAGTAATTGCTGAACCAAATGGGCTCTACATGATATAGCTATTGGTTCTGTGGTGGTTTTAAGCTACTTCCTTGGAACAGCCCCCCCCCCCCCCAACTTTTCGCTTTAAAATGGTGGTATTTTGGTAAAGGCTGCCAGCCTCCACGTAAGCATTTAAAAGTATCAATTGTATCATTTCATTTACGTCTAAAATATCATCATGATGAAGCAAAAACATAGTTCAGTTGTAAATTTAGATTTTCTTTCATGGGTTATTGGACAAGGAGGAAGGGGACATTGGGCTGTTTATTATACTAGTCCCTAAAGTTTTATAAGAACGTTTTCTTATTCGTTATCTTTACAACTTTGGGGACTGAATTTTGATTGGTTTGTTTATTGAGTTGAGTGTTCAAACGTTTCAAACACTGATTGTAATCTACAGACGCGGCAATTTTGTTGTCCTAGGAAACAATATCCCAAAAATCAGATCAATCGGATAATTATATTTCAAAAAAATTTGTTATTAAATAACTAAAAAAATCAACATGTTTAAAATGGACATTCTGGTAGCGATTATAGAGTTGGTACGCTTTCTAAATCACCGTGCAATACTTATACAGGAATCACCATGCAAAGTTTGAAATCGAAAGGACAATTCTAACATGCCAGAGTTTAGGACGGACAGATCGACTAAGACAATAGAAAAGCCTCGCTTTTAACAATTAGAGGATAATACTAATATTAAATTTAATTTAAATTTGTAATTTTAATGCGTTGTAATAGTTATTTCTCGCATCGTATTATAAACAGCTTTCCGCGGATATAGAATGTACAATTATAAGATTAAAACCAGTTTTTTAGCCCCTAGGTGCCGTAGGCACGGGCTAAAAAAACTGGTTTTAATCTTATGATTGTACATTTTTATATTAGTAGAAAGCTGGATATAATACGATGCTAGACATAGTTTTTTCGTATGGATGAGAACCGGTTCCTATCCACCGGATTCGAATGAATACGAGAAAAGATTTTATGGACTAATAACTTTTGACAAAAACAAGAAATTAGACTGTCATTATTATGTTAATAAAGCCATTAGTTTTGTAATATCATTTCATTAAAACAAGGATGACAACATCCATAAAAGCGAAGCACTGAAACGGTAGGACAAAAGAGCAATAACCAGGTGTCAGAACTGAATAATCAGAATATAAATCTATAAATTTGTTGAAAAATTGCTTGATGCAGGATAATGTTTAAGGACAACCTTACATTTTTAGGACTTGATTATAGAGTTGCTTCGCTTTAATAGTGTACTTTGATGTCCCAGGAATCAGTATACCAAAAATAAGATCAATCGGATCATATAAAAATTTGTTGTTAAAAAGTGAAAAAATCAACATGTTGAAAATGGACGTACAGACATTCTGGTAAAAATTATAGAGTTGCTACGCTTTCTGAATTGTACCAATCTACTACAAGGATCACCATGCAAAATTTAAAATCGATAGGACAATTCTAAAGTGCCTAAATTAACGAAAAAAGCTATTCGTCGCGGACGTACGGACCGACCCTAATTGTAGAAAAGCTTCGCTTTTTAAAAGCGAAGCTTTTCTATAATTAGGGTCGGTCCGTCCGTACGTCCGTCCGTCCGTACGTCCGTACGTCCGTCCGTCCGTAACGGATAGCTTTTTTCGTTAATTTAGACATGTTAGAATTGTTCTATCGATTTCAAATTTTGCATTGTGATTCCTTTAGTAGTTAGGTACGATTTAGAAAGCGTAGCAACTCTATAATCATTACCAAAATGTCCGTACGTCCATTTTAAACATGTTGATTTTTTTACTTTTTTAAATAGTTTTTTTTCGTTAATTTATGCATGTTAGAATTGTCCTATCGATTTCAAATTTTGCATGGTGATTCCTGTAATAGTTAGGTACGAGTTAGAAAGCGTAGCAACTCTATAATCATTACCAGAATGTCCGTACGTCCATTTTAAACATGTTGATTTTTTTTACATTTTTAACAACAAATTTGTATGTGACCTAATTATCCGATTGGTCTGATTTTTGGTATACTGATTCCTGGGACAACAAAGTACAATATTATAAGCGAAGCAACTCTATAATCAAGTCCTAAAAATGTAAGTATGTCCATAATCATTATCCTGTATCAAGCAGTTTTTCAACAAATTTACTTACAATTTTGCTTTAACTCTTATACATTCGCATTCTGATTATTCAGTTCTGACATTACACAAGTGTTAATGTCCGTTTGTCCTACCGTTTCAGAGCTTCGCTTTTATGGATGTTGTCATCCTTGTTAAAATACATCTCATGTTTTTTTAATAAAAATTTTGTTTTTAAAACCTATGACAAAAATATGAGCTTTTTAGCCTAAATTCATTTATATCATTTTTGTTAAACAAGGATGACAACATCCTTAAAAGCAAATTGAAATCAGAAGGAAGGGCAATAACTCTTGTATAGTGTCAGAACTTAATAAACAGAACATTAATTATTAAGTCTAAATAAAATTATACATAAATTTGTTTAAAAATTGCTTGATTACAGGATATTTTTTATAGACATATTTATTAAAAGCGAAGTTTTTCTATAATTAGGGTCGGTCCGTCCGTACGTCCGTCCGTCCGTACGTCCGTCCGTCCGTAACGGATAGCTTTTTTCGTTAATTTAGGCATGTTAGAATTGTCCTATCGATTTCAAACTTTGCATGGTGATTCCTTTAATAGTTAGGTACGATTTAGAAAGCGTAGCAATTCTATAATCAACACCAAAATGTCCGTACGTCCATTTTAAACATGTTGATTTTTTTACTTTTTTAACAACAAATTTTTATGTGATCTGATCATCCGATTGATCTGATTTTTTGTGTATTGATTCCTGGGACAACAAAGTATAATGTAATAAGCGAAGCAACTCTATAATCAAGTCCTAAAAATGTAAGTATGTCCATAAACATTATCCTGAATCAAGCTGTTTTTCAACAAATTTACTTACAATTTTGCGTTGACTCTTATACATTTATATTCTGATTATTCAGTTCTGACACTATACAAGTATTAATGTCCGTTTGTCTTACCGTTTCTGTGCTTCGCTTTTATGGATGTTGTCATCCTTGTTTTTTTATATTTCATGTTAGAGATGATTCGCTTATGTTATTAAATCTTATTATCCTAGGAATCATAATTCCAAAAATCAGATGGAAAGGATAATTATATAATACAAAAAAGTTGTAACGATGATTCCAAGAACAACAAGGTTCAATGTTATAAGCGGAGCATCTCTATAATCAAGTCCTAAAAACGTCAGAATGTACTTAAAACAGTATTTTGTAATTGTATTTAATCAGTTTTGCAACAAATTTAATTACAATTTTGTATAGACTTAATATTAAGTTTATTCGGTTCTGACACTCTACACAAGAGTTAATGTTCGTTTGTCCTAACGTTTCATAGCTTCGCTTTCATGGATGTTGTCATCCTTGTTTTTATGAATTTTAAACAGCTGATCTATTAATTCATGATTATTTTGTGCTTCGTTGCTTATGGATGTTGTTCTTATGCTTTTTCACTATAACTAAACTATAACTAAATCATCAAATAACTAATTAAAACATTTTTTTTGGAAAAAATTACAGAATTTCCACTGTATGCCTTCGACACGGATTAATATCCGCTGGATTATAATATGTTCTCAGCACTACTGAAAAATCATGTATCGTATTGTATAATATCCAGTTTTCTACGATTGTTAAAATAAAAACATGCAATTAATACCAGTTTGTTTTATTAGCTGAACCTTCGGCCCCTCAAGTCTAACAAAACTAGTTTTAATTTTATAATATTTCACTTAAATATCCGCGGAAAGCTGTCTATAATACGATGCTATTACATGTTGTCACTGTAAAAGTTCAATGTAAACTGCACTAACTAAACGTAATAAAACAGTATTTTTCATCTGTTAGTGCTAGAACGTTAAAAGTGCTTTGTCATGCTCGAGTGGTTCAGGGCATATAATGCATTTTTATACAGCAGTGGTTCAAGTTATAATTTTTGTAGCTAATCTCAGGTATAAGGTATAACCAACATGCGAAATAAATCTAAAATAATATTTGGGGGGCAAATGGAGAGGTCGTCAATTTTACGATGTGTTGCATCCCAACGACAGCAAAATTCACGTATAGGTTTCGTGATTTTTTCCGAATTAATTTCATTGTTGGTATAAGCTGAGCTAATCTACTTTTAAAACGTGTTTTTATATTTGGCAGATTTTTAAAATATATTTAGATAATTTTTATTTTGTTTCAGTTTTGCTTTAAATAAAAAAAAATACATCAACTAAAAGTTATTTTTTCGCATCGTATTATAGACAGCTTTCTGCGTATATTAAAATGAAAAATTTTAAGGTTAAAACCAGTTTTGTTAGCCCCGAGGGGCCGAAGGTCCGGGCTCCAAAAGCTGGTATTAATTTTATGATATTTGTCTCAATAATCATAAAAAATTGACTGTAAAACGATACTATACATGATTTTTCTGTATGGCTAAGATCCGGATATTAATCGGTTTCGCGGCCATATAAAATATCATTACAAATTAGGGAATGTACACTTCTTTTTTTGGGGGGGGGGCGGGGGGGGGGGAAGGTAGAAACAAACATAAAAGACACTTTTTGTAAACGCTAATTTAAAAATTGTTGTCTAAAAAGACACATCATTTCATTAGTAACAAGCATTTTGTTTCATTTTGTATAAAAATATTTTTGAAAGTGAAGCTTTTTTTATAATTAGGGTCGGTCCTTACGTTTGTCGGTCCTTACGTCCGTACGGATAGCATTTTTCGTTAATATAGGCAAGTCATCGATTTCAAACTTTGCATGATGATTCCTATATGAGTTAGATAGGAGTTAAAAAGCGAAGCAACTCTTTAATCGTTACCAGTAGGTCCGTACTTCCATTTAAATATGTTGCTTTTTAACTTTTTTAGCATTAACTTTTTATGTGATAAAATTATCCGATTGGTCTGATTTTTGAAATATTGATTCCTAGGACAACAAAGTACATTGTTATAAGCGAAGCATCTCTATGATCAAGTCCTAAAAATGCAAGTATGTCCTTAAACAATATTCTGTATTTATGCAGTTTTTCAGAAGATTTACTTACAATTTTGTTTCGTTCGACTTTTATACATTTATATTCTGATTATTCAGTTCTGACACTGTACAAGTGTTAATGTCCGTTTGTCCTACCGTTTCAGAGCTTAGCTTTTATGGATGTTGTCATCCTTGTTGACTGATTAACGATTGTAGCAGAAGTACAAATGTAGGAACTCAGTAAATCCTTTAAAAAGTTTTTCAAGCGCAACTGTTTCTTTTACTTTTGAAGTTTTCTATCGGCTACGCCCTTAGAGGCCTCTACTGGGACTTTAAAATATTTTTCTAAGCCAATCAAAATATCTTTGTTCGAAGGGAAGTCCAGTAAGTCATACCTTTTCCACGTCAGTGGTGGTCTGTAGAGGCATTTTAAAATACTTTGTTATTTCATTTAATAATAAATAATTTAAACTGGAGGCTTTGCCCCCTAAATCTAAACAAGTTATGAACCTTCCCAGGACCTAAGAGAAGCTACATTGTAAAGGAGAACGATATCGGTTTATCAATTAGCGAGATCCTTCTGTACAAACAGACAGACACACATCCTATTACTGTCATATAAGGATTACCATCAGTTTTGTTTTGTTTTGTATCCAATTTTAGATGCCAAATATTGTTCAAAATCTAATATATTTTATGCTGCATTAAATTAAAAGTGTACAAAAATCTTTTTTGGTTGCTTTACGAACTGTCAAATTTTCTATGTTTAATGAAGATATAGAAATTAATTGTTTTTTTTATTATATAATTATAATTTGTGAAACAAAAAACAAAACTACCATTTTTATGTTTTTATTGTTTATTTATAATATAAAATTGTAAGATTTGTTAATCACGAAACCTCTCCATTAATTCAGAATCTATTTCGTGTAAAGGAGAAGGAAAAGAGATAGGGGAAAGTGTGATTTTCCCCCTCCCTCCCCCCTTTGCTCTGTCGTCATTTTCCCTTTCTCGGTCAATGGATGTAGTGGTGGAGGGGGGGGGGGGGGTTACTGCAAGGCCTTAACATGAAAACTACACAGAATTTGTGTATAATAAATAAATGGACGAACAGAAAAGCATCTGAGCTGTGAATTTTGCTGATTGGGTGGTGGTGTCACGGGTTTAATACATAGGCTTTGCTTTGTAGAGGTTACCATCAGCGTCACTGGCCGCTAGGAGGCCAGAACATAGTGTAGAGCTACTGGATGCAAGTTACCAGAAACTATATTCCCCCGTCTCTCTGTCCCTGTGCCCCTCTCTATTTCTTTGTGTGTGTGTGGGTGTGTGTGTGTGTTTGTGTGTTTGCGTGTGTGGTGTGTTTAGCTTCTATGTCCCACCCACTAGCGAGCAGATAAATTGTTTGTTGGTACTACACTCTTCAAATATTTTTAGATATCCTCTTTTAAAAGTAACAGGATTTGTGAATGTCTGTCTGTAACAAAGGATATCCCAATCCTTTGGACCAATGAGGTTTTCATTATGATATAGCTTCTCATAGGTCATGGGAAGGATTACAATTAGTTTGGGGGAGGGAAACACCAATTTCCCAAGAGAAATCGCCTAAAAAAGTAATACCAAAAGATATATTAAAAAAACATTTTCTAAAACTTTCTATGGACTATCAACGTATGGAAAACATTGCTATATCTAATGAAGCACTTATTAACAATATTTAACCTAAAGCTAAAAATCAAGAGCAGATTTTTGAATTTAGATTCTAAATATATTAGGACTTATAACCAAGCTAAAAAATTTAAAAATTACTCCATTGAAAGAGCTTATTTATTGATTAATCAATAATTTCTACAATCTTCATTTATAAATTAAAACAGTAAAATTAATTGTAAGATGCGGAAAAAAACTTATTTATTTTTTAATGAAAGCATACAAAAATAATTAAAAATTTCTATGGATCATTCTATTTTTTTTGGAAATAATAAAAAAATATTTTCAATATTGGATCAAAGTCTGGAATATTTTTCTTCATTTAGATAGACTTTTGCTAACCTAAATCTTTTTATGCTTCACCCCATTTAACTGATCTATTATGATTTGTCTGCTGATTTTTCATAAATTCTCTAGGGCTACTTTAAATAGTACTTATAGAGAGTTGAATTCAATAACCAATTTTTTTATTTTTGCCTTTTAAATTTGAAGTAAAAAATTGGGTTACTTTTTTTTGGGGTGGGGGGAGTGGGTTCTATGGACGATTTCTCTTAAGAGATAAATTTTCCCAGATTCTATGCGAAGCTATCCTGTAAATTTCAGCGATTAATGAAATACTTTGGTACAGAGAGATAAATAGACATCCTGTTACTTTGTTTTTGTAAGGATAGAAGTATAAAGATCTGTTAATCTTGTACATAGAAAGTAGTAACTATATTTTTGTTTTTATTGCAAATATTCTAATTAAAATTCAAGAGAGCCGTGAAATGAGCATCCGAGGCAGTGAGTTGTGCGGAGTAAGGTCCGTCGTACTTGAAAATCCTCGCACATCGTCTCTGAGCCACTGTTGGTCGTTTCCACCCGGGTTTGCCCCGTCACACCGGGCTGGGACAACTAGAAATCAGCGGACTTTTGCTCACATCAATTAGGAGGGAGAGAAGGAAAGGGTATTGATGATTCTTATAAAGACAGACAGCTACAAGGGAGAGCTTTTTAAAGCAAACCTACCTTACTTAAGTATATGATAAGGATATCTAAGCAGCAAGCAGAGGAGAATTTTTTGTCAATGACTGCACAATCTCCCTTTCTGTCAACTTTACTTGCTGCAAGCTTTGAAAAATGAGTGGGGTTATGTGAAGGGGGGGCTAAAAACAGTATGGGAACATGATTCATATATATACATTTACAGTTTTTAAGAATAAGGGAGATAAAGAATAAAAAGAGGTGCCGTTGAAAAACCCTACTGTAGAACAGCTATTAATATAGAGAGGTAGATTTACTAAAGTAAGAGAATTTTTGTGCTAAGGAGAGGTACCAAACAAGAGGGTTGTTAGCCTTTTCTTCCCATATACCCATACCTCTTCAAAAATAAACATCTCATCAAAAGGGCAACTAACTCTATTCTATGTGTCGGACCGTAGCATTTTGGGAATAGGGGGTTAGTATAAGCTGTGTAAGGGTTGAAATATGAAGGGAAAAGGGGCTAGGTAGGTTGTCAGGGGTTGAAAGTTTTTAGGGAAGTAAAGTGTTAATTAAAAAAAAAAACAGGGAAGGTAAAGTTTCTTCATCCCTTTTCCTCATTTTTCTAGGGAAAAGAGGGCCAAATCTACTTACATAGGAAACGCTAAATTTGTGAGGGGAGAGCGGACCGAGGAAAACGGTGCTGGGATATCAGAACAGTGCCACTGTTCTGGGGGGGGGGGGGGGGGGGTTATTTTCTTTGTTTCCCTAGCGTGGATGGGGGTTGGTGGGGTGGATTCATGTAGGGTGTTAGGCATTAGGGAATTGAATAGGGATTAAAAGCAGGGAGTGAGTGGGCTACCTACAATAAATGGAGAAATTAGTTTCCTTGTTAGCTAGCTAAATATTTGAAAATGTGTTGGGAGGGGGGGGGGTATTGCTTGCCGTAATTGGACAATGCCACGCAAGGAGGGGAGGATCTTTCTCACTTAATACACCAAATCAAATATTTTTATCCCTAAATAAAGAAGTGAGTGTTAAAATGTGTTAGCCCTCCATGCCTTTATTGAAAGCCTACAAAATGTTAGGAAATTATTATGCATGTGTAATGTGAAAGGAGTGGAATAAATAGTGTGCACAGTTAAATTACAAGAGTGCCACACTAAATTTTTTATCCGGATATCAGAACACGGTCAGAAAAGCAGAGCTGCAACTTACTCACTCGGAGGGGGGAGGAGAGAGGTAGGAGGGATTGAGGTTGGGTTAGTCCGCTGACTGCATTATGGGGGTGTAATCTTGAAAATTTTATCTCTAAAAAATGTAAAACCTAATTCTATTTCAATTGTAATTAAAAGTTTAAAATAACATCCTATTTTTTTTGTCTGTAGCTTAAAACTGAACTGATTGAGTTCTCCAATTTATGAAATCTTCTTAACGGCCTTGGATGGTTGGAGGCTGATGTTGTATCTAAGTTTGGTTTTAGGCTATTTTCTACTTTTCTTACTCCTTTCAGAATTCAGGGCTTCTAGATGATATGAGCGCATTCGCTAGTTTTAGGTAAATTAAGATATTTTCCTTATATATTTGAATACTTTATACGAATATGTATTTGTAGTCAAAGGAAAAGGGGTGTACAGAAAAATAGGCAAGACTTGAATCTAAAAATGAAATAGCCTAAAACTGTCCCAGGATCTACTTGAAGTGGAGAACTCAATTGGTTCAGTGGTTAGCTAGATCATATGCTTCAGACAAAATACGCTTAACCCATTAGTGCCGAGCGCCACTTTTATGGGCTGATCGAGCTGTAAGTTTCAGGGAAGCTTTATAATGGTCAAAACGGAATTCGTATTTTTTTATTTTGCTCTAGTGGCGTTCACAGGAAAGTTGCAAAAAAACCCGGTTAGGCTTGGCCATAAATACCAACCAGGCATTAACACCTGTTTTTGGTGCTTTCCCCCAGTTTTAAAACCCGGTTGACCTGAATAAACCCGGTTATTTTGACCAAAAATCGAAAAATGTAATTTTTGAACGCCAAAAGTGAGATGAACACTTTTTAGAACTTTGATACGATCCGTAATTGAAAACTACACAACCTCATGTAATCTAAAGAGCTACAAGTATAATACGAAGCGATTTATTTCAAATTTCGTGTTTAGCCGGCGATTTCGGGTAAAAAAACCCTGTTTTGTTGTTGTTGTCAAAAAAGATCTATTAGTGAAACCGGGTAATAAAAATTTCAGACTCAAAATGGAAATGCCGAACCGGGCCTATATAGGGCGTAAAAAAACGATAAAAAAATCATATAAAAAATAATAATTTAAATAAAACGAATTCACAAATAGATGTATTTGTCAATAAACTTTAGATTTAACGAAAAAAATCAGCGATTTTACTATAAAAACAAAAAAGTTAGATGGGGTATTTTGAATTTTCATGATTTTCAAACTTTGTTAATCTATACCGGCAAACGGAAGTAAGCAAAACTACCTGCTCCAGGGGGAAATGAAAGCCAGGGTAGTAGAGGGGGGATTCATACTGAGAATGATGCAATTATGAAGCCGAAAACCGGTTTTTTTACATTTTCTGGCACCGGGTTTTAAAACCCGGTTCGGCACTAATGGGTTAATACTTTATATAATAGGATTAGTTTCTTTGCCCCTACCCTTTAGGGGCTTTGCCCCAAAAGGTTTGATCAACCTAATTTTTCATATTTTAGATTTAAAAATAGAAAGAAATTTTTCTTTTTTTGGGGGGGGGTGGAAGTTAGTCGACCCTTCTATTTAAATTTTAGTTTTAAAAAGAATTTTTTTAAGGAGGGGGGGGGGGGTATTTTTCATTTTTGGGAGGGTTGGGGGTGTCATACCCTCCTATAAAATAGCATCATAGTACCAGTAGGTATAATCCCTGAAGAGTAGAGCCTAGAGACAGATAAACATTATTCTACTTTGTATTATAGATAAATTTTTATGAGAGTTTAGACCCTGCAAGTCGGAGAAAAGGAGGGGAATAGGGTTGATATCTAGAGTTGTGTCGAGTCATGACAAGTTATTAACCCCCATCACACCGCGGGAACACCGGGGGGGGGGGGGGGGAAGGGTCAAGGGGGGTAGTCAGCATTTTAACGAGAATTTATGTTGAGTTGAATGAAGTATTTGTATTAAAAATATTGCTTGCAACCAATGCTAAGATACATATTAACATAGTTGAGGAGGGGGGGGGGGGGGGAAGGGGCATTAATTGGGAGTAGTTCTCTCCTCCACTGAAAATGATCACGCATCTTCCATTGCAGCACAAAACAAAATGGAGGAGTAACAAGTGGCAAGAAGAAGTCGGAGACACAACAAAAACATGCGCACACAAGAATTATAGATGGACAATTTGGAAAATGGCAAAATGAAAAAAAAAATAAAAAACAGGGGGCATCCCAGCATACGGGCGTTGGGAACCCCGTGCAAGCATGTGAGAACAGATGTGGAGGTGTGCCCCTGCTCAACAGGTCTGCCTGCATTTCAACATCTACCGCGCGAACTCTATTTGTTGTGCGGATATCAGAACATTACGCAGAGGCATAATCTTCCCTCCATATGTTTATAGTTGAGAGTGGATATTCTATTCATCACGCAACCTCATAATATTTATTTCCTTATTAGACTGCAAGGTTTCGTGGTTTTTAAGGTAAAATTTGTAAATTATTACTAAAATGTATATTTTTTTTGCAAATATAAATGAGAATGACATAAGAATTAATGTTTTAAATATTTCTAATCATCTGCAGCTAATATGCATTTATTCCAATACCTATAAAACACCCTTTATAGCTTTATTTGACTGCAAAGTAGAAACAATATTAATTTTAAAATATCTACAGGGATAACACAATGGCTGATATTTTGATAAACATCACCAATTATGATACACAAAATTACCTATTCTGTTAATTTCAATTAGTGGTTGAAACATTTGGACACTCAACTTAATGAACCAACAAATCAAAATTCAACACAAGTCCACAAAGTTATTGAGCCAACAAATCAAAAAACGTTGTTATAGTGATAGAGACTAGTGTAATAAACAACCCTATGTCCCTACTATTACTTTGGGGACTAGTGTTATAAACAACCCCATGTACCTACTATTACTTAAACCTTTAAGTGAAGGAATTACTTTAGTGAAAAAGATAATTTTAGAAATGCCTTGCACACCAACAATAGTCAATTGACGCATTTGTCATAGAGAGGGGACAATGGGCTGTTTATTACACTAGTTGCCAAAGTTTTATTATTCGTTGGCTTATCAAATTTGGGGACTTTTTATGAATTTTGATGGGTTGGTTTATTAAGTTGAGTATTCAAATGTTTCAACCACTAATTGCTTATAATCTACAGAGTGGGTAATTTTGTGTGTCAACATTGGGGATGTACATTAATTTATTGGCCATTGTCTTATCCCTTTAGATCCCTGGTAAATTATAATTTTAGAAAATTGATTTGCACTAGCAAAAGTCAATTGACGCATTTGTATTTAAATATTGTATTATTAAAACATATTTATGTGCAAGAGTTAAAATCTGCACAGATACATAGCTTTGCCTCTATAATTCACTTTGTCTGTCCGTCCGTCAGTTCCTCCGTAACGCTATGTTAGAAAACCTGATATTTTATTTTATATTAACTAGCGGCTACGCCTCTAGAGGCCTCTAGTGGCACTTTAAATGTATTTGTTTGTTAAAGTCTCTACGATAATTCTTTATGCTACGGATTTTATGTTACGTTGAAGTCTCCCAGATATTTTTAAAAATTTCAATTTTTTTGTTATTTCTCTTGGTAGGGTGGTGGTACCCTCCCCAAAATAGTTATAAACCTTCCCGGGACCCATGAGAATCTACCCTGTTAAGGAGAACCTGATCGGTTAACGAGATCCTTCGGTACAGACACACAGATACACAGACACACAGACAAACAAACATCCTGTTACTTTAGTATAAGGATTGTTGATTGTTTGGTGCAATCTTTCGGTATGAATCATTTCTACCAAAAAAATTATCTATGGAAAAAGTAATTTTGGGGGTTTAAATTATTTTTCATCCTCATTGACTTTATTATAGAGATGCTTCGGCTTAAACTTTGTTGTTCTAGGAATCAGTTTTCCAAAAATTCTATCAATATGATAATTATGTCACATACGAAATCAACATGTTTTAAATGGGCGTACATACATTCTGGTATCAATTATAGAGTCTCTCCGCTCTCTAAATCGTACCTAACTGTTATAGGAATCATCATACATGATACAAAGTCGATTGACCAATGCCAACATATCAAAACTCACGAAGAGAGTTATCCGATATAGACGGACCGACCCTATTTATACAAAAATCTTCGCTTTCAAAAAGTTATTGTCAAGTAAAGGTGAATTTAATTTGAAATTGAAAAAATATAAACTGAATTTTTCCTGTTTAATTCAAAAACAAGAATTTTTCTCGTATTTATTCGAATCCGGTGGATAGGAACCGGTTCTCATCCATACGAAAAAACGATGTCTAGCATCGTATTATATCCAGCTTTCGACGAATATAGAAATGTACAATCATAAGATTAAAACCAGTTTTTTTAGCCGTTGCCTTCGGCACCCCGGGGCTAAAAAAACTCAGGGAGGAAGGAAGGGGACAATGGGCAATTAATTCAATTTTATAGTTGTGACACTTTAAGATTGAAAAACCAGATAATTCCAGATAAAACGAGTATTTCTAATAGTGCAACTTTTATTGGAAATTTATTCATTTTTTAATTAATTTTAATTCAAAATGCACCATCCCCCAAATTCTACTTTACTAATAGCCTCTGATTATCAAGATAAAGAACTTGGTAGCAATTCATTTACTAAAGAATATTAGTTTTAGAATTTAGCGTAGAAAAATAGCATAAAACCATCTTAAGACTTTAATGATAAAAACAGTCTAAAAGGATTTCAGGACCTTTATGCATCTTCCCTAAAATGTAGAACTTAATCGGATCGGTAACCAAATTCTTAAGCTATATATGAACAAAACTTACTACTTTTTATTGGATATTAGCGCAGCTTACTATATGTTTATGAGCATGTTATAAATGGAAGTACGGATTTTCTATTAACAATTGAGTTTTTATGGTTTCTAAATCGTAATAAATAATAAACAAGAATCAGTTAAAACAATTGTATTAAAATAACAACAAATTCTACTTAAATAATACATATATGTATATATCATATCACAATAGAATTG
The DNA here is from genome assembly GCF_053477335.1 of Acartia tonsa. Taxonomy (NCBI): domain Eukaryota; kingdom Metazoa; phylum Arthropoda; class Copepoda; order Calanoida; family Acartiidae; genus Acartia; species Acartia tonsa. The sequence goes on along the minus strand of NC_137269.1, from coordinate 38,028,665 downwards.
TTAGGTAAATATAAAACAATTGAATCAAAAATGATTTATGGGTATAGTCCCATTCGTGGCAACACCCCTTCAGGGGCGATTCGTCGTATTTTCAAAATTGCTTGGGGCTGGAAATAGAAGAAAAGCTACTGTGAAAATACAAAGAAACTCCCCTTAAGGGGTGTTGTCACGAAAGGGGCTACCCTGATTTAATTACAACAAAATAATAAATAAAAATAAAATCAATTAGATTAACCTTTTAAAATCTAAAAAAATTGTCAGTTTAAGACGTACCTACACAGTTACAAACACTAGGTATAAACAAAATAACATGATTAAAATTTGTTTATGAATAAAAAAGGTTGCAGAATAAAATGTCTCAAGGATATTTTTAGTTTTGTATTTAGATTTATGGTTCTAATTCTTAATTATATTTGGTCTAGTTACAAAAAATTTACTTTTTATTGATAAAGTCTTAATAAAACATATTTTGGAAAGTATCAGATAAAACAGATTGGTAAAAGTAAAATAAACTTCTAAATGACCCCCTTTTAAATAAAATTAAACAAGGATGACAACATCCATAAAAGCGAAGCTCTGTAATGGAAGGACAAACAAATATTAACACTTGTAGATTGTCAGAACTGAATTAGCAGAATATTAATGCTTCAGTACAAACAATATTGTAAGTAAATTTGTTGCAAAACTGCATAAATAGATAATACTGTTTAAGGACATACTTAAATTTTTAGGACTTGTTTATAGAGATGCTTTGCTTATAACATTGTACCTTGTTGTAATAGGAATCAGTTTTCAAAAAATCTGAAGAATCGGATAATTTGTTATCAAAAAAGTTAAAAATCGACATGTTTCAAATGGATGTACGGACATTCTGGTATTGATTATAGGGTTGCTACGCTTTCTAAATTGTACCTAACTATTACCGGAATCACCATGCAAAGTTTGGAATCGATAGGACAATTCTAACCTGTTTAAATTAACGAAAAGAGCTAACTCTCTGTGACTGAGGTACGGACGGACGTACGGACGGACCGACCGTAATCATAGAAAAGCTTCGCTTTAAAAAAAATTAAATTATGTAAATGTCAAACTACGGACCACCCCTACACGCTGCAGATACCCTCCGTGATGTAACTTAAATTCTTTCTTGCACGTTCGCACCATATCAATAACATCTTCTTTCAGGAAAGCTAATTTTCTCTTTGTTAGTCATCTGAAATAAATATTTTTATATTTAATATTTTAGTATTTATAGGCTTAACTGAAAGGCAAAAATATTAATTCGGCACTAATATAAATACCAATGAAATTATTACCTACTGCTACCTAGTTAAAAAAACCATAACTGGAAATTACTTTTGGATATAGTCCCTTTCGTAACATCGCACCATATGGGGCGATTCTTCGTATTTTTTCCTATTTATAGCCCCTGCGGGATTCTCTAACCCAACGGGCCATTACCTAACCATGTGGGGCAATCATCTAACCCAATAAAACCTAACCTAACCTAGCCTAACCTAAATTAACCTATAAAAAGCCATTTTAAAAATACGAAGAATAGCCCCATATGGGGCGATGTTACGTAAGGGACTATTCACTATTACCTTACTTTTCTCAAAATTAGGTACCTAATAAGAATGAAATGATAACCAAAAAGCAATCTTCTAATTGTTAATAATTAGTGGCAAAGGTACAGTATGATTAAAAATGTCAATCTGTATGTCTTTCCCTTCCTAACATTCCATTAATTACAACATATTTTCTTAATATTTAAATTTCTATGCTTTGGTAGTTGTCAACTTTGTTTTGATAAAAAATGTATATATACTGTAACCATTTTGTTGTTCTCCTGGAAACCTAGGCAGTATCACATTTTCTGCTTGTTTGCATTTTATACAAGATTTCATCTGAAAAATATTAAAGATTCTTATAGAGTTGCTTCGTTTTCCAAGTCATACCTAATTGTTATAGAAATCATCATGTAAAGTTTTAAATCGATAGGACAATTCTAATCTGTTTAATTTAACAAAATGAGCTAACCGTAATGGACAGACGTATGGACAGACCGACCCTTAAATTATAAAAAGCTTTGCTATTAAAATTTTTATAAAATCATCACTAGACTAAACTTTATCTTGTAATGTAATGCCCTCTAAAATGGAGAACTATATCAACATACAAAAAACGTATTACTATATATAAAAGGATACAAATATTATATTATATCTTGTCAATAAAACATTAAAAAAGGAAACCAAAAATCGCCATGTGTCACTAAATTTTTATTCAGAAATGTGTGTGTATATTGAGACGCTTGTTTGTGTATGTATTTCTTTCTAATATTGCCATACACTGAGCTATAATCAACAGCAGAAAATATATTCTATTAGCGTATCTACTTTATAACTCATCTATTTTAAATTTGATTAATGAAAGATATCTAAAAGCAATTTAATTATTAATTTTAAAAAAATAAATACAATAATTTCTATAATCATAACTGCAAACAAAAATTCCATAATTATTATTTCATTATGATTTTAAAACAATTAAAGTAAAAATTTTCTGTCTGTTTGTTTATTGTTTACATTTTTATTATTGCGCTAGTTTTTATAAGAATGCCCCGTCATGTTGCATGATTTCTCGTGACGTCATTCATATTTTAGTCCCCAAAGTCAGTCAGAAACTGCTAAATTCATGCACATTCCCTTTAAACCAGTCCCCAAAGTCTGAGACTCCTAAAATATGAATATTCGATCCATTGTCCCCTCCCTTCCTCCCTGAAAAAAACTAGTTTTAATCTCTTAATTGTACTTTCTATATCCGCGGAAAGCCGTTTATAATACGCTGCGAGAAATAACTATTAAAAGTCCAAAGCAGATTTATAGAAAATCTTTATTTCAAGCCAGTTTCACCACCCCCTTAAAATTTAAAAGGTCTTATTTTCCTCTTTTTATTTATCCACTAATGGTTTTACACCCCCTGTGGAATAGCTGTGCACGCCACTATCTCAAACCTTTTGAGCTCAGTGAGGCCATCCAGGTAAACTTTGTCATTTTCTCAATCTAACCTTTTAAATTCACATGAGACCCTTAGAGATACATTTTTTTGTTCCTATGAATTGTTGCTTGTATTAGACTTTTTTGATCTACTGCAGTTCAAGGTAAAATATTGCTGGTAACAAATATTTCCAAAAATCTATAAATTTTAAAGGCTGCTAGCTGCCAAACGGCTGAACGTACAGATCATACCCGCACACCATTTTAAGCGGCATTAGAAGGCCTAAAAATAATCTGGAATAGCTAAGATCCAATGATGCACAGGGAAAGCTTCACTGAAGAAAGAACGCGTAAAATAGGCCTTTTTCGCGCATTTCTCTTCACTGCGAGATAATTATGCATTATTGATTTATGGCTATTCCAGATTATTTGTAGGCCTTCTTATGCCGCTTAGAACAGTGTTCGGGCATGATCTGTACGTTCAGCCGTTTGGCAGCTAGCAGCCTTTAAAATTAATAGATTTTTGGAAATATTCGTTACCAGAAATATTTTACCGTGAACTGTTACAATTATACAATATTTATATTATTAGCTATCCGTTCCGGACAGATGGACAGACCAACCCTTATTACAGAAAGCTACGCTTCTAAAAATGCATGCACTAAAGAAGTGAAAAATGCTATTTTAATGTAAAATTGTCAATTTATTTTCTTAATAGGTTGGCATTGAAAATTACATCTGAGTTTGATAGACGTGTCCACCAAAATTTCATAAACTAACAAACTGTACAAACGTAGGTATCTAAAGGGATAAGACAATGGCCGATAAATTCATGTACATCCCCAATGATGATACACAAAATTACCCCTTCTGTACATTAGAATTAGTGGTTGAAACGTTGGAACATAATGTACTAACAAATTAAAATTTGATAAGTTGTTAAGACAACGAACAAGAAAATGTTTCAATAAATCTTTGGGGACTACTGTAATAAACAGCCCAATGTCCCCTACCTTCGTAATACAAACTTGAAAAAGTTAAGACATTCTACAATATTTAGTGAATTTCGTCCTTATTGTGCAACAGTTAGCGGTAATCTAAAATTTAGATGTGTTGAAATCATCCTAACCAATTCAAACCTTGGTAAACATTGTTTTGTAAGATGTATCAAAAGGTTGTAGTCCACTGTGGGCTAGAATTGAATCAAGACAAAAGTAAGTGCCGAGCCCTGGGACCTATGTATGGTGAAAATAGACATAAAACCATGATGATTCCAGGTAAAACCAAAATATTTCAGCGGGGGCTTTTTGAGAAAATTAGATTTGAAAATTTGAAGTTCAATTTTCACCACCTAGGAGTTGCCGCATAATCATGACAAGAAAAGCAAATATTATTTATTTTAAATTTTGAACAACTTTGCTTTTATAAAGTTCTTCATAAAACCACTCCTGAAAGGAGTTAATAAATGGACATTTTTATCACTTGCTTTGCAAAGGTCACGAAAATTCAGCCTAAAATAAATCATATATATAGAGGTTTTAAGAAGGACTTCATAGAAGCAAAGTTGTTCATTATTTAAAATAGATAATATTTGCTTTTCTTGTCATTATTTTGCGGCAACTCCTAGGGGGTGAAAATTGAACTTGAAATTTTTAAATCTAATTTTCTCAAAAAGCCCCCGCTGAAATATTTTGGTTTTACCTGGAATCATCATGGTTTTATGTCTATTTTCACCATACATAGGTCCCAGGGCTCGGCACTTACTTTTGTCTTGATTCAATTCTAGCCCACAGTGAGTCAGAAATAATGTATAGCCAAAAAGCGAAATAAATCTAAAATAATATTTGGGGGGCAGGTCGTCAATTTTAATATGTGTTGCCCCCCAACGACAGCTAAAAATCACATATTGGTTTTGTGATTTTTTTCAAATTAATTTCGTTGGTCGCTTTCTCACGAAGTGCCTATCGAGCACTGAAATGAGGTATTGCCTCACCCCTGTCGAAGGTACTAACCCTGCAAGGGCTACCTTTTGAACACCTAACCTGACATTCAAGGACGTCCAAGCTTTTTAGTGAGGGGGTGGTGTAAATTTTTTTGTAAGGGGGGTAATATCTATTTGGGCGATGGGGGGGTCCATTAAAGCACTCCCAAATTCGTTTTTTAAGGTTGGTTACCCCCTTTACCTCCCTCCACCCCTTGGACATCACTGACTGACATAAGACAAACAAACGGCGGTGGTTACTCAATCTACCCCCTTTTTTTCTATGGTAGGTAGTTGTATCCTCCCCTATACAAATTTTTAAACCTTTTCAGAAGCTACATTGGAGAATCATATCGGTCCAACGGTTAGCAAAATCCTTCTATACATACAGACACACACACACACACACAGAAAGATAAACAGACAAACATCCTGTTAGTTTTGTGAAGGAATATATTTATTGTGGACATTTGAATTATTGAAAAAAATATGAAAATATATATAAGGAAAAATTTGACTCCATGTCGTAATCTTGTTCAAGATTCTTTCAACATGCTCTCTGCTTTGGTAACATTTTGTATTATTAAATTTTTTTCTATATATTCCAAACCGATTAATATCCGGGGGAATAGAACCGGTTCTCATCCATACGAAAAAACTATGTCTAGCATCGTATTATATCCAGTTTTCTACGAATATAGGAATGTACAATCATAAGATTAAAAAACTAAAAAACTATTTTTAATCTTATAATTGTACACTCTATATCCGCGGAAAGCCGTTTATAATACGATACGAGAAATAACTATTCTCGTATTCATTCCAAACCGATTAATATCCGGGGGATTAGAACCGGTTATCTTCCATACAAAAAAACTATGTCTTGCATCGTATTATATCTACGAGTATAAAAATGTACGATACATTGTACAATTGTACATTTTATATCCGCGGAAAGCTGTTTATAATACGATGCGAGAAATAACTATTATCTTTATATAAAGTAACAGGATCTCTATCTGTCTGTCTGTATCAGAGGTTCTCCTTAACCGCTGAACCGATATGGTTATTCTTTACAGGTTACCTTCTCATAGGTCCTGGGAAAGTTTATAACTATTTGGGGTGAGTGTACCACACTCCTCCCAAGAGAAATTAACCCTAAAAAAAAATTAATCCTTTCCCAATTTGTTTCTTTTTAAAACTAAAGTTTTAAATAGAGGCCTCTAGGGTCACAGCCGCTAGTTTACAATATTTTAAGAGCAGAGCTTCTTTTTATCAGTGATTAGCAAGATTCTTCGGTTCAAACAATTTTATAATTATTTATTTTAATATTTGTGGAAAATTGTCTGTAATATGATGCTCTACATGTTTTGCAGTATTGCTAAGAACCAGTTCTAATCCAGCCTAGATTAATCGGTTTCAAAGCCATACTGAAAAAAAACAATGAAAATTACACGCCTATGATTGCTTCAGGCTTTTAAACAACATCACGTCTAGGTAGCTGTGTTTAGTGCCCTAGGAAAATGGGGATAGATGTCACAGCTTTTGGCATACCTATTCTATTGACGTCATAGTAGAGAGAAAGAGAAAGGGAAGGTGGAAAGAAAAGATATAGGGTATAGGGCATTTCCTGACGTCAATAGAATAGGTAGGCCAAATGTAGTGACATCTATCCCCATTTTGCTAGAGCACTATAGACAGCTACCACGTTTAGGTATGTGTAATCCTGCTCGGATTCTCCCTGGGGGCGGAGATGAAGCTGAACATCATGCCCTACAAGCTGGCACAGGTTAGCAGGGGTTTCAATTGAAGCAGCTTATAGTACCTTTTAAAAAATTACGTCATACTATGAGAATAAATTTTACAATTAGTCAATCACAATGCATACTGGCCTATCATTGGTTAATTTTATTGTATTACGTCATTTTTTATTAGGAACTATAAGCTGTTTCGTTTAAACTTTCTTATATTTGGTTTTTATCTTAATTTTTAAAACTTTTGTTTGCGTTACTTAAATTTTTTTTTACCTTTATCGAGACTCTACAAAGTGGATGAAAAAATGATCCGTGTGACCTCATAAAAGGGTGAGATGAGAGGAGAAGTGGGATAGGAAACCCATTAAAAAAAGATGGATCTATTGACGACTCACGGCTCATTTTTACATCCACTTTGTCGAGTCCCACCATTATAACCTCCAATGGAAGCTTTTAATAGTGCCAATAAAAATGACATTATACTGGCCTACCATTTGTCAATTAATACAGGCCTGCCATTTGTTATTTTGTCTTTGTATTTTCCTACCATTGCATTGGTCATTTTTTATGACATTATTAAGAGCTTAACTTTAAAGCCCATCTCGTAAATGATAAAATTTTTGTGCCCTGGTTTTAACAACAGTAATTGAAGTAGTATCCACCAGACATCAAGCTCTTTGATTGCACTACATTGCTTCTGTTGTAAAGGGCAATTAAAAACACCTGCTTATGGACTAAGGCTTTTGGTATCTAGGGTCTAACAAAACTGGTTTTAATCTTATAATTGTACATTTCTATATCTGCGGAAAGCTGACTATAATACGATGCGATCTAAATAACTATTCTAGGTTGAAATGAAATCCTCACTGAGGACTGAATTTTCTAAGCTGAGCAAGCTCAACAGATATTATTGTTCCGGCAGTTGTGGATATTCTTATTCTGGGTAACACAAACATTTTACAAGTGTACTACTATTATAGCGTTTTCAAGAGATCTAAAGGGATAAGATAATGGCCAATAAATTGATTTACAAGCTCAATAATGATACACAAAATTACCCCTTATGTAGATTACAATTAGTGCTTGAAACGTTTGAACACTCAACTTAATGACCCAACCAATCAAAATTCAATATAGTCCCCAAAGTTGTTAAGCTAACGAATAATAAAACGTTATTACAAAACTCTGGGGACCAGTGTAATAAATCGCCCAATGTCCCCTCCCTCCCTGGGGATTTCCCTCTAATTGCCTACTGAGCACTAAACCCAACCCCCTTTTTCCTAAGTTTTGAATTGAATTGAATAATGGTGCATAGTTTTGTTCCTTTGCCTAACCCTGCAGGTCTACCAAGTGCCAAATAGAACATCCCGGGTAGTTTTAGGCTATTTTAAAGCTTTTCTTCTCCTGTGAATCATTTACGGACGTCCAAGCTTTTTTTGAGAGGGGCTAAAATATAGGAGTTTCAAATATTGAGGGGGTTTATTTAATGTATTTTTGTATAAATTTTGTGGGGTGAAATTAAAGATTTAAAGTTTGAGGGGGTATCAACCCCTTTACACCGCCCTCCCCCCCCCCTGGATGTAAATGGTCGCTAGTATCTAAATACTGAAAATGATAACTTTGCCAGTATGGCTTCGATGCTAACAAAACTGGTTTCAATGTTATATTTTTTTATTTTTCCATCCGCGGAGAGTTGTCTATAATACGATACGATAAATAACTATTATGACATATTTTAGACCTACAAGCTACCAGCAGCCCAGCTATTCCTCTGGAAGCAGCTACTACAGCTACCCAACATCTGGCACAAGCTCCTACTCTTCAGGCAATGGATATATTATTACTTGGATTATACCAAATTTTCATATCCCATTATATAAAGTTGTAAGCTTTTTTTGTCTGCAGCAAAGGATCTCGCTAACTACTGTACTAATATTGTTCTCCTTACAGTGAAGCTCCTTATAAGTCCTGGAATGGTTTTCGGCTATTTTATCTTTATAAAAAAAGTTTGAGTACGGTTTTAGACTATTTTTTCCGCCCTTTCATAGCCCTTAAAATATAGACCCCCTAGATGCTAGGGGCGCAGCCGCTAGTTCCTGAATAAAGTAAAACTAGCAGATGGCTAAAATAAGGTTAACCCAATTTACACATCCCCTCCCCTCCTACTGGATAAATGAACTTTCTAATAAATAAGTTCTATGTTAGCATCCTAAATTGACGACAATTTTTCCCCTGTCATAATATCTACGCAGGGGCGTCCAAGCTTTTTTTATTGGGGGGGGGGGGGGGCGGGTGGGTTTAAAATAGCGCGCCGCAAATTTTTTAACCCCCCCCCGCCCCGAAAATTTTTACCACCGAGGTAAAATTTTTTGGGGGGATAATCACCCCATTACTCCCCCCTCTTTGACGTCCTTGTATCGACGTATATAATTATATCCATTGTTCAGGCACTTCATACAACAGTTATCCTTCATCTTCAGGAACTAATTTGCACTGTGACGCATTACATTCAGTGGCGTGCTTAGAGTTTTGCACATTTTTTAAAGCCAATAAATCTATAAATATAGAAGTATAATCTAGATAAATATCTGGATCTCCTGTTGGGGACCTCTTTCTCTTACTAGCAAATTGACTGTGTTAATATTCTCCATGCTATTGGTAGATTTTCAAAGACCCAATTCAAAGTCGGGGTGGGGATATACAAGTTATTTAACCTTTTTCTCCTCTATTGGTTTACTCTTATTTTACATCCCCCCCCCCCCACGGCATCCTCCAACCCCCTCTAAATAAATATAAAAAAAATGAGATACCCTAATAATTATCATATTCTGATGGTAAAATTTATTCGTTTGCTTAAGAATTAAGAATTTTATTGTATTTTGATTGGTTTGTTTATTGTCCAAACGTTTCAACCGCTAATTGTAATCTACAAAAGGGATAATTTTGACTTGAGTATCATCATTGGGGATGTACTTGAATATATCGGCAATTGTCTTATCCCTTTAGAACTCTGATTAGATAATGAACTTTATGAGAATTATGTCCACAGTGTGATTAGATTTGATGCATAGGCAGCAGCTATTACAGCTACCCCTCTACTGGTACCAGCAGCTATTCCAGCTATCCATCTACTTCCTACAGCAGTGGCGGCTATACTGTCGGTTCTCTTGTCCGTAAGGGTTTTTATTCATTTTTAACAAGGCTGACAACCATAGACGTCCAAGCTTTTTTTTGGGGGGGGGGTGTAAAATGGCGCGCGAAGCGCGTCGAAATTTTTTTTTACCCCCCCTAAAAAATTTTTACCCCAGGGGGTATTATTTGATTGGGGGGGGGTAATTACCCCCCATGAAGTCTGTTGGGGGGGGGGGGAATTTAGTTTCCCCCCCACGCGAAGCACGCAAAATTTTTTTTATTAGAGATTTTTTATTTTAGGGGGGGTATTTACCCCCTCCCCCCCCAAATTGTTTGGGGGGGGGGTAAATACCCCCTCCTAAATGGTTGGGGGTGCTCACGGCACCCTCAGGGTAGGGGTAAATTTTAAATAGGGGGGGGGGGATAATATCCGCTGGATTAGAACCGGTTCATAGCCATACGGAAAAATCATGTATAGCATCGTATTACAGACAATATACCACGAGTACTAAATTAAAAAATCATAAAATTCGGCCCCTCGGGCTTTCAAAACTGGATCAAATTAATCTTATAGTTTTTACTTTCCGCGGAAAGCTGTTTATAAAACAATGCGATAAATAACTATTGTATTTCTGATTTTAGAACCCTCTGTGTTCGGATGTGCCACAAGCAGCTCCAGCTACTCAGGCAGCTCCAGCTACTATTACGGAAGAAAATAAACGGAACGAACGGCTTCGAAATATGATGGAATATGATTATTTAGGAAGCTTTTTATAGTGCCTGTAAAAAATGACGTCATACTGGCCTACAATTAGACAATAAAAATGTATACAGGCCTGCAATTGGTAATTTAGTATGTGTATTTGCCTATCATTGGTCATTTGTTTTGTATGACGTCATTTTTTGTATAGGAGCTATAAAGAGCGTCATCTTTTAGTAAAAATACTGTGTTGATTTTTAGGTTCAAACAAATGAAAAGGGAAATTACACAAATCATCTAAAAAAAAAATCTGTAAAATCATGTGCAACATCGCATAAAAGACAATTTTCCACGAATAAAAAAATAAAATCCATAACTTTAATACCTTCTGCCCCTCGAGGCTAACAAAACCTATTTTTGATTTTAATATCCGCTGAAAACTGTCAAAATACAATGCGATAAATAACTAATAAAAAACTTCAACAATATTTTTACTTTTGGATTAAAATTTTTTTTTGATTAATTCTAATTTTTTAACAAATTTTATTAAAAGATACACCAAAATATTTTAAATTTTCTGTATAAGACTTATTCTACTGTGATATATAATAAAGTAACTCATAACTCTAAATATATGTTCTCTATAATATTTTTATTTCCTGATATTACATAAAAATTAAAATTTAACCGGTTTGAAGCCATGCCATACGGTAGCTAGATTTTGGATGTAAGATGTTTAATTATGTCCTTTAATTAAAAAATTATCAAGTTCTTAAAAGCGAAGATTTTCTATAATTAGGATCTGTACATCCGTACGTAACTGTTTGCTCTTTTCGTTAATTTTGACATGTTAGAATTGTCCTTCTGATTTTAAACTTTAGATGATGATTCCTGTAGTAGTTAGGTAAGCAACTCTATAATCATTACCAGAATGACCGTACGTCCATTTTAAACATGTTGATTTTTTTTACTTTTTTAACAACAAATGTTTATGTGAACTAATTATCCGATTGATCTGATTTTTGGCATACTGATTTCCTGGGACAACAAAGTACAATATTATAAGCGAAGCAAGTTAGCAACTCTATCAAGTCCTAAAAATGTAAGTATGTCCATAAACATTATCCTGTATCAAGCAGTTTTTCACCAAAGAAGCTGTATCAACTTTTTTTTATAGCTAGCCGGTTCTTTTAGTAAGTAGTAGATGTAAAATTTTTCATAGAATTCAAATATGCAATCGGTTTTTTTGTAGACCTCTTATTTTTTAAGTAATTTAAGTTTTAAAAAAAAAATTAAGTCGATTTTAAGGTACTAAAATGCAACAAAAAAAAGAAAGAAAATGGCCATTATGAACAAAAATAGTAAGATCTTTAATTTGACACCTTACTTTTTCAATTCTGTCAGGTAATTATTGAAAAAATCGATTTTTTTAAACCCACGAGAATAAAAACTTTGAACATAATTTTATCATTTCACAGGTAAAAAAATATGGGTTAATATATACCTTTAGAATCAGAAAAATATTACGAATCCATTGTAAGCAAAATTGAAATAAAAAGTTTACAATATAGTATATAAACTACAATAAAAGGAATTATATGAAAATATCATATTATATTATACAGGCAACGTCTTAATTCTTAAATTGAGTATAAAAATGGGAAGGGGGTAAAGAGGGGGTAAAGAGGGGGTAAAAAAGGGAAGACGAAAGTGTTGCCTAAATAAAAAATATAATTGGCCATTTGTTTATTTTTTAACTTTTTTTCAATTTTGCTTACAATGGATTCGTAATATTTTTCTGATTCTAAAAGTATATATTAACCCATATTTTTTTACCTGTGAAATGATAAAATTAAATTCAAAGTTTTTATTCTCGTGGGTTTAAAAAAATCAATTTTTTTAATAATTACCTGACAAAATTCAAAAAGTAAGGGGTCAAATTAAAGATCTTACTATTTTTGTACATAATGGACATTTTCTTACTTTTTTTTGTTGCGTTTTAGTACCAAAAAGCGACTTAATCTTTTTTTTAAAAACTTAAATTACTTAAAAAATAAGAGGTCTACAAAAAAACCGATTGCATATCTAAATTCTATGAAAAATTTTACATCTACTACTTACTAAAAGAACCGGCTAGCTATAAAAAAAAGTTGATACACCTTCTTTACTTACAATTTTGCTTCGACTCTTGTTTATTTATATTCTGATCCAGTTCTGACACTATACAAGTGTTAATGTCCGTTTGTCCTACCGTTTCAGTGCTTCGCTTTTATGGATGTTGTCATCCTTGTTTAACACAAAAATTATCAAATTTTTATGAGCGAGGATTTTCTATAATTAGGACCTGGACATCCGTACGTAACTGCTTGCTCTTTTCGTTAAATTTGACATGTTAGAATTGTCCTTTTGATTTTAAACTTTAGATGATGATTCCTGTTATTCGATTTATTGTAGCAACTCCATAATCGTACGCCCATTTTAAACAGGCTGATTTTTAACTTTTTAAAAGCGAAGCTTTTCTATAATTAGGGTAGGTCCGTCCGTCCGTAACGGATAGCTCTTTTCGTTAATTTAGGCATGTTAGAATTGTCCTATCGATTTCAAATTTTGCATGGTGATTCCTTTAGTAGTTAGGTACGATTTAGAAAGCGTAGCAACTCTATAATCATTACCAAAATGTCCGTACGTCCAATTTATACATGTTGTTTTTTTTTACTTTTTTAACAACAAATTTTTATGTGATCTAATAATCCGATTGATCTGATTTTTGGTATACTGATTCCTGGGACAACAATGTATAATGTTATAAGCGAAGCAACTCTATAATCAAGTTCTAAATATGTAAGTATGTCCATAAACATTATCCTGTATAAAGCAGTTTTTCAACCAATTTTCTTACAATTTTGCTTCGACTCTTATACTTATATATTCTGATTATTCAGTTTTGACACTATATAAGTGTTCATGTCCGTTTGTCCTACCGTTTCAGTGCTTCGCTTTTATGGATGTTGTCATCCTTGTTGTATGATATAATTTTCCTATCCAACTTATTTTTAGACAATAAAATCCAACATCTTAGCAAAGCATTTCTCTAATCAAGTCCTAAAAATGTAAGCATGTCCTACAATATCCTGCATTTACAAAATTTTGCAGCAAGTTGAAAAATAATACTATACATACTTTTATATTAACATTCTGCCTATCAAGTTTGAACACTCTGCAAGTGTTGATGCTTGTTGAACACAGTAATAGTGTCTGACTGATTATGACGTAACAAAAAAAATAGCCAATGAGAGGCCGTTATTGACCAATGGTAAAATTTATAGTGGCCTCTCATTGGCTAATTTTTTTGTTACGTCATAGTCAGTCAGACACTATTACTGTGTTTATGCTTGTTTTTTCGACAGTTTGATTTCAGAGCTTCGCTTTTATGGATGTTGTCATATTTAAAAAAAAATTCACTCATTTTTCACTTTTATTTATTTATATCATTGCTTTTTACTGCTACGCTACTTTAACAACATAAATATAACTGTTCTTGTTATCAATGCTTTTTAAAAAGCATCATTTAAGATTTGTAAGTTTAACGCTCAAATCCCATAATTTTTTCTGTGCTTCTTTATTGAGAGCTTGTTTGGCAGGCGTCTTCACTCTATAAACAGAATATATCAGAGAAAAGGGGGACTATGGGTTGTTTATTACACTAGTACCCAGAAGCTTCATAATAATGTTTTCTAATTAGTTGGCTTAACAACTTTGGGGTCTTTTATTGAATTTTGATTGGTAGATTCATTAAGTTGAGTGTCCAAATGTTTCAACCGCTAATTGTAATTTACAAAAGGGGTAATTTTTCGTATCATCATTAGGAATGTACATAAATATATGGGTCATTGTCTTATCCCATTAGATCCCTGTAAAAGAAAACTGGATACCTGCAGTCGCTATAATATTTGCCAGTGTGACTTTCTACCGCCTCATCAACACAACAATAAATACTTGTTTGGGCCCCATTCCATGTGGTCTAAATTAAATTTAAATATTGTGTATCAACATTGGGGATGTACAAAATATATCGGCCATTATATTATCCCGGCTAACCAATGAGTGCATAAAATTTATAAAGTAAAGCAGTAGTCAAGCAAGTTAAATACTTTGTTCAGTTGAAGGTATAGTAATTGAATAATGGAATACTTATTTATCGCATCGTATTATAGACAGCTTTCAGCGGATAATAAAATGAAAAATATAAGATTAAAACCAGTATTGATAGCCCAGAGGGGCCGAAGGCCCGTTCCAACAAAACTGGTATAAATTTTATTTGGTTTTTTTTCGTGAAAAATTGAATGTAAAATGATCCTATACATGATTTTTCAGTATTGCTGAGAAACGGTTTTAACCCTTCGGATAGTAATTAGCTTTCGAAGCCATACTGGAAGATAATTTCTTATTTCATATACAAGTGACTGCGCCCCTAGATACCTCTAATAGGGGGTTTCTGTCTGTCTATATCTTTTTATTCAAATCAACTTTTAAGCTGCAAAACATTATTTGATGTTGCGTATATACATAACAAGGATGACAACATCTATAAAAGCAAAGTTCTGAAACAGTAGGAAAAACGAACATTAACACTTGTAGAGTGTCATAACTAAATAATCAGAATCAGAATGTAAATGTACAACTATAAACATAATTGTAAGTAATTGGTTGAAAAACTGTTTGAATACAGAATAAAGTTTAAAGACATACCTACATTTTTTAGACTTGATTATAGAGATGTTTTACTTATAGTATTGTACTTTGGTGTCCCAGGAATCAGTAATCCAAAAATCAGATCAATCGGTTAAATATATATCACATAAAAAATTTGTTGCTAAAAAAGTTAACAATCAACATGTTTAAAATAAACGTACGGACATTTTGGTAACGATTACAGAGTTGCTACGCTTTCTAAATCGTACCTAACTACAAAATAAATCACCAGGAAAAGTTTGAATTTAAACTCGCGCTACATATTCATAAAGAACAAAACTTTTGACTTAATGAACAATCCAAACCATTATCAAAATAAATCTTACCTTTGTAAATGGGCCGACAAAAAATGCTAAAAATAATAGCGCAAATCTTCCATATACATCGGTAATATGTCGTCCCAGTTCAGTTTCTACTACACCTACAAAAATAAGAATGACAACATCCATAAAAGCGAAGCTCTAAAACCAGAAGGAAGGACAAACGAACAATATCACTGAGCTATTTATTACACTAGTCCTCAAAGTTTTATGATAACGTTTTCGTATTCGTTGGCTTAACAACTTTGGAGATTTTATTGTAATTGGTTGGTTCATTAAGTTCTTTCAAACGTTTCAACCACTAATTGTAATCTAAATAAGGGGTTATTTTGTGTATCATCAATGGGAATGTACATCCGTTTATTGGCCAATGTCTTATCCCTTTAGATCCCTGTTCTAGAACCCTTTTTAGCTCAAAATTTGCTTGCTACCAAAGTCAGGATATCACTAAGATGACTTAATGAACTAATTTGAACCTGGATGAAGTGAGTATGCATGGATTCCATTTTCTTTTCCCTTTCTGCCAGTTCATTGGTGAACAGCACGTTTGCCAGCTTGGACTGATTGTAGGCCTATAAAATGGCATGATTTTGATATTTTTCTAGAAATACTTATTTACATTTCTAGGACTTGATTATAGAGATGCTTATAACATTGTACCTTGTGGTAATAGGAATCAGTATTACAAAAATCTGTTGAATAGGATTATTATGACATACAAAAATTTGTTGTCAAAAAAGTTAGAAATCTAAATGTTTTAAATAGACGCATGGACTTTCTGGTAACGGTTATAGAGTTGCTACGCTTTCTAATTCGTTATAGAAATCATCATGCAAAGTTTTACATCACTTGGATAATTTTAACCCGTTAAAATGAAATAAAAGAGCTAAATGTCCCAGACGGACGGACCCTGATTAGAGAGTAGCCTCGCTACTAAAAAAAATAAGGTTCATACCTTTCCCGGACTATATCTAGTCTTGTTAAAGTTGATATCATCCCACTGAATTTGTCCTCCTGTATGAGCTAGAGAACTTACATTAACAATTCTGGCTACAGAATCTTGGCCTGCCTAAAAAAATAAACGGGATGGCAGTTTTATAGTAATGTCGTAATGATAGGATGAGTTATGTCCCTCTGGTTTTTGTTTCTCACCTATTTTAGTCGCCTATAATGTTTTTTTTTGCTAAAGTTGATATCAACCCACTAAATTTGTCCGTAACGCTGTGACAAATGTTTTGATGACAACTAAACATTTGCTTGGTTCACTTTGTCAAATTGTCAGTCCATGTTATCACTTATGGATGTTGTCATCCTTGTTTGTTTGTAACCTACTTTAAAAGTAAAATATAGGTCATTACAATCTTCCCCCCAAAAAATCACCTTTATATCTGATCTTACCTTAACCGTAGAGATAGACGGACGACCTTTCAGACAAAGCGAATTATAGAGCAGTTACCAAAAGCTTATTTTCAATTTTACAAATTACCTTTCTAAGCAAAGGAAATAGATAATTGGTCAGGTAGAAATTACTTTTCTAAGCAAAGGAAGTAGAATTTTGTTCAGGTAGAAATTACCTTTCTAAGCAAAGGAAGTAGAAGATTGGTCAGGTAGAAATTACCTTTTTAAGCAAAGGAATTAGAATGTTGGTAAGGTAGAAATTACCTTTCTAAGCAAAGGAAGTAGAAGGTTGGTCAGGTAGAAATTACCTTTCTAAGCAAAGGAAGAAGAAGGTTGGTCAGGTAGAAATTACCTTTCTAAGCAAAGGAAGTAGAAGGTTGGTCAGGTAGAAATGTCCAAAATGGTTGGTACCTATCTGCATCTCAAATCCCTCTACTGTTCTTAATATATATCAAATTATAAATCTTATATCTAAACAATAAGTGTATAGGTGTTTATATTTCTGACGCTTTTGGCTAATATTCAAAGACGGCACAAAGTCCACATCCATATATATTTACTTTGTTTATTTGTGCTTCACTACATATTAATGTTGTCATCCTTGTTTTTTTTCCATAACAAAGAATAGTTATTTATCGCATCGTATTGTAAAACAGCTTTCCGCAGATGTAAAAGTGTACAATTGTAAGATTAAAACAGTTTTGTATGGCTAACAAAACTGGTTTTAATATTATGATTGTATATTTTCATAATCGTAGAAAACTGGATACTATGTATGTTTTTTCAGTAGGGCTGAGAACCGGTTCTAATCCAGCGGATATTAACCGGTTTTGAAGCCATACTGGAAAAATAAATATACCTCATTTCTGGACAAGCCATTATACCAGCATTGTTCAATAATATATTAACCTTCTCCAGTTTTCCATTTAATCTAAAATGTATTAATTTTCAGGGATCTAAAGGGATGAGACAATGACGGATAAATTGATGTACATACCCAATTAGGATAACCAAAATTACCCTTCTGTAGATTACAATTAGTGGTTTGCACGCACAACTAAATGAACTAACCAATCAAAATTAAGTAAAAGTCTCCAAAGCTGTTGAGACTTTCGGGATAAGTGTAATAAATAGCTCATTGTCCCTCTGATTTATTTTAGTAAGAATCTAAACTTTTAACCACCATTGTTTAATTTTAGTTTTTTTATTAAATTGAAAAATAACTTGTATCTTAAATTTTTAGCAAAGTATAAGAAATCTTAATAGATATAATCTAGATTCATACTATCTAAATCAGCCAATAGGAAAACAATGGAAGAACAATCCGGCCAAATTATTTAGATTTTGATACAAAAGGGCAGTTATTTCAAAATGATAGAACGAGCCTATCATTCCTAAAGAAGGTGTCTTAACTTTGTTGATTTTTATTTGATACCTAGTCAGTGTTTTTAATAAGAAGTAGTGGTAAAATGGTCCATAGAATTTAAATATGAAATAGGTTTTTTTGTAGACTTCTTATTTTTGAAGTAATTTAAGTTTGTTTGTTTTTTAAATTAAGTAAATTTATGGTACTATAACACAACAAAAAAAGGAGAAAATTGCCATTTTGAACAAAAATAGTAAGATCTTTAATTTGACACCTTACTTTTTAAAGTTACTTTAGAATGAGAAAAATATTACGAAAACATTCTAAGCAAAATTGAAAGTAAATAAACTATGATAAAAAAAATTATATCAAAATTGTTTAAATCGTATGAATTATGAATGGCCCTTACAATCAGCAGGTTTGAAATCCCATACAATGGATTCGTAATATTTTTCTCATTCTAAAGGTATATAAATAAACACATAGTTTTTATGCCTGTATTATGATATATTTAAGGTCAAAGTTTTCATTTACCGAGGTTAAAAAAAATTGATTTTTTCAATAATTACTCAACAGAATTCAAAAGTAAGATGTAAAATTAAAGATCTTACAATTTTTGTTCATAATTGCAATTTTCTTCTTTTTTTGTTGCGTTTTAGTACCTTAAAACCAACTTAATTTAAAAAAACAAATAAACTTAAATTACTTCAAAAATAAGAGGTCTATAAAAAAAAACGATTGCATAGTTAAATTTTATGAACCATTTTACATCTACTACTTACTAAAAACACCGACTAGCTACTTTAAATAAAAAATCCAAAAAGTTAAGACGCCTTCTTTAGAATAAGAGCTACTGACAAGTATAAAAATAAAGAAAAACGCAGTCTATTAATAGTTAATTATGGCAGCTATTAGCAAATATTAACATGAAAATTATAAGATTAAACCCAATATTGTTAACCTTGAGAGGCCTTTATGAATTTTATGCTTTAATTTGTGGATAGTTGTCTGTATTACGATCCTATACATGATTTTATAATATGGCCCTGAACCTGTTCCATTGGATATTAATTAATCGATTTCATAGTCATACCGGAAACAACAATACCTGTCGACACATTGTTAAATATTTTGCAGGCTATATAATCAATCCTTATACTAAAGTAACAGGATGTCTGTGTCTCTGTGTCTGTACCGAAGGATCTCGCTTATCGCTGAACCAATCAGGTTCTCCTTAACAGGGTAGCTTCTCATAGGTCCCGGGAAGGTTTATAACTATTTTCTTGGGGGATGGGACTCCCCCAACCCCCCCCAAAAAATGAAAAATTCCCCCCCCCCCCAAATTTTTTTTTAATTTTATTTTTTGAACTAAAATTAAAAATGAGTGGGGGGGCACCCCCCCCCCCCCCCCAATTTTTTGAAATTTTTTTTTAAAAATCTAAAATAAGAAATTGGGTTATTAAATTCGACTGTCTCCTTCTTAAGTGCCCCTAGAGGCCTCTAGGGGCGTAGCCGCTAGTAACTAATAAAACACCAGTAAAATTATATTGTAAGACATATTTTTGTATTAAAAATGGATACTTTATTTCATAATTTCTTGTATTAAATACAATAAAATATAATACCTGTCGACACATTGTTCAATATTTTGGAGGCTACTTAAATCTAATTGTTCAAATTCAATGTTGGCATGTTCAACATTTTTCTTGATTGAACTTATGGCTTCCTTTGCTCTTGATTCACTTCTAAAATATTAAGAGAAAATATTGGCATCAGGGATATTCATTTTCTTGGCTATCTTGGACTTTGGGTACTGGAACTAATGCAACTTTGAAAGACTTTGGGGACTAGCGCATATAATGCCACTGAATTTTCCTTGATTGAACTTACTTCTTCCATAGCTCTTGATTCACCTCTAAAACATTGCATTGGAAGCTTTTTATAGTGCCTATAAACAATGCCGTCATACTTGCTTACCATTGGTCAATTAATATGTATACTGGCATGCCATTGGTAATTTAGTCTGTGTATTGGCCTATCATTGGTCATAATATATATTTTTTTATTGTCACTATAAAGAGCTTCAAAACATTGAGAGTTAAATTTTTCTTATGGCGATTTCTCTTGGGAGGGGGGTGGAACCCTCTCCCAAAATAGTTATAAACCTTTCCAAGACATAGGAGAACCATATCGTTTCAGCGGTTATTGAGATCCTTTGTTACAAACAAACAAACAGACAGATAAACATCTTGTTACTTTATTATAAGGATTTGATGCACTTATTGGTTAGTAAGTTTGTCGGGGCGTCGTAGCTCAGAAGTAACGCACTGAGTTACGGTGATGAGAGTTCGAGTTCTAGTCCCCATATGGCAACTCGAATTTCTCAGTTGAATACATTCACGCAACTTCCCCTGGTTGTGTAAGAAGGGGATTATTGAGTAAGTTTGGATACTTAATAGTCAAGTACATAATATCAGTACTACCCTTATCCCAAGCTCCTCTGCGGAGAGCGTCATTCATTACGGTGACTTAATTTGGGACACCTGCCATACTCGGCGAGGGTGAGGTAATAATGAGTAGGTCCCTTGAGACAGCGGGTCAAGTACTTGTACTTGAGCGTGGACCTTGAGCTGGCCCTGGTGTTAGCATACAAAAGTGTCTCGTCCTACTCCATGACTACTTAGGTCCAAACACTAAGAAACTATGGCTACACACACACACAGTAAGTTTGTCAGTAGTGCACTCTCACCTGCATAGAATAATGACCTGCGCACCTCTTCTACAAAAATCTTCAGCGCAAACCTTACCAATGCCAGTATTTGCACCTAAGAAAATAAAACAAGGATGACAACATCCATAAGTAGCGAAGCTCAAAAATTATGATTGCATATCGGGAAAAAATATGCTATAGATCAGCGTCATACAATCATCATTAAACTTGATAAAAAATGTAGAATGTACAATAAACTAATCTCTGAAAGTTTCAGCCTTCTATCTTGAATAGGAATTGAGAAAATCACGAAAACTTGAAAATCTAGGAATCGATCTAGCACCCAAAATAATAAAAGACCGATATTAGATGGGCATATGTCTTATGAATCTTCACTAAAAATTTGAGCTGTCTATCTTGAATAGGGTCCTATAAAATCACGTTTCGCCTATAGCGTTACGGACGGACTGACAAAGAGAATTATAGAGTAGCTTCGCTACCAATAAGGCCACAAAAAAACATTAACATTATTTTTGTTTGATGTAAATGATCTCTAAAATTCAAATAAAAAAAAGGATGACAGCATTCACAAAAGTAAAACTCTGAAACAGTAGAACAAACGAACATTATTACATGTAAAGTGTCATAACTGAATAAGTAGAATACATATATATATACAGAGTCTAAACAAAATCTACAGAAAATATTAGTCATATTCTAGTAACAATAATATAGTTGCTATGGTCTCTCAAGCATACCTGTCCATACAGTTATAGGAATAAGCATGAAAAGTTTAAATTTGATAGGACAATTCTAACATGTCTAAATTAACTATAAGAACTAACAATAATGCAAATATGTTATACCTGTTATGAGTACAGTTTTCCCATCCAATCTAGCAGTAGATGTACATTTTCCTCCCTAAATGCAGAATAAATGAAGTAGCTTATAGAGTCTCAAAAAAGTGCTAAATGTTACAACCGAATTATCCCGATTACGTCATATTATAACACCAACCCACTGAAAAGTCTTAAAAGCGACCCTGAATTGGAACTTTGATGCACGAAGCGCGCAAACTTTTTTTTACCACCCTCCTTAAATTTGAAATTGTTGTGACTTTTTATTCTTAGCTGCAGCGTTGCGGAGCCGTTTAATTTTGGTGCGGCTCCGGCTCATGCTCCTACCTAAAATTAATATATGTATAAATTTTTGTTCCTTATTGAATTGAGAAAATAAAATAAATAATATGAAATATTTTGCTTTGATTTGATTAAAGCTATATAAAAGTAGAAGGATGTGTGTCTATTTGTAAAGTAACAATAGTTTTTCAATCTATAATACAAAGTAGAACGATGTCTGTCCGTCTGTCTGTCCGTCTGTCCGTCTGTCTGTCCGTCTGAAGCTTAAGATCTCAGTAACTGCTGACCCGATTGGGCTCTACTTTTCAGGGATTATACCTACTGGTCCTGTGATGGTTTTAAGCTATTTTCTTGGGGGGTAAGACAGCCCCAACCCCCCCCCCAAAAAAAAAAATAAAATATACCACCCCCAAAAATAAGAAAAAATTTCTTTCTAAAACTAAAATTAAAATTTTGGGGTCGACTACCCCCCCCCCCCAAAAAAAAAAAAAAAATTGCCCCCCCCAAAAAAAATTTTCTTTTAAATCTAAAATACGAAAAATTGATTTGATTAAACCTCTTGGGGCAAAGCCCCTAGAAACTAGGTGCGAATCCGCTAGTTTATTAAATAGAAATAGACCGTTAAAAAAATCATTTTTAGTTAATCCGGAGCCGTTTTTAACGAAAATTACGGCTCCCACTCCGGCTCCGCAACACTGCTTAGCTGTATTAGTAGGGTGGGTGTATCAGCGGGAATTAGACCTTTGGAAGGGGGAGAGTATAAAGGGGGTTTGGAGCGATTAAAACTAAGGGGGGTGGGGGTGGGGGTGGAAAACAAATTATTAGTACCTGAAACCAACTTTGAAACCATTTATGGCCAAAATAGATTAAAACTCCTACTATTACTAACTGATAAGTCTCTAACATACTTTCTGAAAATAAGAACAAATTTAGAATAAAGAGGCTAAGTTCAACATTTTGATATAATTTATTAGAAAAAAGACAAAAAATGGCAAAAATTAGAATAAAAATTAGTCAAAATTATTCAACTTTAATTGAAGGTTCATGGCAGAAAATAGGACAATGGCCGATGAATTGATTTACATCACCAATGATGAAACACAAAATTACTCTTTTGATTATAAAAATTAGTGGTTTAGACAACAAACTTAATGAATCAACCAATCAAAGAAATTCAAGTCCCATAAGTTTTTAAGCCAACAAATAAGAAAATGTTATTATAAAACTATGGGGATTAGTTTTTAACAGACCAATGTCCCCTCCCTCCATGAGTTCATGGACTCTGCTGGTGGCTGGCAGAGGATGTCCAGGTAATGGAATTTGCTCCAGTTATCATAAAATTTTCAGGTAAAATATCCAAAATTTGATATTCTGGGTTGTAGGTAAATATGGCTGCCTCGCCGTTGATTTCAACCTAAATAAACAAAGATGACAACATCCATAAAAGCGAAATTTAAAACAAATATTAACACTTGTAGAGAGAGAACTGAATAATCAGAATACATGTATATAAGTCGAAACAAAATTTAAAGTAAATTTGTTGCAAAACTGCATAACTACAAGATATTGTTTAAGGACTGTACTTACTTTTTAGGACTTGTTGTTCTAGTAATCAGTATTCCAAAAATTAGATCAATTGGATAATTATGTCACATAAAAATTTGTTGTTAAAAAAGATAAAAATCAACATGTTTAAAATGGACGAAGGGACATTCTGGTAACGATTATAGAGTTGCTACACTTTTTAAATAGTACCTAACTACTACAGAAATCACCATGCAAAGTTTAAAATTGATAGGACAATTCTAACATGCCTAAATTAACAAAAAAAGCTATCCATTCAGGACGGACACTAAGGGGGGGGGGGGGTTAATGCAACCATCTCGTAATCAATGTATAAATGGCACTTAAAATTCGAATTTCGATCTGAAATTTTGCATGAGTAATCCTTTAGTCGTTTTTTGGCTATTTTTAGGGCAAATCTGTCAAAAATTACGTAGAAATCAACATTTTAAAACATATTTTTGCTTTAAATCATGTGAAATGATACAAAAAATATTTTTTTAGATTTCTAGTACCAGCAACTACCGGCTAGAATCGTTTAAAAACTTTTTGGATCGGAAAAGAGCATTATGCGGAGAGAGGTTTCGTGATTTATTTCCATAGAAAAAGCAAAAAAATTACTAAGCGGCTGAGCTGCCAGCCGTTAGCCGTTACTTTTCCAACTTTTTGTTCGATTTAGGGAAAATAGACCTACCAAGGATTACTCATGCAAAATTTTATATCGAAATTCGAATTCTAAGTGCCATTTATACATTGATTACGAGATGGTTGCATTAAAAACCCCCCCCTTATATAAAAGCTTCGCTTTCAAAATTGTATAGCAAAACCCAAACTTACAGAGATACTGATCCGATTGAGTTATCTTTTTTAGATAAGTTTCACATATTTCCTGTGAAAGTTTTAAGCTATTTTTCTAGCCCCTCTCTGACTCTCACTCAGGGCCCCTTTAATTGACAAACAAAACAAAAGTCCCCAAAGTTATTGAGACAACGAATAAGAATTCATTGTTTTAAAACTTTGGGGACTTATATTTAAGATACCTTGTCAATATTTTGAGAGATGCCAGCAAGTCTGATATAGTCAATCTTCCAATTCATAGCATCAGTGTAAGCGTCTTGTACCACTTCAAAATCCATTTTTCCTTAAATAAATTGTCCATAGTCAGGAATTTAATGGAAGATAGATTAAGGATTTTGGCTTAGGTCAGAGGGGAAAAGGGGGGTGTCACAATTAGCGAAAAACTGTCAAACCCCATCCCCTTTGACTCTTCCAGTAAATTTTCCCACAAGGGGGGGGGGGGGGCGGGGGTTGGAAGGGCATTTGAGGATGATTGTAAGACTTTTTGATACAATTACTACTCTTTTTCTATCGGGTCCACTTCACTGTCTTATCATACCTGGATTAACCATAAACTTGACATGTGTGTACAGGGTCAGGTCCATGGATTCACCATCGTCCAAGTACACCTCTCCAGTTCCTTTTTCCTCACTGCAAAAATGTCATTTTAATATTGTTTATTCAAAATAACCTTTCCATGGAGCATATCAGAGCTAGGTGCAATCAAATTAATGGTTAACCCACTTTCCTCTTTATGGCTTTACCTGTCCAAATATCCGAATAGGTTGAGTGTTCTAGTCTCTCTTTGCTGGGCTGTATTGCCAGCAGGGTCCTGCACTGGCAGGATGTAGCCTCCACGAATATGCAGTGGTGTTGAATCTTCCGGATTGTTTAAGTCTGAATAAATACATGGATGATTACAGACAGGAATGGATATACAGTGTGTTTTTTTATGAGAAATTTTTTGAAAGCAATTTTACCACACTTATATAAAATGGTTTTAGCGCATTTTTCTTATGCCTAAATCTTCTACCCTTTGCAAGAAAAAAATTGGATTTTCTGTAGTCGAACTTGGGGGGCCAGTACTCCCTCCCTGGTTGAGATATGACCTTCAAACTTTGATATGTTCTAGTACATGTCCCTAATAGTATCTGTATATATTTTTAGCTCTAAATCTCAACTTTGAATTGTTTAGCAGCCATTCTTGCAAAAGGTTGAATATTTGGGCAAAACCATTTTTAGATGTTGACACCTAAGTTTTGAATTTTAGATTTTACTGTACTTTTTAAATAAAAACTGAAATATCTTTTTGTTGTTCTATTAATTGCATTAAAAAACGAAGAAAATAAGCCATTAATCATTAAATTCTGATAACTAAAAGTGGGGTAAAATTGCTTTCCAAAAAAGATCTCATAAAAAAACACACTGTAGAATATACATGGATATTATGACAGGGGAAAAACTGTCGTCATTTTTGAATATAGTTTGTTCAATCAGTAGGATACGGGGTAAAGGTAAGATCCATCCTATAATATAAAGTAATAAGCTTTTTGTTTGTAGCGAAGGATCTCGCTAACTGCTGAACCGATATGGTTCTTCTTTACAGTGCAGGCTCTTATAGGCTCTGAGATGGTTTTAGGCTATTTATTTTTTTCAAAATAAGTCTTAGTTTGGTTTTAGGCTATTTTTCTGCCCTTCGAATATAGAGCCTCTAGATGCTAGGGGCGCAGCCGCTAGTGTAATAATAAAGCCATTGATGAATGATAAAACCTTATGTAGGTGTTGGTCTTTTGTAGAGTTGGTCTTTTGTAGCAACGCCTTTTCAAAAGCTACCAAGAAGCTGATTTGAACCACAAAATATTTTTGCTCTTTACATGGATTTGCTTAAAAGGCTTGCTGGCGTCCTGCGTCCGTAAGAATTGTAAAGACAGATAGATTTAAGGGATTATGAACAAGTTATACATTCATTTTTTCACCGTATATGTTTGCTTTAGATCCTTCCTCTAGCAACAAATTTTGTGTATTATCTTTGGGGATATACATCAATTTATCGGCAATTGTCTTATCCCTGTGTAAGGCTATTATTGATGCTTTATATAATTACTAGCGGCTTCGCCCCTAGCCTCTAGGGGCTTTGCCCCAAGAGGTAATTAAAAAAATAAGGTAGTACATGTGGTGGATCTTCATCTATTATAATTATACATCAAAAAAAAAAAATTTGGATCCTCATCTTCTTCAAACTGTATATCAATTATACATACATAAAAAAAAAATTTGGATCCTCATCTTCTTCAAACTGTATATCATCAAAAAAAAAAAAAAATAGGAGGGATTTTTTTTGTTTTTTGGGGGGTTGGGGGTGTCCCACCTCCAAGAAAATAGCTTAAAACCACCACAGGACCAATAGGTAGATACCCTGAAGAGTAGAATCCGATCGGTTCAGTGGTTACCAAGATCTTAAGGGACGGACGGACAGACAGACGGACAGACTGTCAGACGGACAGACGGACAGACAGACATCGTTCTACTTTGTATTATAGATGACAATTATTATTTTTAACCTGAAGTAACTTCCAGAATTTTCATAGCTGCAGAAAATCTTTCAAATGTATAGGCATCATACCAAACTGTGTTTTCTCCGCCAGGAAGATAGACCTATAAAAAAGTTAATAAAACTTTAAGTTGTATTACTTTAAAATTTATAATTGTAAGAAATCTGCTGCGGCTATAAAAAAAAACAAGGATGACAACATCCATAAAAGCGAAGCACTGAAACGGTAGGACAAACGGACACTAACACTTGTATAGGGTCAGAACTGAATAATCAGAATATAAATGTATAAATGTCGAAACAAAATTGTAAGTAAAATTGTTGAAAAATTGCTTGATACAAAATAATGTTTATGGACATACTTACATTTTTAGGACTTGATTATAGAGTTGCTTTGCTTATAATATTGTACTTTGTTATCCCAGGAATCAGTATACCAAAAATCAGATCAATCGGATTATTAGATCACATAAAAATTTGTTGTTAAAAAAGTAAAAAAATCAACATGTTTAAAATGGACGTACGGACATTCTGGTAATGATTATAGAGTTGCTACTACAGGAATCACCATGCAAAGTTTGAAATCGATAGGACAATTCTAACATGCCTAAATTAGCGAAAAAAAGCTATCCGTGACGGACGGACCGACCCTAATTATAGAAAAGCTTCGCTTTTAAAAAGAATGCCTTAGCTTGTATACTTACGATTAAGTGAACGATCTTACAATCAAATTGTTGGATGAATAATTACAGTTTACTTTAACCTTTAACAGTCGGGCCCCTTGCCTCACCTTTATCGGTCAGGTGGGGGGGGGGGGCGTTCAAAGCCCCCCCTCCCATATTATCTCAGTTCCTTTTAGAGCTAGAAGGCTATTTTTTTTGTACAAGTCCCCTGTTTGATAATGAATTTCTGACCTTTTATAAGTCAAAGTCAATTTTCGCTTCCTTCACCCTTTTATTTAACAACCTTTGTTTTAGGTCCTATTTTACTTAAAAACGGCTGTAATTTTCTTTTTTTGAAGCTGGATTTGTTTTCCAGAAAATGTTTATCTTCATTTAAATTTTATATTAGAAATATCAAAATAAAAATTTCAGCGGCCGCAGCTGTACTTAGCAGCTGCCAGCCACCGCAGTCGGCGGTCGGCGGGAAAACGGCAGCGGATCTTTATGAAATTTAAAATTTGACGTCTCTAAGTCTCTAAGCCACAGGAGCCTTTTAAAGATTTCTGGAGACCTGGAGGATCATGACCTGCAGGGTCATACTGGAACCTGAAATTGACTTGAACACCTGTATTTCATATGAGGATGTACTACTTGAGGATATTTTAGTAGTTTTTAGTTCGTTGGCTTAAAAACTTTGGGTACTGTTATTGAATTGTGATTGGTTAGTTCTAAGCTACAGAAGGGGTAATTTTGTTTCTCATCACTTGAAATGTTCATTTATCATCCATTGTCTTATCACCTAAGATCCCTGAAACACAAAGAGTAACTTTGCATTGCTATGCTTACATTTCTTTTGGTCTTTCCTTGATCAAGAATAGGAGAAACCATAACAGCAGGACCAAGCAGGAATTGTGTGTCAATACCTGTAAAAATGTCAATATGAAAAATTGGATCATGGAAAGAAAACGAAATAGCGGGTTTCTTCGTTCTTTCACAGTAGCTTTTGATTGGTTATTTTATATTTTGTTAGGTTAGGTAAATGTTGATAATTGCCCCACAGGGTTACAGCAAGGGGCTAGAAATAGGAGAAAAGCTACTATAAAATTACGATGAGACCCTCTATTCTTTCCATGATCCGAAAACTTTTATTACAAATGAGAATTGGCAAAATGATTTTTTTGCTATGGTCAGACACCAATTAAATGTTTCCCTGTAAATATAAATATGTAATATTTCTGTCCATTAATATCTCAGAAATCGCTAGACTTATAGTTTTAATTACTTTTTTCAATGTCAATAATTCTATAAAATTGATAAAACATCTAAAATTTTTATTTGTAGAAAGCATAAACCATAATTTTCAGAATGACTGAGAACCGGTTCTAATCCAACGGATAATAATCGAAGTAATACTGGAAATAAGTATACCTAATGCCTCCTGATCAGTAACAAACTCATGCCAAAGTGGTCTAGCAACAGTACCTCCCTAAAAAGCATATTTAATTGATCAAGGTTACAGATCTATAGAAGATAATTTCCCTAATTTAAAGAAGGGAGGAGACAATGTTCTGTTTCATTCACTAGTCCCAAAGTTTTAAAATAACGGTTCTTATTGGATAGCTTAACAACTTTGGGGACTTTTAGTGAATATTGATTGGTTGGTTCATTAAGTTGAGTGTCCGAACGTTTTAACCACAAAATGCGATTTACAGAAGGGGTAATTTTGTGTATTATCATTGGGTATGTAAATCAATATATCGGCCATTGTCTTATCCCTTTAGATCCCTGTAAAAGATTGTCCGAAAATAGAATTTGTCATATATTGAAGCAGCTTATAGTGCCTATAAAAAATGATGTCATACAATACAAATACTGGCCTATCATTGTTCATTTGTATAAAATGACGTCACTTTTTTATTATGCACTATAAGGCAGAGTCCCTAGATGCTAAGGGCGTAAATGCTAGTTAAAAGACAAAGCAGTAAGAAAAAAGTTGTGGGGTGTGGGGTTGAGAGAAATAAAAGAAATAGAAAAAGACCCAAGAGAGAAGGGTCGACAATAGGTTGTTTATTTCACTAGTCCCTAAAGTTTTATAATAAGGAGTTCTTATTCCTTGGCCTAACAAGTTTGAGGACTTTAATGACTTTTGATTACTTGAATCATCAAGTTGAGTGTTCAAGCGTTTCAACCACTTAGTTCAATACTTAAGGAAAATTTGTGTGTTATCATTGTGGATGTACATCAATTTATCGGCCATTGTCTTATCCCTTTAGATCCCTGATAGTTACCTCATTGTAGGATTTATAGAACAAGGAGTACAAATAAGGCAGCAGGGCATACTTGGTTTTCAGTGCATTTCTAACAAACAGAAAATAATATATCGTATACATTCGGATCCGGTGGATAGGAACCGGTTCTTATCCATACAAAAAATCTATGTTTAATATCGTATTATATCCAGCTTTCTACGAATATAAAAATGTACAATCATAAGATTAAAACCAGTTTTTTTAGCCAGAGCCTTCGGCACCTCGGGGCTAAAAAAACTAGTTGTACATTCTATATCCGCGGAAAGCCGTTTATAATACGATGCGAGAAATAACTATTCCAGTATCGCTTTGAAACCGATTAATATCCGGTGGATTAAAACCGGTTCTCAGCAATAAATTATAACATCGTATTATATCCATTTTTCTAGGAATATAAAAATGTACAATCAAAAGATTAAAACCAGTTTTTTAGCCAGAGCCTTCGGCACCTTGGGGCTAAAAAAACTGGTTTTAATTATATGATTGTACATTCTATATCCGCGGAAAGCCGTTAATAATACGATGAGAGAAATAACTATTCCAGTATTGCTTTGAAACCGATTAATATCCGGTGGATTAGAACCGGTTCCCAGCAATACTGCAAAATTATGTAGAGCATTGTATTATATCCATTTTTCAAGGAATATAAAAAAGTACAATCAAATCATTAAAACCCGTTTTTTAGCCCCGAGATGCTCCGAGTCCCTGAGAAAAAATGGTTTAAACCTTATAATTGTACATTTTTATATCCGCGAAAAGCTGTTTATATTACGATGCGATGATTAACTATATTCGCTTAGAAACAAATCAATTATTAGTTTGAAGATATAAAGTTTACTGATATAAATAATTAAATAAATAATTAATGTAATTCTATAGAGATAACAATAAAAGCACTTTATCTTTATTTGATTATTTAAAATAACGTTTTCTTATTCGTTGATTAAACAATTTTGGGGACTTTTATTATATTTTGATTGGTTTGGGTTATTAAGTTGAGTGTCCAAACGTTTCAACCATTTATACCTGGCCGCCCTGGCAACAATGCTGTCCAAACCCCAAACTCCAGGATCTTGATCAATTGACTCCAACAAATTGTGATTTCTAAAAAACAATTATTAAAAAGCCACTCTGTTACTATTATTTCTGTTGTTTTAAAATCATTAATTTATTTTTTAAAGATCAACTTATAAATATTTTATTGCCTACCTGGAGAACGGGTAGAAGGCTCCAAGTTGATGCCATCTAGCACACAGCTCCTCGGTTGTATTACCTGAAAATGGCGTCTCCTGTAAAGTTAGAAAAAAACCCTGATTTTTTAGTACTATATTATATACTAATGGCTACTCCCCTAGAGGCCTTTAGGTGCACTTAAGGAGGGGGAGTTAAATTCGTAAACCCAATTTTTATTTTTATTTTATTTAAAGTTAAAAAAAAACTTGGGGGGGGGGGTGGTCGCTACCCCCCTCCCCATTTTAATATTTGTTTTTTTAAAGAACTTTTAGGATGGGGCATCTCTCTTAGTAAAGTGGAAAATAAATAACCCTTCCCCAAAATAGTTACAAACCTTCCCTGGACCTATAAGAAGCTACACTGTAAAGGAGACCCATTTCGGTTCAGTGGTTAGCGAGATCCTTTGCTACAGACAAAAAAAGCTTACAACTTTATATAATAGGATTTTGTTTATATTCAAAATATTACTGTCAACATTTTTAATAGCATTTGCATTATTCTGTTGCTAATCCAAACTGTTAACCATTCTTGGACATTTTATACTAATGTTAGGGTGGTGGCATCACCCCCCTAAAAGCTTAAATTTTAAAGGACCGTCTACCCATTTCTTCATCCCCCCCCCCCTCCCCCAATGAATCACTTTGCACACCAGTGTGTTAGAGTTAATCATTATTGTTATTCCACGTTCAGAAACAAAATAGTTTACCAATGAATCCACAGATGTCAGCACCCACTAGAGGCATTCCAAAATGGTTGAACTGCAGCATTCCAATGATGGAGAAGTGCATGTTGTCCCACTCAGACCAGTTGTCTCCCAACCAGTGACCAGTGTATTTGCCTTCACAATTACAAATATCAATTTTGGAATTCATTTATTGGTCAGTTTGTTCATCCAGTAGGTTGGGATGGGGTAAAGAGAGTGGAAGGGTAGAATTATCATTTTAGCCAGCTACGTGTTTCACTTTATCAGAGAACATAAAAATCTGGCGTAAAATCCAAGTATTAATATATCCATTTATTTAAAAATTAATAAACTTCCAATCACATTCAATCTTGATTACATTTCAATAGTTTTAAAAAGCGAGGCTTTTCTTTAATTAATGTCCGTACGTTCGTAACGGTTAGCTCTTTTCGTTAATTTATGCATGTTAGAATTTCAAAACTTTGCATAGTGATTTCTGTAATAGTCAGAATTACAATTTAGAAAGGATAGCAACTCTATAATCATTAATAGAATGTCCGTACGTCCATTTTTAACATGTTGATTTTTAACTAATTAAGAACAAATTTTTATGTGATATAATAATCCAATTGGTCTGATTTATGTATAATTTGTCAATTTTTTATATATTTATATTTTGCATATTTAGTTCTGACACTTTACAAGAGTTAATGCTCGTCTGTCCTACCGTTTTAGAGCTTCGCTTTTATGGATTTTGTCATCCTTGTTATGTTAGACAAATATTGCCAATAATTCAGACGAAGGAATGTTATTTTGTGTTCCGTAGACAGATAATTAAAAATATGAGATAAGTTAAAAAGGATAAAACTACCTGAACCAACAAATGTTGATCTACTGATAATAAAAGGCCTCTTTCCAGTTATTTCTCTAAGGGCCCTAAATTATTAGTTTTTTGTTAGTTCAATTTTGGTTTTGTTAAAGATGTTAGGAATAACATTATGGGAGTTATCATTATTGTATAATTTCATCATTGTGCCAGTATGAAAATCCTACTGAGTAAAGGTAAAAAATGTGAATTAGGTACACTTCAACTCATGGATTTCATTCAACAA
This sequence comes from Acartia tonsa, assembly GCF_053477335.1. Lineage (NCBI taxonomy): Eukaryota > Metazoa > Arthropoda > Copepoda > Calanoida > Acartiidae > Acartia > Acartia tonsa. Next base: position 37,995,465 of record NC_137269.1, on the reverse strand, counting down.
TGATCTGTCATCAATTTAGATAGCAAAAGCAAGAAAACATAATGTATTTCTTTTACATGTTACGATTACCTCGTAAGGGCGGGATTCTCCTTCGATTTAAGTGATCATCTAGAGAATCTAGAGCATGTAATGTGTAATGGGATGCAATACTCTAACACCCAAGGATATTAGGTTAAGTAACATCCATCAGACAACAAACCCTTTGCACAACCTTTGTCTGATAAGTCCTAACTGAGCATGGTAGTGAGTTACGCCTGTTAATGGGCCAAAGCATTCCCCCTACTATTCATGTCACGCACCTGACATAGCAGCAGTAGGAACCATTTTAACGTCTTTAGTTATGATGCGGCGACAAGCAGAAGCGCAACTTGTAGATCCATGATCGCGGGTCTTTTACCTGTTTGTAGCTCTAGCCTCAGACCAACCAAACATGGAGTGGACATCATAATGAATTCCTTCAGACTGTGTAGCATCTATGATAAAGAATTGGTGAGAAAATTACCAGAGGTGGATTCTTAAAAAAAAAATTTGCCCTCAAAATTGTTTTCGTGAAAAATCCTCCAAAATCACATAAAAAATCTACAAAAATTAAATAAATCTTATTTTCATAACCCTTCTTTGGTTTTGTTTATTTTTTGTAGATTTTTAATGTGATTTTGGTGGTTTTATCACGAAAATAATTTTGCCCCACTAAGCGATTAGTGGGGCAAACTTTTTTTTAAGAATCCACCTCTGGCAAAGGACATTATTTGTGTGTGTAATAAGTCACAGGGAGAGAGAGGACATTGGGCTGTTTATTACACTAGTCCCCAAAGCCTTATTAAAATGTTTTCTTATACGTTGTTTTAAAAACTTTAGGGACTTTAGGGAGTTTTAATTTATTCGTTCATTTAAATGAGTGTTCAAACGTTTTAACCATTAAACATAATCTACAAAAGGGGTAATGTTGTGTATCATCATTGAGTTTTTATATCATTTATCAGCTATTGTCTTATCCGCTTGATCCCTGAATAAGTCATGTAACTGTTATTTCATCTAAAATTACATTTTAAAGAAGTGAGTGTCTGTTATGTTACATGTCATTCCATGTCAAGAATTTAATTCTTACCCATACAAATAGTTTTGTCCAATAAACTATCGCCTCCATCAGTCTTTGGCTTGTAGGGAGGGTTGTTCCATTTATTTTCCTTAAAGAAGGTGTATCAACTATTTTTTTTATAGCTAGCCGGTTCTTTTAGTAAGTAGTAGATGTAAAATTTTTCATAGAATTCAGATATGCAATCGGTTTTTTTGTAGACCTCTTATTTTTTAAGTAATTTAAGTTTAAAAAAAAAAAAATTAAGTCGATTTTAAGGTACTAAAATGCAACAAAAAAAAGAAAGAAAATGGTCATTATGAACAAAAATAGTAAGATCTTTAATTTGACACCTTACTTTTTCAATTCTGTCAGGTAATTATTGAAAAAATCGATTTTTTTAAACCCACGAGAATAAAAACTTTGAACTTAATTTTATTATTTCACAAATAAAAAAATATGGGTTCATATATACCATTAGAATCAGAAAAATATTACGAATCCATTGTAAGCAAAATTGAAAAAAAAAGTTTACAATATAGTATATAAACTACAATAAAAGGAATTATATGAAAATATCATATTATGTTGTACAGGCAACGTCTTAATTCTTCAATTGAGTATAAAAATGGGAAGGGGGTAAAGAGGGGGTAAAAAAGGAAAGACAATAGTGTTGTCTGAACAAAAAAAATAATTGGCCATTTCTGTAATTTTTTAATTTTTTAATTTTTTTCAATTTTGCTTACAATGGATTCGTAATATTTTTCTGATTCTAATGGTATATATGAACCCATGTTTTTTATGTCTGTTTGAGAAAATATTTAGGTCTAAAGTTTTTATTATACCGAGGTTAAAAAAATAGATTTTTTCAATAATTACTCAACAGAATTTTAAAAGTAAGGTGTCAAATTAAAGATCTTACTATTTTTGTTCTTACTGACCATTTTCTTCTTTTATTTTGTTGCGTTTTAGTACCTTAAAACCGACTTAATTATTTTTTTTTAAAAACTTAAATTACTTAAAAAATAAGAGGTCTACAAAAAAACCGATTGCATATTTGAATTCTATGAAAAATTTTACATCCACTACTTACTAAAAGAACCGGCTAGCTATAAAAAAAAAAGTTGATACAACTTCTTTGAAAATTTGAATTGAATATTCATGTTTATATTGTGTATATTGATCATATATACAGTATTTTTGTCTGTCTGTGTGTATGGAAGTATATATACTAGTATGTAGAATCACAATCTAAGCTAGACCTGGAATACAACTGAAAAGCCTATGCAAAATTGAATAAGAATTTTTCTGGTTCAAAATCTTAAGTACAAAGTTTAATAAGTCTTGTAGAGCATAATGCTAAAAGTTATCAGAAAGCTACTTATACCACAAATGAAAATCTAGTAAGTTTGCTTCTATCTGACCTATAAACTGACGTACATCAAGACGTATCGAGAAATGCCTAAAACATATACTCGAAATGTTGTTTGAGATTGTCCTTACTGCTGCTATGTCAGGCATGTAACATCAATAGTAAGTGTAGGGGAAATGCCTTGGCCTATAAACAGGCGCAACTCCTACCATGCACAGTTAGGACCAGAAAAAGGTTGTGCAATCAAAGGGTTGGTTGTATATTGGCAAATGGATGCTTAACTCACCACAATCATAAGACGCGTAGTATGTTTCAAGGTGCTTTGTTAGGTCTTAAATCTAAAGTGACAACAAGCACCCTAGGGGACGCATCATCATACCTGACAACCATCCACACTTCCAGTTACAAAATTGGCAGGTTCGTTCATATCTATCCAGATTCCATCATATTTAATTGTGCTGTAAAAATTGGCCAGCTGGTTCAACCACCAATCCTAAAGAATTAAATCTAAGCCATTACATAAATCAGGTAACTGTCTATACCTCAATATATTGCAAGATATTTCAATATTCTTAAATTCAAACAAACATACTTATAATTTTTTGTTATGGTTATAATTTTACACATTACAAAAAGTTGAAAATGATGAGGTTGGGTTGGTAATTAATTTAGAGCTGAGTTAACAAAACTGGTTTTAATTTCATGACTTTTATTTTAATATTCGTAGAAAATTGTCTGAAATATGATGCTATTTTTCGGTTTGGCTGAGAACAGGTTCTAATCAAGCGAATATCAATCTGTTTTGAAACCATACTGGAATAAAATTTCTTTAAAAGCTGAAACCTTTTACCTCTGTTTTGGAAGTGAAGAAATCGGGGAAATGACAATAATCAGCTGGCCAGACTTTTGCCATCAATGGATTTCCACTGCAATTTTTAAATTCTTATGATCATAATAAAATATTATAGTAAGATTGGGCCAAATTATATCATATTTTAAATTTTTAAACAAGTTTTAATTACTTTATTACATTACTAGCGGCTACGCCCCTAGAGGCCTCTAGTGGCACTTTAAATGTTTGGTGTTTTAAAAAAAATAATAAGATACCTTGCAATGATGCGATAGAGTCTCTATTAAATTGCTACGATACTTGACAATGTTACGTAGGAGTCTCTATTCGAGAAAAAAAATTTCGATTTATTGGGAGGGTGGTGGTACCCTCCCCCAAACCTTCCCGGGACCTATGAGAAACACCCTGTTAAGGAGAACCCGATCGGTTCAGCGGGTAGCAAGATCCTTCGGTACAAACACACAGACACACAAACATCCTGTTACTTTAGTATAAGGATTTATTTTTAGTAACTATGGAATGGACATTGAAAGATAGATAAATCCTCCAAAATAATGTTAAAATTGGTCAAATGATCCTTCAATTACTTATCTCTTAAAAATGGCCATGGAGTGTGGTATAAAGACACTATAATTTATTACAAAGAATTTTTCCTGGCGTCTTTAACCCAGATATCCTGGGTGTTTCCCTCGTCAAATGGTGGATAGGACCCTGCGGGCTCTCCAGTACTGATACAAGGATCTAAGAATTACATTACAGGCTATTGGGATCATGGAAAGAAATTGAAGTAGCGGGTTTATCAATTTTCCAAGTAGCTTTTGATAGGTTATTTTAGGTTAAGTTAGTTTAGGTAAATGTCAATGATTGCCCTGCAGGGTTAAGAAATTGGTTCCGTAGGGTTACAGCCTCCCACAAGAAAAGTTACTGTGAAAATATGACTAAACCCACTACTTCATTTTCTTTCCATGATCCATCGACTATTGTTGTCAAGCTATTGATAAGCACAATGTAGTAAAAGAGCAATTACAAATATTACCTAAAATTGGGACAAACTTCATCCCCTTCTCGTGAAGTTCATCCACAAATGCAGGAAGTTCCTGGAAATCAGTTGGGTTGTAGGTGAAATCCAGAGCTCTTAATAATTATTTAATTTAACAAAGAAAGTCATTTCTTCCGCGGATTTTCTGTTAAGTTGTGGGTTAGAGTATAGTCAAATGCGCATATTATGTCAAACTGTTCTTAATTATGGCCATTTTATATACATACATTTGATCAAAATTAAGAACAGTTTGACTTAATAAGTGCATTTGACTTAACAGTAACACAGAACTTTTTGGAAAGTTAGCTGGTCTATTATGAACATATTAAGTTATTGGAAAATTAAAAATCACAGAAACAATATGTATGATTGCTGAAGAAAAAGAGAATGTAGGAAAAATGTTCTGCTTATTTATTTTTACTTTTTACAAATTAGGAAAATTTTTATCATTTCATCACGCCCTGATGTAGGGTTTTACGCCACAAAAATATTTATGGGGGCTAATTACCCCATCCCAATGTAAATTTGGATCTGTGTGATTTAACCTCCTATCTCTAAAAAAAGGATTGTTGTCAATTTCCAATCCATATATCAATCCTATATATGTTGAGAATAGCTTTTTTACTCTTCATTGAAATACTTTCTTCCTACATTATTTGCTTGCAGAAATTCTCTTATATGATATCATTTAACAACCCACATAAAATTATAAATTGGGAAAATTTCTAAGAAATACACTTGACCTGATTATAGCGTTTATGACAAAGTCTGTTATAGACTTTAAACCTCTATGACAAAAAACTCATGCAAAAAGGGCCACCAACAGCATAAAGTGCCACAAAAAAATGACGATATACAATACAAGTGACAAATGAGAGGTCAGTATAAATTTTACAATTGGTCAATTACAATTTATAATTGGTATCATTGGTACTTTGTATTGTATGAAGTCATTTTTTTGGAGGCTTTTTACGCTGTTTCTAAAAAGGTAAAAAAAATTCTATACCTGTCCATGTAATCAATATCACCCCACTGGACATCAAAAGGAATGCCTGAGTCCAAAGTTCGTTGCCAGGCAGCTTTCATATTGGCAACACTGTTGTACCCCCATCTATGTAAAACCAATAGATACAACATTATATGTATAGTATATCTAGAAAAGCCATCTGACGCCATTTTTTCCTCATTATTAAAAGGTATATTTTGCAGACATAAACCATTGTTTATTTTTTGTTGTATACAAAGATTTATTCAAGAGGAGCGCTATGAATTTTTTTTTGACAATAGGTATAATTTTAAGAAAGATAAGTTTATTCTAAGAAATTTAACGGATCTACTGCAGTTCACGGTAAAATATTGCTGGTAACGCAATTTTCCAAAAATCTATGAATTTTAAAGGCTACTAGCTGCCAAACGACTGAATGTAAAGATCATGCCCGCACACTGTTTTAAGCGGCATAAGAAGGCCTACAAATAATCTGGAATAGCCATAAATCAATAGTGCATAATTATCTCGCAGTGCAGAGAAATGCGCGAAAAAGACCTATTTTATGCGTTTTTTCTTCAGTGAAGCTTTCCCTGTGAATCATTGGATCTTGGCTATTCCAGATTATTTGAAGGCCTTCTTATGCCGATTAAAATGGTGTGCGGGTATGATCTGTACGTTCAACCGTTTGACAGCTAGCAGCCTTTAAAATTAATAGATTTTTGGAAAATTGCGTTACCAGCAATATTTTACCATGAACTGCAGTAGATCCAATTTAACTTTCATAACTAACTTATTATGATGTTTATGATGTGCTTCCCATTACAGGAGTGAAGAAATTTTACACGATTTAATTTACCCAAGAAAAGCTTTATCCTAAGAAAATTATAGCTGACTCATAATGCATACGAAATGATACACTTATGCCTTACGTTTCAACCAATGACAGGTCTGGAATGTACCGTTACTTTTCTCCTATTGACCAATTTAGACAATATATGTATATCTAGATTATCTCTATTGTAAAACCGAGGATTACAAAAATATAATTAATTCAAATGATGAATGGAAAACTATGGCAGTGTGGGTTATATTTTCCTTTGTTGAAGAAAAAAAACTATAAAATCTATTAATCAATGAGATTGGTTTGGTGATGGATAATTTTGTATTCCTATTGTGAAAGAGAGTGCTCAGATATTTCTCTCCTTACTTATTTGTCAATACACAAATTTAAATTTTCAAAGGTTAGCTCACAAACAAAATATCTACATATTTTATTCAGGCACTACAAATTCATTTAGATTGTATACTTTTTGGTTATTTATTTTCAGTATTTATAGGTGAAGCTATAGGAGTTATATTTAGAATCGCCTGTTTGGTTCATTTTTTTAATAGTCTTAACATCTAAACATTTCAATATTTATGTGATTTTTTGCTTTGTTTAGTAGGCAGGGAATTAAATAAAAAAAAATATTTTCAGAATTCATAGTTTTTATTAAAAAAATGGATTAAAAAAGGATTAAGTAATCTCTATATTAAACAACAAGCGACTAAGCCCCTAGCATCAAGGGGACTTTTATTTGAAGGGATATAAAAGGGCAGAAAAATAGCCTAATTAAACCATACCAAGACCTATTTAAAAAAAAAATAAACTAAAACCATCCCAGAACATATAAAAGCTCCAATGTTAATGAGAACCATATCGGTTTAGCAGTTAGCCAGATCCTTCGCTACACAAAATAAGAGCTTACTACTTTATATAAATGGATACAATAAAAACGCATAATAATAAAAGTAAAAAAAATCTATAAAATACTATATTTATTTCCAAATATTTACAACTTTTAAAAAACTAGAGAAAGGTGTTACAGTAAAACTGAAGTTCTACAACTTGATGAAATGTACATTTACAATGAAATTTTATCAAGTAAAGTTGAATTTTATGTTAAAAATATCCTAATCTCATCTTAAATTGTTTAATTTTACGTAAAAGAAATGTGTTAATCTCCTGTGATGAAACAACCCAGTAAACACTGAAGCTTAAGCAAAAATGATCAAATACATTGGAACAAACAAATAGTAATATAGGCATTATGCCATGCTCATAAGTCAAATAAGCGAATAAGTCTAGTAATAAGATGATGGTAACTAAAACTAGAAGTGGACCTAGCTGTTTTAACTGAAAGGTATCAACTGATTTGATGGCAGGATTTATAACAGGTTGATTAAGTTTAAGAGGAATAGTTTTTTCAATTTCCTTTTTAATTTTTGGAATTGATGTAAAGTTTTTATTAGTACTTGTTGTTTTATTTGACTGGAATTTTGGTAAAATATTAATTTCACTGTTATATGAGTTTGTATTTTTATTCTCACCTAACTTAACTAAAGAATTAGGTAGATAGATTTCATGAGAGGGTTGGCATGAAAGTGTGTAATTTGGTGGAGTTTGAATTAGAAAAACACTATTATATTCACTACTTTCAGATGTTTGACTGGAAGGTAAGCTTGGAATTGTTAAACTGCTTGAAGATTGCAGGCTGCAAGAGTCAGGGGTCATAAAATGGTCTTCAGTACACTTGGTTTGATTATGTAGTAGTTTAGGACACTCTAAAGTAATAAATGAGTGATGGTTTTCGGCTAAATCAGCTTTATTGTTCATAGTGGTTGAACAACCAGCTTCTAAGTTTCTTGGAGATGGTTTAGAAGAAGGAATAAATAAAGTTGTAGTGTTGGGAGCAACCTTGTTTGAATTTTGACTAACTTTGGGAAATAATTTGACTACTTTACACTTGTTCCAATTTCTACATAATAATATGAAGACTTGAGATGCTACTATCAGGACTTTCAGGAAAATTCGAGGATTCAGGTTTGGGAGGTTCAAATTGTCAATTTTTATTTTGCTAAGATTTAGTTTGTACAGGAAAAGAATTGTTAACTGTTTTTCACACACTGTTCCATTATACCAGAAGGTCAGGAGAAACTCAATCACTGACAGAACAGGTACACTAAAACCCAGTGGATACACAAAGTCATGATGATCTAATCCAAGAACATAATACTGGTCAAACACAAGCCAGGCTCGCAATAGCTGAAACTCCAGTGCAGCATTTGCCACATTAAGACTGACCAATGTTGGAATCCAATTGCAATTCTCATTACCATTCTCGTCCCAGTCCTCTTTGACCTGGGTCCAGAAAATGGAATCATATATGAGGTAGGTGTATGAAGATGCTCCAAATATAGTATGCCATGCCACCACAGATTTGGCTGCTGATGTCAGCAATGATTGATGGGACTCTGGGACACTGTCATAATAATAGTATGTCACACAACCTGCTAATATGCTTGGAATAGAAGTAAGGGTATAAATTGCCATTCTAAGAGGCAGTGGTGCACCAGGTACATTGGCTATGCCTATTATAGTAACAGAACATAGAATTAATACTACTGTAGTTTTGGCATTCATTTTATATTGTTATTGTTGTTTAGTGGTTTATCAACAACTAGATATTTATTATCAACGTGCAATAAAAACTCTTCAAAATAATCCAGCAAGAGAAGAGAAAATTTGGATTCAATGGAATTAATATTAATGATATTTTTCCACTTGACAAATACAATGTAAATCTCAACCATATAAACGTCAAATATTTAATATAATGGATCAATAATAGGATCAATAAATTCTTTTGAAATAATAGTTATTTCTCGTATCGTATTATAGACGGCTTTCCGCGGATATAGAATGTACAATTATGAGATTAAAACTAGTTTTTTAGCCCCGTGGTGCCGAAGGCACCGGCTAAAAAAACTAGTTTTAATCTTGTGATTGTACATTTCTATATTCGTAGAAAACTGGATATAATACGATGCTAGACATAGTTTTTTCGTATGGATGAGAACCGGTTCCTATCCACCGGATTCGAATGAATACGAGAAAATATATTAATAATTATTTCTTTCATCGTATTATAAACGGCTTTCCGCGGATATAGAATGTACAATTATAAGATTAAAACTAGTTTTTTTAAGCCCGCGGTGCCGAAGGCACTGGCTAAAAAATTTAGTTTTAATCTTATGATTGTACATTTCTATATTCGTAGAAAGCTGGATATAATACGATGCTAGACATAGTTTTTTCGTATGGATGAGAACCGGTTCCTATCCACCGGATTCGAATGAATACGAGAAAATATATTAAATAATATTGCTTTATTTCTATCTAGTTTTTTCAAATATTTTATTTCTTGAAATATAAATTATATTTTTTGTCTTATGATATTGTAAACAGCTAGGTATATCTAATTAATAAGAAGCCAAAATGATAACATTTGCTGTAAAAAGTTTTAAAAAAAGAGGATATTGGACAGGAAATTACACTGGTACCCAAAGTTTTATAACCACGGTATCATGTTTGTTAAAAAACTTTGGGTACTTTTCTTGCATTTTGATTGGTTTGTTCTAAACTAGAAGTGTCCAAACCTTTAAAATCATCATGAGTGGGGATGTATTGTATATCAATCAATTCATCATCCATTGTCTTATCCCTTAAAATCCCTGTCTATGGTGTACCTGCATAAATGGAATCCCAGTGCCCAGAATGGTGGTGGCTCATATCTCCCCAGGGAGGCAGTATACTGTCCAACTACTTTCTGAGGATTAAAGATATAAGTGAGTGGCTTGAGCAAGGGGGGTGTTAAGAAAAGAAATTTTAATAAGACCAACTTTTCAATTTTCACCTTCTCAGGATTTATATCCCCTTAACAAATGTCTGTGCACGTTCTAAATGAATTGTAAAACATAAATATGGAAGCTATCAAAAAAAAGCTATTTAAACATTACACTTACAGGTTTAAGTTAAAATTAAAATAAAGATCACATATGATTTTTTTTACAAAATAAATTTTATTTTTTGTCAGTTTTGAATGACTTATTGACATATATAAAGAAGAACACTAAGTAAGTATAATTCTTATGACTCACTCTCAAAAAATTCTATAGATATTGATTGTAGTGTTAGACATATAAATCAAAGGGTTGGTTATCTGTATGCAAACCAAAAAGGCATCCTTCAGGGTTGTACCTGCGGATAGTACCTTACCTCAGGAGTAGGACCAAGGTAGATGTAGATGTCCAGAATACCTCCAATAGTTCTGTACACGAGACCTGGTGCTGGAGTCATTGTTACTTCCTGCAAAATTAAAGATTTTTTAATTTTGTGTTATTATTGTATCAACATATAATGACGATGTGAATTTTTTTCTTTGTCCAGGGAAGGTTTATAACTGGTTTTGTGGTAAGTCTATCCAACCTCTCAAAAGGAACTACCCATATAGAAAATACTATCACCAACCCAAATTTTTAAATTAAATTAAAGTTTCAACTTCCATTCACTTAAGTGCCCCTAGAGGCCTCTATATAATGAAATCTAGTTGATGAATGTTTATGTAAGTAAACTCTAGATAAAATTCGGAAATTGTAATGAAAATATATTCTTATAGGAAGGGTATTGATTCTAAATAATAAGAAGTTATAATTGTATTATATATATTTATAATAAAGAGAGATTTTCGTAAATTTCCATAGTTCAAAGTACAAAACATTTAATTTAAAAATAATTTTCTTGCTTAAAAGGAGAAAGTGTATAGAGCATGAACTTTAAAAACGCTGAAAAATTGTTCAAAAATTTGAGGAAAGCCGTATATTGGTCTATGTATGGTGTAAAGTGTAAAACCTAACCTTGCTTGACTTCCCTAACCCCGTAATTTAAGGACCTTAGTACTGAAGGGGGGGGGGGGGGGATTTATCAAAAGGTGATTATGCCTGTCTTTTCAAATAATACCCTCCCCCCCCCCCCCAAAAAAAAAAAAACATTTAGATTTTAGAGGTATTGGCAATCAATGTTCTTTTGTTTTACCTGTGCATTACTATTCAGGAATAGTACACAATGAGTATTTCTAGTTCTATATTCATATAATAGGGATGTACTCCATACCTGTGCATTACTATTCAGGAATAGTACACCATGAGTATTTCTAGTTCTATATTCATATAATAGGGATGTACTCCATACCTGTGCATTACTATTCAGGAATAGTACACCATGAGTATTTCCATCTGGTTCAACATTCATATAATATGGATGTACTTTATACCTGTGCAGTGAGCATTACCATTCAGGAATAGTACACCATGAGTATTTCCATCTGGTTCAACATTCATATAATATGGATGTACTCTATACCTGTGCATTACTATTCAGGAATAGTACATTATGGGTATTTCTAGTTTTATATTTATATAATAGGGATGTACTCCATACCTGTGCATTACTATTCAGGAATAATAAACCATGAGTATTTCCATCTGGTTCAACATTCATATAACAAGGATGTACTCCATACCTGTGCATTACTATTCAGGAATAGTACACCATGAGTATTTCCATCTGGTTCAACATTCATATAATAGGGATGTACTCCATACAAATTAGCATCTCCTTAATAATAATATTAGGATTATTATTAGGACTTGGTTAGAACTTTTTTAAAATAGATTTATTGGCAGTTTCCCTCAAAGTGCTATATTTTCAAATTATTTCAGTTTGTTTGTTTCTAACATTCAGGTTAGGTTAAGTTATATCAGGTAGCCCTACAGGGTTAGAAATCCCCCTTATGGGTTAGGCATATCCAGGGATAAGGGATAGGATACCTGGCCATTAATTAGGTCCCGGCCTAGATTCTAAAGGGATATTGCAACTATTACAAATTACTATCAAACTGGCGGACGCTCCCAAGTAGCTATAGCTCTAAACCAATAAGAATCGGCCTGTTTTTAACAACCAATCACCAATTGGCGAAAATTTTAAAAGCAGACAATTCTAGAAAAAATAATGATTTTGTCTGCTACTAAAAAATAAATATAAATGGTGTTAGATCACATTAGCTTAATTATTAAATCTGCTTAGAGTTAAACATTAAAAAAGGGCCACATAGAAAAAACAAAAATAACGGGATTATTTTTTGGAAAGGAGGTAGCTACGAATTTTCATTTGGTAGTTTATAAATTAGATGTTGTGTTTTGAATTTTAAAAATCTAATACGGAATCGATACAACACTTTAACCCTAATATATGTACAATACACAACACAACACAGTACAAATATATCACTACTTAATAGAATCCAAAGAATACTTGATAGAATGTTACCCAAGTGCATATTAATTTATTTAATTTGAATTTTAATTAGCAATGAAATTTTCAAATAAAATTTTTACTCATTAATAAAAATGCAAATAATACAAACTAAAATCTGTCTGAGGGAAACCCAACAATAGCTTTCTGACAGTTCAAATTACCAAAGTAAAAGATAAAAAAATTTTGGGAGAGAAAAAACTTCATTTTAACAAAAGCCATTAATATATAGGTTTATAAAAAGTTATGTTTTTTACTTTAAACTAGCTACCTGAATTTGATTCTATACTTTATCTACACACACACACACAGCTTTTTTATTAGCGTTTTATACGAAGCACTGCGCCATCCCAAAACTGGTTTATTAGGCTAGAAATAGGCCTAGGCTTCAAATAGGCCTGAAATAATATTTTCCTACGTTTCCCATCCCTTATCCCTGGGCATATCTTATACCCTACCCCCTACCCCTTTTTAAAATCAAAAATAAGGGGGAGTGGGTTATGGCAGTTTGTGTGAAAAAGGAAAACATGACTGTGGTTGAATTTTCAGCTGTATGTTGACTGGTAACTGAAATTGTTAATAAATTGTAGTATAGGGCTACATCTGCCGAGCCCTTTATAAAAGACAACCTTACCTTCAGGTGCATGATCTCGAGCAAACATGCCCCAGGTTTTCCAGTTCATGTCATGGCGTAGGCTTGGCTGCTCCTTGAAAAATAATTGTATATCAAAATAGTTGAAAACCTCCCAGTCTCCGAGACTTATGGGAAGCTTTACTGTCCAGTGATTAGTTAGATCTGGACAAATGCACAGACAGATTGCTAATTATATGGCAAAAAAACTTATTTGGGCCTAAAAAAAATTTCATAAACATTCTTCCATGTTAAGAGGTATTTTTTCTTATTTGCTGGCTTAAAAACTTTGGGGACTTTTACTAAACTATGATTGATTGCTTTATTAAGTTGAGTGTTCAAATATTTCAACCACTAATTTAATCTATGGAAGGGGTAATTTTGTGCGTTATTACTGGGGATGTACATTAATCTATAAGCCATTATTGTCTTATCCCTTTAGATCCCTGATATCTACCTGTTCTCCGAAACCATAAATGTTGCTGGAGCTAAGCTGGACAGCCAGCTGGAGGAACTGATCTGCCAGGGTCAGACCACCCAGGGAGGTGTCAAATAGCACTGTTCCAGTCGACTTACGGACAACTGTCACCAATGTTTATTTTAAGACATGCAGAGAAGAATGTGGATTGGGTTGTACTAACTAGGTAGCATTTCTAAACTATAATTTTAATCCTATTCTGTTTATCATAATTGAGAGTGTATATCAATAATGGATATAGAAAATATGAAATTGTGGAAAATAATCACATACCCTAATAAAATGTTTCTCCCAGCTGGCTAATATGACTATACCCCCCATCCTTCCCTTATGGTATCATCCCCTGACCATGGATGAACGTATTGACCAATATCTGAGGACTACATTAGCATATTTTATACAATCATTGTCATATCACTAAACAATAGAAATAGAAGAATAGAAGCATATTCTGAACCCTTTTTTCGTCAAATCTAAGAAGGAACATTTCTAGCAGACAAAAGTATTGTTTACTTTCGACTCAAGCTGATGTGGATTCTTAAAAAATTATAGACTCGCTACTCGATAGTGAGGCAAAATTATTTTTCTGAAAAATCATCCAAAAGCACATTAAAAATCTACAAAAATTAAACAAAATCATATGGTAATAACCCTTTTAAGATTTTATTTAATTTTTGTATATTTTTTATTTGATTTTGGAGGATTTTTCAAAAAAAATAATTTTGCCTCACCAGCGAGTAGCCAGCCTAACTTTTTTTTAAAGAATTCACCTCGTTTCGAAGCTTTCAAATTTAAACGAAATATTTGGGCAATTAACTCTGATTCCGCAAAGCTTTCTACTGAGAAAATATACTGTTAACAGCTGACTTTTGTCTATGTATGAAATGAAAAAAAAAACATGCATTCGTAACAAGATGTGTACAAAATTTCAACCAATGAAATTCAATGTATGTACCGATGCGATTCTCCTATTGGCTCAATCAGACATTCCCTCTCTTTCTTAGTACCTTTATTCACTAAACTCTAATCTAATAAAAGTGAAAGAAGAAGTATTTTTTTGTGTAAAGGATTTTAAAGGAAAGTGGGTAATCTTTTTTTTGAAAAGTTACGGAAGTTGGATAAGTTGACTTTTACTCTGTCCTGGAACAATTGATAGATGCATTTATACCTAATTGTCAGCAGAATCCTCACAACAAAATAAAGCAGCTGAGAATCCTTTCTTTAAATTAGAAAATATCCAAAAGTCACAAATCAAATAATTATAATACAGAAATTCTCGGAAGGAAGGTACATATACATATACACTTCTTTTAGTGTTAAAAAGAATATGATGCTATGGCTGTTCAAAAAATGTAACAAAAATAAACATCTCAGTTCCTTTGAATCCTTATAACAAAAATAAAGCAGCTGAGAATCCTTTCTTTAAATTAGAAGATATCCAAAAGTAACAAATCAAATAATTATAATATAGAAATTCTCGGAAGAAAAGGTACATATACATATATACTTCTTTTAGTGTTAAAAAAAAGAATATGACGCTATGTCTGTTGAAAAAAATGTAACAAAAATAAACATCTCGGTTCCTTTGAAACTGAAAACAGGATCCTTGGTTATTTGGTATTCATAATTCATTGTCGTAGGTGGTTCTTCAGAACCTTTATAAAAAATAAAACAAGGATGACAACATCCATAAAAGCATAGCTCTTATATCAGAAGGAAGGACAAACGAACAATAACTTTTGTAAAGTGTCAGACCTTAATTTAGACAAAGTTGTACACATGTTCCAAATTGCGTAAATACAGGATACAGTAAACGGACGTAGCATAATTTTTAGGATGTGATAATAGAGATGACTCACTTATAATATTGCACCTTGTTGTACTAGGAATCATTATTAAAAAATCAGATGAATAGTATACTTATATCATGTAGAAAGTTGTATAGCAGCATGTTTTCTAATGGACGGACGTACTTTCTGGTAAAGAATATAGAGTTACTATGCTTTGTAAATCATACGTAACTAACTCGTATTTAGGAATCACCATGAAATGCTTGAAATAGATAGGACAATTCTAACATGTAAAACTAACCATAAGAGCTAACCGACACGGATGGACGGCTGGACAGACAGACCCTTATCACAGAAAAGCTTCGCATTCAACATTGTTTAGAAGGTAACAATAAATGAATAAGTAATTCAACAATGTGATAAGCTTTTTATTTTAAGAGGGCAAAATGAATGTTTTAAAGTTTGAGGGGGTAACACCCCATAACCCCCACCTATAATACTGTACCCTCGAGAAGTTACCTAAAATGGTAATCGGCACTTGATAACGTTTTTCATCAACAGGTTCCATCTTGATTCTAAAAATATCAAAATAACAGTAGAGCAGCAACAAAAAGGTAACTATGTTGTTAAAGAGGCAAAAGCTGAATATTTATTTATCGCATAATATTATATCGAGGGGCCAAAAAAATTGATATTAATTTTATTTTTTTATTTAATATTTGTGGAAAATTGTTCATAATAAGATCTATACATGATTTTTCTGTTTGGCTGAGACATAGTTCTAATCCAGCGGATATTAATTGATTTCAAAGCCATACTAGAAAAAAAATGTTATACCTGAGTAAATTTTCTGACATATGAACGAAGGAGACAGTAACTTTTTCAAAATCTCCATCAAACATAGAAATGGAGGTGGACTTCTCCAAATCTAAATAAATCAAAATTTGTTAAGGATATACTAAAAGTGTCATGTGAAATGTCATAAAAAATAAGTCTAAATAGGAAGGATGAGAGGAGAGGTGGGAAAGGAAACCCCAAATAAGGGATGGATTCAGACGTATTTTTTATGAGGTCACATATGACACTTTTCGTAACTCCAATAATAATTATATTACCGGGATGGAGGGGACATTGGGTTGTTTATTAACAAATCCTCAAAGTTTTATATTTTCTTATTCGTTGGCCTAACAGTTTTGGGGACTTGAATTTTGAATTTGAATTTTGGTTAGTTTATTAAGTTGAGTGTTCAAATGTTTCAACCTACAGAAGGGTTGTCTATTATCATTTGGGATGTACATCAATTTATCGGCCATTGTCTTATTTCTTTTGATCCTTAGAAATAAGCTTGAAGAGTAGCTATGTTCCATTTATCAAATATGTATTGTATAAAAGAAAATAAAATAAATATCAATTATGTCGTGAGTTTAAGTTGCCCTTGTTGTAGTAAAAATTTTAAAACAGGAATCTAAAAAAAATCTTTTAAAAAAATACAATATAAATTTGTATATCCAGTTTGCATTTAAATTAATAGGAAAAAACATGATAATTATAGAAAATTGGATATAATAAGATACGATACATGATTTTTCAGTATGGCTTATAACCGGTTCTAATCCAACGGATATTGATCGGTTTAGAAGCCATACTGGAATATGAATTGTATCTATTTTACCTATTGCCATTCCATTTTCAATCTCATACAAATCACTCAGTGTACTGAACAAACAAATATATTCTATAATATAAAGTAGAACGATGTCTGTTTGTCCGTCTGTCTGTCTGTCTGAAGCTTAGGATCTCAGGAACTACTGAACCGATTGGGTTATACTCTTTAGGGTTTTTACCTATTGGTCCTGAGGTGGTTTTAAACTATTTTCTTGGGGGGTTGGACACCCCCAACCTCCCAAAAAAACAAAAAAATCCCACCCCCCATTTATTTTTTTAAAGAATTTGATTAAGATTTCCTTTTACGAATTTAGCCTTATTTTTTTTTTAAATCACCTCTTGGGGCAAAGTCCCTAGAGGCTAGTAGCGAAGCCGGTAGTACTATAATATAAAATAGTAAGATTTTTTGTTCCGAAGCTAAAGTTTTCAATAGATACAGAACTGATTTAGTTCTCCCTTTCAGTGAATCTTCACATAGGTCCCGGGATGATTTTGGGCTATTTATTTTATTAGTTAAAGTCTTCTTGCCTATTTGAAGACAGTCCTTGATGCTAGGGGCGAAGCCGCTAATTCTATAATATATATTGGTAATTTTTTTTGTCTAAAGGTAAAGTTTTCTTAAACTGCTGGTCTGAATTAATTTAATTTTTCAGAGAAGCTATAAAAGGTTGTTTTAGGCTATATTCCTGACCTTCTTCGCTATCCACTGGAGGCTAGGGGCAAAGCAACTAGTATTCTTTAATTTTATCAACCGTTCCTGGACTATAAGTTTGAAAAAGGTGAAAGAACTTTTTAGTTTGAAATTGTTTAATCATTTAAGAACAGTTTTGTCAAGGTTAACATCTTTTTATGGATCAAGGCATTCACCCATACTTTTACTGTTGATGTCACGCGCCTAAGCAGCAGCTTCTACCATGTTAAACGTCTGTATGCGTTCCATACTCGAACCTACCACAAAGCTGACGTGTTCTCAATTACGCTCTTGTTTAATCTTATAGCCTTTACTTAACCTAACCTAATTAGAAGTAGCCAAATTAGGGGGTAGGTAGCAGTTAAATCTTAACCCTTACTTAACCTAACCTAATTAGAAGTAGCCATATTAAGGGGGTAGGTAGCAGTTAAATCTTAACCCTTACTTAACCTAACCTAATTAGAAGTAGCCATATTAAGGGGGTAGGTAGCAGTTAAATCTTAACCCTTACTTAACCTAACCAAATTACCTGTATCCATATTGAGGGGGTAGGCAGCAGTTAAATCTTAACCCTTACTTAACCTAACCTAATTAGAAGTAGCCATATTAAGGGGGTAGGTAGCAGTTAAATCTTAACCCTTACTTAACCTAACCTAGTTACCTGTAGCCATATTGAGGGGGCAGGTAGCAGTTAGGAGCCGGAGATTCTGTCGGCTCCCAAATACATCCGAGGGCGGTGCAGCTGTTCTTATCCGTTCCTGAAATAAATCTATAAATATAGAGGTATAACCAGACAACTACCTGGATCCCCTTATTGAGGACATTTTTCGTCTGCTAGCAGATTGCTTTCTGCACTTTTGTAGCGACTGGGCTGTGTTCATATTCCCTAATATTTGTTTGTCCTACCGTTTCAGAGCTTTATTTTCATGGTTGTTGCCATCCTTGTTTCAAAAGAAACTTTTGAACTTGGAATCTACTTTTTGACGGCTCTATACAGCCTTTACAATTTTAATAATAAAAATATTTTTTATGAAAAACACGAAAAATATATAATATATATATGTATGTGTCCAGTTATCAAATTTGTGAAATTTAAATTAGAATTAAGGTATAGCCAACAATGATTTTACTAAGTATTGCTCCCCCAACGACAGCAGGAAATCAAGAGTAAGTTCCGTGATTTAAAAAAAAAACTGAATTAGAATACCTGGCAAACATTCTACCCTCTGGTCTTCTGTGCTGCTCGTACAACTTTTAAAAAACACATTCCAGTGTGGCTAGGAATCCGGTTATTTTCCGCTGGATTAGAACCGGTTCAGAGCTAAACTGATAACTCATGTATCGTATTACAGAAAGTTTCACAAATAAAAAAACTTTCAAATTAATCAATGTTTTGATGAACACAAAACTCTGGATCTGTGGAAAACTGTCTCTAATACTATACAAAAAAAATAATTATTCTTTCCTTTTTTCAAACAAAAAATATATCATTAAAAAACACAATAGAGGCTAAAGGGCAAAGTCACTGTTAATAGAGGAAAAGATGATGAAAATATCTAACTGGCATTCTTGTTAATTTTGTTGCTTAATACAGCGAAGTTTTATTTTTGAGGGAATGTACCTCCAAACTCCCATATAATCACCCTAGGAAATTTATATTTTATTCTTAAAACTTAAATTAAAAGATGATGTTCTTCTCATTCCTTCCCCCCCTTCCTCGTCCTTATCTCAAATGACCCTAGGGGGGGGGGGGGCTATAGAGGTGTAGTCGCTAGTACTAATTAAATGTATCTGTTTTTTAAAAGGAATACTGATTCCTAGGACAACAAAGTACAATGTTATGAGCAAAGCATCTCTATAATCAAGTCCTAAATAAGTAAGTAGGTCCATAAAATTAAACAGTTTCCCTTATTTGAGAAGATTTACAACAAATTTACTTACAATTTTCTTTAGACGTATTCATACATCCATGTAAATTCTACTTATTCAGTTCTGACACTCTACAAGCGTTATTTTTCGTTTGTCTTTTCTTCGCTTTTATGGATGTTGTCATCCTTGTTTTTTCTATCCTTACCTTATTGCACTGAACGTATAGAACAACAGCAGTAATAGCCTCATTTTTACACTTCTAATTAAATATTTTTTGTTAATCAAATTGGTATGGGACTTGGATCATTAATGTAAAACAAGGATGACAACATCCATAAAAGCAAAGCACTGAAACGGTAGGACAAACGGATATTAACACTCAAAAATAGAACTGAATAATCAGAATATATAATCAGAATATAAAAGTATAAGAGTTGAAGCAAAGTTGTAAGTAAATTTGTTTAAAAACTGCTTGATACAGGATAATGTTTATGGACATACTTACATATTTAGGACTTGATTATAGAGTTGCTTCGCTTATAAAATTATACTTTGTTGTCCCAGGAATCAATATACCAAAAATCAGATCAATCGGATGATTAGATCACATAAAAATTTGTTGTTTAAAAAGTAAAAAATAAACATGTTTAAAATGGACGTACGGAAATTTTGGTAATGATTATAGAGTTACTACGCTTTCTAAATCGTAGTTAACTACTAAAGGAATCACCATGCAAAATTTAAAATCGATAGGACAATTCTAACATGTCTAAATTAACGAAAAAAGCTATCCGTTACGGACGGACGGACCGACCATAATTATAGAAAAGCTTCGCTTTTAAATATACGTCTAAATAACGAGGATATAATTTTAAATATCAAACCACATAATAAAATGATATAAAACTGCATTATTTTAACCATACCAATAAAAATAAATAGAATTGGTCCTTATTTTCGATATTAAAACTTTAACATCATAATGTGGTATTCGGCAACCGTGAGCCATGCCTATGGCACCCCTGACCGGGGTTCGGGGAAGGGCCAAAGGCCCTCCCCCGAGTCCTGGGGAAGGGGTCTGCCGACCCCCTCCCTATGCCTAAAATTAATGATTGAATCTGACAGCCTTATTATGGTTAAGCTGCATTGTTAATTCCCCCCACCCTTCCCAGGGATGGGGGATCATTATTGCCCAAACTGACTATTGTATATGTATTATATTGCTTTTATTTATGATTATTTATTCCTATCTGTGTAGCTATTGTTTGTTGTATATAACTTTAGTAATCCTTAGACCTTCAATAAAGGAACAACTGAATAGATGCTGTTTGTTATTTAGTGATTGTTAGAGAAGCGTAGCTTCTCTATAGTAAAGGTGTCCACGTCTGTTCACACTGCCGTAGTCATTTTGAACTCTGGTGTCTGCCATTTCTCCTAGGCGGATACCACAACTTTTGGTGACAGCTGTGTGAGATTACGGCAAACCACAAGTGTAGAGCAGACGCGCAGCTGAGGCTAAGGTACTCCCAGCAGTGAAACTGGCAAAACTGACACAAGCAACCTGAATTACCCACCCTGGATAGCAAGGTCTAACTCTGTATCCGGCAGTTGTGGAAGCGAGACAGCAAAACTTGACGGAGAACCGCGAGAAGCGCCGACATCTAACGGAGAATTGAGCGCTCAAAGGGCTGAAACAGGCCTGCGGACCGGCTGAAACAGGCCAACTAAGTGTAAACGGCTGAAAATAGGCCAACATTTACTGCAAGAGATAGCGGGATTCGAACCAGCGGCGCTGCAGGACGGGACATTCCCTGCCGCCATCAGCCGGATTCGGATACACGGCGCTGCAGGACGGGACATTCCCTGCCGCCGATAGACTGAAACAAGCCAAGGATTTGAACCAGCGGCGCCGCAGGACGGGACATTCCCTGCCGCCAACAGCCGGATTCGGATACACGGCGCTGCAGGACGGGACATTCCCTGCCGCCGATAGGCTGAAACACGCCAAATAGCTGCGAGCTGCGAGCCAACATACGAGTGTAGTGTACCAAGCAGAGGAAACTACGTCAACTCCAAGTATCCTGAGAGGCTACAGCGCAGCCACCCATCTAGAAAAGCAGATATTATATCACATTGTAGGGATTACCACCCTAGTGTGATGGCTAAACAATAGATTTATGAGCAAGGATTGGCAAACAATTTGTTGTGTATTGTGATAAAACTAAAAATAGAACAGGCTTGGTAAGCAAATCTGTTATGTATTGTGATAAGGCCAAAAATAGAATCTAGATGTAATATAACAATGCCTTGATAAACAATCTAACCACCCAAGCCTCCAGCACAACAAATACACCCCTTATTCCAGAGGAAAGGGAGGGGCCCACTCTCCATTGAAGAAAATACAATCAAGGTGACATAACAATAAGCCCAGGATTAAGGAGAAAGGGCACCATTACCTCATCACACAGTTACCTCAAACCCACAGCACTCCCCCTTCCCCACAGGGGGAACGGACGGCTTTACCCCGTCCCCTCACGCGCTTCCCCCCTCCTACCCACACTTGACTAAGTCCGCCCACGGTGTGGAGCTAGCGACCGGGAGAACAGAGCGCCATTTACGGGTCGCGCAACAGAGTTCGGGACATATCATAAAATTCAACGGACAAAGCAGACCAATGAGAGAGCGAGTTGAGGGATAAGTGCGCGTTTTACCTGTGTGCGCGGATTTGACGGTGCGTAAGCGCGCTGCAAGGAAAGGATATTTCACGCACACACACACACACAGGAGCGGAGCTACTCCATAGCATCTAACAGAGATATTTTTAGAAAATAAGAATTACAAGCTTCTCCCTCCTATCTATAGTGTGATAAAGGAAAACCCAATCAGTTCCTGACAGCAGTTCAGACCCTCAACAGCTATCTACCCCTACCAGCCTACTCTACAAACTCAGAATAAAACTAGTGACAAGTACATCTAAGTTATATCCTTGTAGCTAAACTACCAACCTAGTGATAAACAGTGTTGGCTGCTAGGCTAGAAAGCCTCAAGTGACAAACCATTTATAATATTGCCTTATAACTTTGTGTCCCGCCGCTGAACCGTTGACCCGATGGAGCAGCCGCAAGCGCCAGGAGGCGACCAAGCCCAAGGATGGCTCCAGGATGACCCCCAGCCGGCTCCAGCCGAGTACCGCAAGCTGATGCTGAGTAACCTGCCGGAGTATAGAGGGCCGCCCAAGCAATCCTGGAGTTCCCACATCCACAGACTCGAGATGTCATGGGCGGCTTATCGCGTGCCGCCCCATGACACCCTCAACCGCCGCAACGCCCTTTTACTGTCACTGGTAGGGCAAGCGGCGGAAATGGCTTCTCATCTGTTTGGTGAGGCAGGCCAAGCCTTGACTTACGAACAAGTCAAGGCCGAGTGTGAAATGTTATTTCATCCAGCCTTTGAATCCCAGACTTTGAAGCAAGCCTTCAGGGATTACAGGCAACACTCGACAGAACCTATACAAGCATACATATCCACAAAGTGTGCCTTGTATAGGGAGGCCTACAGCCATGAGGATCTCGAGTTATTAATCGATGAATTAAATCGTGGCATTCGTAACGCTAATGTGAAACGTGAAATGATGAGTCATGAGATCGCCTCTGTACCTGAGTACACGAGGCGAGCCATGTTCACCGTCACAATGATTACCAAGCAGCTGAAGGAGGGTGTGTGCCTAGTGGACGCCACCGACGGGCTCACGGGATCAGCCAGCGTCCAGTTGCCCAACTACGACGAGTCGGAGCCAATGGAGATTGGCGCCTTGGCTCCGGGTCTCCACCAGATGGGGAAGGTCGCCCCAGATGACAAGACTTCAGGCCGCTGTTACCGCTGCCAAGGGAAAGGCCACCGAGCCCGAGACTGTCCGACGCCTATGGAAGTCAGCCTGGAGGAGAGACGCACCCAGCCACGCCGTGTGTCCTGCCAAGTGCGAGCGTTGCCACTATGCTGGCCATACGGCGGCCGAGTGCAGAGCTGACTGGGACCAGGTAGCCGGCCGGAGGCGCACTGCAGACAAGGGCGCTCCCCCAGGAAAGCCCAGCAGAGTAGCCAACATGGAAGGGAGCGCGCCCCCAGCACCACCGCAGCAAGCAGCCGCCCCCAACGCAGCGGGCCGAGCCGACGGAATGCTGCAGTTTGGAACCGTTCCAGCTAGGATCAACGTACTGGGAGGCGCGGCTGAACCCAACCGGGTTGGCCTGGGCTTCAGCCTCAACCACCTGGGGCCGGAGTTTGTGCAGCCCAACAACATTGCCGAGCCAGAAGTTCTGAGGCCCCAGCCCTTTAGCCTAAACATGATGGGGCCTGCCCGACCGAGCCTACCCAGCAAGAGTGGAGGGGCGCTACCCAGCGTCACTGAGACGGTGTACGGGGAGGCCCTGGCGGCCGTTGAACGAGAGAGGCAGGAGGCGCTAGCCAGCGCATCAGAGTCGATGTATGGGGCGCCACCCGGCGCCGCCACCTGCGATGACTGGGGGGTGCTATCCAGCGCCTCCAACCTGGTGCCTGGGGCGACAACCGTCGCCGCCACCGAGATACCTGGATCCTGGAACGAGCCAGCAGTCCCAGAGGAAGGGGTGACACCCATCACCCCCAGTCAGCCAGCGCCACCAGCCTGTAGGGAGAGCCCAGCCATACACCATCCAGCGCCCCCTGCCAGCCGAGGGAACCCAGCTGCCCAGCATTTCCAGTCGAGCCAGGATAAGTTAAATTTAACAAATGTATTGTAAAACCCCAACCTTGCCTGTGCCTCCTGCACCAGAGGCTGGGGAGATTGAAATTTGGGGATATAAGGACTTGCCTGTGCCACATGCACCTGAGTTCCTAGGGCAGGGGAGGGACGTGAGTCAGGGCGAGCCTGTGCCACACGCACTTCAGCCCCATGCCACTGGGCATGCCATGGACAAGGGAAGGGACCCCTTGGGGCTAGGGGAGCCGACACCCAGGCAGGCGCCAGTCGCCTGTCAGTCTGTCATTGGGGAGGGTATCGGGGTGCCCCGGACACACAAAGATAACGCTCAATGGAAATTTGTATCTAGCCAGGAGCAGCCCAGCCGTGTCCAGCCCCAAGAAGCAGCCGTGACCCGAGACGAAGATCCCCAGCCGCGTGCGAGAGGTAGATGGCTGTCTGGTAGCTTCTCACACTGGTGGATGGTTCTGTGGGGACTACTGCTGGCAGCCGTGTGGCCTACAACTAGCTACGTCCTGGTAGGGTGGGACTGCGCCAACCCCACCCACGTCACAGCCTACAATAAGGAGAAGATGTGTAGCACGGAACCGCTACACCAGGAGGTGCCCCTGGGCCATGAAGTACATGTCCTGCAACAAGTCAAGATTAGAGAAACAACAGGATACAGTTGCCAGCTCACCGTGTCCCAGTGGACATTCAGGTGTGGGGTATGGGGTCACCTCAAGGTGACCTCGGTCCCCACCCTCATGAGGCCAACCAAGATTGATCCAGAAACGTGCCGAGACCTGGCCAGGAACCGAGTCTACACGCTGCCAGGCAAGACCCAGCCACTGACGTTCCAGCTGAACCATCCCCTGTTATCACCCTCGACATGGTGGGCGCCTTGGTCAACAGCCCCGAGGGGGTGGGTTGTGAAGGGGAGGACGTCCACTTCGAGGGCCAGCTGTACCGCAATGAATTAGTGCTCCAGGAATGACGGCTGCTGGTCAAGGAAGAGACCTACGTAGTAGAGGATGGACGGGTGGAGTCCCAATCTGACCACCTGACCCTAGAATGTCCCCATTCTGAGCTGTCTTGCATCACTGGGGAAGCAACCTACTTGTGGGACCACCTGGGGAGAGATTGCCCCTTGAGGCTGATCCGCAGCCTCCAGCCTAGCCTAGTGATGGATGCGTTCCTGGTTGACCATCAAGCCCAGTTCTTCATCAACATGACCACCCCCACCTCAATAGTGAACTGCGACTTTGAGGCCCATGCCACCAACCACCCAGCATTGTTCGTGGCAGCCGACCCGGCCGCGGCAGCGCTGCCCAGAGTATCGGCCAGGGATGTGGATGTCCCCCTGCAGGCCCAGATACATGCAGGCTACATTGGATTTACCCTGGAGACACGCATGAAAAGCACAGCAGCAGAAGAAGTAGCGGCCAATTGCTGGAAGCTCCAGCAACTAGACCCGGCCCACCCGGTGCGTGTCCAGGGGAGCACGTTCTCTGTGCTGAGGGGAGATGTCCTGCTCCAGCTTACCTGCCAACGCAACAAATACGTTGTCCGTGAAAGCAAGGAATGTTGGGACAAAGTACCAGTGGAACCCACAGGATTTGTAGACGCCGTGACACGGGTGTATAGCGGCCACGCCACCAAGATTCCCTGCTCCTCCACCTACCCCCTGACTGTGCATGCGGAGGAAGGCTGGATAGAGCTAACCCCCGCACCTAAGAAGAGGCCACCCCCGCTGGATACGCCCAAGCAGCTGCTGACAGAACCCTTGGATGACTTTAGTTCGGGAGGCTTGTATTCGCAGGCTGAGTTGAACGACTGGCAGCAGCTGCTAGCGTTCCCAGCGTATAAATCCGCCATGCTGACCGGCCTGTCCTATGGCTCATGCGTTCAGCAAGGTAGCTGTTCGGCCACCGGAGACCATGGGATCGTGTCCTACAATATTGACCGACTGGCGGAGGAAGGAGAGGCCGCCCTGGATGTCTGGGCTGGGTTCAGACAAGCTATTCACGAGTGGGGAGATGGCGCAGCCATACTGTGTTTGCTGTTGTTGATCCTCAAACTGCTGGGGGATCTGACCATCATTTCCCTGGCAGCCGCACAAGGAGGTGTACGGGCCGCCATGAATGCGATGTCACAAGTGTTCCTGTACCATCCAACCTTGTACAGGAAGGCCTTGGCCAGAGCCCGGCTCACCCATGCCAAGTCCCGGGACTTTTCAGTAGACTGGGATGCCATTCCCATCGGCCGGGAAGCTGCCGAGGAAATGGTGTCCATGCAATCAGCCGATAGCGGGCATGACTATGGCACCCCTGACCGGGGTTCGGGGAAGGGCCAAAGGCCCTCCCCCGAGTCCTGGGGAAGGGGTCTGCCGACCCCCTCCCTATGCCTAAAATTAAT
This sequence comes from Acartia tonsa, assembly GCF_053477335.1. Lineage (NCBI taxonomy): Eukaryota > Metazoa > Arthropoda > Copepoda > Calanoida > Acartiidae > Acartia > Acartia tonsa. The sequence continues at coordinate 37,968,690 of NC_137269.1, read as the reverse complement.
GATTGAATCTGACAGCCTTATTATGGTTAAGCTGCATTGTTAATTCCCCCCACCCTTCCCAGGGATGGGGGATCATTATTGCCCAAACTGACTATTGTATATGTATTATATTGCTTTTATTTATGATTATTTATTCCTATCTGTGTAGCTATTGTTTGTTGTATATAACTTTAGTAATCCTTAGACCTTCAATAAAGGAACAACTGAATAGATGCTGTTTGTTATTTAGTGATTGTTAGAGAAGCGTAGCTTCTCTATAGTAAAGGTGTCCACGTCTGTTCACACTGCCGTAGTCATTTTGAACTCTGGTGTCTGCCATTTCTCCTAGGCGGATACCACAATAACATTGACATATAAAATATCACTCATTGAATATTATTTTTCTTTGAACTAAATTTACGCAAATTGAATTATAAATTCGCAGAAGTTGACGTTAATAATCAAATTTATCAGCTGAGATAATTATAGAACTTAGACACCACGCAGGCAAGCGGATAACTTTAATCTGTTGATTTTGATAACACTTTAGAATATTTTACAAAATATGTATCGTGGATTTTTTTTAAAAGCGAAGCCTTGAACAAAATAGGGATTGTTCACAAGGACGGCCAAGCTTTTTTATATGGAGGGATAAAAATTTTAAAAGGGGGTAGGGGGTACTTTGTTTTTTTTAGGGGGTAAAATGGCTCACAGAGCACGCCGCAAATTCCCCCCCCCCCCCCCCATAAAATTTTTACCCCGGGGCTGCCAAGGAACCTAGTAATAGTGTCCAACTTTTTATCTTTGTGATGTAACAAAAATCCATCTCTTTTTTAGGGGTTTCCTTTCCCACCTGCCCTCTCATCCTTTGATTTTTGTTACGTCACAAAGATAAAAAGTTAGACACTATTACTAGGTTCCCTGACAAGGTATATTGCCCCTAGAAAAAAGATTATGATATTTACTGAAATGTTTGAACGAGTTGATTTATCTATTTCTGGAAGCTAGACAATTAATTTTGATTTAAACATGTTTTCTTGATATTTGGGAAAATGTTACTTCTTTGAATAGACATTGTTTAGACACACCCAGCGCATTGTTTAAGTAAAAGGCCATTACAAACTATAACATGTATTTTTTTCATGGTTCAGAACTGTTTTAAGCTGGTGGAACTATATGAATCTAGTAATAGTGTCTAACTTTTTATCTTTGTGACGTAACAAAAATCCATCTCTTTTTTAGGGGTTTCCTTTCCCACCTCCCCTCTCATCCTTCGATTTTTGTTACGTCATAAAGATAAAAAGTTAGACACTATTACTAGGTTCGAACTATATAGTCTTTTGATTTTGGGAGGTGGTAAAAAATCTTGATAGTGGAAGTAAAAAAGCGCGCATTTAGGGGAATATTTAAACTAGCTAAAAAATTAAAATATTTTGAATGAACTATATGAAAATTATTAGGCTTGCTGTGCTTTCTAAATTATACCTTCTTTTTAAAAAATATCTCATGCACAGTTTGAAATCCAAAAACAATTCTATCATGCATGGGATGGTATTAGGCTATATTTATTTAAGATTAGTTTGGTTTTAAGCTATTCTTCTGTCCTTCGAAGGGGCGCAACCACAAATTTACTATAACGTAATAAAATTAAATAAGGAAAAAAATTAAGTAAATAAAATAGGTAATACTGGATTCATTTCCCATAAATTTCCTCACCTTATCTCTATGCCTAGTTTATGTATTTTGATGCAGGGAGGGAGGGGTTGTTGGATTTTTTATTACACTAGTCCCCAAAGTTAATACCTATCGTTTTCTTATTAACAACTTTTGATAAAATTTTGATTGGTTGGTTCATTGAGTTGAGAGTCTAGACATTTTAACGACTAATTGTAATTCATGGAAGGGGTAAATTTGTTCATCATCATTGTAATCTACATCAATTTATCGACCATTGGCTTATCCCTTTAGATCCCTGTGTTTTGGATACTTTTGAGTAAATTTTATAATCAATTTGTTTACGTTGAGTTCAATAACTTTATCTCCTAACAATGTAATGGATGTAAAATATATACCTGGATATTATGACAGGGGAAAAATTGTCGTCAATTTAGCTTTCAGTTCATTCATCCAGTAGGAGGGGATGGAGTAAAATGTTATTTTAGCCAGCTGCAAGTTTCAATTTATCAGAGAACATGAAAATCTGGTGCAACATCCAAATAATAATATATACATTACTTGAGTATGATCATTCATGAAAATATAAATACATTTTTTAACAAGATTTGTTTTTATGAAAACTCATAACTTCAGGAAAAACTAAAAAAATCATGTATCTTGTTGAGACAATTTTCTACGAATAATAAAATGAAAATCATAAAATCAATAACAGATTAGTTGGCCAACAGCCCCTCGTGGCCAACAAAACTTGAATTAATCTTTTACTTTTTTCATTTTACTATCTGTATAATGCTGTCTGTAATAGGATGTCTAAAATAACTATTCAGATTCTTTAAGATAAAACAAGGATGACAACATCCATTAAAGCGAAGCTCTAAAACGGTAGAACAAACGGACATTAACACTTGTATAGTGTCAGAACTGAATAATCAGAATATAAATGAATAAGAGTCAAAGCAAACTTGTGAGTAAATTTGTTGAAAAACTTTTTGATACAGGATAATGTTTACGGACATACTTGCATTTTTAGGACTTGATTATAGAGTTGCTTTGCTTATAATATTTTACTTTGTTGTCCCAGGAATCAATAAACCAAAAATCAGAACAATCTGATAATTAGATCTCTTAAAAATTTGTTTAAAATGGACGTACGGACATTCCGATAATGATTATAGAGTTGCTACGCTTTCTAAATCGTATCTAACTACTAAAGGAATTACCATGCAAAGTTTGAAATCGAAAGGACAATTCTAACATGCCTAAATTAACGAAAAAAGCTATCCGTCTCGGACGTACGAACGTACATACCTTCCAACCCTAATTATAGAAAAGCTTCGCTTTTAATAAATAAAAACATATAGAAAGACATACTTTTTTAAAAATCGAAATAGAACCACCAAAGATATGTGGAAATTAGTAAAAAGATTAGTGGTTTATCTGAGCCTTCGGTACAGACAGAAACACACACAGAACCTGTTACTTTTATACAAGTAAAATTAAAAAGCTAAATTTCAGAAATTTTCACATTTATTTCAAAATAAAAAAACAATTATGCTGTGAGTATTGGTGCAAAAAATGGGGACATGATTCCAGTGACGTCATATTTTTCTTTCCCGAAAAAGGGAAGGGGGGAAGAAAAAAAGAGATGGGAGAAAAGGGGGTTTTCCCCATCTCTTTTGAAGAGATTTTCTTCCCCCCTTCCCTTTTTCGGGAAAGAAAAATATGACGTCACTGGAATTATGTCCCTATTTTTTGCACCAATACTCACAGCATCAAAAAAAATATTATTCAATAATTCTATGATTTAAATGGCTCCATTAATATTTGAATAAATTTGTCCTTTTGTAAATTGGGTGCATTGTCTTTTCTCCAGTGAGCCTATGAGTTGTCTAAAAACTATACACAAAACATATTTTTAGATTTATGTAATATAAAAATATGTTTTTTGTGAAAATTAGAAAAAAAGAATAGAATACTTGGCTGTGTTAATATTTCCGACATTTTTGGTTGATTTCAATGACCCGATTGAGAGTCGGCACAAGGTTATTGTGATGGGGAGATACAGTTTTGTAACCCTCCCCCCCCCCTTCAGTGTTTTACTGTAATTTGGCTGTGATTCTTTTAAATTATATTTTTGACTATGGGTTAAGCCGATAGAGGCCTTTATGGGCCCTTAAGGTTTGGGAGGGGGGAGAAGGGTCTACCCTAAACCATTTTCAATTTTTTTTGAGGGGGGAAGGGGTGGAAAGACTTTTATTCCAGGGGAGTTTTCTTTTGGGAGGTTGGTGGTAGCTCCCAAAATAGTTATAAACCTTCCCAGGAACTAAAAAAAGCTACATTGTAAAGGAGAAACATATCGGTTCAGTGGTAAGCTATATCCAGACAGACAGACACAAACAGATCCTGTTACTTTAATAAAAGGATGTGCATAATGTTTAAGTTCCCTGTGATTCTCTTTTCCTTCTCCTTATACCAGGGGGAAACAAACAGACAGACAGACAGACAGACAGACAGACAGACATACAGACAGACAGACAGACATGCATCATGTTACTTTAATAAAAGGATGTAAATATGTTTTAGTTCCCTGTGCTTCTCTTTTCCTTCTACTACTACAAGGAGTAAACAAACAAACAAACAGACAGACATACAGGCAGGCATACAGACAGGCATACAGACAGACATACAGACAGACAGACAGACAGACATGCATCATGTTACTTTAATATAAGAATGTAAATATGTTTTAGTTCCTTAGGCTTCTCTTTTCCTCCTTCTTCTACCAGGTGGAAACAGACAGACAGACAGACAGACAGATAGACAAACAGGAAAACAGACAGACAGACAAACAGACAGATAGACAGACACACAGGCAGACATACAGACAGACATACAGACAGACATACAGACAGACATACAGACAGACATACATACATACATACAGACAGACAGACATTTTGTTACTTTAATATAAGGATGTAAATATGTTTTAGTTCCTCCTAAAGGGGAAAAATAGGACAAATGAAATGTCGTCTTCAATTTTGGCTTTTCAGACATGTCGTCTTCTATTATGTGAATATGTTTTGTTCCTTGTGCTTCTCTTTTCCTCCTTCTACCAGGGGGAAACATCAAGTTGTACACGTTACCAACATTCTAGATAAATCAGGAATCAAAAGGGATAAGACAATGGCCGATTAATCGATGTACATCCCCAATGTTAATTTACAAAATTACAATTTTGGGTTGACACGTTTAGACACTCAACTTAATAAAACCAACCAATCAAAAGCCATTAAAAGTCCCCAAAGTTGTTAAGCCAACGAATAAGATAACGTTATAATAAAACTTTGGGGACTAATGTAATAAACAGCCCATTATCCCCTCTCTCTCTCTAAAAGAAATTGAATAATTTGGAAAAAAGGGATTTATTATCAAATGGATCTTACTTCAGATTATCATGTACTCTAATATGGTGAAGCTTGTAGCTGGCAAAAATAACTATCCACCCCCTTTACCAAATCCACTCCCCTTCTAATGGATCTTACACTAGATTATCATGTACTCTAATATAGTTAATCTTGTAGCTGGCTAAAATAAATAAAGAATCCCTACCTGGTTCAAATTAGTGACCACATTGTTATTGTTTCCCAGGTTGAGGTTATCAAGATTATTATTGTTGTTATTTGCATTCACGTTATTGTTGATGTTCAATACTAAAACAATACAAATGAGCAGCCTATAGTGCCTAATAAAGAATGACGTCACACAATACAAATGACCAGTGATAGGGCAGTATACATTTTAATTGACCAATGGTAAAATGTCTACTGGCCTATCATTGGCCATTTGTAGTGTAAGACGTCATTCTTTATTAGGCACAATAAGCAGCTTCAATACAAATCCTACGAATTAAAAGTAACAGGATGTCTATGTGTCTGACTGTCTGTACCGAATGATCTTGCTCAATGCTGAACCGATATGGTTCTTTACAATGTAGGTTTAGGGATTGGCCCTGAGGGATCAAAAGCAGAAGTCAACAAAAAAAAAACCAATTCTGTATCGAAATATTACTCTAACCGTCTGGTCAAAATTTTTCTCTTTTACAGCTTCTTATATACGGTATCCAAAAGATTTGGGGAGGGTATCCCATTCACCACCCTTCCAAAAGAAATCACCCCTATAAACCCTCTAACCCCTCCGAACTTTTTTATCTTATCTTTTTAAAACTAAAATTGAATGTGGAGCGTTAACTTCCCCCTAATTTACTTCCCTAAAGCCTCTAGGGGCATATCCGCTATTTATTACCTCGAGTAATTATGGCTGCTACAAAGCTCATGTAGCTGAGCGCGCTGCCCCCCCCCCCCCCCCCCAGCCTCTAGGGGCATATCAACTATGTATTACCTAGAGTAATTATAGCTGCTACAAAGCTCATGTACCTTAGTGCACTGCCCCCCCCCCCCCCCCCCAGCCTCTAGGGGCATAACTACTATGTATTACCTAGAGTAATTATAGCTGCTCCAAAGCTCATGTAGCTTAGCGCACTGCCTTCCCCCCCCCCCCCCCCTCAGCCTCTAGGGGCATAACTACTATGTATTACCTAGCAGCTACAAATCTCATTTAGCTAAGCGCACTGCTGCCCCCCCCCCCCCTAGTCTCTAGGGGCATATCAACTATGTATTACCTAGAGTAATTATAGCTGCTCCAAAGCTCTTGTAGCTTAGCGCACTGCCCCCCCCCCCCCCACCCAGCCTCTCGGGGCATAACTACTATGTATTACATAGAGTAATTATAGCTGCTACAAAGCTCATGTACCTTAGTGCACTGCCCCCCCCCCCCAGCCTCTAGGGGCATAACTACTATGTATTACCTAGAGTAATTATAGCTGCTCCAAAGCTCATGTAGCTTAGCGCACTGCCTTCCCCCCCCCCTCAGCCTCTAGGGGCATAACTACTATGTATTACCTAGCAGCTACAAATCTCATGTAGCTAAGCGCACTGCTGCCCCCCCCCCCCCCCTAGTCTCTAGGGGCATATCAACTATGTATTACCTAGAGTAATTATAGCTGCTACAAAGCTCATATAGCTTAGTGCACCCCCCCCCCCCTAGCCTCTAGTGGCATAACTACTATGTATTACCTAGAGTAATTATAGCTGCTACAAATTTTATGTAGCTTAGCGCACTGTCACCCCCCCCCCCCAGCCTCTAGGGGCATAACTACTATGTATTACCTAGAGCAATTATAGCTGCTACAAAGATCATGTAGCTTAGCGCACTGCCCCCCCCCCCTCCCAGCCTCTAGTGGCATATCCGCTATGTATTACCTAAAGTAATTATGGCTGCTACAAAGCAAATGTAGCTAAGCGCACTGCCTTCCCCCCCCTCAGCCTCTAGGGGCATAACTACTATGTATTACCTAGCAGCTACAAATCTCATGTAGCTAAGCGCACTGCTGCCCCCCCCCCTAGTCTCTAGGGGCATATCAACTATGTATTACCTAGAGTAATTATAGCTGCTACAAATCTCATGTAGCTTAGCGCACTGCCCCGCCCCCCCCCCCAGCCTCTAGGGGCGTAGCTTCTATGCATTACCTAGAGTAATTATAGCTGCTACAAAGCTCATGTAGATTAGCGCACTGCCCCCCCCCCCCCCCCCCAGCCTTTAGGGGCAAAACTACTATGTATTACCTAGAGTAATTATAGCTGCTACAAATCTCATGTAGCTTAGCGCACTGTTGCCACCCCCCCCCCCCCCCCCCCCCCCCCAGCCTCTAGGGGCATAACTACTATGTATTACCTAGAGTAATTATAGCTGCTCCAAAGCTCATGTAGATTAGCACACTGCCCCCCCCCCCCTCAGCCTCTAGGGGTATAACTACTATGTATTACCTAGAGTAATTATAGCTGCTCCAAATGTAGCTTAGCGCACTGCTCCCCCCCCCCCCCCCCCATAGCCTCTAGGGGCATAACTACTATGTATTACCTAGAGTAATTATAGCTGCTACAAAGCTCATGTAGCTTAGCGCACTGCTCCCACTAGTTATACCATGGCTCTTTACACTCTTACATTTCTAAATATATATAAAGATAAAATTACAAGGATGACAACATCCATAAAAGCGAAGCACTGAAACGGTAGGACAAACGGACATTAACACTTGTATAGTGTCTAAACTGAATAATCAGAATATAAAAGTATCGAAAGAGTCGAAGCAAAATTTAAGTAAATTTGTTGGAAAACTGCTTGATACAGGATAATGTTTATGGACATACTTACATTTTTAGGACTTGATTATAGAGTTTGCTTTGTTGTCCCAGGAATCAATATACCAAAAATCAGATCAAACGGATAATAAGATCACATAAAAATTTGTTGTTAAAATAAAAAAGTAAAAAAACCAACATGTTTAAAATGGACGTACGGACATTCTGGTAATGATTATAGAGTTGCTACGCTTTCTAAATCGTACCTTACTACTACAGGAATCATCATGCAAAGTTTGAAATTGATAGGACAATTCTAACATGCCTAAATTAACGAATAAAAGCTATCTATCTCGGACGGACGGACGTACGGACCGACCCTAATTATAGAAAAGCTTCGCTTTTAAAAACATGATAAAATCCAGGTAGGAAGGGGATATTGGTCTGTTTATTACACTAGTCTCCAGAGTTTTATGATAACTTTTTCTCATTCGTTGGCTTAACAACTTTGAGGACTTTTATTGAATATTAATTAGTTGGTGTAATGAGTTGCATGTAATCAACAGAGGGGAAAATTTTGTACATCATAATTATAAATGTACATCAATTTATTGGCCATTGTCTTATCCCTTTAGATCCCTCATAAAATCAAACTGTTAAGAGAACTTTCTATCAATTTTCTGGCCTTTAACTAAGATTTTTAAAATGATTATAGCTCTGCTACAGATAGTTTCAAAATGTTGAAATAAAAGGCAGTGGCGTGCACATATCTTTGCCATGGGGGTGTTAAACTTGAGGGGGGTAGAAAAGGGAAAGTAAAATTCCATTTCCAGACATTTGTTTAGATTCCCTTTAAATGTAAAATGGTTCTAATTTTATTTATCTATAATACAAAGCAGAATGATGTCTGTCCGTCTATCCGTCCGTCCGTCTGAAGCTTAAGATCTCGGTATTCATTGAACCGATCGGATTCTACTCTTTAGGGAATATACCTACTGGTCCTGTGGTGGTTTTAGGCTATTTTCTTGGGGGGTGGGACCCCCCAAAAAACAAAAAAATCCCGCCCCATTTTTTTAAATTTTTTTTTTGTAGGAGATATCCTTGGTCCTTTTTTTTTTGCTGAAGATTTCCTTGGTCCTTCTTATTTTTTTTTCATCTTAACTTTTTTTATCATCTCTTGTGGCAAAGCCCTTAGAGGAAAGGGGCGAAGCCGCTAGTATTCAATTAAAGTAAATAATAGTTATTTCTCGTATCGTATTATAAACGGCTTTCCGCGGATATAGAATGTACAATTATAAGATTAAAACTAGTTTTTTTAGCCCCGTGGTGCCGAAGGCACCAGCTAAAAAAAACAAGTTTTAATCTTATGATTGTACATTTCTATATTCGTAGAAAACTGGATATAATACGATGCTAGACATAGTTTTTTCGTATGGATGAGAACCGGTTCCTATCCACCGGATTCGAATGAATACGAGAAAAATACTTACCCTTGGCTTTTTGCTGTACTGATAAACTGTCTGGGCTATTGGTACGTCTATAGTTTCATCAGATCTAAATATACTAATTATAACGTGGATATTACACCAGTTTTTCACATACTCTAATAAAGTAAAACTCGTAGCTGCCCAAAATAACGATCAACTCCCTCCACCCCATTTACCCAATCCCCTCCAATTAGATAAACGAACTGACCAATAAATGGCAGGGAAATAGCAAGCTAATATATCCACTTATATTCTACATCCATTTACGTATCATGTGTACAGTATTTTCCACGGATATGAAAATGAAAAATGATGAACCACGAACAATCTATTTTTGTCTGGTAAAGATTTAATCAGTGAAATGGAAAATTCTCCAAGGTGCGCCAATCTGGACCACCTCTGGCGCACCCCGATCCGGCCCACCACTAAATGATTTAAAGATCCCGCTTAGGATTTTCAGTGTGGCTCCGAACCGGTTAAATTCCAGCGGAAACAAATCTGAATGAAAGCCGTAGTGAAACATAATATTACCTTTTCTGTTTATATTTTGGAACTACTTGTGAAACATAGTGCTGGAGATAACAATCTTAATAGAAGGGATTAATTAATGCAAATTAAAATATCCCCCCCCCCCCTTTTTCTAAGCTGACTTATCATACTCATACATCCTGTTGTATAAAGTAGTAAGTGCTTTTTGTCTGAAGCTTAAGATCTCAATAATTACTGAACAGATTAAGTTTCCTTTTTTGGTAAGCTTAACATAGCTCCTTTGATGTTTTTAAGTCATTCTATTTTAATATTTAAGTCCTCTGGGGGTTTTAAGCTAATTTTCTAGTCCCTCCTTGCCTCTTATAATAACGAGCCCCTAGAGGCGTAACCGCTACTGTAATAAAAGAAACAATTTTTTCGGACAAAAATGTGTTCACTTTCCAACTAATAATATGTTCTGATTGATCCTATACTGTTATACTATTGGTCCAATCAAAGGCTTGACCATCTAGAATTCTATATTTGTTAAATTTAGTTAATTTAGCATCGTAATAAAGACAGCTTTCCGCAAATAGTAAATATTTAAGTCCCGGGAAAACTGGTAATAATATGATTTCGATTTTATTATTCGTGAAAAATGATATACAATATATGACTTTTCATTATGGCTTAGAACTGGTTTTAATCCAGCGGATATAAATCGATTTCGAAGCCATACTGGAAAATAAAATCATCTTACCTATTTGGTTTTCTAAAGATATCAGGTCTAATTCAATTTCTATATATACAAAATCTTGTTCTAATGATTCCAACGATGACTAGGTAAAATGTTATAATCGTAGCTTTTCTTAAATAGGGACTTAAAATATTATGTAAGTTTATATTGAGCATACTGTTATAAAGTAATTTTACAACAATGGTTATAGAATATACGTGGATTTTTCACAGAGAAAATTTTCGTTAATTTAGGTTGCTAACATTGAAATCATTCATTAGCCAGTTCCCTCATCCATTAGTAGGAGAAAGGAACGGGGAATTTTTTGCCCGATTTTTTTTATGCTTTGCTAATTATGGATGTTGTCATCTTTGTTATATATTAAGATTTGGTTTCCTAAATGTTTTAAACTTTCACTTTGAACGTCAGATGCATTTTTATAACGTTTATCATTGAATTTAAACTTATTCAATTCACTATAAACAGTATTTTCTATATTATTAAAATCACTTCTTTCTAAGGCTAATATAAGTTTATCACTTAAAGCATGTGACTTCAAGATAAATAGTTTTATAACTAAAATTCGTATTAAAATCATTTTTTATTTATTAGTAACAATGGATCATGCTTTCTCCCAAACGAAAGTTGGTAATAAACTAATGTAAAAGTTTCCCAAAAATGAACAGTTATATGATTACGTATACCATATACGCAAGTACGCTTCTATTATACAGTGTGTTTTTTTTTTATGAGAACTTTTTTGAAAGCAATTTTACCCCACTTATAGTTAGCAGAATTTAATGATAAATGGCTTATTTTCTTCGGTTTTTAATGCAATTAATAGAACACCAAAAAATATTTCATTTTCTAAAAGCGAAGCTTTTCTATAATTAGGGTCGGTCCGTCTGTACGTCCGTCCGTCCGTCACGGATAGCTTTTTTCGGTAATTTAGGCATGTTAGAATTGTCCTATCGATTTCAAACTTTGCATGGTGATTCCTGTAGAAGTTAGGTAGGAGTTAGAAAGCGTATCAACTCTATAATCATTACCAGAATGTCCGTACGTCCATTTTAAACATGTTGATTTTTTTACATTTTTAACAACAAATTTGCATGTGACCTAATTATCCGATTGGTCAGATTTTTGGTATACTGATTCCTGGGACAACAAAGTACAATATTATAAGCAAAGCAACTCTATAATCAAGTCCTAAAAATGTAAGTATGTCCATAAACATTATTCTGTATCAAGCAGTTTTTCATCAAATTTACTTACAATTTTGCTTTGACTCTTTTACATTTACATTCTGATTATTCAGTTCTGACATTATACAAGTGTTATTTAACAAGGATGACAACATCCATAAAAGCGAACGCTGAAACGGTAGGACAAACGGACATTATCACTTGTATAGTGTCAGAACTGAATAATCATAATATAAATGTATAAGAGTCAAAGCAAAATTGTAAGTAAATTTGTTAAAAAACTGCTTGATTCAGGATAATGATTATGAACATACTTACATTTTTAGGACTTGATTATAGAGTTGCTTCGCTTATTACATTATACTTTGTTGTCCCAGGAATCAATATACCAAAAATGAGATCAATCGGATGATTAGATCACATAAAAATTTGTTGTTAAAAAAGTAAAAAAATCAACATGTTTAAAATGGACGTACGGACATTTTGGTGATGATTATAGAGTTGCTACACTTTCTAAATCGTACCTAACTATTAAAGGAATCACCATGCAAAATTTGAAATCGATAGGACAATTCTAACATGCCTAAATTAACAAAAAAAGCTATCCATTACAGACGGACGGATGGACGGACGTACGGACAGACGGACTGACCGCTTTTCGCTTTTATAAGTACAGTAAAATCTAAAATTCAAAACTTAGGTGTCAGCATCTAAAAATTGTTTTAGCGCATTTTTCTTATGCCTAAATATTCTACCCTCTGCAAGAAAAAAATTTGATTTTCTGTAGTCAACTTTGGGGGGCCAGTACTCCCTCCATGGTTGAGATATGACATCATTCTTTCCTCTCCAATATGATTTCATTTATTGCTTATTATCTTTTTTTTTGTCTTATTTATATGGCCTGTATGAAAACAATGTGTGAATACACATTACTGCATACTCCTATTTTTTAGGAAACTGCCATTTGGGAAGAAAATATTTTTATAAATTAACTATATCAATAAAATTTTCTGTATATATAAATGTATATAATATTCATTTAATTCATTTATTATTGTAGTTTTTTTTTCTATGTATGTACACCCAAGAATAATAAATCTAATCTAATCTAATCTTGATATGTTCTAGTACATGTCCCCAATAGTATCTGTATACATTTTTAGCTCTATATCTCAACTTTGAAGCGTCTGGCAGCCATTCTTGCAAAAGCTGGAATATTTGAGCATAAGAAAATGCGCTAAAACCATTTTTAGATGTTGACACCTAAGTTTTGAATTTTAGATTTTACTGTACTTTTTAAATAAAAACTGAAACATTTTTTTGGTGTTCTATTAATTGCATTAAAAAACGAAGAAAATAAGCCATTAATCATTAAATTCTGATAACTATAAGTGGGGTAAAATTGCTTTCAAACAAGGATGACAACATCCATAATAGTGAAGCACTGAAACGGTAGGACAAACGGACACTATCACTTGTATAGTGTCAGAACTGAATAATGAGAACATAAATGTATAAATGTCGAAGCAAAATTGTAAGTAAAATTGTTGAAAAACTGCTTGATACAGAATAATGTTTATGGACATACTTACATTTTTAGGACTTGATTATAGAGTTGCTTCGCTTGCAATATTGTACTTTGTTGTCCCAGGAATCAGTATACCAAAAATCAGATCAATCGGATTATTAGATCACATAAAAATTTGTTGTTAAAAAAGTAATAAAATCTACATGTTTAAAATGGACGTACGGACATTCTGGTAATGATTATAGAGTTGCCACGCTTTCTAAATCGTACCTAACTACTACAGGAATCACCATGCAAAGTTTGAAATCAATAGGACAATTCTAACATGCTTAAATTAGCGAAAAAAGCTATCCGTTACGGACGGACGGACGGACGTACGGACGGACCGACCCTAAATATAGAAAAGCTTCGCTTTTAAAAAGTTCTCATAAAAAAACACACTGTATAAGTGTTCACAAAATTATAATTAAATATGTTGCAACACTTCTTAAATACAGCGCATACTGACATTTTTAGGACTTGATTACAGAGATACTTCGCTTATAATATTGTACATTATTGTAATAGGAATCAGTACTCCAAAAGTCAGATCATTTGGATAATTATATCTCATAAAAAATGTTGTTAAAAAAGTTAAAAATTAACATGTTTAAAACGGAGTTCCTGGTAACAAATATAGAGTTGCTACGCTTTCTTAGTCGTAATTTACTACTACAGGAATCATCATGCAAAGTTTTAAATCGAAAAGAAAATTTTAACATGTCTAAAATAAATTGAAAAAGCTATCCGTTACGGACGGACGAATGTACGGACCTATCCTAATTATAGAAAAGCTTCGCTTTTGGTAACATGATTTACCATAACTTTTTGTTTAAACGCTTTAATGGTAAAATTTGTTTAAAACTACTATTATATTAGATAGAGCTGTTTTTAATCTTTTTTTGATTTCTTGTGTATTAGAGATAAAATCAAGTTTATTTGCATAAAAAGAATCTTATGTATTTGGAAAAAAAGTATTTCTCAAGCCTTTGAGATATTGAAATTAGTACTGTAAAATGGTTTTATTATGTTCAGAAATGTTAGAAAAAGTTTTCCATACAAAAAACATAACTGTTTAATGTTTCTATGCGCCATTTATTATTATTAATGATTATATAATGTGACAATTAGAAAGCCCTCCTCTCCTTACACCAAGTTACGCAACACTACGCGGCATTTCAATGCAGTAGTGCGCACAGGCTTGTTTTCAAGGGCTAATTAGTGTACGAAGCTGTCAAAAATGATTTTTTTGATTTTTCAAGTGTTTTTATTGGTGATTTAATAAAACTATTTAACATTTTATCTTTCCAATATATAAATGATCAATCCTGTGTTTTTTACCGTCAAATTTCTCGATTTTTTCAGGGAGATAGGGGACATTGGACTGTTTGTGTTTAATTTTTTCACTAGTCCCCAAAGTTGAATAATATCGTTTTCTTATTCGTTGGCCGAATAACTTTGAGGACTTGTATTGAATTTTAATTCGTGGGCTCATCAAGTTCAGTGTCAAAACGTTTTAAATACTAATTATAATCTAATTAGGGTTAATTTGTACGATCATAATTCATGGGGATATATATACTATATGTACACTTTTATCAATTTATCGACCATTGTCTTATCCCTATAGATCTCTGATTAAAAATGGTTGAGAGTGTTGACAGTGTGTTTCAACAAATTTTACATCTCAGAAATGAACTTCAGCATGATATTGAGGACAGAAATAGGAAAATCAACGAATTTGAGGAAATACTCAAAGATCTCATCAAGGAAAAGAAAATTATCAATGAATATCCCAATCTTCTTCAAAAAGTTGATTCTTTGGAAAAGAGCCTAAACAAGAAGGATAATGAAACAGTGTTCAAAGATCTAAAGCAAAAGGTCGAAACCTTAGGAAAGAAATTAAGTGAAAAGGATAGTATTATTGAAAATTATGAAAAGTTGAATGAAACATCAAGTGAATCCTTCAAAGATCTAAAGCAAAAGGTTGATACCTTAGAAAAGAAATTAAGTGAAAAGGATAGTATTATTGATAATTGTGAAAAGTTGAATGAAACATCAAGTGAATCCTTCAAAGATCTAAAGCAAAAGGTTGATACCTTAGAAAGGAAATTAAGTGAAAAGGATATAATTATCGAAAAGTTGAATCAAACATCAAATGAATCCTACAAAGTTCTAAAGCAAAAGGTTGAAACCTTAGACAATGACTTAAAAAGGCATGAAAATAACTTTAAAATTTTAAAAACATGGAAGCCGAAGTCTAAAACGCCAGAAAACAATGTATGTGACCCCATAAGAATTGAAAAGGATAATTTTGCAGAATTGGAAAAAGAGGATATGTCAAGAAAACAAGAAATTTGGGGTACTCAAAGAAAACAAAAAGACACATTCAAAACAAAAAGTATTATAGATAACAGATGTAAAAGCAAAGCCATCTTAAAATACAATGAAAATGAAGATCTGGTTGCTTTATCAGAGATGATAAGAAGTTCGGAAAAAAGCACATGCCCAATAGTTCAAGACAGTGTCAGACACATGAAAAGAAAGCTGGAGAGGTTAAAAAGAAAGGTTATTAGAAATGAAGAGGACCAGCAAATGGATGGTACAAGTACAGTAAAGAAAAGTCGAGGTGTATGTACCCAAGTTTCTGCCCAAATACAAGGTATCTAAGATGTACATTGTATACAGCCTTCAAGGTACCCAAAATTGTTCACCACCCTTAAGGTACCCAAGTTGCAGCCCGATCACAAGTTACCCAAGCTGCAACTCAATCACAAGGTACCCAAGGTGTATACCGCCCTCAAGGTACCCAATGTGTAGCCCAATGACAAAGTACCCAATGTGTAAGCCCAATGACAAAGTACCCAAGGTGTATCCCAATGACAAAGTACCTAAGGTGTAGCCCAATGACAAAGTACACAATGTGTAGCCCAATGTCAAAGTACCCAAGGTAAAGCCTAATGACCAAAGTACCCAAGGTGTAGCCCAATGACAAAGTACCCAAGGTGTAGCCCAATGACATGGTACCCAATGTGTAGCCCAATGACAAAGTACCTAAGGTGTATACTGTCCTCAAGTTACCCAAGGTCTACCCAGCTTTTAAGACACTCAAGGTTGTGCCCTCTAACACGGTACCTCCAACAGACACGAAGAAGCAAACCAATTATTGCCAGACTTTCGTTTGACATTCGAAGATGCTGTTTTTAGTTTGAATTCTAAAATAATTCATTTAAGGACAAAAATAATCCACGAAATGACAAATTGTCATTCCTGCTTTTTATGTATATTTTTGTTTCAAATACCTATCTATATTTGATCTATTGTAAACAAAGTAAGTTTTTTTTTTATTGTAAAAAAAGTCTAAAAAGAAATAATACCTATTCTTCACTCAAAATCTATTTTATTTTAAAAATATTTTTATTAATCAATGTTAACTCATATTATTGCTTGAAATAAGATTATATTGATGGATGATTTATACAAAAAAAAATTTCAAACGCATGTTATTAATATTTTTTTTCAGATAAACAAATGAATTATAAGTGTGTTTGAATATTCAAAAATTTAATTTACTTAATTAATTTCAATCTTGAAACTGGATGATAAATTGAATGAATAGTCCTGTTCTCTCGTCAAAATTTGGAGGGAAGGTTCATGTTAAATATTTGTTTAGTAACTACCTACTTTATTTTGAGGTTTTTTTTATTTTAAACATCACTTTAAGAAGTACCACTCCAAATGCATCCAAAAGAAAAGACTATCAAGCTTCGTTGTAAATGTGTTTCATTGTGACAATAATAGCAAAATATTTATATTTATCAGAAAATTAGTGGTGGAAAAGTTAAATCTAGTCTAATACTAAGAATTTAAAATACTTAAAATTAATATATTATTACTTTTATGTTGCACCAGAATTCCATGTACTATCATAAAGTAATGCTTGCAGCTGGCTAATATTTATAACAATACTCCCCATCCACCCCCCTTTACCCCATTCCCTCCCACTAAAGGATCGGACTGATCAATAAATGATCTATGAATATTAACATGAATCTCATTTGGAAGGTATATCATCATTTATCAAGTTTAAGCATCTGTACCACAACATCTAGCATTGGTTCAGGTCAGAGGCGGCTTCAGGAGTTTTAAACCGATTATTTTCTTTGTTTTACTCAGGGATCTAAAGGGATAAGACAATGGCCGATAAATTGATGTACATCGCCATTGATTACAACAAAAATAACCCATTCTGTAGATTAAAATTAGTGGTTAAAAAGTTTGAAAAGCTTTCTAAATGAAGCAACCAATCAAAATTCACTATAGTCCCCAAAGTTGTTAAGCCAACGAATATGAGGAGTTATTATAAACTTTGGGGACCAGAGTAAAAAAAAACCATTGTCCCATCTCTCTTCGTTTTTACTTTTTTACAACTATCTTTAAGAATTAAACTATAATAGTTTACCGTTTGAAGTAAAGTATTGTTATTTTAACTGGCTTTTTCACAGTCTATTAGCATTATAAATTGAAGAAAAATTTAAGTATTAAAGTATCTTTGGATCATGGAACTTTATTTTCTTTCCATGGCCCGTATCTTTCATTCAATAAAATTAACAATAAATAATCAACCTCAAGAAAAAATGTAAATAAAAATCCTCAAAGCCGCTTGTTTTGAATCAGGCATGAATTGTGGACCATCTGGAGGATTTAACTCTGGTTCTGGGGGAGTTAACTGTTCACCTGGGAATCATCAGATTAGAAAATTGGAGACAGAAGCCAGCAGAAAGATTAGCCAAGGTACTTAAAGGAATAGAAAATTTGGCATTTTAAAAATACATTAACAACAATTTATAGGTACATAAAGTTTTTTTTATGCAAAACTATATGTAATGAATTACAGCTAGTTTATAGCAATAATGGAATTATTATTATTTGGATCTTACACCAGATTTTCATGTTCTCTAAGTAATAAAATGAAACATGCTACGGGCTAAAATAACGATTTCCCCCTTCCACCCCCTTTACCCAACCCTTCCCCTCCGACTGGATGAACAAACTGACCAATTGATAAGTTCCATGTTAGCAAGCCAAATTGATGACAATTTTTCCTTGTCATGATATCCACGTTTATTCTACATCCATTAGGTATGGCAATTCACTTAAAAAATTGAAAATTGTAGACATAAATTTTATTAATATAACATAAACATAGGTTCTGGGTGTAAGACAACTTTTTAAAAGAAATAAAAATAGAATTTTATTATGTAATCGTTTTTTATTTCAGGCAAACGAAACGAGGATCAATTTTCCACGTCAAGTAATAGTGCAACCAACAGTCCTCGCCTGGGCCGCTCTAACAAGAGATCAATGACCAGTGCAAAGGAATCAGATATGATACAGAAGGTATTTTTGTTTGTATTGGCGTCGGTTAGCCCTGGGGTGTATATTCTGCATGGGATCTCCGTCTAAGGGGGGGGGGGGGGGGTTGAAATGAAAAATAAGTTTACTGAAATGAAAACATCAGCTGATATCATTATCCAGAAATCAAAAACACCATTTGAAATATTTGAAATTCCTTCAGACGTAAACATTCTTTAATGACGCAAAGGGGGGAGGCGGATGTGCCACTTTTAAAAACCAAAAGTAAAACGTGCATGATCTCAGCCCATAAAAGAGTTACAGCTCTAAAATTTGGTTGTTGTGGAGAACAATATGGAACTGTGAAGAAATGGCGGTGGAACTTCCGCTCCCGCCGAAAACCGCCGTTTCCCGCCGATATTTTTTTTTACCTTTTCTCGCCCTAATAGACAATTTTTAATAATCTGAGATAAACTTTTTTTTTTATAAAAATTTCCCTTATATTTTCACTTGACACTTGTAAGATTTTACACTTTTTTTATATTGACATGTTTGAAATATTACAATTGTCACGTGAAAATATAAGGGAAATTTTTATGAGAAAAAAAGTTCATCTTAGATCATTGAGAACTGTCTAATTTGGCAAAAACATGTAAAAAAAATTCGGCGGGAAACTGCGGTTTTCGGCGGTTTTCCGCCGTTTCTTCACAGTTTACTTTTGGTTTCAAAAAGGGGCACATCCGCCCCCTCTCTTTAATTTTAACTAGGTGGGGGGGGGGGGGGGGGGTTGATTTTTTGCAGCAGGTGAAAAATATAAATCTTCTGCAGAAAATACACCCCTTAATAGCCTATAGATGACGCGACGGTATACAGATAGGATTAAAGGTATTCCCCCTACTCTAACTAGTTATGTGGTTCACCTGACATAGCAGCAGTAGGAACCTATGTTTAACGTCTTTAGTCATGCCGCAGTATTAGGCCGAAATTAAAACATGTCACCTTCACGACAACGAGTGCATTAGTTACAGTCGTAGTTTAAAACTGTAAATCAAACAATTTTAAAAACATTTATTTGCCTACTGATTAGTGAAGTTATTTTATTTAAAAAAATATTTTTTAGGTAAAGGCAGTGGTGCCTAAGCTGAATCACGCCATGCACAAGGGCCAATGTGGACGGATTGCCGTTTTCGGTGGCTGTATTCTTTATACCGGAGCCCCATATTTTGCCGCCATTTCGGCCTTGAAGGTAATGTAAGATAAATGTTTTGTTAGCACCAGGAAATCTTTTGTTTTAAAACTATCCTATTATATAAAGTATATCCATAGACACAGTGTTTCGCCCTTTTAGGGCTCATCAGTATGGTTCAATTCATCAGAGTTAATTTTGCACGTGGCGGGGCTTGAACCGGGAACCCTTAGATTACCAGGCCAACACCCAAGTAGTAAGCGTTTTTTGTCTGTCCAGAAGGATCTTGCTAACCGCTGAACCGATATTGTTCTCCTTTACAGCGAAGCTTCTTATAGGTCCCGGGAAGGTTTTAAACTATTTTTTGGGAGGGTGTCTTCACCCTCTTCCCCCCCCCCAAAAAAAAAAAAACTTTTTTTTTACATTTTTGAAACTCAAATTTAAAATGGGATGAGGTCGACTTTCAACCCTCCTACCTTAAGTGCCCCTAGAGGCTTCTAGGGGGCGTAACCGCTAGTATTTATTTAAAACAGTTAAAATTATTTTTATTTTTAGAGAACTAGGTATTAACTAAAACACGTATTCAAAAGTTCAATTTCGGTGCTTTCCCTCAAAGTATGTAGAAAGCGCAAAAATAAGGTGGCGGAGGGGTTAGTTTTTTCTTTATATTACCCCCCCCCCCCATAATCCGATTAAACTAAGCTTTGCAAGATTAACTCCTCCTTTACTCTTGTGTTCTTTCCTTCAGACAATTCAACACGATATAATGCAATATTTTGTTTTAGGTCGGAGCCGATTTAGTGCACGTTTTTTGTGAGAAAGAGGCTGGGACCGTAATCAAGACATACAGCCCCGAGCTGATTGTACATCCAGTCCTTGACACAGAGTATGGCATGGAAGAGATTGACCTTTGGTTGCCCAGGTACGTGGTGAGGGTAGGTAGGTGGAGCTAGGTTGTGCTAAAATTCCGTAAAGGTGTGAGTTTTAAGTCTTAACAACAGTAGTATAACGATAATATTCATTATATATGTGTATGTATTCCTTATTGAATAGAACCATAGACAAAAAAGAGAGGGTAGGTTTCAATTCTGGTAGAATCCGTAAAGGTGTGTGTTTTATTTAAGGCTTAAAAATAGTAGTAGAACGATAATATTCACTAAATATGTGTATTTCTTATTGAAAAGAACTATAAACAAAATATTTTTTAAAAAGTTAACATAATTTTTTATCGTTCTACTACTGTTTTTTACTTATAACACATAACTTTTACGGATTTTACCAGAAACCTACCTCTCTCTTTTATATATTTATATTTAGTGAATAGTATCGTTCTACTACTGTTTTTAAGCCTCCCCCTTTATCATACAACAATGGATATAGGATACACGTGGATTGGATATATTGACCTGGGAAAATTTGTAGTCAATTTAGCCTAATATGAATCTCATTTATTGGTCAAGATATTCATCAAGGGGATGTGGTAAATAGGATGGATAGGGGTATCGTTTTTTAGCCAGCTGCGAGCATCATTTATCAAAGTATATCATATGAAAATCTGGTGCATCATCCAAAATCGATTCACACAATTTAGATAGGAAATATAGAAATAATTTTTAAACAAATTTTTTTCTCACTTTGTATAAAAGTACCTACCTACCCAAATATTTTTGTTATTTTCAGACTTCACAGTGTAGTCCTTGGACCAGGGTTAGGTAGAAATCAATCAATGCTGGGTAGAATATCTCTTATTCTTGAAAAGGTAAATATTACTTCTGTTCAAATATTGAGACCTTAGCTATTTACTTGGGAAATGTAAATATTAAGATAAAAACTTAACACAGAAAACATTTTTTTCCATTTTTCTCCCCTCCTTGGTTAAAAAAACTAAAAGAATATGTGGGAGGGGGGATAATATGAATAAAATAAAGAGTTCTGAAAATATTTTTCCAATTTTCCCCCTTCCTTGCTGAAAAACACTAGGAGGGGGAAAAAATTAAAAAAAAGGGGGGGGGGGAAATGTGGTGACTCGTCACACGACATACCAGCAATTTTATTTTGGGTGCTACTCCCTTAGTTTTAGAGATAATTGGATGAAATCTTTTGGGCTGGGTCACTAATTACCCAAACTATTGGTATCTTTAAAAAAAAACGGCGGCGAGACCGCCGCTCCCGTCGCCCGCCGCCGTTTTCCGCCGCCACCAAAAAAAAATTTTTATTGCATTTCTCGCCGAATTAGGCAATTTGGAATCATTTGAGACCATGTTATTTTTTCAAAAATTTTTCCCCTTACAAGCAACCCTGTGGGGGGACTTAGTTTTAGAGATAATTGGATGAAATCTTTTTGTTTGTGTCACTAATTACCCCAAGTTTTGGTATCTTTCAAAAAAAACAGCGGCGGGACCGCCGCTCCCGCCGGCCGCCGCCGTTTTCCGCCGCCACCATAAAAAATTTTTTATTACATTTCTCGCCGAATTAGGCAATTTGGAATCATTTGAGACCATGTTATTTTTTTCAAAAATTTTTCCTCTTACAAGCACCCCTGCGGGGGGACTTAGTCATTTTTTTCAAATTCTCGTTTATCAAGGTATATCTTAAATACAGTGTGCTATTCTTTTTTTGGTGGCGGCGGCGGGCGGCGGGAGCGGCGTTCCCGCCGCCGTTTTTTTTTTAAAGATACCAATAGTTGGGGTAATTAGTGACCCAGCCCAAAAGATTTCATCCAATTATCTCTAAAACTAAGGGAGTAGCATACTGTATTTAAGATATACCTTCATAAACGAGAATTTGAAAAAAAAGTCCCCCCGCAGGGTTGCTTGTAAGGGGAAAAATTTTTGAAAAAAATAACATGGTCTCAAATGATTCCAAATTGCCTAATTCGGCGAGAAATGCAATAAATAAAAATTTCGGTGGCGGCGGAAAACGGCGGCGGGCGGCGGGAGCGGCGGTCTCGCCGCCGTTTTTTTTAAAGATACCAATAGTTTGGGTAATTAGTGACCCAGCCCAAAAGATTTCATCCAATTATCTCTAAAACTAAGTGAGTAGCACCCAAAATAAAATTGCTGGTATGTCGTGTGACGAGTCACCACATTTCCCCCCCCCCCCCCCCTTTGCAGCAGGGGAAAAAATGAATCTTTTGCAGAATATACACCCCTGTTTTTCTTTTAGGTGAAATCCTTCCATCTGCCCATTGTAATAGACGCAGATGGTTTGTGGCACCTGACCATAAATCCAGATATTTTGAAAGGTTACCAGAAGGCGGTTATTACGCCCAATGCCATGGAATTCTCTAGGTATTTATTAATATTTTATAACATTTTTAATAGCGCAGCTACCAAACAACTAGTTTTTTTTATTGTTTGACTGACTGACAACCACAAGTTTTCGTTTTATCTTTATCTTTTTAAAAATAAATGTAATGGCCGCTTTTACATTTTAAAAACTTAACTTCAATTAGTTTTTTTTTGTAGCGAAGCTATTCTATATTTCACTTGGTCTTTCCACGTCAGTCAGTCCGTAATGCTAAGGAGAAAAGGTGATTTTTTCGGCTGCTATTGAAAATTTTCATTGAAGATTCCATGCATATATGTGCATCTAGTCTATACATTGTTTTGTCCGTCTGTCTATAATTCATGCTTTTAAAGACAAAAGCCTTTATTTTTTTTAAAGTTTAGTAATTTTCTTTGAGTTTTTGCACATTCTCTCTCTTTTCCTTGTCATGGCAACTGGATATCTGCTCAGGCTCTATATCTCACTTTGTCCGTTTTTCAATTCTGCGATTTTTTTGTGCTTCGTTACTTATGGATGTTATCATCCTTGTTATATTATTATTGTGTAAAACTTAATAAACAGGATAAATTCTTGTATTTGCTGGACAACTTAATGTCATTGCTGTACTTTTTACAATGTGGATGTTTAGGTTAGTGAAATCAGTGTTATGCAAGGATATTCCTCCAAGTGTGCAGCCTGACCCACAACTAGTCTCTGATCTTGCTACTGCCATGGGAAATATTACTGTTGTACATAAAGGTAAACTCTGACCCACAACTTGTCTCTGATCTTGCTACTGCCATGGGAAATATTACTGTTGTACATAAAGGTAAACTCTGACCCACAACTTGTCTCTGATCTTGCTACTGCCATGGGAAATATTACTGTTGTACATAAAGGTAAACTCTGACCCACAACTTGTCTCTGATCTTGCTACTGCCATGGGAAATATTACTGTTGTACATAAAGGTAAACTCTGACCCACAACTTGTCTCTGATCTCTCTGTTGCCATGGGAAATATTACTGTTGTACATAAAGGTAAACTCTTATTCACAACTTGTCTCTGATCTTGCTACTGCCATGGGAAATATTACTGTTGTACATAAAGGTAAACTCTGACCCACAACTTGTCTCTGATCTTGCTACTGCCATGGGAAATATTACTGTTGTACATAAAGGTAAACTCTGACCCACAACTTGTCTCTGATCTCTCTGTTGCCATGGGAAATATTACTGTTGTACATAAAGGTAAACTCTTATTCACAACTTGTCTCTGATCTTGCTACTGCCATGGGAAATATTACTGTGTACATAAAGGTAAACTCTGACCCGAAACTTGTCTCTGATCTTGCTACGTTTTATCACTCAACTTAATAAACTACATAAAAAACATTCAATAAAAGTCCCAAAAGTTGTTAGGACAACAAATAAGAAAACGTTATTCTAAAACTTTTGGGACTTGTGTAATAAAGAGCCCATTGTCCCCT
The DNA here is from genome assembly GCF_053477335.1 of Acartia tonsa. NCBI lineage: Eukaryota > Metazoa > Arthropoda > Copepoda > Calanoida > Acartiidae > Acartia > Acartia tonsa. The sequence goes on along the minus strand of NC_137269.1, from coordinate 37,944,075 downwards.
CTCCTTTACTATCATATAAAAATGTATCTACTCTAGGAGCGCAGGATATAATCTCTAATGGGAGGTATACAGAGCTGTGTGACACAGCTGGTGCCCCGCGAAGGTGTGGCGGTCAGGGTGACCTGCTTTCTGGAGCTCTGGCAACCTTTCTACACTGGAGTATGGCTCAGGTTCAACATTTATTATGATTAAACTAAGATATTTGAAAAATGAACTTGTTTAGGTCTATTTTAGTTTCTTTACTTGATTAATAGCTTTTTATCATAGTTTATGTATGTTGATATCATATTGATTTTACTTCGACTGACATGTTTTTTTATATCAGGGATCTAAAGGGATAATCATAAGACAATGACCAATAAATTAATGTACAATTACATCCCCAATGATGATACCAAAAACATTCTTTACATTTAGTGGTTGACATAGAGAAAAAAATAAAAGAGAGGAATCAAAGCAACTAGAAGACGAAAATAGGCAGTGGGCCCAGAGGCCTAATTAGCGTTGTTGCCGCGCTAAAATTTATTGCTATTCCACCACTTTTCAAATGGGAGGATTACAAAATTAATATGTAAAGTTTTAATAATTAGAGTATAATATTTAAATTCAAAATAAAAAGAAAATTTTGTTATTAAAATGTAAAAAATACTAAAATAACAACATCTTAAAAAATATTTTTTTTTACTTTTTACTTTTAGATATTGTCGTTTTAATGTTTTAATTAAAAATTACAAAGAATTTATTTTTATTTAAAAAAAATTGTGCATGAAAGATGAACCTTTCATTTCTAAAAAGGGGGAATTTTTTTTCATATTAAACATTCAGCTGATTCTGACCGCCCACGGCTGTTTGCTAAATATCGCTTTTCTTTTTATTCACATTATTATTTATGATTGACATACAAAAAGCCCTGAGCGGCTTTTGATTTTCGTCTGCTAAATTTTCTTTAAAAATTTAGGGATGGGGAAGTAGTATTTTACCATGAAAAGGGGGTGAGTATTCATCCTCTTATCCTTTTTCCTTATGGTGGTTGAAAAGTTTGAACCAACCAATCAAAATCTAATAAAAGTTCCCATTGTTTTTATGGGAATGGATAAGAAAACCTTAAAATAAAACTTTGAAGACACGTGCAATAAACAGCCCAATATGCTCTTCCTTTTATGGTTTTTATACTATACCTTAAGTAATCCTTTGTTTCTAGGGAGCTGGAGGGTTGCCACCCCCTGGACCAACTGTCACTGCTGCCTGGGGAGCCTGCAGACTGGCAAGGGGCTGTGCTTTACAGGTATGTTATTTATGACACTTTATGCATTTAGTAGCGGCTACGCCCCTAGAGGTCTCTAGGGACACTTAGGGGAAGATGATCATTTATTTTTCAATTTTAGTGTTTAAAAGGAAAGGGGAAGAATTTTTTTTTGGTTGGGGGAGGTATTCATCCTACGGGCGATTTCTCCTAGGACCTAAGAGAAGCTTAGCTGTGAAGGTGTGACCCATATAGGTTCAGAAGTTAGCGAGATCCTGCGCTAAAGGCAAAAAAGTTTACTACTTTATATATTTGGACTAGCGGCTACGCCCCTAGAGGCCTCTAGGGACACTTGAGGAGAGAGTCGAATTTGATAATTCAATTTCTTATTTTAGATTTTAAAAGAAAAAGTTAAAAAAAATTTACGTTTGATGTTTATTTTTCGTTGAACTCTCTTTCTAAAATTGGTAAATTTTTAAAAAATTTAATTTCTCTAGGGAGGGTGGTAATACCCTCCCCCAAAATAGTTATAAACCTTCCCGGGACATATGAGAATCTACCCTGTTAAGGAGAACCCAATCGGTTCAGCGGTTAGCGAGATCCTTCGGTACACACAGACAGACACACAGACAGACAGACACACAGACATCCTGTTACTTTAGTATAAGGATTGTTGGCAAACCTTAGACAACCAACCTATTAAGTGAACGATTCTATTGTCTGAAATTTCTAACTGTACGTGATCATGATTTTGTGTCAGAATAGTTTTTTATCGCATCGTATTATAGACAGGTTTCCGCTGATATTAAAATGAAAAATAATAAGAATAAAACTAGTTTTCTTAACCCCGAGGGACCGAAGGCCTGGGCTAACATAACTGGTATTAATTTTATTATTTTTATTTAAATATTCGTGACAAACTGTCTGTAATACAATGATTTAAATAAATTTCCAGTATATATAATCTGAGAACCGGTTCTTATTCACCGGATATTTATCGGTTTCGAAATCATACTGGAAATTGTAATATCGAATAAGTGAATCCTCCAGTAATCGATACCAATAATCTTTAGATACACTCAAAATAATAGATATCTAACCCAGGTTATTTTTTTCAGTCCTACAATCAGAATGGAAGATCTTCGACTACGACTGACCTTATCAACCAAATTCACTCCGAGTTTGCCAGGCTATTCGAAAATGAAACCTATCTGTAATTAAACAGGAATGTTCAAATTCTCACCAATATATGAAGAAAATTTAATCATTAGTAAAGGGGTATCTCTGTGAATGGTATTGTGAGTTATATTCAATTATATGATAACACGATATTTAAGATATTGTTTATTGACATTGAAAGTTATACTTCCATAGAACATCGTCTACAATATTTTAGTTCTTATATTATTAAACAAAAAAATACAAACTATCTTTTTCTATAGGCACACTTTTTGGAACTGTTCCTTTCAGAGAGGGAGGGGACATTGGACTTTTATTACTCTAGTCCCCAAAGTAATATAATAATAATGTTTTCTTATTCGGTGGCTTATCAACTTTAGGGACTTTAAACAATTTTAATTGGTTGGTTAATTGAGTGGCCAAAAGTTTGAACCGTTGATTGTAATTTACAAAGGGGTAATTTTGTTTACCATCATTGGGAATGTATATTATTTTATTGGCCATTGTCTTATTTTATATCTCTGATTCCTTTACTGATAATTCTATTTTCTATTGGTTAAAAGAGTGTAAAATGATATTCTTGTTCCCCACAAAATTTGTGCTTGATTATTTTGACTCTCACACAACATACATATTATATTATATTCTTACTACATATATTATTATACTTGTTATCACTATTAATTATAGACTTATGTGATTTAAACAGGTTAAAGTTATTTATTGATCAACAATGTTTAAAATAATTTAGAATGGATAGATTTATTAAAAGATTCACTAGAATTAAAAGTGTGATTAAAAAAAAATCATATCGGAATACTTATTTATCGCATTGTATTATAGAAATCTTTCCGCGGATTTTAAAATGAAAATTACAAGATTTAAACCAGGTTTGTTATGCAAAACTGGTATTCATTTTAAGATTTTTATTTTAATACTCTTGGGAAATTATCTGTATAATACAATGCTATGCAATATTTTTTAGTATTGCTGAGAACCGGTTCTAATCCAACGGATATTAATCGGTTTCTAATCCATACTGGAAAAAAAATAAAGGAAAATTTTCATCTTTGTGGTTCTAGCACACTGTTAAAAAATCCACCGTTTAATAAGCTAGTGATATTTGATAGGTATTTAAAGATCACTTTCTGATTGAGGGGGGGGGGGGGGGTTAATGCAACCATCTCGTAATCAATGTATAAATGGCACTTAGAATTCGAATTTTGATCTAAAATTCTGCATGAGTAATCCTTGGTAGGTCTATTTTCCCTAAATCGAACAAAAAAGTTGAAAAAGTAACGGCTAACGGCTCAGCCGTTTAGCCGTTTTTTGGCTATTTTTAGGGCAAATCTGTCATAAATTACGTAGGAATCAACTTTTTGAAACATATTTTTGCTTTAAATCATGTGAAATGATAAAAAAACTACATTTTTAGATTTCTAGTACCAGCAACTACCGGCTAGAACCGTTTGAAAACATTTTGAGCAGAAAATAGTATTATGTGGAGATATGTTTCGTGATGATTTGCATTGAAAATAGCCCAAAAAATGGCTAAACTGCTGAGCCGCAAGCTGTTAGCCGTTATTTTTCCAACTTTTTGTTCGATTTAGGGAAAATAGACCTACCAAGGATTACTAATGCAGAATTTTAGATCAAAATTCGAATTCTAAGTGCCATTTATACATTGATTACGAGATGGTTGCATTAACCCCCCCCCCCCTTTGATACATATATATGCTACATTTTAAAATGCCTACAATTATCTACAAATATTTAGGATTAATAACATTTTTAAAGCAAAATATTAATAAATAATATTTAAATATTTCTGCCATATTACATAAATTTTATAGTCACTCTAGTCAACAAAAAATTAAGAATGGATTGTAAAACATTTGCCTGTTATGAATTGAAAAGTATATTGAAAAAATCATATTTTAAGTAAATAAAAGGTAGAAGTAAAATAAACTTAATAATCAATAATTTACCTTTAATTTTAATGACCTAAAATTCAGAGAGGGAGGGGACATTGGGCTGTTTATTACACTAGTGCCCAAAGTTTTACAAAATCGTTGGGGACTTTTATAAATTATGATTGGTTGATCATTAAGTTGAGTGTCAAAACGTTTCAGCCACAAATTGTAATCTACAGAAGAGTAATATTGTGAATCATCATTAGGGACGTACGTCAATTTATCGGCTATTATCTTATCCCTTTGATCCCGGCTTAAAATCTATGTAATTTTTTTTCAGTATACTTTTCCTTTCCTGTAAATATTCCGGTGCTTATATCATGTACTTCAAAATGTTAAAAGATAGTTATTCTTACTATCTCCTAGCATAACATAACAAAATTCATCGAAAATTTGATAAAACTAATTATTCTAAAAACATTTTGCATGCCTATATTTTTGAAAATAATGCTTAAAATATTTTGCAACTCGTATTTCATACCTATGCTTAGCTTAAATAATATAATTCTCTTTCTCTATGAAACTTTATAAAAAAGATGATATTTTTGTATAAAATTGATTATTATAGTAACTTTTAACAAGGATGATAACTTCCAGTTGTAGCAAATTTGTTTAAACACAAAATTAAAGAAATGTATTTGAATTTTTTAGGCCCTCTTTGCGAATATAACACAAGTTCAAGCCCAACCAATGTTGAAACTTAATTGTAGAGTAGCTTTGTCACTAAAAATGTATTGAAAAAATAGAGTTGGGCCGGATGTCCGGCCATTTTCAAATCCAGCCGGATACCGGATATTAAAACTATCCGGATATCCGGCTGATTTATTATGCCAGATATCCGGTTATCCGGTTGGATACCGGATATTCAGCATTAGAAATCAGCCACATATCCGGTATCCGGCCAAAATCTGGTTATCCGGCTGGTTACCGAATATTCAGCAATAAAAATCAGCCAGATATCCGGTATCCGGCCAAAAAAGTATCCGGCCCAACCCTATTAAAAATCTAATGCACAATTTATTTTATTTAAGATAAGTATTTATTAAATGCAATGGAGATTATAAGATTAGATTTAAATATATGAATTACAATTTTTTAAAGCCAATGTTTTTCTGGATGATTTTTTACAAAATAATGTCCTATTATTTGGCATTTCTTAGACAGTAAGTAACTTGAAATATTTTATCAACATATCTTATTTAAGAATAATTATTTATTGCATCGTATTATTGACTGCTTTCCGCGGATACTAAAATGAAAAATGATAAGATTAAAACCAGTTTTGTTAGACCCGAAGGGCTGAATGATAACAAAACTGGTATTACTTTTATGATATTTATTTTGATATTCGTTGAAAATTGTTTAATATGATGCTATACATGATTTTTCAGTGTAGTTGAGAACTGGTTCTAATCCATTGAATTTTAATCGGTTTTTAAGCCATAATAGATTCAAATAAAATATGGTGTTTTTTTCTGCGCTTTAGAATCATATTTCGATTTTATAAAACTGTTAATTGAGAATTAGATGTCAAAGTTTTCATTTCATTATCAGATATTAAAATGTATTATTTTTTGCGGACTGAAAATCATGAAATTTTAGAACCCCATGCTTTTTTAATTTATCATGAATAATTTCGAGCTTATAGTACCAAAAATCCCCAGAATAGTAAAACATAATTTTAATTGTTGTTATATATTTTTGTTTTTTTAAATGTTGATATAATGTAGTAGATGACCCAACCCTTTTGCTTTTATATGTATTATTTTTTTTCTAAACAAACCTCCCCAAAAAGCATAGTTTTTATGTAGCTGTTGTTATATACTGAATTATTTGTTTTTAGACAAGTGATACAGTAATAGGTCAATGGGAATAAAAATTATCCACCCTATTAAGAGCGATTTTCTGTCATGTAGCCTAAAATGCGCTAAATCTAGCGCAGAGAATTTTTCTTCAAAAGGGGACTATCCACGAATAAGATCAAGTAATGTTTTAAATACTTTTTTTAAAAGATCGGGGAAGAACTAATTTTTTTTGTACATTTGACTACTATGAACAGAAATCTAGTATTTTTTACAAAATAAATCTTGACATCGCTGCTTGAAGGAAGGTGCTTAAAATCACTTGCTCTCTTTCGTGCATAGTCCCTTTTTCAAAATAACAATAACTTTTTTTCTCCTATTCACTTATTACTATATTAAAATATCTATTTATTTTAAAATTCTAACGCTAATTTACGATTTTTATGTAGTAAATGTCATAAGAAAACAGAATTTGTAAGTATTTTACGAGCTCTAAAACTAAAATTAAACATTCGAGGAGTCAAAATTATTCTTAACAACGTTTTTTTTTATGTTTCCTAGGTACGTAAAATATTTTATCTGTTATCTAATGATTTTTTTAGCATTCCAATGCAATTTTTTGCTCAAGAAACTAACATTTAAGCTGGATCTAAGAATTCTGATTTAGTAAGAAAGTAACTTTTTCATTTAATACTGTAGAAAAAAATACTTATTTCCATTTTAAATTTTCCACTATTTTTCCTAATAATAGATTATTAATATGAACTATTCTGAATCTCTTTTATTTACTTTTAGAATAATTAAAATTTTAAATTAGAGATTATAAAATTAAATTTATAGATAATATTTCTAGATTATATGTAATGATAATCATTTTGAATGGATTGAATCTTCTTATAACGTGGATCTTTAAAAAAAGAAAATTTTTACAAAGAAATAAATAGGATGGTCGGGCATTAAAGTAAAAGAATAGAGAGCATGAGCTGTTTTTAACTCTGCCCACAGAGCGGGGACACTGTATTTTGTATAGGGGTAAAATTGTATCTGTAAACAATATAAGAAGAAACAATTCTAATTAGTCCTTTTTAGCAATATTATATTGTATTACATTCATCTGTAGCTTAGAGTGATATGAACACTTTTTATCTGGGCTCGGCAACCGCGCCTCAGTCAAGCATAAAAAGCTTCAAATTTAAACCCGATTGTGCGCCAAAAAAAAAATGATTTCCGAAAAGTTTTCTGTTTGGGAACATATTTAAACAGTTTAATTTTAAAGTTAGTTATAATGCAACGATTTCACTGAGGCTTGCTATCTGCTGGCGTGCGGCTGCCGAGACCTGCTTTTTATTATGGCATCGTTGTAGATACGGATTGAGTTGGCAAAATAGCAAAATAAGGGGGATAAAAGAGTTTGTGAAAGGAGTTTTAAAAACGTCGTAACTATTCGTTTTTAATACCTTATTTCTACTTATATTAAAACATTTTTAATTTCCTTTATAGATTTTTATTTGGGCGATTGAAATTTTTCTTAAACGTGTAGATTTGAAAAATTCGATAAAGCCAGCTGAGTCCAAAGTCCCTACAATGCAATGGTGCAAATTCTCTTATTAATCTTCTGATCATGTCTTGGTAGCAAATAATTTAATACGTGCGCGTCACGTCGTAAGCACCTAAAATTACACACAACTATTTTTCAGAACCAACAATGAAGGCACTGTAAAAAGTGCCTGCAAAAAAAAACTGTGATAGATTAAACAATACACTGTAATAAATGAAGTTTTAAGGTGGATTAAAACTACTAGTCTGTGTAAATAGTCGAAGCTGTGTTTGTGATATTAATTGTGAGGATGTTGGTTCGACCTTTTTTTCTTGTCTGCTTACAGTTGGTGTGCGCAGAGTTCTTTATTGATGATTCATTGTTGTACAAGGTAAGAAAGAGTTTTATTGAGGGGGAGGTAGGTTGTGCTAAATATCCGTAAAGATGTGATTTTTAAGGCTTAAAAACAGTAGTAGAACGAAAAAATTCACTAAATATGTGTATTCCTTATTGAATAGAACGAGACCATAGACAATTTTTTTGTATATTTATATTTAGTAAATATTATCGTTCTACTACTGTTTAAACTCACACTTTTACGGAATATTAGCACAACCTACCTCTCCCTTTTTCTGTTACCAGTATCGATGACGGGTAATACATATCTGAAAATACGCAATGACGCAAAAGAGTACAAATGATACTCAAATTCTGATCACAACTCTCACGTTTATCTAAAAATGCAACATATAATAAGAGCTATTAAAACAATTTTCAAGCATAACTTTTATCTTATTAGGATATCAATTAAATAAGAAAAATATTTTTACCATATGAAATTCGTGATCAAACACCTAATTGAAAAAAAAATGCAAGACATAGCTTTTATTTTAAGAAAGACTAGGGGCAACGAACGCCCCCAAGAAGCCTCTAAGTGTTCCTTCACCACCAGTATCTGTATCAGTAAAGTTCTCCTTTAAAGGGGTTTGGGGATAGGCCCAGGGAGGGAGGGGACATTGGGCTGTTTATTACACTAGTCCCAAAAAGTTTTGTGACAACGTTTTCTTATTCGTTGGCTTAACAACTTTGGGAGCTATAGAGAATTTTGATTGGTTGGTTCTTTAATTTAAGTGTTCAAACGTTTCAACGAATAATTTTAATCTATAGAAGGTGTATTTTTGTGTATCATTTTGGAGGAATATCAATTTATCGACCATTGTCTTATCCCTTGAGATCCTTGGTTTATTACAATAGTCCCATTCCCATAATTTTAATAATAACGATTTTATTTGTTGGCTTAACAACTTTAGAGACTTTAATGAAATTTTAATTGGTTGGATCATTACATTGATTGTCATTACGTTTTAAGCTAATAATTGTAATCTACAGAAGGGGTAGTTTGGTGTAAAATCATTAATCTATCGGCTGGTGCCAGGTGGTGTTGTACCTTTCACCAAAACTCTTTCTGGATCAATGTAAAACTTCCTTAGAAATAGATACCCTACAACAAAAGTTCATGCATTAATAGGTACCTAGTTATTTATCGGGAGTGGATACAAAACCGGAAAAAACAAAACCGCGACAGTTACAAAACCGCCCCATAAAACAACCGCGACAGTTGCAAAACCGCGACAGTAACAAAACCGCGACAATAACAAAAATATAACTATGTAGAAATTTTTTAGAATTCAACATTCAAAAAGTCTTAATGCTAGAAGGTCATGGCCGCAAAGCTCGGCCCCCTGGCCTGCCTAGCCGCGGGCGCTCGGCCCCCTTGCCTATAACCTAACCTAACCTTAACTAAATGTTGTAAAAAAATATTAAAAATTTGAAAAAAGACTACCAACCACTTTTTGTAAAATCAACGAAATTCTGAACTATAAATAAGTTAGGTAATGTACATTAAATTTTTTATATTTTTTTAACAATATTTAGGTAAGGTTAGGTTAGGTTATAGGCAAGGGGGCCCAGCGCCCGCGGCTAGGCAGGCCAGGGGGCCGAGCTTTGCGGCCATGACCTTCTAGCATTAAGACTTTTTGAATGTTGGTCTTTTGTTATTGTCGCGGTTTTGTTATGGGGCGGTTTTGTCGCATTTATCGCATCGTATTATAAACAGCTTTATGTGGATATAAAATGTACAATTATAGGATTAAAACTAGTTTTGTTAGTCTCGAGATACCGAAGGCACGGGCTAACAATATTTTTAATATTAGGATTGTATATTTTAATTTTCGTAGAAAACTAGAAACAATATCATGCGATGCATGATTTTTCTAATCCAGCGGATATTAATTGGTTTCGAAGCTTTTTACCCCATCCTGTAATTTCCATTATTAATTCTAGGTTGAATTCCCTGGGCTGGGAGAAACCAGTTCACTGAGTCCAGACAACTTGGAGGATATGGAAACCTATACCTTAGTCTCTAAAAATAAGGTCAGTTATTTTTTATTGTATATATATTTATATGTATATATTTGTATTTTTTTTTTTGGGGGGGGGGGTAAATAAAAAAACAGTTTGAACATGACTTATTATCACAAAATTTTGACTTTGAGTTGTATATTTAAAAGAAAGGTCAAATAAAGTTATTTTATGCCAACAACTCTAACTCAAAAATACCTATTATAGCTATATGTATTCTCTCTGTCTGTCTGTCTCTCTCTGTCTGTCTGTCTCTGTCTGTCTCTCCATGTCTCTGTCTCTCTCTCTCTTATTAGTAATTTTTTTTATTCTAAAATCAAAATATGGTTACCTATCTAGTCAGTTATTGCTATCCCACTTTTGAACATTACTGACTTTGCTCATTTTAGGAAAAATATGAATGTTTTATTCCACGAGTCAATGAAGAAGAGGAAAGAAGAGTAAGAACTTGTTTTAGATACCTAAATCCTTATAATAAAGTAACAGAATGTCTGTCTGTCTATTTGTGTGTTTGTACCGAAGGATCTCGCTAACCGCTGAACCGATCGGGTTCTCCTTAACACAGGGTTGGCAAACAAAAAACCCACCCCAAAACCCACCCGGGTTTTTTTGCCCTCTAACCCATCTTAAAAAACCCATGGGTTTTTTTGGTTTTTTTTTTAAAAAAAAACAAAAATTGTTTAAAAAACAAGTTTATTTTTCATTATTTATATAAAAAAATATGTTTTTATTGACCCCTTGTATGTATTTAACAAAGGAATGGACTCATTACTCACACTGACATTACTCCACAGTATCCAGATTTACATCTAGATTCTAGAAGTTCATTGTCAATTTCATCAACTTTTAGGATCTTTAGATTTTGCATTTTTCTGTTTGTCCTGTAAATGTAAGCCAACTTTCCAGCTTTCGTGTGTCCTAGCCTGTTTCTAAATATTATAAGAATGGACCTAATTGGTTTCATGACACGGTAGGGTAAAGCGGGGCGAACTCTGTGTTTTTTTCGGTATTTTGAACCTGCAAATCGTAAAAATTATTTTTTTTAAATGGGACCAAGACCAATAGAAAGATCTCGGAAAAGTCGATCAGGTCCTAAAAGGACGTAAACCTAGGACTTTGGGAAGTTTGTCAAAATTGATCTCTAAAACGGCACCGACTTCGCCCCGCTATGAGGCGAAGTCGGTAGGGCATTTTCAAGCTTCGAAAAATCGATGACGTATTGATTTTATTACAGCATGCCCAAAAGGTAAAAGTTGCTAAATGTAATAAAGAGTATGCACAAAAAATTTTATTAAGATAGGTCAATTTTTTCTACCAAAAAAAATAATTTTTCCTAAGTACGCGAAATTTGACTTTTTTTTTCGAAAATTTTTTTGATAAAAAACATAAAAATACTACTAGAAAAAATAACTTTTTATGACTTTAAAGGCCTGATCCTTAAAATTCAGGCAATTTTGAATAGATTTGGCCCAAAAAAAATTAGTTCTGTTAGCAAAATTTCCTAAAAAAATCAAGTTGAAAAAAAGAGAAAAGTTTGGCAAAATCTGTGGTCGATTTTCCAGCTTCAAAAAACCTATGACATATTGATTTAATTACAGCATGCCCTAAAGGTTAAAGTTGCTAAATGTAATAAAGAGCATTCACAAAAAAAATTATGAAGATCGGACAATTTTTTCTACAAAAAAAAAAAAAAATTTTCTAAGTACGAGAAATTTGACTTTTTTTCTCGAAAATTTCACTTTTTTATATAAAATTGAAAAAGTTAGTATAAAAAGTGAAAAAACCGAATTCGCCCCGCTTCACTTTTAGTCGATTTAAGAAAAAACTATACAAGCTTTTTTAAAGTTTTAAACGGAAATGGATAGCCTATTAGATTCTTAATAAGTCCCCTGAAGACGTCTAAGCTCTAGCTCTTACCAGTTTTTGTCCAACTTACCGTTTTTCCGACCGAAGCAAAAAAATCGAAAAATTTTTTTTTGTCGTCCGACTTCAAGACCCAATAAGTACCCTAAAAATTCATCTCACAAACATTTCATTTTATACTTTTTTGTAGGCAATTTAATAAGAAACAAATTTGATTTTATGTTTTTTTCTGTCAGTCGATTAGAACATGGAGAAAAATGTCATTTAATGAAGGTGGTCAAAAAAATACCGACTTCACCTCAAAACCGAGATCGCCCCGCTTTACCCTAGTTTTCTTTGTATTTTTATAGTAGCTATTAATAGGTTATTTTAGGTTAGGTTAGTTAAGTGGTAATGATTGCCCCGCATGGGTAGAAATAAAAACCCCGAAAAATCATTAAAACCCGGGTAAAACCCGTATTATCCACGACCCCGTGGCTTTAAAAAAAAAATGGGTTTTGCACAACCCTTTAACAGGGTAGATACTCATAGGTCTTGGGTAGGTTTATAGCTATTTTGGGGGAGGATACCATTACCATCACCCTCCTAAGAGAAATCGAAATTCACTAACCCCATTTAGCGATGTAAAAATATTTTTTGGTAAACACATGAATCAACATAGATTGTAAAGAAAACATTTTAAATGCCCCTAGAGGCCTCTAGGGGGCGTAGTCGTGAGTGAATTAATAATATGGACAAAAATTCCTTTATATATGCATTCGCTTTTGACTGAAGCTTACTTACGATTTTACTCATTACAAGCAAAGCGACTTCTCTCTTTTACACAATGTTCTTAAGCAAAAATATGCCTAAAAGATTTGACACAAAACATTAATTTTTGAATTTGTCAACTTTTATTTGTAGGATTCCAAATACTCCGGAGAATCGCCTGTCCAGCTGATAGAGAAATTATTCAAACAACAGCAATGTGTTCACAGGCTTGAGTCCTACTGGACCTATGAACTTTGCCATGGAAAGTAAGTTAACTTATTCACTTTGCTTATGAACAAATACTTTATGTGATACTAGCGGCTACGCCCCTAGAGGCCTCCAGGGGTTCTTTAGGAGGGGAGAGTCGAATTTGATAACCCATTCTATTAATATAGAAGATTTTAAAAGAAAAAGTAAAAAAAAATATATTTTTTTTTTTTTTGGGGGGGGGGGAGTGTGCTAACAAGGGTTGAGTATGTCTTTTTTTCTGATTGTAAAAATGATGTCTTTTATTATCAAGAGATATTATTATCATTGAACTGCAAATTATTATTACGGTTTTTTAAAAACTTCTGTAAAATATTGATTAGTTTGGTTCCATCCTAGCAGTGATCATCGTTTTAACCAATAAAGGAGTAGATGCACGAAGTGCATTTAAACTTGAAAAAAGTGAACTGCATTTTTTTTTCTATTCAATAGTTGAAACTTCATTTATAGGGCATATTTTTGAAATAATTTCATCTTTCTACCAGGTAGTTATAAAAATATCAAAACTTTAAAATCTTCTTTTTTTTGATATGCAACTTATATGACTGTCCTGTTTCCACAAAAACAACATGAAGACTATTTTGCTGGTGCCTAATTATATTTATTGTAATACAAAATTATATATGTTCAATGGTAATCTTGTAACTTTTACTTGCATTCTAGTTTTTAAATGCACTTCATGCAACCATCCCTTTTATTCTCAGAAAGGGTAAATTTGCGTATAATCATTTTACATAAATTTTTCTTGCATTGACTTATCCCTTACGATCCTTTTGTATATTTCTTTATATCTATAATACAAAGTAGCTTGATGTCTGTCAGTCTGTCTTTTTGTTTGTCTGTTTGTTTGTTTGTAATGAAGAATCTCGCTAACCACTGAACCAATCGGATTCTCCTTAACAGGATAGCTTCTCATAGGTCCCGGAAGGGTTTATAACTATTTTTGGGGAAGGTACCACCAGACCACCCTCCCAAGATAAATCGCCCCTAGAAAAAAATCCCCCTCCTAAATTTTTTTTTCAAATTATTTTTTTTAATTAAAATTAAAAATGGGAGGGCAGGGGCATCCTCACCCCCCCCCCCACCCCCCAAAAATGGGTTATCCAATTCCATTCCCTCCTCCTCAAGTGCCCCTAGAGGCCGCTAGTATTTGATATAACAAAAGCATTAAGATATACAATTGTTTAGTGATATATATTATATATTTTTAGGTACCTACGACAATACCATGAAGAAAGATCGGGAAAAGATCTTAAGCTGCAAGAATACTTTCTTGGAAAGTAAGTACCTACCTATCATTACATGAAGGGGGAGGTAGGTTGTCCTAAAATTCCGTAAAAGTGTGAGTTTTAAGACTTGAAAACAGTAGTAGAACGATAATAGTCACTAAATATAGATATATAATTTTTTTTGTCTATGGTTCTATTCAAAAAGGAATACACAATACACACATTTAGTGGATATTATCGTTCTACTATTGTTTTTAAGCCTTAAAACTCACACCTTTACGGAATTTTAGCACAACCTACCTCCCCCTTTTTTATTTTTTATTCTTGCTTATAATTTTATTTACCTTTAAAACTCTGATAGATAGGTTCTAAGATACTTACTTATTATACCTAGGTAATTTAAACTAGATGACTACTCTCTCCTGAATTTCAATGTGTTGGATTTTGTTAATATTAGTAAATTAAAATAAAGTAGTAAGAATTCTAGCTGACTATTGCACTATTACAGTAATCTTATTTGGTTAACAAGGAAAAATTATAATAGTTATTTATAGCATTGTATTACAGACAGCTTTTTGTAGATAATATAATAAAAAGTTATAAAATAGAATCCAGATTTGTTACACCAAGGGGCCGAAGGTCCGGGCTAACTAAATTAGTTTTGATTTTATGATATTTGCGGAAAATTGTTTTATTATATGATGCAATGCAATACATGATTTTTTTAGTTTATCTGGGAGTGAGAACCGGTTCTAATCTAGCAGACATCAATGTGTTTTGAAGCTATAAATAATTTCTAATTGATTGATTGTATTATAAGGTACAGCATGGAGAAGTTGACCCAGCTAGCCAAGGCCGAGGCTATGGATAAAGAAAATGATATAACGCGGCATCCGCCCACCAAGAGGGTGCAATCACTGAGCATGCCCTACTATGAAATATTAATGGAGGATGGTACTCTGTGTGATCTTAATAACCAACCAAGAAAGGCGAAGATTCTGTACATGTGTTACCCGACAGGTAAGGTTATATTTCAGTGTTGCTTTGAAACCGATTAATATCCATTGGATTAGAACCGGTTCTTGACTTAGCCTTACTAAAAAATCATGTATAGTATCGTAAACAAGACAATTTTCCTCAATTATTCAAATAAAAATCATAAAATAAATACCAGTTTTTCATTTTAAAATCCGCGGAAAGAGCTGTCTATAATACGATGCGATAAATAACTATTCTTACAGATAGTTTTAGAAATAGCACAACACTACAGACTACAAGTTATGTCTGGTTGGTCTTTAATAGTCTGTATTATTTTTAATGGTTCTTAACTTCTTTTGCAAGAAATTTTACTAAAAGCTACGCTTCTAGAGACCTCTAGGGGCACTCTAGGAGAGGGGGGAGGGGGGTGGAAGTCGTCCTCCACTAATGAAAAAGAAATTATCTACCCGAAAATTGTTGGGTGGGGTTATTTTTTCCAGGGGCGAAGAGGACAGGTATCCTAACCCAAAATAGTTATAGACCTATAAGCAGTTCTCTGTAAAGGAGAACCATATCGGTCCAGCGGTTAGAGATCTTTCGCTACACACAGACATACTGCATTTACTTTTGTATTATTTTATTATTTGACCAACATATTAGGTATTTTTCCATATGGTTTTGTAAAAGAATTAATCCTTTCATTTATTATTAAGGACGAAATGAGATATTAAGCGTGAAGGAGACAAGTACCTGTGAGTACGAGGTCATAGTGCTGACCTCAGTGCTATGTACTCATCCACACTTCAAACCTGACGAGGTCACTGAGCACGGTATCAAGTGCAGGCCCCTTACAGATAGGTAATTGTAGGGTTATTAGTAGCGAAGCTACTCTATTATTCCAAATGTCTGTCCTCTTACAGATAGGTAACTATAGCAGGGTTGATTCATTAAGTTGGGTGTCCATACGTTTCAACCACTAATTTAAAGGGTTATGTTGTGTATTGTCATTAAGGATGTACATCATTTATCAGCTATTATGTTATCCTTTTGATCCTTGAAATTATAGGGTTTTATTATCGAAGCTACTCTATTATTCCAAATGTCCGTCATTTGACATTAAGCTGTTTATTATACTGGTACCCAAAGTTTTATAATTATGTTTTCTTATTCGTTGGCTTAACAACTTTTAGGACTTTAGTAGATATTGATTGGTTAGTTAAACGACCTTTACATCTGCCCCCCAAATATTATTTTAGATTTATTTCGCTTGTTGGTTATACCCTATTCCTGTTACTTATCTCTAGCTCCTGATTTATGATTAAAGTAGTTTAAGGTTAGGTAAATATACATATGTTATACATTTCTAGTCCTGCAAAGCCAGCGGACCTGGTTGCCCTTGAGACAGAGGGTAACCAGATGAGAAGTGGCAGATACTGGGAGGCTCACTTCAAGACTGGAGCTAAACCTGGACAGGTATTATTAATATTCAGGGTTGGCAAAGATCCAGCTTTTTCTAGAAAAATCCGGTTTTAAATGGTTAAATATTGGGGAAAAACACACAGTATAAAAACATTAGGTTTTACAACAAAAAAGATTTATTTTTAGAAAGCAACTTTTCTATTTGAAAAAAAAAGAAAGAAGTCTTTTTGTTGTTGTAAATTAATAAAATGTAATAAGAGAGGGGTAGATTTCTGGTAAAATCCGTAAAGGTTATGTGTTATAAGTAAAAAAAATAGTAGAACGATAAAACTTTATGTTAACTTTTTAAAAAATTTTTTTGTCTATAGTTCTTTTCAACAAGAAATACACATATTTAGTGAATATTATCGTTCTACTATTATTTTTAAGCCTTAAAACACACACCTTTACGGATTCTACCAGAAACCTACCCCTCTCTTTAAGACATCTTTGGAGGCAAAAACTGCATTTTTCAAGGTGGGCTTTTGCTATGGATTTTTGTTGGGGGTTAAAACTGGAAAAAAGTTATGTGGTTTAATCTGCCCTAGACTTTTCCTGCCAACCCTGGTATTATTGTTACATAGTGGGTGGGAGCTTGGTCCACTTTTGACTTTTAGTGAAAGTCCAAAAGGGCATCGTTCAATTCAACTAAAGGTGCTATCACCTATGTTTTTTCTTCAAATATGTGAATAACATTCAAAAAGATGCATATTTTGTTTTATAAGTTGACCTCTAACTCTTAAAAAAAAAATATTTTTTTCATTTTTACCTGTACAGAGACCACCTGGAGGCCTGGAGCTCCGGAACCTGGAGGCCTATCCAAAAAATCTTAAAACTTGGGATAATTCATCATATAAGAATGATTTTATTTCTAATAACCTATCCTCTCAGTCCAAAGATAAAGCCTATATACCAGGTTTACGCAAATGTGTTAGAACTTCCCCCCCACCGGGCCCACCCCCCCCCCTTAACATCCAACCATTTGTTTGTAAGACCTTTGTTTGGAAGTCTTAACTGTACAGTGCATGGTCATGAGTTGCGCCTGTTTTGGGCCAAGACTTTGAAAATCACCCTTAGGTAGTGCAAATTACAGCTGTCCAACAAATTAATTATGGACGTACACCGCGCACATCTCTACAAATTAAAAGTTTTAATATCGGGTATCCGGCCGGATTTTGAAAATGGCCGGATATCCGGCCCAACCCTACTAAATGTATTACATATTACTATATCACAAAGTAGAGGGTATTTATTTAACTCTTCAGGTTAAGATTGAAATCAGACCATCTGAAGCATTGGAGAATAGAGATAATATTGTCAGTGAAAATATTGCTAAGGTAAATACTTAATATTGCTACTTCATAATTCTTAAGATTTTTTCCGACATTTTTTTGCCTTTTCTCTACTACCTAATCAATTTGGAATCATCTGAGACAAACTTAGGTATTTATTTCCCATATATTTTTATTTGACACTTTTTAAATATTCAAATATTTTCAACATATAAAAAATACCTACTACAATAGTGTCAAGTGCAAATATAAGAAAATTTTGTTGTTGAAAAAATGTTTGTCTCAAATCAATGATCCAAATTTGTTTAATTTAGCGAGAAAAGGCAAAACAAAATTTCGACGAGAGCGGTGGTTTCGCCGCTGTTTCTTCACAGTTCCACGACATAATACCTCCTTAAAGAAACTGCCTTGCCAAATTACAGTGTAAGTGTGGTAACTCGTTTTTTAGTTTCGGTTTCAAAAATGCCACAACCGCACTTCCCCTAGGATTAAAACTACGATTTAAATGGATTAGAATAGCACACAATATAATTCTTAGACTAAATAAAATTAAAATTGTATAAATATTGTATATCATAAATCATAAAGAAAGTGTTTGGAACAAAGCCTGGTAAATGTTCTTTTACAAATAGAATATACGTGGAAATTATGACAGAGGGAATTTAGGTTGCTAACTTGGAACCCCTTTATTGATTAGTTCGTTCATCCAGTCGGATGACAGGCGGTAGGGGAAAGGGGCTGGATGAGGAGTATCGTTATTTTAGCCTGCTACAAATTTCGCTTTATTAGAGAACATGAAAATCTGGTGTAACATCCAAGTAATAATAAATCCATTTTTACAGACAGCAGAGAAATGGAGAGATTCGAACCGTCAACCATTTA
This sequence comes from Acartia tonsa, assembly GCF_053477335.1. Lineage (NCBI taxonomy): Eukaryota > Metazoa > Arthropoda > Copepoda > Calanoida > Acartiidae > Acartia > Acartia tonsa. The sequence continues at coordinate 37,925,201 of NC_137269.1, read as the reverse complement.
AACCCATGATGGATGCTCAGATTGTTAAACAATTTCTCAAGTAAGATTTATTCACACTGAAATTAACTCTTAGATTGCACGACCTAACTATGAATGGTAATAATTTTGGGCCAAGCCATTAATCTAACTGTTTATGTCGCGCACCTGACAAAGCAGTAGTAGGAACCATTTTTAACGTCGTTAGATAGAAATGACGCTGTGGTGGGTGTCTGGGAAGGATGCTGTATCCCCCAAGATGGAATAGGACTTATAGATTGGCTAGTTATAGAGCAGCTTTAGCAATAATAAACTACCTGGGTCTGTAATGCAGGGAAGATCAAATTTATCACAATCTCACCAGAGGTTATCCAAAGGGTGCAGGGGGCCAGGACGGGAGTACGGTTAGGGTCTCCAGGCGGGGCCTCAGGGCATTTAATGGAGTCTGGAATTATTGGAAGGTCTTGATGTTTTTTCCTAAATAACAAATGTTATATTTTGGCTCAATTGTTGGAAGCCTAAGCTACACCCGGCTTAAACTAACATCCTATTCTCCCCCCATGTTTTTACAGTAATGGTTAGTGAGAAAGAAGAAAAGGGTTAAATATATTCAGAGAATTAAGCTGTACCTGGATGGTTTATTTGGACAGCTTAGTTCTCTAAAGAGCCGGCAGACATTATAATTAAGCGGTCTGAAAAATGAAAATCTTTTATTTGCTGTTTGCAACCGCGAAATTAGAATGTCTGCCGCAGTGAGCCGCAGGCAACCCGTTGTTCTTCTTAGTGGACTGGTGGCCTGAAAGTGTACATACATTAGTGTACATGACAGTGGGCCAAGATTTGAACATAGCACTTTCCCGACAATGAGCTGATACGCTACGCTACGTGTTACGCCACAGTCGCGGGTTCAATATTTAATGATAAAAGCTTCGCTCAGATTAAGATAAAAACATGATTGTTCTTGTTACAGAGGCGAGCACTGTCTGGTTGGTGGCTCAGGGTGGTGGAAATATGAATTCTGCTATGGAAAAAAAGTTGATCAATTCCATATTGAAGAAAATGTAAGTTTTAATCTTTTGTAGTAAAGGGATAGTTGAATGAAGTGCATCTAAAAATTTTTGTTGCTGCAAGCATAAGTTACAAGAATACCATCTAACATACAATATAGTTTCTTATTACAATACATGGAAATCAATTTGGCACTACAAATATAGTCATCAAGCTGTTTTCTGAAAACAGGACAGCTATTTTTGTTGCATATATCCAAAAAATATGATTTTTAAGTCCTCTTATTTTTAAAACTGCCTGGTAGAAAATTGAAATTAGATGTAGTTTGAAATATTGAACTAAAGAAAATATGCAGTTCAATAAATTCAGTGCAACAACCCCTTTAAATTAAAATTCTTCGGGTTTTTATGCTGTACATTTTACAAATAAGGAATAGATGGGCTGTTTATTAAACTAGCCCCCAAAGTTTTACAATATCGTTTTCTTATTCGTTGGCTTTACAAATAACAACTTTTGGGACTTTTACTGAATTTTGATTGGTTGGTTTATTGAGTTGAGTGTATAAACGTTTCAACGTCTCATTTTAATCTACAGAAGGGGTGATTTTGTTTGTCATCATTGAGGATGTACATTAATTTATCGGCCATTGTATTATCCCCTTAGATCCCTGTGTATTAATGCAGATATTTTATATTTACCCTATTTTAGGATATCTATAAAACAAAGTAGAACGAGATCTGTCTGTCTGTTTGTTTTTACTGAAGGATCTCGCTAACCGCTGAACCGATCGGGTTCTCCTTTACATGGTAGCTTCTCATAAGTCCCGGGAAGGTTATAACTATATTTGGGAGGGGAACAACCACCCTCCTAAGAGAAATCGCCCCTAAAATTAATCCCCCCCCCAAAAAAAAAAAAAATATTTTAAATTTTTTTTAAAAATCTAAATCTAAAAAGTTGGTTTTGGGATTCAACTTCCCCCTCCTCAAGTGCCCCTAGAGGACTCTAGGAGCGAAGCCGCTAGTCTGATATAAAGTATTTTTTTAAAGGGAGAGAAGACTTTAATAAATCTTGGAGTATTTGATGAAGAAAAACATTTGAAATGGATCCAAGATCATCCTACTAAGGTTAGTTTTATTTTACAAGCCTTATAATAAAGTAACAGAATGTCTGTCTGTCTGTCTGTAGTGAAGGATCTCGCCAACCGCTGAATGAACCGTTATAGTTCTTCTATACAGCAAACCTTCCCATAGATCCTGGGAAGGTTTATAGATTATTGGGGGAGATTACCACCACCCTCTCACGAGAAATCGCAAAAAAAGAAAAAAATATAACTAACCCCTTCTTGAAAATGAAAATTTTATTTGAATAAGTTAAGGCATGATATAATTTAATTAATTTCTGTTATATGATTTTTATTCGTACTATTATAATTTCTGATCATTTTATGATTTCTAGAAAACAATTTTATTTATTATTTGAAAAACTTTTTTGAATATTGCGTCATCGTTCAAGTGGATTTTTATTAACAATTTATTTTTGATATCCTTAAAGTTTACTATGAAACATTAAACAGAACCCATTAAAAAAAATTATGGAGGATTACTATTTGTAATTGGAAAAGACTACGTATTATATTACAGAGAAATATTCATCCATAATAAGGATTTTTATTTTCAATTTCATTTTATTTTTCCTTATTTTTTCCTGTTAGTGTAAAATTGTTCTTTTTCCACCTTTTAAGGTTATCTTAATCCCATAGGTATTAATAAATATAAAGATAGTAATAAGTTTTTTTATCTGAAGCTTAAGATTTTAATAACTATTGAACTAAGGGGGGGGTTTTTAATGCAACCATCTCGTAATCAGTGAGCAAATGGCACTTAGAATTCGAATTTCGAGCTGAAATTTTGCATGGGTAATCCTTGGTAGGTCTTTTTTCCCTAAATCGAACAAAAAGTTGGAAAAGTAACGGCTGGCGGCTGCAGCTCAGCCGTTTAGCCGTTTTTAACCTATTTTTAGGGCAAATTCATCATTATTTACGTATGAATCAACTTTTTAAAACATAGTTTAGGTTTAATTCATATTAAATGATAGCAATAACCATTTTTTAAATTTCTAGTACCAGCTGCTAAACGGCTAGAACCGGCGGAAAACGGCTGGGAGCGGCCAAGAGTATGAAGAGTAGATAGGGCTTGTGACATGTCTAGGGGTAGGTTTTTATGGGTGCTGAGCTCAAAAATGCTACCAAAAATAGTGGCGGCCCATCCATGTGGCAGCTGGGTAATGGTGGCAGCTCAGCTGGGAGAGGCCAAGAGTAGAATGAGTACATAGGGCATGTGACATGTCCAGGGTTAGGTTTTTATGGGTGCTGAGCTCAAAAATACTACCAAAAATAGTGATGGACAATCCATGTGGCAGTTGAGTAATAGCTGCTGCTCAGCTGCGAGCGGCCAAGAGTAGAATGAGTAGATAGGGCTTGTGACGTGTCTAGGGGTAGGTTTTTATGGGTGCTGAGCTAAAAAATGCTACCAAAAATAGTGGCGGTCCATCCATATGACAGCTGGGTAACGGCCGCAGCTCAGCTGTGAGAGGCCAAGAGTAGAATGAGTAGATAGGGCTTATGACGTGTCTAGGGGTAGGGTGCTGGCACCAAAAATAGTGGCGGCCAATCTATATGGCATCTGAGCAACAGCTGCAGCTCAGATGGGAGCGGCTAAGAGTAAAATGAGTACATAGGGCTTGTGATGTGTCTTGGGGTAAGTTTTTATGGGTACTGAGCTCAAAAATGCTCCCAAAAATAGTGGCGACCCATCCATATGGCAGCTGGTTAACGGCTGCAGCTCAGCTGGGGGAGGCTAAGAGTAGAATGAGTAGATAGGGCTTGTGGGCTGTAGCTGTTACCCAGCTGCCATATGGATGAGCCGCCACTATTATTGGTAGTATTTTTGAGCTCAGCACTCATAAATACCTACCCCTGGACACGTCACAAGCCCTATGTACTCATTCTACTTTCGGCCGCTCCCAGCTGAGCTGCCGCCGTTACCCAGCTGCCACATGGATGGGTCACCACTATTTCTGGTAGCATTTTGAGCTCAGCACTCATAAAAACCTACCCTAATACACATCACAAGCCCTATCTACTCATTCTACTCTTGGCCGCCCTTAGCTGAGCTGTAGCTGTTACTTAGCTGCCATATATGGATTGGTCGCCACTATTTTTAGTAGCATATTTGAGCTCAACACCCATAAAAACCTACCCCGAGACACGTCACAAGCTCTATCTTCTCATTATACTCTTGGTGGCGCGCAGCTGAGCTGCAGCTGTTACCCAGCTGCAATGTGGATGGGTCGCCACTATTTTTGGTACCATTTTTGCGCTCAGCACCCATGAAAACCTACCCTTAGACACATCACAAGCTTTATCTACTCATTCTACTCTTGGCAACTCGCAGCTGAGCTGCAGCTGTTACTCAGCTGCCATATGGATGGGTCGCCACTATTTTTGGTAGCATTATGGAGCTCAGCACCCATGAAAACCTACCCCTAGACATGTCACATGCCCTATGTACTCATTCTACTCTTGGCCTCTACCAGCTGAGCTTCGGCCGTTACCCAGCTGCCATATGGATGGGCTGCCACTATTTTTGGTACCAATTTTGAGCTCAGCACCCATAAAAACCTACCTCTAAACACATCACAAGCCCTATCGAATCATTCTACTCTTAGCCGCTCGCAGCAGCTAGGCAGGGATTGGCCGAAACTATTTTTAGAAGCATTTTTGAGTTCAGCACCCATAAAAACCTAATCCTGGACACGTCACATGCCTCATGAACTCATTCTACTCTTAGCCTATCTAGTCTGAGCTGCGGCCGTTACCCAGCTGAGCTGCGTCCATTACCTAGCTGCCATGTGGATTGGCCTCCACTATTTTTGTTAGCATTTTTTAGCTCAGCACCTATAAAAACCTACCCCTAGACACTTCACAAGCCCTATCTACTCATTCTACTCTTGGCCGCTCGCAGCTGAGCTGCAGCTGTTACCCAGCTGCCATATGGATTGGCCGTCACTATTTTTAGTAGCATTTTTGAGCTCAGCACCCATAGAAACCTACCCCTAGACATGTCACAAGCCCTATTTACCCTTTATACTCTAGGCGGCTCCCAGCCGTTTTCAGCCGGTTCTAGCCGTTTAGCAGCTGGTACTAGAAATTTTAAAAAAGGTTATTGTTATCATTTAACATGAATTAAACCAGAAATATGTCTTAAAAAGTTGATTCCTACGTAATTAATGATGAATTTGTCCTAAAAATAGGCAAAAAACGGCTAAACGGTTGAGCTGCCAGCCGCCAGCCGTTACTTTTCCAACTTTTTGTTCGATTTAGGGAAAATAGACCTATCAAGGATTACTCATGCAAAATTTCAGATCGAAATTCGAATTCTAAGTGCCATTTGCTCACTGATTACGAGATGGTTGCATTAAAAACCCCCCCCTTAAGTTCTCCTGTTAAAGGAAGCTTACATAGGTCCTATGAGGGGTTTTGGCTTTTTAAATTTTAGATTGAAGCCTTAATAATACTTAAGACTATTTTAATAACTGTTGAACTAATTAAGTTCTCCTGTTAAAGGAAGCTTACCTAGGTCAAAAGAGGGTTTTAGGCTATTTAAATTTTAGATTGAAGCCTTAATAATACTTAAGACTATTTTTCTGCCCTCTCATCCATTTAAAAGCAGAATCCCTTGATGCTAGGGCCGCTAGTGTTTCTTTAATTTTGCTAAAATCTTGTTTTTCTAGAAACCCAAATCTGTGGATAAAAGAAAGTTTGTGAGTCATTTATATTCTGATGGTAATGTTTGTGACCTGACAGGACGGCCCAGACATGTGGAGGTACAGTTTTGGATCTAGTGCAGTACACGGTAATATGTTACTGGTGACGATTATCTCCAAATATCTATGAACTTTAAAGGCTAACGGCCTAGCATTGGAACGAATAGATTATGCTCGAACAAAATTTCTACCGACAAAAGAAGGCCATCAAATAATCAACAATGTACAGTTATAAGTTCATAGATTTTTGGAGATAATCATAAACAGGAACATTTTACTGTTAACTACACTAGATATACATTTTTAGTAGCGAAGCTGCTCATTAAATTAAAACTCCCCATGCCCATCCGTTCTTTACCTATTGTAATTGTGTTAATTATTGTCGCTGTTGCTTTATAGGTATGCTTTATATGTGAATATTTCTCTGACTGAAATGAATCTTCTTTTTTGCTTACTTAGTCTGTCTTTAAATCTATTTGATTGTTGAAATCTATATGATTTAGTCGGATACTGATATTAAGTGGTTTTTTTCAACTTTGTTGTATTGTTGTAACGCAAAACAATAGAGAAAGGGTACATTTGACTGTAAATTACACTGAAACCCAAAGTTATTTCAATCTACAGAATGATTAGTTTGGGTTATAATCTTTGGGTATATCAATTTATCGACCATTATCCTATCTCTTAAAATCTCTGGGAAAAATATCTATATATTTTTTTTCATTCATTTCCATTTTCGGCCATATTAGATTAATTAAACATTTAATTTAGGTAAAATTGAAATGTAAAGAAGCAGATTCTCCTTCAGTTGTATCTCTGTACCTTCTAGAACCAAAAACTTGCCAATATGTTTTAGGAAATCAATCACAAATTAAAAAATAATAATGTCAACTAATTGTAGACTAACATAGGTTTTTTTCCAAAGTTTTTTCTAGGGAGGTAGGGAGGGGACTTTGGACTGTTTATTACACTAGTCCCCAAAGTTCTATAATAAGATTTATTTTATTCGCTGGTTTAATATCTATGGGAGCTTTGGGAATTTTTATTAGTTGGTTTATTAAGTAGAGTGTCACAACGTTCCAACCACTTATTGTAATCTAGAAAAGGGGTTATTTTGTGTATTATTATAAGGAATGTACATCAATTTATAAGCCATTGTCTTATCCCTTTAGATCCCTATTTTTTTCTAACCCAACTCAACGTTGAAAATAACTATGCGAGTCATTTTGATTGCTTAATGAATGTTAAGAACACTGTTTTTAAGCCAAACACAATATTACACATTGAATAGGTACCTAAGTACTTTTATGATAAGTTAAACTTGCTCAATCAATACCCCAACATGATACTATCTAGGGAGTAAGGGAGGGGACAATGGATCGAATATTCAATTTTTAGTAGTCTCAGACTTTGGGTACTGGCTTAAAGGGAATGTACAAGAATTTAGCAGTTTCTGACTGAGTTTGGGTACTTGAGCATGAAATGCCGCTACTCGTTGTGTTATTTTTTAATCTAGCAGACAGAGAGTTGAGAATACACAGCCCCCCTCCCATAATCTATTTCACTCCCCTCTCCTCTCATCTTTTTTTTAAGCACACGATAGGAAAAGGGAGATGGGAGGTGGGGGCATAGGGCAAGGGAAATAATAAACTTTTAACTGGATAAAAAAAGGGCAGGCTGGCGTATTGGTTCATATTTTTGCCGTGCCAGCCAGCAGTTGGCTGGGTCCTTTAATCTTGTAATATAAAAATCGCACCATTAGACCTCATTATATATATTTCATCAAAAACAAGATGTGATTTCGCTTTGCATGACTTTTTTCTTAGCTTATAATTTTCTAAATTTAATGTACAAACCCTTTACAATTTCCTCCAAATTTTATGGATTAGTGTGAATTTCATGGCCTTTCTTTAAAACTCTTAAATTGAATAAATTGCCCATTGTCCCCTCCCTTACTCCCTGGATACTATCCCTTTCTGATATTAAATTTTTAATTTCCAACATGTGATTGATTGATTGAAATGTCAGGTGTGGAATCTCCTTTAGTCTGTGATATTTTATCGTATGCAGATCCTGAAACTGGACTCATGCCAGAAGGTTTCATGGATTCCATAGGTACCTATGCATTTATTTTAAAAAGTTTAAAGTATAGTCAGATAAAGGAAGTGAATATACATAGATATTTTGAAAGGTGGAAAATTGTCGTCACTTTAGGTTGCTAACATTTACATTATTTATTGGTCAGTTCGTTCATCCAGTAGGAGGGGGTTGGGGTGGATTGGGAAATCATTATTTTAGCCAGCTAAAAGTTCCACTTTATCAGAGTACATATTAATCTGGTGTAAGATGCAAGTAATAATAATCTATAAGTTAGCCACTCTACAAGAGCATAAGACTGCAAATTAGATAGATAGATAGATGTATTTCAACATAAGCATACAAAATGATAATAATATTTCTTACACATATTTACACAATTTTATGCATAGTTTGGTACTTTCATAACCTGGGTTGGCCATTGCAAAAGCTGGAAGTACCGATTTAAGACAAACATGTCCAAATCAATGATTTTTAATGTTATTGATTTCACTGAATCTACCAATTTGAAAACATGCTGATTTTTAAGATTAATTTTAAGCCATAGATAGAGCTCGAAAAGAAAACCAACAAGTTAGTCTGCTTGTTTGTCCGTCCGTTGCTTTAGGGTTATTGCGTTTCAAACAATCATTTTGTCTATAAGTTCTGACACTCTACAAGTGTTCGTTTGTCCTACCATTCCAGAGTTTCGCTGTTATGAATGTTGTCATTCTTGTATTTCAGATAAACCGTTACCAACACCACCCCCTCTGGATTTGGGAGTGAAAAAAGTGAAACCTGAACCAATTGTAAATCCTACAACTTTCCTCTCTGAAATAGAAGATGCAGTCAGAAAAATTAAGGATTTTAAGGGCAGGTGAGAAGTTTTTGATAACTAGCAGCTATGCTCCTTAGCATCTAGTGGCTCTGTTTTCAAAAGGGAGAGAAAAATAGCTTAAAACCATCCCAAGACTTAAATCTTAGAATAAAATAGCTTAAAACTATCCCAGAACCTATGTGAAGCTTCCCTAAAATGGCAAATTCATTTATTTCAGTAGTTATTGCAATCTTAAGATTCAGATTGTTCTTAAATAAAGAAAGTTAAAAAGGAACTGCTTTTAATTTGCATAAAAGTAAAATATTTTTTTTTTGCAAAACCTAAAGTATCATTAATGCAATATACTTGCTAATTTAGAGTTGCTTATGAAGAAAAGCCTGACAGATTAACAGAACTTGAACAAGAAGGAGTTCTATCCAATGAAGAGAAAGAAAGATTGGGTAAATATTAGGGTTGGGCCGGATATCAGGTATGGCCGGATATCCGGCCATTTTCAATATCCGGCCGGATACCGGATATGTAACTATCCGGTTACACGGTATCCGGCGGATTTTTGACGCCGAATATCCGGTTGTCCGGCCGGATATCGAACGTTTGCCAGATATCCGGCCGAAACCGGATATCCGGCATTAGAAATCAGCCGGATATACGGTATCCGGCCCAACCCTAGTAAATATTTATCTTAGTAGGTAGAATTGGACCATCCCACTTTAATTTTCAAAAATAAAATTATAAAAAATACATTTTTTTTTGGGGGGGGGGGGGGGGCGTTATTTTTTTTAATTGCGATTTCTCTTATTAGGTTGGTCGTACCTCATACTTTAATCTTAAAAATTATTCCCAGGACATATAAGAAGCTACACAGACAGATACAGATTCTGTTACTTTTATATAAGGACTAGCGGCTACGGTCCTAGAGTCCTCTAGGGACACTTCAGGGGGGGGGGGGGAAGTTGGATTCAATAACTCTTGGGAGGGTGGTGGTGCCCCCCCCCCCATATTATTTATAAACCTTCCCAGGACCTACACTGAGAAGCTACACTGTACAGGAGTACCATATCGGTTCTGCGGTTAGCAAAATACTACGGTGCACACACACAGACAGGCAAATATCCTGTTAATTTTATACCTATAGGACATAATGTCCAGTCGTTTTATAGAGTTTTTAAGTTTGATTTTTAACAGTACATTTTTACATGGATCAAAAGGAATAAGACAATGGCCTATAAAATGATGTACATCCCCAATGATGATACACAAAATTACCCCTTCTGTAGCTTAAAATTAGTGGTTAAAATGTTTGAACATTCAACCTAATAAACCAATCAATCAACATTCACTACTAAAGTCCCAAAAGTTGTTAAGCTAACGAATAAGAAAACGTTATTAAAAAACTTTGGGGACTTGAGCAATAAACGGCCCAATGTCACCTCTCTCTCTCTGACATTTTTCGTTTTTTAGCTGTGCTGAAAGACAGAATCCGAAGAAAGAAGGAGAGATTTGGTGATCAAGATTCTGAGCATGTTGTCATTGATTCTTTGCAAGAAAAAAAATTTTACTACTCGTCTTCTACCAGGTTTGTCCTTGGGATCTTATTGGACATTTCAAAAAAATTTTTACGTTTTGTACATGAACTATTTATAAAGAAATAATCACTTAGATTTAATACATTTTACAGTATGGCTTCAAAACCGATTATTATTTGGTGGATTAGGACCGGTTCAAAATTTTTTTTTTAAATCTAAGAGAATAATACCCCTAATGGGTAGTACTTTTCAGGGAAGCTTTATAATTGTCTAGGGATGGTTTTAATCTATATTCCTAAACTTCCTCACCCCCTCCCTAGAGGTGAAACAACTAGGTATCAAAATTATTTTTTTTTAAAGGCAAGAAACTCCTGGTGGTGGAACCTTGAAAGAAGATGTTTTTATTGTGGACGGTGTGAAGATAAAATTACAAGTAAGTGTTAGACCGAGTAGGGCGAATATAACTTATTAGCATGCTCACTCGCTTAGTTAGGACTTCCAAACAAAAGTCGTTCAATCTTACTTAACCAAATACCCTGGGTGTTAGGACTGAAAAGGCGAGATTTTTTATCATACGTTGTTGGATCTGACTGACGTTCAAGTGTCATGTTGTTGTTGTTGTTGTTAGCCCATTATCTTTCTTGTTCATGTATCTCGTCATCTGTTGCCAGATTTAGGAATCTGGTGGCATCAAGTTCAAGTGTCATAGATAGCAGCCTCGCTTGTATGAGGTAATTGATAGGTAAGGCAGATATGACTTTGTCCTCAGTTTAAGTTAGGGTTGGGCCGGATACCGGATATCCGGCCGATTTATCATGCCGGATATCCGGTTCCGGCCGGATATCTGGCCAACGTTCAATATCCGGCAATTTACCGGATATCCGGCGTCAAAAATCAGCCGGATATCATGTAACCGGATAGTTTTAATATCCGGTATCCGGTCGGATATTGAAAATGGCCGGATATCCGGCCGGATAACCGGCCAGACCGGATATCCGGCCCAACCCTAGTTTAAGTAATTCTTTATTTTTATTTAGGAAGTGATAGTTGATGGAAAGACTGTATCAACAAAAGTTATCAAAGAAAGAGAAATTGATATTATGCCTGCATCTAGTCAACAAAATGATAACTTAGAAAATCCACCAAATAAAGAAATTAAAAATCTACAAGAAGATAATAAAAAGGAGGAAGAACTGAAAGAGAAAGATGAATTATGAATGTAGTTTCATTAAAATTTGCACTTTTTTAAAGTTTATTAGAAAGTATAAGACCTTTTATATTAGGTTTTTAATAGAGTTTTACTTATGATTCTTAATGCTATATAGCCCTGAAATGATATTCTTTAAAACTAAAAGTTCAACAAATCTTGCACTTGTTTTTTGTTAGTTGAATTATTTAAACCCTGATAAAATTATACCAGGAAGGGAATAGACAATGAATAGGACTTTAAATAATAGTGACACTTTTGCTTATTTGTAGATTAAAACTTTGGAGATCTAGGTTAAGTTTTGATAGGTCAGTACAAAGAATCAGTGTCCAAACTTTTTATGTTAATTTATCGTCCATTTTCTTGTCACTTAAGATCTCTGTATTAGGCATACAAAGCACATTAATAAAGTTTTCAATGTATTTAATTTTTTGGACACAAAAAAAATAATATTCGTGAATCATTAGGTAGGTATGAAAGATTTAAAAAAATAATCTCTTGAGCATCTAAGTTATTTTTTAATAAATAAAAATAGATTTATTCTACAATAAAATTATGTAATTTGTATTTTTTTTTAAATGTTCACAAGGTACAATTAAAAAAGAAATGTTTTTTTTTTATTGTCAAATTGATGGGCAAAATAGTTTTTCTTCTTGTGCAATATTCGTTTTTCCTGAAGTCAAGATATCAAGTTCATTTCCAGTATGGCTTCGAAACCGATTAATATCCGCTGGATAAGAACCGGTTGTCAGTTAACTGAAAAATCATGAATAGCATTGTATTACAGACAATTTTGCACTAATATTAAAATAAAAATCATAAATTTAATATCATTTTCGTTAGTTTGGGCCTTCGGCCACTCGGAGCTATCAAAACTGGTTTTAATCTTTAATTTTTTTCTTTTTATCATCCGCGGAAAGCTGTCTATAATACGATGCGATAAATAACTATTCCAGTTATAACTTTTGCATTTTTAAATGTTTTACTAGCAGAAAATTTTTATAATCTAATAAATCTGTGATTTTAAATAAAAATATGTTTTTAAAATATCTAGAATTTTCCTTAGGTACCTATTAAATTTTCTGTTTTAAAGAAATTTTTTAAAGTAATAAAATAATCGTGATTAAAAAAAGTTGTGATCAATATTAAATATAAATAAATAATGCCTACACCATACCTATCTTTTTTTCTATTTTACAGTTATAATAATCATTTAAATGTGATTTTAACTATTTTTATTTCAGATAACATTTATGGAACATGGTAAAGGGATCTAGTGCAGTTCATGGTAAAATGTTTCTGGGAACGAATATCTGCAGCAATCTTTAACTGTAAAGGCTGCCAACTGCTAAACTGCTTTACGTATGTGTTATGTCAGAACAACGTTTTAAGATTTTTGTGATGATACACAAAATTACCCCTTCTTAGGATTACAAGTATTAAACACTCAACTTTATGAACCAACCAATCAAATTTCAAGAAAAGTGCCCAAAGTCGATATACTAACGAATATAAAACTTGTGGAACTAGTGTAATAAACAGCCGAATGTCCCCTCCCTCTCTGGAACATAATTCATTTGGCCACTATCTGCTTATAAATTATACTAGCGGCTGCGCCCCTAGCATCTAGGGGCTCTATATTCGAATTGATATGAAAGGACAGAAAAACAGCCTAAAACCATCTTGGGACCTATAAGAAGCTTCACTGAAGGAGAACAATATCAGTTTAGCGTATAGCGAGATCCTTCGCTACAGACAAAAAAAGCTTACTACTTTATATAATAGGATAGATTTTTAAAGTTAATCGACCCAAGGAACATTTTACCGAAAACTGCACTCGATCCTGATAAAGTACTTTTCAGATTTAAATGGAAAAATGTTGACCAAAGGGACAGACGGTGGAAAATGCGGAGAAAGTTCTGGGGGGAACAGTAAGGATACCACAGAAGGTTATTTAGTAATTTCTTGCTTTATAAAGTTTGTTATATTTTATCCAAGGAAAAGGGAATGTGATCCTGACAAACAATTCTATGTGAAACTTTCCCCTCAACCGATTCCCCTCCCCCCCCCTTCTTACCCACTTCCCTTTTAGTTGCACAAAAAAAAACAATTTTTCCAGCAAAATATTTAATTTTCGGCAATTTCAAATGGAACTAATAGGCTGAATAGCAGCCCCTAATTTTATCTTTATCCATTTCTAGCGGCCGTTTGTTGAACCAAAATTAAGTGCTTTTGACTAAAATTCGTTTAATAATGCAAATGCAAATAAAGATTTTAAGTTTTGTATCAATTAAAAACACCTGGCTCACATATTCAAATAAACCTAAAAAAACTACAGATTTGAAATCTGTCTAATAAACAAATCAAGATTATTTTCCAGCTTAGGCTAATATATAGGTAATTTCAGTCATTACTGGACAATTTCTAGGTAGGGGAGATGACATTAGTATTAATATTTGCTTTTGCCTTCAGTTTTATACTACACACAAGGGCGTCTAATGGGGGGGGGGGATGCTAAAGTGATACTCCCCCCCCCCCCCCAAAAAAAAAGTTCCCAATCCCTCTCTCCCAACAAACCACAGGCATTACAAAAGTTTTGGAAATGCCATATGCTCCCCCCACCAAAATTTTTTATATTATTCGGTTAAACCCCTTTAAAAAAGTCTGAAACCCCCTAGGTATCCACATTTGGTACCTCCCCAACGCAAGGAAGAATTATGTCCTATAAAAACTAATTACTTTACAAATCACTAAAAATCCTAATATTCAAGACAACCTTGAGATTGAGATTGAACTTGAGTATGAGAAGGATTTGTCAGAACTGGAACAAAAGTCATGGGATAGCAACTCTACTAGTCACCAGAATAATAAAAACAAACAAAAGTCATCATCAAAGGATAAGGTATAATTAATCTGAGCTGGATCTTTAAATCATTTTAGTGGTGAGCTAGATCGGGGTGAGCCAACTTTCCACCATTTTATGAAATGCCGTGCTGTGATTGGCTGAAATTCGGTTAACCCTGATCTGGCTCACCACTAAAATGATTTAAAGATCCAGCTCTGTTCGTTAGTCTGTCGTAGGTACCTTATAAATATTCATTTTTTAGAAGGTTAGATATTAGTAGACTATACAAATACATTACATAGAGGCATATTTTCTGGATATACCATAAGATCTAATCTTGAATAATTTTGCTTTACTATATGTTTTAGTTATGGTGAATGCTGCCCACCCAATTGAACTTCGTTTACACCCCCCCCCCCCCCCCCCCCAACAACAAGAGAAAAATATCTTGAATGCTACCTATGGAAATAAATAATAATCCTCCTTTTATCAAAACCTATATATTGGTACCTACTAGGGTCGGGCCGGATATCCGGTCGAATATCCGGCCAATTTTAATATACAACCGGGTACCGGATATTGAAACTATCCGGATTCCGGATATCCAGCTGATTCCTAATGCCGGATATCCGGCGTTGGCCAGATGTCGAGCCGGATACCAGATATCCCTTATTATAAATAATCAGCTGGGTATCCAGTATCCGGCCCAACCCTAGGTGTAGAAAACTGATTGTGCTAATAATTTCCAGAAATCAAATATTAAAAAATTGATTTTAATTAAGGAAACATGTGAAGAACTAACGGCAGCATTCTTTGAAGGTAAATAAACACAAAAGGGAGGTAGGTTGTGCTAAAATTCCGTGAGGTGTGAGTTTTTTGGCTTAAAAAAGTAGTAGAACGATAACATGCACTAAAAGGCATAATATGACCTATTACAAAAGACATAATAAGAAAAAAGGCCTAAATAAAATATAACATAATTTATTGGATGATAACGTTAGGTAATAAAAGACCTATAGCCAGGTTATGTTTTTGTAGGCGATTCAACAGATTTGCTAGAAATAGAGGATGAAACAATAGTTCTCAATGATTCCTCCATTATAGAGGTAAGATTTATCATTATACAATATACATATATACAAGGGGGGTGGATAAGTTCTGACACTTTTGCGTAAACAGTGATTATAGGCTTAGCTTTGTCTTTGGAGTGAGAGGATAGATTATTTCACAAAAAGTTTCCTTTGGGGATGTAGTTTTCCAAGGTATTTAAAAAAAAAGATTTGGATTTGGCCTCCAGGTACAGGTGCTGCAGGCCTCCAGGTTGTCTCTGGACAGGTAAAAATGAAAAAAATTAGACAACCTGAAGAATAGTTATTCAAAAAAGTATAATAAACAGGGTATATTTATCAAAAAATATTATATGAAGATAGAAAATTCTATTAGTTACCTAACAGAAATAAAACAGGTTATTTCAAATTTGTCAAATGAAAAATGTTTACCTACCTACTATTTTTATTTTATTATTCGTGGAAACTTGTTTGTAATACGATGCTATACATGATATTTCGGTATGGCTAAGAACCAGTTCTAATCCAGCGGATATTAATCGGTTTCGCGAAGCCATACTGGAATCAATATTATAGGAAGATAGTTTTGCTGCTGGTGAGCCTAGAAAACGACACTCGACTGGAGTTTCCAACACTGGGAGTATTTTGATGGGGCTTAGTGATGATGAGGACACAATTGATCTTTCTGGTGATGAAGAAAATGAAGAAACTGATGAAGTCAGGTAGGAACATTAAACATAATACATCTGGATTGTCCCTCGACTGAAAATTCGTAAAGTATTCCTATTTGTTGTTTCAACAACTTTGGGGACTTTTATTGAATTTTGATTGGTTGGTTCATTGTGTCCGAATGTTTCAACCACTAATTGTAATCAACAAAAGGGGCAGTTTTGTGCATCATCATTTGGGATGTATTGACATGAATTTTGTCATTCATTGTCTTATCCTTTTAGATCCCATCCCTTAGAGAAAGGCCTTCCAAACTTTGATTTAAAAGGTGTTATTCACACCCCTCTATACTAGGGTTGGGCCGGATATCCGGTTTGGCCAGATATCCGGCCATTTTCAAGATACGTAAAACTATCCGGATACCGGATATCCGGCTGATTTTTTTTATAATGCCGGACATCCGGCTTTAGCCAGATATCTGGTCGAATACCGGATATCCGGATAGAAATTAGTATCCGGCCCAACCCTACTCTATACCTATTACCGTACGCCACTGATTTTAAAGTTCTCTTATTTAGTTTGCTGTGTATGAAACGTCCTTTACCGATACCAAAACCCTCAGTTGACTGTGTTGAGATTTTAGGTAAGGAAAAATAATTCTTATAGAATAACCCACTAGTCGTCCAGGAGGTGATAGGTTCGAGACTTCTTGTCACATTATATACTTGTCATTACTAAGAACGTAAAAAGTTTTGTCTTATACGCGACATCAGAAAGTATGAATAAAGGGAATGCCTTGGCCTTAACCTTGGTCCAGATAGAATCAACCGTGAAATCAAAGAGTTGGTTGTCTGTAACAGTTGGGTTTTACCTTCGGACCTACAATAAATGTCCCAAATTTTTTAGCTCATTGTTTACTAACCCGTCTAAAAATGCAAAAAAAAACACTTTTGTACATATCAAGATTTAGGTAACCAATAAGCCTGCAGTCTTTTTATGCCGGATTGAAAAAATGGCATATAATTCTTACTTCTTCCCATCAATTAAAAAAATTAGTCCTTTCTCATCTTTCATATGTCCCTTGGGACAGCTAAAACAATAATCTACAAAGAGTTTTTCTGTTTTTTAGTAAGTTACTATGTAACACTTTTTGTATGTCCCCCTTTGTTACATGTTACACTTTTTCACACTATTCTTACTTTGGCTTTAGTTTAGTCATAAGAATTATTTTTCTAGTTTTAGGATCTGTTTAAATCCTGCTTAAGATTATTTCAATCTCTTTTACAGGAATGTATTCTTAACTAAGAAAGGGGACTATGTATGAATGAGAGCAAGTAAAGTTTAGCACCTTACAGTAGTGATGTGAGCCACTTATTTAGATCAATGTGCTTGGTCTCTGTTAAAGGGGTAGTTGCACAAAGTGCATTTGAACTTGAATTTAGAGAACTTCATATTTTTTTCTGTTTAATAGTTTAAACTACATCTATAGGACATATATTTCAAATAGTTTCAATTTTCTACCAGGTAGTTTTAAAAATATCAAGACTTGAAAATCATGTTTTTTGGATATTTTATGGCTGTCCTGTTTCCGCAAAAACTGCATAATGACTATTTTGGTGGTGCCTAATTGATTGGTATTAAATGTAGGGTTGGCAAACCGTATCCGGAATCCGCCCAATTTTTGGCCAATTTTCGAATTCGGATCCGGAATCCGTTTTTAATAGCGGATTCCGGATTCATATTTGGTAGGCTAAAATTAGCGTCTTGAGTTTTTTCTTTCAACTTTTCCTCTTTGAAGGCAAAGATTTTCATCATTATACATAATATCTTTTAAAATCTGGTTCGATTCTCGGAAATAAATTATAGAGAACATCAAGAACATTAATTTATAGGACATATGTAGCACTTAATTTAAAAAAAAAATTAAAAATCCTTTTAAAATATTGCTAGAATCCGGAATCCGAATCCGGAATCCGCCAAAAACAAGAATCCGGAATCCGCAAGAATCTGCCACTTTTTTTGACGGATTCTTTACGAATCCGGAATCCGAATCCGGCCCAAAAATTCGACGGATTGCCATCACTAATTAAATGTTAGATGGTATTCTTGTATTTTTTGCTTACAATCAAATAAACGACAAACTTAAGGTGTATCTAGAAAAATTGAAAATATAAAAAAATATCAAAAGAGTTTTATTAAAGCTTCATCATTATAAATCATCAAATGCTTAAACTCAAAAGCAAACTTGCATGGAATACTTATGTCATTTATTTAACAAAAGGGATGATAATTTATAATAATTAAATTGTGTGGTAAATGTACTTCTGCCTTTAATAGCACTCAAGGATATTTTGTCATTATCATTTAAATACACTTTGAACTCAACAAAACATTTGACACTACTCAGACAAAAATTGCTTATCATTTTAATTTTTAAAAGCGAAGCTTTTCTTTATTAGGGTCAGTCCGTCCGTACGTAACGAATAGCTCTTTTCGTTAATTTACACATGTTAGAATTGTCCTATCGATTTCAAACTTTGCATGATTATTTCTATAGGGGTTAGGTACAAGTTAGAAAGCAAGTTCATTACCAGAAAGTCAGTACGTTCATTTTAAACATGTTGCTTTTTACCAACAAATTTTTATGTGATTGGTCTGATTTTTGGTATATTGATTCCTGGGACAACAAAGTACAATATTTTAAGCGAAGCAACTCTATAATTAAGTCCTAAAAATGTTAGTATGTCCATAAACATTATCCTGTATCACACAGTTTTTCAACAAATTTAATTACAATTTAGCTTCGACGCTTATACATTTATATTCTGATTGTTCAGTTCTGACACTATACAAATGTTAATGTCCGTTTGTCCTACAGTTTCAGAGCTTCGCTTTTATAGATGTTGTCATCCTATTCTTTGTTGCAGATTCGGACGAAGAATTTCCAGTTTGTTTGAAAGCCGCAGAAAAAAAAGATTTCATCAATCTGGAACAAAAGGAAGGATATGTCAAGGTATATTAAAATTATTTATTAATGAGTTTTTGTTTTGTTAAGTAAATTAACATTCCTTCAAATTTCTATCTTTATACTAAAGTAACAGGATGTCTGTTTGTCTGTGTGTTTTTTGTCTGTATATTTGTGTGTTTGTACCGAAGGATCTCGCTAACAGCTGAACCGTTCGGGTTCTCCTTAACAGGGTAGCTTCTCATGGGTCCTGAGAAAGTTTATAACTATTTGGGGGGAGGGTACCATCACCCTCATAAAAGAAATCACAAAAAATGGAAAGAAAATTGCCTAGAGTCTTCAACGCAACATAAAGAGGTATCGCAGGAACTTGAACAAAAAAAAACATTTAAAGTGCCACTAGAGGCCTCTAGGGGCGTAACCGCTAGTCCTTATATAAAGTAACAGGATTTTTATTTGGACCAAAGGATCTCACTAACCGCTGAACTGATATGTCTCTTTACAATGTAGCTTCTAATAGATCCTGTAAAGGTTTATATAACTAATTTTGTGAATAAAAACCCCTACCCCCCCTCCCCCCCCCCCAAAAAAATAGGGGAGGATTTTACTTTTTCTTTTTTGACACTAAAACTAGGGGGAAGGGGTCAAATTCAATTCACTAACTCCTAAAGTGCCCCAAGAGGCTTCTAAGGGGGCGAAACCACTAGTTTTTTTTCTATAGTAAGACCATTAAAAAGAATGAAAATAGTTTCAAATAGTTTTTACAAAAGAAAACTTTAACACTTTAACCCTTACAGATCGGGGGGGGGGCTCAAAGAGCCCCCCCCTCTAGTTTTTTCAATCTCATTTTTTTTGTAGGTAAGATGGAGAGCTGTAACTTCATGACTTTTTAAGTTTAGTAATTATACGTCGGCAAGAGTTGATTTTATTAGGATATCTGGTCTGTGTCGGTCGTGGTGTCCGGTCAAAGTCGGTTGGGTAGCAAAAAAAATTAGAAAAAATTCTAAATAAATCTTAATTTCTACATTATGACTTTTGTGTATAAGGTAGAAACCTAAAATTTTTTTGGTGAATACTTAGATATCAATGACCTTCTGAGAAAAGTGGTGTTATGACCGTTTGACCGCTCCCTGACCGACTTTATGACCGATTTTTGTCCAGCTTTTACTACAGACATATATCATGAATATCGTGACTTCTATTACAGCTAGAGACCTAAATTTTTTTTTGGTAAATCCTTGAGCAATACTAAACAAATAAAAATATTAGTTTGCGCCGCCAACCGCCGTTTTACCGCCGTAACCGCCGAAAATGGCGGTTTCCGTTATTTGCCGTTTTTCGGCGATGATCAGAAAAAGTAATTTTTTTGTTATGAAAAAAAAAAGTTCGTCCTAAAATTTGGTCATCCTAGCTGCAAAATTGGCCGCTCTACAGCTGTTTTAAAATTTAGCGACTGGCCGCTAAAAAGCGGCTAAGGAGCGGTCTGACCGCTATGACTAGAAAAAGTAATTTTCTCTAAAAATACACATGAACCACCAGAAAAAAATTTTACGTCTTTATCTGTACCAGGAGCCGAGATAGAGGGGGGGGCTCTTTGAGCCCCCCCCCCGATCTATTAAGGTGGGAATTGGGGCCCGATCTGTAAGGGTTAAATAATAGGATAACAAGCTGACTGTTCCAGGTTATTTTTAGGCTAGGTTTTGCTGGATACAAGGTACAAACCTGGTCTATGTGGTCACCCGCTCAACAGTAAAACTAAACAGCCTTCAAAGTTGCCATTAACATATTTTCCTAATATTGACCATGCTGAAATGGTTTTAAAAAATAAGCTTAAATATGCATTACGATAATACAGTATTACATACACTCGCGGCAATGACCCATAGAGGCCTCTAGGGGCACTTGAGGGGGGAGTTGAATCCCAAAACCTATTTTTTTAAGGGGGGGGGGGGAGATAATTTTTTCTAGGGGCGATTTCTCTTGGAGTGTGGTGGTACCTTCCCCCAAAATACCTAGTTAAAACCTTTCCAGGACTTATGAGAAGCTACATTGTAAAGGAGAACCACACTGGTCCAGCGGTTAGCAAGATCTTAATGATGATTAAATTTTCAGGAGTACATAGAGAATGAGGGTCTTGGTGTTCTACATTCTGATGCGCATGGCCTCGTCCTGTTCCATCTGGACAGTGTCTGGATTATGGGGGATATCAAGGAGAAAGCAGTTACCAGGTAAGTAATCTTATAGGAATGGGGGGGGGGGGGTGAGGCACATGGTCTTGTCCTGTTCCACTGAACAGTGTCTGGATTATGGGGGATATCAAGAAGAAGTCGGTTACCAAGTAAGTAATCTTAAGGGGGTGGGGGGGTTGGTGAGGCACATGGTCTTGTCCTGTTCCATCTGGACAGTGTCTGGATTATGGGGGATATCAAGGAGAAAGCAGTTACAAGGTAAGATATTATAGGGGGGGGGGGGGGGGTGAGGTCCTGTTCGATCTAGACAGTGTCTGGATCATGGGGGATATCAAGGAGAAAGCAGTTACCAGGTAAGATATTATAAGGGGGGGGGGGGGGAGGGGTGAGGTCCTGTTCCATCTAGACATCGTCTAGATTATGGGGGATAACAAGGAGAAAGCAGTTACCAGGTAAGATATTATAGGGGGGGGGGGGGGGGGCGGGGGGGTTGAGGCGCATGATCTTGTCCTGTTCCATCTGGACAGTGTCTGGATTATAGGGGATATCAAGGAAAAGGCAGTTACCAGGTAAGTAATCTTATAGGGTGGGGGGGGGGGGGGGGGTACATGGGCTGTTTATTAAAAAAAATTATTTCTTGACTAAACAACTTTTTAAAATTAAATTAGGATTGGTTAGTTCATTAAGTTGAGTGTTCAAATGTTTGAACCGCTTACCCTCATGTGTGCGAGAATGGCCGATAGACCAACTTACAAAGACTCTTTTTGACGATGCTTAGCTACTAAATACATTTATTATTTTGATCAAATTATTTTATAATAGCGGCATCTAGTGGCACCTAAAATGTATTTTTGACGATTGTTCTTTATAAACCTTCCTAAAACCTATGAGAAACTATCTTGTAAAGGAGAACCATATCGCCATATCGGTTCTGTGGTTAGTTAGATTCTTGGCTGCAGACAGACAGATATCCTGTTACTTTTATTATTTTATATTTAGAGAACGATTACAACTGGGAGCAAAAGTATCTTATTATGAGAAAGCTTTTGAAGGTGAGCTTTATTCTTCAATAAACATTTTCTTTGAACTATTGGCTGCTGTAGAAAATTGATTTAAAGGGTAATTATATTTATCATAATTCATAACCTTTAACCCTTACAGATCGGGGGGGGGGGGGTCATATTGACTCCCCCCCCTCTAGTTTTTTCAATGTCATTTTTTTTGTAGGTGAGATAGAGAGTTGTGACTTCATGACTTTTTAATTTTAGTAATTATACGTCGGCAAGAGTTGATTTTATTAGGATATCTGGTCTGTGTCGGTCGTGGTGTCCGGTCAAAGTCGGTTGGGTAGCACAAAAATTTAAAAAAAATTCTAAATAAATCTTAATTTCTACATTATGACTTTTGTGTATAAGGTAGAAACCTAAATTTTTTTTGGTGAATACTGACCTTATGAGAAAAGTGGTGTTATGACCGTTTGACCGCACCCTGACCGACTTTATGACCGATTTTTGTCCAGCTTTTACTACAGACATATATCATGAATATTATGGCTTCTATTACAGCTAGAGACCTATAATTTTTTTTGGTAAATCCTTGAGCAACAGTAAACAGATAAAAATATTAATTGGTGCCGCCAACCGCCGTTTTACCGCCGTAACCGCCGAAAATGGCGGTTTCCGTTATTAGAAAGGGTGTCCCATAGAGTAGTGGTTAGCGCACTACGCTGTGGTTGGGAAAATCCGAGTTCAAGTCCCCTCATAGACATTGCACTTGGATGACAAATGCTGTTGCAATTTGTCAGAATATAATAACGCAACCTTCCCTGTGATGCCCTTAGGTTGTAAGGAGGGAGATTTGTAGGAAGTTAGGATCCTACCTATCAAGCAACTGTAATCGTGCTTTCCCTCGTCCATGCTCCTCATTCATATGAGAGTGCCATTAATTAGGGTGGCTTAATATTAGGTAATTTCAAAAAAAAAAATTTTTGGTCGCGGTTCAAATACCTGTTCTATACATAAAAATAAGCACTACTATGAATTTTTTTGGTTCTATCTTGATTCTAAGTGGTAGAAGGTAAAATCAAGATTTTTCGAAAATACGCGAAGAATGAATCTTTAAACCTTAACATTAAGGTTATTGGTTACCGGTCTTTAGGCTGTCCTTAGGGCACCGGTTTATCATTTTAGACCATAAGTTCAAACGGTAACTGCCTTTCATTTGCCTTGCCATTTCTAAAAAGATATAGAACACCTTTCTGGCCCATCTGTGGTCTGAGATCTGAAAAATTTGTCAAACCAAGGATCCCATTGTCATGTATCAAGAACTGAAAAACATCGAAGTTTCAACCTAGTTTTTAAGACAATAACTCTAAAATTGGCCACAGATGAGCTAGAAAAATGTTCTTTAGCATTTTAGTAATGGCATTGGATTCTACTAGGAGGTAACATTTGAACATATATTCTGAAACGACATGAAAGGTGGCATTAAAGTCGAGAACTGAAAATATTTTAAGATTCTTGGATTTTGGTAATTATTGGGTTAGTATATTGGCCATAGAATCAGTTCTAGGTGTCCAAATCACTTTCAAAGGTGTTTTTGTTGTCAGGGTAATATGCTGGGTCAGATATTTTACCTAAGACCAATAAAACTGACCCTTTAATGACTTGACTTGGCGATATGGTATGACCTCCCTGTAATAGATAGAGTATGTCAGTTAGTATGTACTAAGACATTTATCCATTAGTATCTGTATTCCTTTTTTAAAGATATTTCAATTTTGAAGCGTTTTACAGCAATTCTTACAAAAAAAAACGAAAATGGCAAATTATTGCAAATTTTCATCAAACAAGGATGACAACAACCATAAAAGCGAAGCTTTAAACTGGTAGGACAAACGAAAATGAACACTTATTGAGTGTCAGAATTGAATAAGCAGAATACAAATGTATAAGTTGAAAAAAATAGTACATTGTTGGAAAATTGCTTAAATACAGGATACTGTTTAATGACATACTTTAATTTTTAGAACTTGATTATAGACATGTTTTACTTATATAATTGTACCTTGTTGTAATAGGAATCAGTACTTCAAAAATCAGATGAAAAGGATATTTACTTCATATAAAAATCAATGGATATAAGGACATTTTGGTAACATTTGATTTATAGAGTTGCTACGCTTCCTAAATCATACTTTACTGTTATATGAATCATTATGTCTAAATTAACTGTCTTGGAAAGATGGACAGTCGGACCGACCCTAATTTTTGCAAGACTTTTGCCCTTCTGGTGTAAGCTGGGTGAGAAATAGACTTTCAGCCCTTAAAGTTTTCTCTTTGTTATGATAATAGCTCTCTATAGACATATTAACAACAAAGATTTGTCTACTGTCTTTAGCTCTCTAGGCAGACCTAGCAAAGTCAAAACTTGGATTTTGAAGGCGAAGGTGAATCATTGAAATTTTTTTGGTTACTCGTCTTCAGGGTACAAATTTTAGACTAGACATCCTTTAATGTTATCTCCTACTCACAATAAGACCTTTCTCAAACACCTTAAACACCATTCTAGCCCAACTCTAGCGGGATAAGAGCACCTGTGCCAGCAGGCAGGTTGAAAGATGGACTTTTCGAGCTCCATGGTTTCAATCCTTCAATGGAGCCTTGGTAACACTTTTTTTCAGATCTCAGCTCACAGAAGGGCCAGAAAGACGCTCTTCAGCTTTTTAGAAATGGCAAGAAGAATGAAAGGCAGTTGCCATTGGAGCTTATAGTCTAAAAGTGCTTTAAGTTGCGTTTAGGGCAGCCCAAAGACGGGTAACCAAGAACCTCAATATTTTAGATAATTCGCGTATTGGCAAAAAAAATGCAAAATCACCTTCTACCACTAAGAATGCTTCTAGAAAGCTAAAATTGCATATATAAGCTTATATTTATGCATAGAACAGGTATTTGTACCGCGACCTTTGATTTTCTTCATTTGGTTACATTATGAAATTACCTACTTAATATGGAACACCTGCCAACACTCTAGGCCATGGTGATGTAATAATTGAGTAGCTTCCACGTGAATTGCGGGTCAGCTTGTAATGTAACATAGAATACACTCAGCTGTGCGCGAAGCTTACCAATCTAGGATTGGTCAAAGGATTCTCACCTCCAATCTCCTCGTGCATCTGAATCCTAACTTCAGAGAATCAAGGCTACATACATACATACGTTTCCGTTATTAGCCGTTTTTCGGCGATGATCAGAAAAAGTATTTTTTTTGTTATGAAAAATAAAAGTTCGTCCTAAAATTTTGTCATCCTAGCTGCAAAATTGGCCGCTCTACAGCTGTTTTAAAATTTAGCGGCTGGCCGCTAAAAAGCGGCTAAGGAGCGGCCTGACTGCTATGACTAGAAAAAGTAATTTTCTCTAAAAATACACATGAACCACCAGAAAAAAATTGTACGTCTTTATCTGTAACAGAAGCCGAGATAGAGGGGGGGGTCAATATGACCCCCCCCCCCCCCCAATCTATTAAGGTGAGAATTGGGGCCCGATCTGTAAGGGTTAATATCCTTTAATATAAATACTAATAAATAATAATAGTTATTTATCGCATCATATTACAGACAACTTTCCGCGGATAGTAAAATTAAATTTAAATCATGAAATAAATTCTAGTTTTTTTTACTTCGAGAGGCTAAAAAAATTATTATCTATTTTATTATTCGTAGAAAATTGTGTTTAATAAGATAAGATACAATTTTTAAAATGTAGATTAGAACCGGTTCTTATCCAGCGGATATTTATCGATTTCGAAGCCTTTACTGGAATAGCTATTTATCGCATGGTATTATAGACATCCTCCGGCCCCTCGGGCTAAAAAAACTGGTATTAATTTTATGATTTTTATTTCAATATACGTATAAAATTGCCTTTAATACTATGCTAGACATGATTTTTCAGTATTGCTTAGAACCGGTTCTAATCCAGCGGATATTAATCGATTTTGAAGCCTTACTGGAATAGCTATTTATCACACGGTATTAGAGACAGCCTTTGGTCCCTTGGGCTAACAAACTGTTATTAATATAGTGATTTTTTTCAATATTCGTTGAAAAATGTCTGTAATACGATGCTATACCTGATTTTTCAGTATAGCTGAGAACCAGTTATTGTTATACCTTGACCATTAATTAATCTAGGACCTGATTACAAAGTGTTGTGTAGAGAAGAGGTTATTTGCCAAGCTGTTGCTGTTTGGATAGGTAGGAAGTAGGGTTGGGAAGGATACTTTTTTGGCCGGATATCCGGCTGATTCTAATACCGGATAACTGGTATCCGACTGGATATCTGACCAATGCCGGATATCCGTCAAATTACCGGATACCTAGATATACGGCATTATATATCAGTCGAATATCCGGATATACGGCATTATAAATCAGTCGGATATCCGGATATTTGGCTAAATCGGAAATCCAGCACAACATAAGAAGAAAGCAATATTGAATGTAATATATACCTGGATAATATGACAGGGGTTAGTTTAAACCCTCGCCACCTGAAGAAGCCTCAAGGGGTTAAGCCGCTTATCTATAATACAAAGTAGAATGATGTATGTCTTCCGTCCCTTAAGATCTCGGTAACCCCTGAACCGATCGGATTCTACTCTTCAGGGATTATACCTACTGGTCTTGTGGTGGTTTTAGGCTATTTTCCTGGGGGTGGGACACCCCCAACCCCCCTAAAAACAAAATCCCTCCCATTTTTTTTCTGAAGATTTCCTTGGTCCTTTTTTTCGATCACCTCTTGGGGTAAAGCCCCTAGAGGCTAGGGGCGAAGCAGCTAATAAAATGATAAAGTATTCGGGAAATGTGGTCAAGTCTTCTGACTTACTAATTTCTAGAATCATAATGTGTGATTATTAATATTAAATATACTTTTAGGACAGAGACCAAAGCATTTGATGAAGTTTATCGACAATTTTGATGATCATGATTGGGCTAGGTTGGAAGAGCAAAGAAGAACTTTTATACTATATATTAAGGGGGAGGTAAGCAATTTCAGGGATATAATTCTAAAGGGATAAGACAATTGCCAATAAATTTATATACATTTCAAATAATGATAAAAAAACCTTACAAGAAGTGGTTGAAACGTTAGGACACTCAAATTAATAAACCAAGCAATCAAAATTCAATAAAATCTCCATAGTTGTTAAGCAAACAAATACGAAAACGTTATTAAAAAACTTTGGGGACCTTTAAAAAGACAATTCTATTTACAGACAACTACTTTTGTTAGCTTCTAAAGTATTTTCTGCTACTTGGCTGTGTTAATATAAGCGACAAAATTGGTTGATTTTGAATGACCCGATAGAAAGGTTGCAAAAGGTTGATGCGATGGGGAGATACAGTTAACTAATTTTTTCTCCCTCTAGTGTTTTACTGTAATGAAAATCACCAAAATTTGTAGGTATTCACTCCTGTATCAATGTTGCGAGTACGGGGAAGAGTTCAGGGGTATCTAAACAATGAACTAGGACTGTGTGAGGTGAGTCATACTGATGTTTAAAGAATAGTTATTTCTTGCATCGTATTATAAACAGCTTTCCGCGGATATAAGAAACGGTTCTCATCTATACGAAAAAAATTATGTCGAGCATCGTATTATATCAAGTTTCCTACGAAAATAAGAAACTAGTTTAGATCTTATGTATTTACAATTTAATATTCGTAGAAAACTGGATATAGTACGATGCTTGGCATAATTTTTTCCTATGGAGGCGAACTGGTTCTTATCCACCAAATATTAATCGGTTTCGAATGAATACGAGAAAAAAAAGTTTTAGTAGTTAATTATGACAGTTATCATTAATTATAATATGAAAGAATCGCTTTATCGTTTCCAAACTTTGCATGAAGATTCCTGTAACAAGGGGGAGGTAGGTTGTATTAAAAATGAAGTGTGAGTAAGCTTCCAATCAAAAGCGATTATTAAGTCTAACTGTTATTAAATATGCGTTTAATTATACCATGTGTTTTGTCAATAGTAAGAACAGTTAGACTTAATAATCGCTTTTGACTGGAAGCTTACTCACACTTTTACGGATTTTTAGCAATACCTACGTCCCCCTTTTCTTTAATAGTTAATTATGATAGTTACATTAATTATGATATGAAAGATCGCTTTATCGTTTATAAAAATTGCCTGCAGATTCCTGTAACAATTTATTAAACTTTAGAAAGCGTAGCTACCTCTAAAAAATACTTGAAAGTCTGTATGCATTGGAATATTAATTCCTAGAAATGTTACACACTATGCTACAGCAAACCATTTCTACAGTAAAGTTCAAACTTATTAGCATCCGTAAATAATTACAATGTATTGTTACATTTGAAATTTAATGTTCGTTTGTCGGATCTAATAGGATTGCTTTGTTTTTATTTAAAAATGAGACAATTGTTTTTCCAGTATGTCTTCGAATCCGCTTAAATAGAACGGTTCTCAGCCATATTGAAAAAAGATGTATTTTAGGTATTATAGACAGTTTTCTATGAATAGTAAAATGAGAAATCTTAATATTGATACCAGTTTTGTTGGCCCTGGCCTTCGGCCACTCGGGTCTCACAAAACCGGAATTAAGCTTATAATTTACTATCCGCGAAAATTTGTATATAATACGATGCGATAAATAACAAATCTTGATACATTTTAGGTGCTAGATGAAAATGATAAAATGCAGAGCGTTTTTTTCCATGTCTCAGATGTCAGAATTTACAGGTAAAATTATTCATTGTAACTTATTAAAGACAGGTTTTCGCGGATAGTAAAATGAAAAATTATTAGATTAATTCCTGTTATATCTGCCCTGAGAGGCCGAAGACAGGTTAACACAAAACAACTATTAATCTTATGATTTTTATTTGAAAATTTTTTTACAATACGATAGATATAAATAGCCTAGCCACACTGAAAAATATTAATCATTCTTTTTAATAAAAAAATGAAGATTTAAATTTTTCTTAAAATAGAAATATTTATAAAAAAAACCCCTAAAATACCAGCTTTAAGTTATTGTTTTTACATTACAAATACCTAATAACTGAATTGAAATTAATTTAAAAATGCGCCGAATTATATTTTTTTATTTTTAGGAAAAATTTGAGAGAAATGAATGTTAGTGTTCACGAAGCACTGCCAGGAATCAGATTTAACTAAAATTACAGGGATCTAAAGGGATAAGACAATGGCCATAAATTTATGTTCATCCACAAATTAAACAATAGTTCTTTATATTACAATCAGTAAAAAATATTCATTTATCATTTGCTTTGAAAATTGAATATTTTACTTTAAATATTACAACACTCTTTGCTGATTCGTCTGTTGGTTATTGTACGTGTCCAAGGATGTCTTAAGATATTATTTTATTGGGGGGTGAGGGGGTAAATTGGCGGGTGAAGCGCGGGGCATTTTATTTTTAATATCCTCCAAAAAATTTTCCTCGGGGTAAGATTTACATTGGGGAGGGGGGACAAAAATATATAATGCCTCAAATTTACCTGATTTTTAAAGTTTAATGGCATTAGGCATTGCCTAATCGGCAATACGTGTTCATTGTTTTTTTATTTCTCTATTTTTAAATCTGGTCTATTTTGATCGTGTAGTTGGATTACATTTGTCACTAGATGCCAAAAGAGTTCATATATATCCTGTAAGTTTTATTTTAGTTATTAAGAGGGGGGGAAGTTTTGACACATTTGCATAAACAGTGAGTATAGGCTTTATCTTTGGACTGAGAGGATAGATTATTAAAGATAAAATCATTATTATTTGATGAATTTTCCAAAGTTTTAAAATTTTTTGGATAGGCCTCCAGGTTCAGGAGCTGCAGGCCTCCAGGTTCCGAAGCTGCAGGCCTCCAATTGGTCTCTGGACAGATAAATTTTTTTTTAAGATTTAGAGGTCAACTAATAAAACAAAATATGTACCTATCTTTTTGAATGTTATTTACATATTTGAAGAAAAAACATGCATAAATTTTTTTATAAGTTGACCTCTATCTCTTAGAAAATATTGTAATTCTTATTTTTACCTGTCCAGAGACCACCTGGAGGCCTGCAGCTCCTGAACCTGGAGGCCTATCCAAAAAATCTTAAATCTTGGGAAAATTCACCATATAAGAATGGTTTTATCTTTAATAACCTATCCTCTCAGTCCAAGGATAAAGCCTATACTCTCTGTTTACGCAAACGTGTCAAAACTCCCCCCCCCCCCCTCTTAATAATGCTTCTCTAAATGGCTTATATCAAGATGTTAGTTTGCTTGTTAATTTATCATTTTCTTAATTGAAACAAAAAAAAACAGAATTATGAAAAAGGATGATGATATCATACCTGTAGGACATGTAAGAATTTTAAAAGAAGAAAGAAAACTCTATGTGTCATAAAAGTTTAGTTTATAAAGGGTATAAAAAAGTGTAAATATTGTAAATAGTCAGAGATCTAAAGGGATAAGACAATGGCCAACAAATTGATGTACATCCTCATTCTTACCCCTTCTCTGCATTAAAATCAGTGTTTGAAACGTTTGGATATTCAACTTCATGATCCAAAAATTAAATTAAGTCCATAAAGTTGTTGAGCCAACGTTGTTATAAAACTTTGGCGACTAGAGTAATAAACAGCCCAATGTCCCCTCCCTGGTGAAAAAATCTGTATTTTTATATTACAAATCCTTGTTATTAGGGGTGTGAAGTAAAGTACCAGGCATTGGCCGTGTTTGCTGGAAGCTGGCCTACAGTACCTCATCCTACCCTTCTTCCAGGTAAATTATTTGGGGAATAGTCCCTTTCATGGCAACGCCCCTTAAGGGGCGATTCGTCGTATTTTTTAAATGGCTTGTTAAGGGTTATGTTATGTAAGTTAGGTTATATTGGGTTAGGTGATTTCCCCACAGGGTTAGGCAATTGGCCCCGCAGGGTTAGAGACCCTGCAGGGGCTAAAAATAGGAGAAAAGCTACTGTGAAAAATACAAAGAATCGCCCCTTAAGGTGCGTTGTCACGAAAGGGACTATACCCGTAATTTGATACCATCAACCAACAATGAGGTTTCATCCTTCAAGGTGAATTCAAGGAATCTTTATGTCAGGTACAACAAAATTCAGGGATCTAAAGGGATAAGACAATAGCCGATAAATTGAGATACATCCCCAATGATAATAAACAAAAGTACACATTGTGTAGATTAAAATTAGTGGTTTAAAAGTTTAAACACTTTACTTAATGAGCCAACCAATCAAAATTCACTAAAGTCCATAAAGTTGTTAAGCTAACGAATAAGAACGTTATTATAAAACTTTGGGGACTAGTGTAATAAACAGCCCATTGTCTTCTCTTGTTTTGCTTTTTTGAAGAAAGGCATCAAGCCTCTTTCTTCACTTTCTTTGGTTGTAACTTTTATATACCCAGGTAAAATGTCTTGGTTTAAAAAATATTGCTATTAGGGTTGGACCCGATATCCGTTATGGCCGGATATCAGGCCATTTTCAATAATTGGCCGGATACTGGATATTGAAACTTTCCGGATTCCAGACATTCGGCTGATTTTCAAAGTCGGATATCCGGTAATTTGCCAGGTTTCTGGCGTTGGCCAGATGTCAGGCCAGATACCGGATATCCGGTATTCGGCCCAACCCTAATTGCTAACATTTAGATTTTTTATAGGTGGAGAAGGGACTTTTGCCCCGAAGTTTAATATACCAGATGACCAGAACTACACATTCTACTATCTAAATCTCGCACTTGAGTCTAAACTACAAAAACAAAGTAAGTAATCTTCTTGTTTCATAGGTTTATCTATAATACAAAGTAGCTTGATGTCTGTCCGTCCGTCCGTCGGTTTGTCTGTCTGTCCCTTAAGATCTTGGTAACCACTGAACCGATTGGATTATACTCTTCAGGGAATATACCTAATGGTCCTGTGGTGGATTTAGGCTTTTTTCTAGGGGATGGGACACCCACAACTCCCCCAAAAACGAAAAAAAATCCCCCTCCCCATATTTTTCTTTTTAATGTATTAATGGTTGCATTGGTTGCATTGCATCTCCATTTTTTTAAAGTACCCTTTGGGGCAAAGCCTCTACAGGCTAGGGTCGAAGCCGCTAGTTATTATTATATCATAGTTGTTTTTGGGTAGAGGCATGTTTCCCTAAGTACAATATTTATACTTATGTACAATTTATTGACGCTTAAAAGATTCCATTTGAAATTACTGAAATTTTGATCTTTTTTGTTTTTGGCTATAATTAAAGGGAAGTGGGTAAGAATTTTGGATTGTAGGTAAATTTTCACTTAGAATTGTTTGTCAGAATCCTGGTCTCTTGCTCCTAATATCCTAGCTGTTTCAATGGATCTTACACCAGATTTTCATAATCCTATTATATAAAGTAGTTAGCGTTTTTTGTCTGTCCCGAAGGATCACGCTAACTGCTGAACCGAGATTGTTCTCCTGTACAATGAAGCTTCTTATAAATCCTGGGAAGGTTTAAAACTATTTTTGGGGAGGGTGTCTTTACCACCTTCCCGCCCCCCCCCCCAAAAAAAAGAAAAATATTTTTTTTACAATTTTAAAACCCAAATTTAAAATGTTATGAGGTCGAGCATTGAGTGCCCCTAGAGGCTTCTAGGGGCGTAGCTGCTAGTTTCTAATAAAGTGAAACACGCAGTGGGCTTCAATAAAAATCCCCCCCTCCACCCCATTTACCACATCCCCTTTCCTCCTACTGAAAAACAAACAAACTGACCAATAAATGACAGGGGAAATAGCAACCCAAATTAACGACATTTTTCCCTGTCATAATATCCACGTATGTATATGATATTCTACATACATTGCTTTAGCAAATTAAATACCAACCTTTTTTCTAACGTTGCAACAAAAATAATTTTAGTAAACATGCTGAA
The DNA here is from genome assembly GCF_053477335.1 of Acartia tonsa. Classification (NCBI taxonomy): domain Eukaryota; kingdom Metazoa; phylum Arthropoda; class Copepoda; order Calanoida; family Acartiidae; genus Acartia; species Acartia tonsa. Next base: position 37,892,055 of record NC_137269.1, on the reverse strand, counting down.
GAACTTTTTGGATAGCCAGCCAAATGGAATACATTTTGAGTGGAGAGGGGTTAGATATATAAACAATAAGGTAATTTTATTTAAAGTTTTTTACTTTTTAATAGAAGCTCAGCCAATGTTTAAATTTTTTTCTTAATACGACAGTTGATGAGACAGCGGTTCAAGTATATGTACTTGAGCGTGGAGCTAGAGCTGGCCTTGGGGGCTAGCATGAAAAAGAAGGATCAACAAAGGGGGAGGGGTTGGTAACTAACTCTTTCACTCGGGATATCAGATGTACCTTAGCATTTTAGTTTTTATACAGAATAACTTCCTACTTCGGGATTTAAAGAAATTTAATTGAAGTATTTTGATTTCATAGACGGATTGTTTTATCTGTGTCATCTAAAGATTAAAATATATTCTATAGGATATACTTTTTTATATTATGATCCTGTCTACTTTCAGCTGTAGAATAGTCATTCATCGCATCGCATTATAGACATCTTTCATTGGTTAGTAAAATAAATAGAATAATTCTAGTTTTGTCAACCGCGAGGAGCCGTAGACCCAGACTAATAAAAAGGATATTTTTTATGTTATCATTTTATTATTCGTTGAAAATTGTCTACATAGCTTCAATATGGCAAAGAAACGGTTCTAATCCAGCGGATATTAAACGGTTTCGAATCCTTATTGGAAATAGATTTCTTGTTTTCTAGGATGATCTGGATGCATGGAAATCCCTTTATGATCCACTTTATGGACGAAGAAATCCAAGGAAATATGATGACAATAGGTTGGTATTTATTTTTCTCGTATTCATTCGTATCCGGTGGATACGAACCGGTTCTCATCCATACGAAAAAACTATGTCTAGCAGCGTATTATATCTAGCTTTCTACGAATATAAAAATGCACAATCATAAGATTAAAACCAGTTATTTTAGTCCGTGCCTTCGGAACCTCGGGGCTAAAAAATGGTTTTAATCTTATGATTGTACATTTTTATATTCGTAGAAAGCTGTTTATAATACGATGCGAGAAATAACTATTCTACCATCCCTTGACTACTGCTTAAAATGTAGCGCATCCACTTGCTGGCATAAAGGTGGCAGGTTCGATTCCAAACTGCAACAAACAGATCTTTAGAATAGAGATATATATACAGACAACTACCTCCCTTCATTTTTCAAAGACCTCTTTCGTTTGCTTCTAAATAATTTTCTGCTACTTAGATGTGTTAATATAAGCGATACCATTGGTTGATTTTCAATGACCCAAAAGGAAGGTTGCACAAGACGATTGCGATGGGGAGATACAGTTATTTAACCCTTTCTCCTGCAATATAAGGAATGACCGTAAACGTTGCTGCTATGTCAGATGCAAATATAGCTGAAATGCATTGGCCAAAAACAGGCGCAACTTATTACTATACAAATGCACAATTTGATATGCATTTTAGACAATGGGTGTGCAATAATAGTTATTTCTTTCATTGTTTGATAAACCGCTTTCCGCGGATATAGAATGTACAATTATTAGATTAAAACCAGTTTTTTTAGCCCCGAGGTGCCGAAGGCACGGGCTAAAAAAATGGTTTTAATCTTATGATTGTACATTTCTATATTCGTAGAAAGCGGTTTATAATACGATGCTAGACATAATTTTTTCGTATTGATGAGAACCGGTTCCTGTCCACCGGATTCGAATGAATACGAGAAAATGGTTTATTTTCTGCAATACTTGTTGCATTCAACCTACTACAAATTAAATACTGGGTCATTGAAAATCAACCAATTGTGTCGCTTGTATTAACACAGCCAAGTAGCAGAAAATAATTTAGAAGTGGACGAAAGAGGTCTTTGAAAAAGAAAGGGAGGTAGTTGTATGTATATTCATCTATACTATAGATCTGTTTGTTAATTGATTTTTGAAGGCTTTGACGGCATATCATTAAATGTTTTGTTGAGTTCAAGGTGCAAAACAATTTACCATCCTTTTTGTTAAACATACAACTTTTATCGAAAAAGTATAGGTACTATTGTGTCAAAGCATTTAATAATTTATAATATCGGCTCATTTTACTTTTTAAAATTTATGCTTTTCTATAATAAGGGTCGCCCCGTTCGTCCGCAACTGTTAGCTCTTTTTGTTAATTAAGACATTTTAGAATTATCCTATTGATGTCAAACTTTGCAGGATGATTCCAATAACAGTTAAGTACGATTTCGAAAGTTTAGCAACTCTATAATCGTTGCGATAAAGTCCGTACTTTCATATAAAATATGTTGATTTTTAACTTTCTTGACCAAATTTGTTTGTATATTATAATTATCCCATACATCTGATTTTTGAATAATGATTCTTAGAACAACAAGGTAGGTACAAAATATAAGCGAATCATCTCTAATCAAGTCCTAAACATGTCAGTATCCTAAATTTGCGCAATTTTTCATTTTACCTTTCAATTATTATTCTGATTTTTAAGTTTAAAAGTTTCTGATTTTAAAAAAGAGTTAAATGTTTGTTTGTCCTACCGTTTCAGTGCTTTGCTTTTATAGATGTTGTCATCCTTGTTTATAATTATTTATAAGACACATTAGGTAATACTATTAACATAAAAAAACTATTTATTTAGAAACAACAAGATTGAAGTGACTCACACATTCAAAGCTCCACTTATCAGGCATTTTAAAGTAAGTAAAATGTTTGTTGAACATTCTTTTTAGTAGTTAAGCTACTCTATAATTCACTTTGTCTGTCCGTAACTCTATGGGGGAAATTCTTTGCTGTTGCATTGGAGATAGACAGCTGAAATTTTTGGTGAAGATTCCTTATATGAATGAGCATCAAGCGTATAATTTATTTTGTCTGTCAGCCATAAAGTTGTATGTGTTATACATCTATATTTAATACATTTATTGTGTAGACCAAAGAAGAGATGGACACTGGTAGCATGATAGGCCAGGCAGGATCAACTCTGGGTGGTGTCAGCAGCCTCACCTGCTCATCCATTGGCAGCCGTCCCACCAGCGCTCTATCACACTTCTCTGATAAAAGTAAGTTCATCTATTGGCAGCCGTCCCACCAGCGCTCTATCACACTTCTCGGATAAAAGTAAGTTTCACCAGCTCATCTCTAGAACTGGACACTGGTAGCATGATAGGCCAGGCAGGATCAACTGTGGGTGGTGTCAGCAGCCTAACCTGCTCATCCATTAGCAGCCGTCCCACCAGCTCTCTATCACACTTCTCGGATAAAAGTAAGTTTGACCAGCTCATCTATAGAACTGGACACTGGTAGCATGATAGGCCAGGCAGGATCAACTCTGGGTGGTGTCAGCAGCCTCACCTGCTCATCCATTGGCAGCCGTCCCACCAGCTCTCTATCACACTTCTCGGATAAAAGTAAGTTTCCAGCATATGGCTTCAAAACCGATTAATATCCATTGGATTTAAAACCTGCTCTCAGCTGAAAAAATCATGTATAAAAGTTTTTTTTATATAAATAATTTCCTGTAACCGAGATCATAAAAAAATGTCATCATTAAATAATATAAAATTTAGCATTGATGAATATTCTAAACCTTCAAATTTTTATTGTTTAATACGCTTTTTTGACTTATCATCATGATAATTATAAGCAGTGTTGCGGAGCCGGGAGCCGCCATAATCACAGACGGCTCCGTGGAGCCGGAACCGCACCAAAATCAAACGGCTCCGCAACGCTGATAGTTTCTAAATAGTTGGACAAATAAATAAATTCAACATTGAATGATTTTTAAAATGTTTTGTTCTTCTTTAGCTTTCAATAGCAGGAAAGATTCAAGTAAGCTATATATTTATTAAGCTTTATCAACAGAACTAGTGTCTCCAGATCTATCCGCCATTGCGGTGGAATATTATAGTATGTAGCAAATATCAAAATATGCAGTAGTAATGGCATTATTTAATTTGAATTTAATTTAGTGAATCACATATTTTTTCCTGGTAAATGGTTTAAACTACATCTATAGGGCATATATTTGAAATAATTTTAATTTTTTACCACGTAGTTTTTAAAATATCATGACTTGATAATTTTATGCAATTTATACCTACAGCTAGCTTCTTTTCACAAAAGACAGCGTAAAGACTAGTTTAGTGATAGCTAGTTGTTTGTTATTTGGTATATTTGCAACTTTTGCTTGAAATCATTTTTTTCTTGAATACACTTTATGCAACTATACATTTGTATTTTTTGATTTTTGAGCATATACTTTGTTTCAGTAATATCTGATCATACTGTAGCGGCTACTCATTTGAAGGAGCTGAGAGGGGGCTTAAAAAAGTTTCATTAAACCACCCTATGACCTAAATCTGAAATCCAAATAGCCTAAAACCATCACAGGGTCTATGTGTAGCTTACCAAATCAGTTCAGTGTTTAATGAGATCTTAAGTTTCGGACACTGAAAAAACCTTTCTACTTTAATGATAGGATAGCTGTTTATAGGTACTTTGTACTTCTCTTTTATTATTGGATGATTGTTCAATCTAAACATTATGATGAATGAATGAATGATAATGTTTTAGGGATCATGGAAAGAAAATGAAGTTGCGGATTTCGTCGCATTTTCACAGTAGCTTTTTCCCTATTTTTACTTAACCTAACCTAAAAAAAAACTTTAAAAAGCTACTAAGAAAATACGATGAAACCCGCAACTTCGTTTTCTTTCCATGACCCAGTTTTAGCAATACAGACAACCAACCCTTAAATAACATGACTATTCTAGTCGAAATTTATTTTTTACTACGGGATTTTTTACTTTGTATCGTAGATTAATTCGTTTTTTTTTTAACGTAGGTTGGAAGACAAGTGCTAGTATGATTGGCAATAGTATAGCGCGTAGTTCTGGCGGTCACAAGACCAGTTCTGGCGGTAACACAACCAGAACCTGGTACAATCCTTCTCAATATGAGTTCGGAGGCCTCAGGTCAGTATATATTTTCATACCCTTTCTTTCGAGAAGCGGAACTTTGTTATAAATTTCCATAGTCAGTTCGCCATTCCATAAGAAGAAGTGTAAATTTCTCAGCTGCCTTTAAACAGATATCAGAATAGTTATTTATCACATCGTATTATAGACTGCAAATATCAAAACAAAGAATTATAAGATTTCATGATTTTTATTTTTATATTCGTGGTAGACTGTCTGTAATATGCTGCTATACGTGTTTTTTTCAGTATTGCTGAGAGCCGGATCTAATCCCTCGGATATTGATCGATTTCGAGGCCATACTGGAAATGTTTTGTATAGATATTTCCTGAATCCATTACTTACATTGTAACTTTGTTCCTTCGCCAAAGGTGCAGAGGAAATGCAGTTTAATGAGTATCTATAATACAAAGTAGAACGATGTTTGTTTGTCTGTCTCTAAGTTTGTTTGTAGCGAAGGATCTCGCTAACCACTGAACCGATCGGGTTCTCCTTTACAGGGTAGCTTCTCATAGGTCCCGGAAGGTTTATAACTATTTTCTTGGTGGGTGGGACACCCCCAACCCCCCCCCAAAAAATGAAAATACCCCCCCCCCCAAAAAAAAAAAAATTTATTTTCTTCCATTTTTCTTTTAAATCTAAAATACGAAAAATTTGTTTGATCAACCCTCTTGGAGCAAAGCCGCTAGTGGTATTAAATAGACCTTTGAAATTTAAAGTGAAGATTCCCTTGAAAAATACACTTCACATCAACTTTACTTATTAATAAATATTTAAGTAAAAGAATAGAGGAGGCATATTAAACTTTGCCCACAGCGCGGGGACCCTGTAACCATTTTTTGTTTGGTCTTTTAAATCAGCTAATAGTGTTGGAACATTTTTTATAAAAATTTTAAAAAAAGGGTCTTTAAAATGAGCTATTACCGTTGGGAATATAAACACAGCCGAGTCAATACAAAATAACAGAAAAAGAATTTGTTAGCAGATGATAAGGGCTTGTGATAAGGGCGTACACTACACAACTTTGGCCAGGTAGTTGTTGAAGGATTATACGTCTATACTTATATATTAATTAACTAGTGGCTTTGCCCCAAGAGGCAATTAAAAAAAAAATGAGTACCTCTGGTGCAGGTGCTGCAACTTTCTATTTAAATTAACTGCCCCTTGGAGGGGGGATTTCTTTGTTTTTAGGGTGGTGGTTGGTGTCCCATACCCCCAAGAAAATAGCCCTGAAATTTCCCTGAAGAGTATAATCCAATCGGTTCAGTGGTTACCGAAATCTTAAGGGACGGACAGACAGACAAACGGACAGACAGACAGACATCAAGCTACTTTGTATTATACACTATTTTTTGTATTATAACTATCTTTTTATTTTAGATTGAAGACTGAAGTAAAGGAGGAGTTGGTAGACATGGACAGTGGTTTTCTTGGGGAGCCCGCATTCAAGAGAATGAAAGCTGAGTAACTCACACTCTACCAGGGGTGTATTGTATATTCTGTATGGAGTCCCTGGCTAAAGGAGAGGGAGGGGGGGTAAATAAAAAAAATATGGGAAAGGGTAAAAAAAGAGTTTTTATTTTATCCTCATTGGGGGAAAAAATAGGATAAACGCAGGAGTCTCAAACGTCGGAGTGGACAATTAACCTAACCTAATTTGTATAGAAATACTAAAACTCCTGCGTTTGTCCACTCCGCCGTTTGGGACTCCTGTGTTTGTCCTGGAACCCATTTTTCCATTTGCCCCATTCTGGGGAAAAAAATAGGGGGGCTGTGAAAAAAATTAATCTTGTTTAGAATAGGAATACACCCCAGACTAGAACCTGTACCTGTCCTGTCCTGTTTGCTGGAGCCATCAGTCACACCTGCTTACCTGGATTAAAAAGTACCTGAACTTTTCGCACATTTTTGTATTCACCGCATTTACACTTCATTTTGATAATCTTCACAAAGAAAACTTTGTATTTTAAAGCATTTTTAAATTTTTTTGGGTATGTGTAAATTTTTTCTTCCAGTCTTAGTGGTTGTGAGGTTGATCCCAACCCAAAGAATTGGTTAAGACTGTTAAAAAAAGCACAACATGACGTTTTAAACTCGTTCTGACATTGGTTAACTTAACATTGTTGTGGTGATCTGGAAAATTTTCACAAAAAAAGAAAAATTTTCCAAAATTCTCTAATCTACCACCAGAGTATAGACTTCCAAAGGTGGGGGAGGCAAGGGGTTTTGGGTATAGTCCCTAACATCGCACCTTATGGGGCGATCTTCGTATTTTTCACAGTAGCTTTTCTCCTATTTCTAGCCCCTGCGGGGGGCTCTAATCCTGGGGGGCCAATTACCTAACCCTGTGGGACAATCACCTAACCCAATATAACCTTACCTAACATAAAATAACCTATAAAAAATACGACGAATCGCCCCTTATGGGGCGATGTTACGAAAGGGACTATTCCCGGGGTTTTTACCCCACCCCCCCCCCCACACACACACAAACTTGAAACCCTTCGTTATACCCTCCCACAAAATTGAAAAAAAACGGCCCCAAAACCTTTGAAACCTCTCGATTTACCCCCTAAAATTTTTTTTTTACATTCTTACACAGGAGTAGTTTTTTATTGCAATTATGGTCAGTGGCGAAGGGATTTTTTTTCTTTGTTTTAACCATTTTATTTTAGAATGTTTTTTATTTTTTAAATTTAGCTCCTAATTATACCATACCTTTATTTGACATAAAAATTCATGCTGCTTTTGTTAATTTTTCATCTTGAAAACTTTTGTCAGATAAACTTAGTTTTATTCATGTATTAAGATGTTTTTTTTAAAGTAATTTTTAAGGTGACGATTTCTTTAATTTGGGTCAGTCCGTCCATCCGTAACCGATAGATCTTTTCGTTAATTTAGTCCTATCCATTTCAAACTTTGTATGATGATTCCTGTAGTAGTTTGGTACGATTTAGAAAGCGTATCAACTCTATAATAGTTATCCTAATATCCATACGTCCATTTAAAACATGCCGATTTTTATCAGTATTTAGTCAGTTCGAAGTAAATTCACTAACAACTTTGTTTAGACTTATACATTCATATTCTCCTTATTTAGATTTTTCACCGTGTAAATTTACCATTTTAGAGCTTCGTTTTTATGGATGTTGTCATCGTTGTTTATGTAATTCTGATTAATCCTTATACTAAAGTAACAGGATGTTTGTCTGTCTGTGTGTTTGTACCGAAGGATCTCGCTAACCGCTGAACCAATCGGGTTCTCCCTAACAGGGTAGCTTCTCATAGGTCCCGGGAAGGTTTATAACTATTTTCTTGGGGGGTGTAACACCCCCCCCCCAAAAAAAAAAAAGAATTTACATTTTTTAATTAAAATTAAAAATGAGGAGAGTGGGGGCGACCCCCAACCACAAAAAAAAAAAAATTTTCTTTTAAAATCTAAAATAATAAATTGGGTTATCAAATTCGACTCTACCCTACGCAAGTGCCCCTAGAGGCCTCTAGAAGCGTAACCGCTAGTTATGTAATATAGTAATATTAATGTGATATTTAATTAACCTGAAACTTCAAGATAAACATTTCATAGATTTAAGAAAAATTTGTAGCCCAATTTTTTGCGATGATAAAAATTTAATATTATGCGATACAATCTTTCTGGTATAGGCCCCTTCGAGGCAACGCCTCTTAAGGGGCGTTTCGTCGTATTTTCAAAGTAGAATTTCTCCTATTTCTAGCCTCTGTGGGGGGGGGGGGGCTATAACCATGCAGGGCAATCACCTAACATAACCTAAGATAACCTATCAAAAGCTACTGTGAAAATACTACAAAACGCCCCTTAAGAGGCGTTGTCACGAAAGGGACTATACCCAAATCTTTCTCTTTGAACAATCCAATGTTTTCTAAAAACAGCAATACACTAAAAAAGATATTACAATCAAAGTTCAAATTCGTTTCTTATTATAGAAACTAAATATTCTATTTTTTCAATTTACAGAATTTTTAGTGATTTGTTGAGGAGCTCCGAGCCTTAAGTTTTCTAAAAATTAGTTTGTTGGACAAAAAAACTTTTTTTGCTTCATATGGCTCTTATAAAATTAACCTTTTTAAAATCTTTTTCTACCTGACCCACAATTTACCGCTTTTTAGTCATTATAACAAAACAATTTCGAGATAAAGGGAGGAGTAGGTTGCGCTAAAAATCCGTAAAGATGTTAGTTTTAAGGCTTAGAAATAGTAGTAGAACGATAATATTCACTAAATATGTGTATTTCTTATGGAAAAGAACTATAGACAAATTGAAATTTTTTTAAGTTAACATATATATACATTTTTATCGTTCTACTACTATTTTTAACTTAAAACTCAAAACCTTTATGGATTTTTAGCGCCACCTACTCCTCCCTTAGTAACTTTTAGAGAACGAAATGATATATTTTACTAATTTTGTACGAAAATTCTTATGTAAATTTGTTTTTCTCAATAAATCATAATATTTTTATTTGGTGTTATTTTCACATTTTTGTTTGTCTGCTCGTAATTTACCCTCTGTGGAAAACTGCAAAAAAAATTCAAGTCAAATGCCCCAAACCAATGCAATGAAGAAAATAAAATATAGATTATTAACTTCCGTCAATAGTACGTGGGTTAAACAAAGCAATACTTTTTCATATTCTAATAATGTATCTGTTTTCATTTAGAAGAAGAGTGGTTACCTAATCCCTCCCCTTCAATCGTGGGAATTTATGTGTCCTAACTTTTGTGTTGTTTTAACCCATTCGTGACGAGCTCCCAAAGTTCATAGTTCTGATTTTTAATAATTATGCAACAGAATTCAAAAAGTAAGGTGTCAAATTAAAGATCTTACTAATTTTGTTCATAATGGTAATTTTCTTTTTTTGTTGCGTTTTAGTACCTTAAAACCAACTTATTTAAAAAAAAAACTTAAATTGCTTCAAAAAAAGGTCTACAATTGCATATCTAAATTCTATGGATCATTTTACATTTATTACTTACTAAAAGCACCGACTAGCTATTTTTATAAAAATCACAAAAGTTAGGACACGTTCTTTATACAGGATGCTCTAGATTAAGTCTTGAACTCGATGAAGATTCCTGTCTCAATGAGGTAATATTAAATGTATAAGTAATCAAAAAAATTACTTGTCCCAAGTGGTGGAGACTCGTTTTGTCTGATTGCAATAATTGCTCTCTGTTCTTTTGTAGACACTCGGCTTTGTTTATCATTCTAACGTTATTAGCTGATTTCAAAGACCCAATATAATATCAGAACAAGGTCTCCGCCCTGTGGGCAGAGTTACATATAGTCCATGCCCCTGGCCTTCTAATCATTTATTTTAATAATTAAGAACAGCTCTTCATATTTTCTTGTGACCCAGACCAATATTAGGCTTTTCTGAAAAGCAGAGCAGGTATAAATAGAAAAGAAAATAGGCGAGCAGTGGGGCATTATACCTAAACTAGCGGCTACGCCCCTAGAGGCATCTAGTAGCACTTTAATGTTTTTTTTTATCTCATGTCTATGTTGCTTTCAAGTCTCTAGGCAAAAGTGAGAATATTAAAAACATTTTCGATTTTTTGTGATTTTCTGTGAGTTTAAATCTAGTTTTTTTAGCCCCGAGGTGCCGAAGGCACCGGCTAAAAAAACTGGTTTAATCTTAGATTGTACATTTTTATATTCTTAGAAAGCCTGGATATAATATGATGCTAGGCATAGCTTTTTCGTATGGATGGGAACCGGATTCGAATGAATACGAGAAAAAAATTCAAATAGACCAAGATGACGCGTACTGGTTTAAGGGTATCTTTTTCATTAACTTAAAAAGAGAAAAATTGTGTAAAAAGGAAATTTAGAAAAGAGTTTCTCTGAAAAGGATTTCATGACTTGAACGTGAGGCTAGCTGGAGGCAACCCAGGGATCTAAAGGGATAAGACAATGGACGATAAATTGACGAACATCCCAAATGATTATACACAAAATTACCACTGCTGTAGATTAAAATTAGTTAAAAGGTTTCAACACTATTTAATTAAACAACGAATTAAATTCATTAAAAGCCCCCAAAGTTGTTATGTCAAGAAAACGATATTATGAAACTTTGGGGACTAGTGCAATAAACAGCCTAATGTCCCCTCCTTCCCTGACATCTTCAACACAAAAAATCTCATTCAGTTTTTATTCATTTTCAATTCGTTTCAGTTTGGTAATACTCACGGATCAAAGGATACAAATATATTGTCATTTTTTTCATTTAATTAAGTAACAGGATCTCTGTGTGTGTATGTACCCAAGGATTTCGCTAACCACAGAACCGATATGGTTCTCCTTAACAGGGTAGCTTCTGGAAAGGTTGATAGCTTTTTGAATTCATGGCTCAGTACAGATTCTAATCCAACGGATATTGTTCATTTTCCAAGCCATGAAATTTAAAAAAAATCCATTCTAGATTGAATCCTATTTTATTATTTGAAAAAAAAATAAGTTTTAAAAGGCGTATTTGCTCATATTTTTTATCCAATGGTCTCGTCCTTAGCCTCTAAAGGCTTTATCTCAAAGTGGTATGGGGTGTCCTCCTATTTGGGGGATATGGGAGGGAGGGGTGAGCTAGATTTCTTCCAAGGGCATATTTCCAGCTTATGAAATTAATCGAAAATAAATCACGAAATCATGAATTTTGGAACAGATTTTTAAAAGAATTTTACGTGTCCCTAGAAGCCTCTAGAGGCGTTGCCGCTAGTACAGAATATACTTCCATTTATGGGATTTGATTATAATGATGTACCTTGTTGTCCTAGGAATCATTATTACAAAAATTAGTTGAATAGGATAATTTGTAAAAACAAAAAAGGTTAAAATTGAGCATGTTTTAAATGGGAGCATGGACTTTCTTATAACGATTATATTGTTGCTAGGCTACAGACGGACCGACCGACCATAATTGAAGAAAAGTCTTGCTTTTTATTATACTATTGGCTACGCCCCTAGAGGCCTCTAGTGGCACTTTAAATGTTTGGGGTTTTAAAAAAATAATACGATACCTTGCAATGTTGCGAAGGATTCTCTATCAAATTATTACGATACTTTGCAATGTTACGTAGGAGTCTCTATTCGAGAAGAAAAAAAATCGATTTATTGTGATTTCTCTTGGGAGGGTGGTGGTACCCTCCCCCAAAATAGTTATAAACCTTCCCGGGACCTATGAGAATCTACCCTGTTAAGGAGAATCCGATCGGTTCAGCGGTTAGCGAGATCCTTTGGTACAGACATACAAATACTTTAACATAATCTCGCAACCTTTCAATAGTTCATTTTCTATCTAGAAAGAATTATTATAGCTTTCTCCATATTATAATACACGTCAAAATGTCAAAAAGTGTTGTTACCAAAACTTTACCAACCCAATTTTGGTAGATTAAGTTATCTTGGTGAATGGATATATTATTACATGGATGTTGTACCAGATTTTCATGTTCTCTAATTAAGTGAAACTTGAAGTGGGCTAAAATAAGGATACCCCCATCAATTACCTTTACCCCATCCGCCTCTCCTACTTGATGAACAAACTGACCCATAAAGTAGTTCCATGTTAGCAACCTAAATTGACGACAATTTTTCCCCCGTCATAATATCCACAAATATTTTATATCCATTTCTTGGTGTATGTACATACATTTTTTATACCAAAGCTACTCTATAATCCCAACACGTCGCCTTTTACTAAACTGTGGAGTATATGTGTTAATATAGATCACAGAATAAACAATTTTATTATGGAAATTTTATCTTTAAAACTTAAAAACTAAGTGATATTAAACTGTTGAAACCGTTTGGGTTTTCTACTTTAGGCAAGCTTCACATAGGTCCTGTGTCGGTTTTCAGCTATTTTTCTAGCCCTAGATGCTAGGAGCGTAGCTTTTAGCAATTTAGATAATAGGAATAGTCCCCAAAGTTTTATAATGGCGTTTACTTAAAAACATTGGGGACTTGGTTGAATTTTTATTGGTTGGTGATTAAGTTAATTTTAATCTACAGAAGGGGTAATTTTTGTTATCATCATTGGGGATGTACATTGATTTTTTAGCCGTTGTCTTATCCCTTTAGATCCCTGCCTAATATTAGAGATTATACCCGTTCTTGTTGATATGAAAGACAGCTTTGAAGTTAAAATTGCATTCCATTTTGGCACATAACATCATAATTTTCGCGATGCAAAATCTGGGCAATTTTTTGCAAAATTAAATGCGTGAATTTTTTAAGTTATAGTGTTGTGCAAGTAAAGAGTGGGAATGGTTATTTATCGCATCGGATTATAAACAGTTTTTCGCGGATAAAATACGATACATGATTTTTCAGTATGGCTTAAAACCGGTTCTAATCCAGCGATTATTAATCGGTTTGAAGCCACACTGGAAAAATATAGATAAAAGAAAGTCTATATATTTTTGGGACGCATTGTATTGGTTTAAGGTTTTGCTTTTTTAGGGTTTGGATGAAACCAATTTGTAGTAATTGCAGTAAATTAAAATTTATTAGACCATATAAATCCTTATTTCCTAATGACTAATTTTACAATAAAACAACTCTTTAAAAAAAATTATACATCTTTTTCTAGAGTCGATTCACCTTGGGAGGGTAGTTTAACCCTTCGCCAAGATAGTTATAAGCCTTATCAAGTTACAAGGACCTATGAGAAGCTACATTGTAAAAGACGAACCATATCGGTTCAGCTGTTAGCGAGATCTTTCGGTACAAACAGACACACAAACTGTTAATTTTAATAAAGGAAATGAAGTTACATATCTTTAATTCATATTTAAAGCTTTTCTCTTGCAAATTTTGTAGATACTAAGGGCGTAGCCAGTACAAACTGAACATACTTTATTTAACCTAGTCCAAAGTGTATGCAATGTTTAATAGTAAATCTTATCATAAACTAGTTCAAATTTTGCATTAAGATTGGCACTACCGCCATATTTGCACAGCCTACCCTTCCACCTTTCTTCCATAATTCTATCCCTACCCCTTTTAACAGGGATCTAAAGGGATAAGACAATGGCAGATAAATTAATGTACATTCCTTATGATTAGACACAAAATTACCCCTTATTTAGTTTACAATTATTAGCTGAAACGTTTGGATATTCAACTTAATAAATCAACCAATCAAAATTAAATAAATGACTCCAAAATTGTTAAGCCAACGAATAAGAAATTGTTAATGTAAAACTTTGGGGAACTAGTGTAATAAAAAGCCCAATGTCCCCTCCCTCCCTGAATGTTTAGCTCTTGTATGAGACAATTTCTAGCCTCCGGCACAGCAGGGGGTAAAAAAGGATGATCCCATAAAACAACAAAATTTATTCCATATAGATAGCGGATACATTCTATTTAATAGATTATTTGAATCATGGGAAAAAAGCGAATAAGAGGGTTTTATCATATAGTAGCTTTTGATTGGCTATTTTAGGTTAGGTTAGGTAAATGTTAATGATTGCCCCGCAGGGTTAGAGACCCCATCAGGGGGAAAAGCTAATGTGAAAATACTACGAAACCCTCTTATTCGCTTTTTTCCCATGATAAAAACAATCTATTAAATAGATTGTACAAAAACAAGGATGACAACATCCATAAAAGCAAAGCACTGAAACGGTAGGACAAACGGACATTAACTTTTGTATAGTATCTGAACTGAAAAATCGGAACATAAATGTATAAATGTCGAATCAAAATTGTAGGTAAATTTGTTGAAAAACTGCTTAAAAACAGGATAATGTTTATGGACATACTTACATTTTTGGACCTTATTATAGAGTTGCTTCGCTTATAATATTGTTCTTTGTTGTCCCAGGAAACAATATACCAAAAATCAGATCAAACGGATAATTAAAACACTTGAAAATTTGTTGTATAAAAAGTAGAAAAATCAATATGTTTAAAATGGACGTACGGACATTCTGGTAATGATTTTAGAGTTGCTACGCTTTCTAAATCGTACCCAACTACTACAGGAATCATCATGCAAAGTTTGAAATCGATAGGACAATTCTAACATGCCTAAATTAACGAATAAAAGCTTTCTATCTCGGACGGACGTACGGATGGACGGACCGACCCTAATTATAGAAAAGCTTCGCTTTTAAAAAGCAAATAAACTATTTTGTTGAGGTGTGAGTTTTAGATTGTTGGGCATTGGAGCAGTTTAAAGCATGGATGTAGGTGACACTGAGCTGTTTATTACACTAATCCCCAAAGTTTTATAATAACGTTTTCTTATTCATTGGCTCAACAACTATGAAATTTTTATTGGTTGGTTTATTAAGTTAAGTCTCTAAAATTTTCAATCACTAATTGTAATCTACAGAAGGGCTTATTTAGTTACACTCAAGTGCATAACTAATCAGCAGTTCAAATGGAATAAATAGATATAAGATTATCCATTACATATAGTATATCTATTTTTAAAAGTGAAGCTTTTCTATAATTAGGGTTGGTCCGTCCGTACGTCCGTCCGTAACGGATAGCTTTTTTTGTTAATTTAGGCATGTTAGAATTGTCCTATCGATTTCAAACTTTGCATGTTGATTAATAGTTAAGTATGATTTAGAAAGCGTAGCAACTCTATAATCATTACCAGAATGTCCGTACGTCCATTTTAAACATGTTGATTTTTAAAATTTTCAACAACAAATTTTTATGGGATCTAATTATCCGATTGATCTGATTTTTGGTATATTGACTCCTAGGACAACAAAGTATACTTTTATAAGCTAAGCAACTCTATAATCAAGTCCTAAAAATGTAACTATGTCCATAAACATTATCCTGTATCAAGCAGTTTTTCAACAAATTTACTTACAATTTTGCTTCGGATCTTATACATTTATATTCTGATTATTCAGTTCTGACACTATACAAGCGTTAATGTCCGTTTGTCCTAACGTTTCTGTGCTTCGCTTTTATGGATGTTGTCATCCTTGTTAAAATATACTTACTACTATAGTTTGCCAATTTTGTTTAATAGAAAGAACACCTGATAAAAAGTAGAAGATATAAAGAGCTTTTCAACATCTATAAGTGGGCTTTGAAAATAAAAGATTTTTAACTGCAAACAAAAAGATATTTTCCAGTATGGCTTCGAAACCGATTGATTGGATTAGAACTGGTTCTCAGCCATACTGAAAAACCATGCATTGC
The DNA here is from genome assembly GCF_053477335.1 of Acartia tonsa. NCBI lineage: Eukaryota > Metazoa > Arthropoda > Copepoda > Calanoida > Acartiidae > Acartia > Acartia tonsa. The sequence continues at coordinate 37,875,885 of NC_137269.1, read as the reverse complement.
ATTGTATAAAAGACAATTTTCTACAAATATCAAAATAAATATAATAAAATCTATACCATTTTTGAAAGCCCGGGCATTCGGTCCCTTCGGGTTTAACAAAACTTATTTCATTCTTTTATTTTTTCAATTTAATATCCGCGGAATGATATGTGTCTGGATTTAAGAAAAATTCCTTTTATCCCCACTTAATTGAAATTTATATGTTTATTAACAAGGCTCTTAATTGGAATAGGTCAATGGCCAATAAATTAATGCACATCCCTAATGATGATACACAAAATTAACCCTTCTGTAGATTATGATTTATGGTTGAAATGTTTGGATGCTTAACTCAAGAAACAAACCAATCAAAGTTCAATAAAAGTCCCCAAAGTTGTTCAGCCAACGAATAAGGCTGAAAGTTTTTATGATATTTTTGGGACTATTGTAATAAAAAGCCCAATGTCCTTTATTTCTTTATATGGGCGAAGCCACCGTTTTTATTTATTTTAAATTTTAAATATTTGCTTTACCCTTCAGGAGAAGGCGGATAAAAAGGTTTAAAACACCTTGACGAATTTGTTGATAATCGAGTAGAGAAAATATATATCATTCATGTTAACTTTCAGAGAGAGAGAAGAGAGAGAGAGAGAGAGAGAGAGAGAGAGAGAGAGAGAGAGAGAGAGAGAGAGAGAGAGAGAGAGAGAGATAGAGAGAGAGAGAGAGAGAGAGAGAGAGAGAGAGAGATAGAGAGAGACAGAGAGAGAGACAGAGAGGACAATGGGCTCTTACACTAGTCCCCAAAGTCTTATATTGACGTTCTCTTATTAGTTGGCTGAACAACTTTTGGGACTTTTATTTAATTTGATTGGTTGGTTTACTATGTTAAATGTTTAAATGATTCAACCATCATTTGTAATCTACAGAAGGGATGTTTTTGTGTATATTCTTTGGGGAAGTACATCAATTATTGGCCATTGTCCTATCCCTTTAGATCCCTGGTTACCTATGCATATATACTTGTACAATGTGGTGTTTATTTATTTATATGGTTGATTAATTTTAAGTAATACCAGTCAGACAAACAACGTTCTTATACATTAGACCTGTTACTCAAAATACACTTTTTCCATTTTAATTCTTCTGCTGACCTAAAAAGTTACTTTTGTGGCCTATAAACAAATGTACAAAATTTCAACTCTCTATCTCTACTGGCTACTTAGCGCCAGGCCACTATAAAATCAACAGATAACGGTAGCACGGCGGTTTTAACAATTTCTCAGCAATGTGCAGGTTTTTAGCTCTTCTGCATATTTCAACTTAACCATATAAGGCCAAACATATGGTATCCAAAAAATCTTTTGTCAAAGTCTACTCTACAACTAGCGCCGGTCAGTTTTCTGCTGAAAAATGTTAAAAAACAGACATCGCCAGCGCTAGGTACGATTCAAAGATAGCACAGGTCTCCTTAACAAAACCTTAGATTTAAAAAAATCTCCAAAGAAACGGACAACGGGGCCTTCAAATAGGGCACAGTGGTGGTCAGAATCTGTTTGAGATTAAATCTTAGCTGCTCCTTCTTGCCAGATATTGCAATTTGAAGTTTTGTGGTAAAAATGCCTAAAATTGCAAGGATTCCAAGGATATATGCATAAGTGAACACCTTAATTCATCAAATAAAAAGGGTGAGTTAACATTTGAAGAGTTAAGATATCTCTTCATATGTAAACTACACACTACATCCCCATTCAAAACAATTTTTACTACTAAAGATGATGTTTTTAACTTCAATAAGAGTAATAAATAAGGTACTACAAGCTTAAAGAGGTTTGTCCAATTTACAACTTTATCCTAAAGGCTGTTACCCTGGAACTAGAAGAAAAAACTTCAGTTTAAGTTTACATATGGCCCAATATTGCTCCCCCCCCCCCATACTCTCACAACCTACAAACTTTAGGATTGAGGGGTGGGGGAAGCATAGTAATGCTATTATGTTTCTCAAAAACTAATTGAAGTATAGTGGAAAAAATTTTTATGTAAGGTTTTTAGGCCAAAAGTTTGTAGAAATTATGTTGACGACCTTCTCCCCCCCCCCCTCCCCTTTGTCCTAACCTAATGGAGGGGGTGGGGGGGGGGGCAGAAGATCATTCTAATGTGTTTTAAAAAACTATTAGATATATATATATATAAGCTTTTGGATTTGTATTGTTGTAGGACCCAAAGCACTTTTACATATATCCCCTCCCCTCATAACTCATAAACATAACATTTTGCAAAGAGAGAAAGGGGGGAGGGTTGCAGTTGAAAGGGTACTACTCTGTTGTGTTACTAAGAAACCGCTAGAATTATAGCAGCAAAGCAAACCTCTGAGATATGCTTTGGTAGGTCAAAAGCAACTTTTACAAAATTTGCTGAAACCCCCCCTCCAAGCCCCCCTTCCCTCCATATTGCTTTATAATTCCCCCCCCCCCCCTCCAATTAAGTAATATAAGCAAGTATAGCAATACCCTTTTGGATTTAAACTTTAGTAGGTCCATAATTACTTCATACTTGAACAAATATTGCTGACCTTTCCCCAACTTCAACCAACCCCATCCAGAAAAATTATATTGCTGCACAATTTTCTCCACCCCCATAAAAATAATATTAAATTATTGCTTGCCCTCCCCCTCACTCTTAAGCTACCCTCCATAAAATCTCACCACCTGTGTTTTACTCAGGAACCGCTAAAGCATTAAGGAGCAAACTTTGGAATAAAGCTTTTAGATTTCCAAATTGCTCTAAATGTATTACCTATTCAATGTTTGGGGAAGGAGGAATGGGTTGACAATATTTCTTTTATTAGTCCAATAGGTTGGAGGAGATTATGCAGCAAATAATTGTATTTGGAATAGATATTAGGGTTGTAGTTGAAATAGATATTTATAAAAGTAAATATGGGCCTATATAAGTTAAGATAATAACCCTGAATATCTCTAGAGGTTTCTAAATGATACAAAATATTATTTACCTATGCCACTAGCCACTATTTCCAACAGATAGAGGGGGTTGGTTGCATCAATATTTGTAAGAGATTTTGATGCCTACTAAAGTTTATGTAATAAAGCTTATATATTTCTTAAGTGATGTCTAAAGAACTCTGCCCCTTGACCCCCTCCCTATTAGATTTCATTAGGAGGGGGGGGGGGGGGGGTGGGGGGTAGTCAACAATATTTCCAGAAACTTGGGGCCTAAGTATCTTACATATAAATTTTTCTCTCAATACTTCAAGTAGTGAGTAAAACATAATACTATTACTTTGCCCCCCCTGCCCCCTTCCCCCTTAAAATTATGGGCTGTAAGGGGTGGGGTTGAAGGGGGGGAGGGGGTTGTGAGTATTTTAAAAACTAACTTTAGCTATATGTAAACTTGAACTGAGGTTTTTTCTACTGGTTCCAGGGTAACAGCTTCTAGCTTAAAGTTATAAACTAGACATTGTACCTTTTTCATTATTCTTGTTAAAATAATTTTTTTAAAGTTTTAAAATTTTGTAAATGGGGAGGGACTGTGTAGTTTACATATGCAGAGACATCTAAACTCCTCAAATGTTAAACTCACCTTTTTATTTGATGAATTAAGGTGTTCATGTATGCATATATCCTTGGAATTCTTGTAATTTTAGGCATTTTTACCGCAAAACTTCAAATTGCAATATCTGGCAAGAAGGAGCAGCTAAGATTTAATCTTCAATGGATTCTAACCACCACTGTGCCCTATTTGAAGGCCCCGTTGTCCGTTTCTTTGGAGATTTTTTTAAATCTAAGGTTTTGTTAAGGAGACCTGTGATAGCACAGCATACTTTTGACACAACAATCTTAATCGCATTTTATAATTTTAAAAAAATGCAGAACACCTAAATTAATCTCCAAGCCATTCTCGTATGCATTTGAAATTTTTGTATGAAATAACGGGTTCTCAAAAATGGCCTTTTTTAGAGGCCTGGCGCTAGATAGCCAGAACAGATAGAGAGATAAAATGTTGTCCATGTATCTCTAAAGGTCAGCAGAAGAATTAAATTGGAAAAAGTGTATTTTGAGCAACAGGTCTATTACACATAGATTTATCTCAAGCCCTTACTGAACATAAGTTACAGCTGGTTTTGGATCTTTATTTTACCTTTATTTTGCAAATCCTTATAATAAAGTAACAGGATGTGTGTTTGTTTGTACCGAAGGATCTTGCTAAGCGCTGAATCGATCTGGTTCTCCTTAACAGTGTAGCTCTTCATAGGTCCTGGGAAGGTTTATAACTATTTTGGGGAGGGTACCACCAACCTCCCAAGAGAAATAACAAAAAAATCTAAATTCTTAACCCTAACAGATCGGGCCCCAATTCCCAACTTAATAGATCGGGGGGGGGGGGTCATATTGACCCCCCCCCCCTTTATCTCGGCTTCTGTTACAGATAAAGACGTAAATTTTTTTCTGGTGGTTCATGTGTATTTTTAGAGAAAATTACTTTTTCTAGTCATAGCGGTCAGGCCGCTCCTTAGCCGCTTTTTAGCGGCCAGCCGCTAAATTTTAAAACAGCTGTAGAGCGGCCAATTTTGCAGCTAGGATGAACAAATTTTAGGACGAACTTTTATTTTTCATAACAAAAAAATTACTTTTTCTGATTATCGCCGAAAAACGGCAAATAACGGAAACCGCCAGTTTCGGCGGTTACGGCGGTAAAACGGCAGTTGGCGGCGCCAATTAATATTTTTATCTGTTTATTGTTGCTCAAGGATTTACCAAAAAAATTTATAGGTCTCTAGCTGTAATAGAAGCCACGATATTCATGATATATGTCTGTAGTAAAAGCCGGACAAAAATCGGTCATAAAGTCGGTCTGGGTGCGGTCAAACGGTCATAACACCACTTTTCTCATAAGGTCATTGATATCCCACTATTTACCAAACAAATTTTAGGTTTCTACCTTATACACAAAAGTCATAATGTAGAAATTAAGATTTATTTAGATTTATTTAAAAATTTTGGTGCTACCCAACCGACTTTGACCGGACACCACGACCGACACAGACCAGAGCTGGATCTTCAACTCATTTTTAAACTTAAAAAGTCATGAAGTCACAACTCTCTATCTTACCTACAAAAAAATGACATTGAAAAAACTAAAGAAAGCTGGATATGATACGATGCTAGAAATAGTTTTTTCGTACGGATGAGAATTGGTTCCTATCCACCGGATTCGAATGAATTATTAATATTCTCAAACTATGAAACTTTATGAACTTAATTTAGAAATTAGAAATTACCTTAAATAGTTGAAAATTAATGTCCCTTCAAATGTTCATGTGTTATTGAAAGGAGAAATAATTACTTTTGTTCAATTGGAATCAGGTCAGCTGAATTTGAGTTTCCGATTGTGTACATAGCACCCTCATCCTATCTCAATATTTACTAATAGATAAACAAGCTTCAAACTTTAAAAAAAAATTTAAAAAATTAAAATTTATACATTATATCGCTTTTCCCTTTGACCGGAATAGCTGAAAAAAGGTTTTGCAATAGTTTGTTTATCTGCTGTACAACTTCGGAAATAAGGGAAGAAATAGGCAATAAATTTTCAGTTGGTCTGGAATCATGTTATGGTCAATAATTATGGTGCACAAAAGCATTTTTCTTTCATAAAAGCGAATCTTTTCTATAATTAGGGTCTGGCACGTCCGTACGTCACAGTTAGTTAATTTAGGCCTGTTAGAATCGTCCTATTGATATCAAACTTTGGATGATGATTCATACAACAATAAGGTAAACTTTAAAAGCATGGCAACTCTATAACTGATAAAATAATGTCCATATAAAACATGCTTTTAAACTTTTAACTTTCTGACAATTATTTTGTATTACATAACTATCCAATTCTTATATTTTGTGGAACAATTATTCCTAGGACAATAAGGTACAATATTTTAAGCGAAGCATCTCCAGAATCAAGTCTTAAAAGTATGTTCTTAAACTAAATTCTGAATTGGCATGATTTTGTAACAAGTTTATATACAATATTGCTTATTCTCTTATTCATTCGAATCTGGTGGATAGGAACCGGTTCTCATCCATACGAAAAAACTATGTCTAGCATCGTATTATATCCAGCTTTCTACGAACATAAAAATGTACAATCATAAGATTAAAACCAGTTTTTTAGTCGGTGCTTTCGGCACCTCGGGGCTAAAAAACTAGTTTTAGTCTTATAATTGTACATTCTATATCCGCGGAAAGCCGTTTATAATACAATGCGAAAAATAACTATTCTTTTAAATTAATATTCTAGTTTATACTTAAAATGAATTTTATACTTTTTAATCGGTTTTCAGAAGGGAAGCTACTCTGTAATTCATTTTGTCTGTCTGTCCGTCATTAAGTCTTTTATTCAGTCTGTAACATTCAAGTGGGAAATGTAATTTTCTCTGCTGCTTTTGAAGATAAACATCTAAAATTTTTAAGTGAATATTCCTATGACATATATGCCCATCTATTATATACATTGGTTTGTCCGTCTGTCGGTTATGCTTTAAAAGTTTTTGAAGGTTTCGTGATTTTCTTTGAGTTTTTGCATATTCTCTCTCTTTTTTTTCTGGATGAGAAATTAACATCTGCTATATAACTCACATTGACCGTTTGTCCATCCCATGATTTTTTTGTGCTTCACTACTTATAGATGTTGTCATACTTGTTTTTGTTTTGGTCGAATAAAAACCATATGGTTCTGTGCATTTTGTACACTTGGAAAATTGAAAAAAAGAGGGGATAACACAATGGACGATAAAGTGATGTTCAACTCCAATTATAATTAACAAAGGTATCCCGTTTGAAGTTAAAATTTATGGTTTACAAGATATTTCAACCAACAAATAAAATTCTTAAAAAGTTTTAAAGAAAATTTTTGTAAGATTTGAGGATTTTTGTCATGGGATTTCCATTTCATACGATTGCTAAATATTTCCTAGGCGGATGATATTGATGCTGTACGTATTGGTGCAAAAAATGGGGACAATTTTTAAATTGATTTGACGGGGCTGTTTATTTACGTCACAAGTGAGGGGAAAGAAAAGGGAAGGAGGAAAGAAACCTCTAGAAAAGAGATGGGGGTATGACGTCACACGCCAAAACAATTTGAAATTTGTCCCCATTTTTTGCACCAATACGTACAGCATCATGATATTTTTTCCTTGCTTAATCTAGATGAGGTTTTATTGAATAATACTAGTTAGTTTTTAAAATAGTTATTGAAATAACAGTCATGTAGATAATAAGATACATATATGTAGTTGTCATAATGACTGTCGATATTATATCAGTTAGTCCACATGTATCTGTATGGACACTAAACCTAATGAAACAACCAATCAAAATTCAATAAAAGTCCCCAAAGTTGTTGAGCCAACGAATAAAAAAAATTAATTATAAAACTTTGTAATAAACAGCCCAATGTCCCCTCCCTCACTGAAGTTTCAACACAATCTATTAGGGTGAAACCAAGTTTTTTTCTGCAAATTAGGATTCACGGTGACAGCTTTTGTAAGTATACAAAAATACCCGCGACCGTGGCTCAACACGTAGCGCATCCGCTCGTCGTCGGGAAGGTGATAGATTCGAATCTTGGTCCAACACCGCGTCATAACTAAAGACGTTAAAAATGGTTCCCATTGCTACTGTGTCAGATGCGCGACGTAAATAGTTAGAGTGGGGGGAATGCCTTGGCCCAAAACAGGCGCAACTCGCTACCATGCACAGTTGGGACTTCTCAGACAAAGGTCGTGCATCTCAGAGAGTTGGTTGTCTGATGGGTGAATGGACGCTTTACAACGCAATCATAAGTATTGTATGTATGTTTCAAGGTGCGTGGAGAAAGGTCTAGTTCCCTGAAGCGACACCTAGCCCCCTGGACTCTTAACTCTTAAGTATACAAAAATGTTCTCAGCTGCCCTACATATATAATATGACATAATTAATCTATTAGATATCTAACGACCTAACTAAAACAAGATAAAATAAAGGTGTACACATTTTCTATTGTCCTTTGGAAACAGTGGCATCCAGAGCAATATCCCAGAGGAGTGCATCCGAAAATTTTGACCCCCTCCCCCCCCCCCCCCCACCATAAATCAAAATCGAGGGAAGTGTAGAAAAACAACAAGAGATGTGTATTACTAATGTTAGATGGGTGAATACACCTCCCTAGGAGTCCACTCTCTCACTTAAAAGTCCCAAAAGTGTCCCGGAATTAGCAAATTGTAGCGCAAAGCGCGCATAATTTTTTTAACAACCCCCTTAAAATTTCAAGGATGTGTGTCTTTCTACCGTGACACCCTTTTGGGTGTTTTAGTGGGGTGTAGTGGTCGACACCCAAGAAGGTGTATCAACCAATCTTAATTTTTGCCAGTTGGGGGTTTACAGACGACAAACTTCTGTACAAGTCTTGTTTGTCTGACAGCTCGCTTTCTCTAATCTATAATACAAAATAGTAAGATGTCTGTCTGTCTGTCCGTCCGTCTTTCTGTCCCTCTGTCTGTCTGTCTGAAGCCTAAGACCTCAGTAACCACTGAACCGATTGAGCTCTGCTCTTCAGGGAATATACCTACTGGTCCTGTAATGGTTTTAAGCTATTTTCTTGTGGGGTGGGACACCCACAAACCCCCCCAAAAATGAAAAATCCCTCCCCACAAAAAAATATTTTTTCTTTTCTTTTTAAAACTAAAAATAAAAAAGTGGGTCGACTATCCCCCCCTCCAAAAAAAATTCCACCCCCTAAAAATTTTTTTTACTTTTTATTTAAAATCTAAATAACACAAAAATAGGTTGATCAAACCTCTTGGCGAGAGGCTAGGAGCGAAACCGCTAGTGATTAGATATTTTAGTAGCAAAGTTACTGTATAATTCCCTTTGTCTGTCCGTCCGTAAGACCGCCAGTCAGTCCGTATAGCTATGGAGAAAATACGATTTTCTTGGCTGCTATTTAAGACAGACGGGTGAAATTTCAAGTATCAATGAGCATTAAGTGTATAATAGACTTTATCCGTCTGTCTGTCGGTTATGCTTAAAAATATATTAATACTTATGGATGTTTTCAGTCTTGTTCAATGTATTTTTGCTTATGTTTAATACAAATATACTTCTATAGAATATGTCTGATTGTTCTACATATTTCAGGGAATTATAGATATGGTCCAGAGATACCCCCTACAAAATTTTTTTTAGATTAACCAAATTCCCCTATTTGGGCGAATCCTAAAAGGGCTAGGAGCAAATTCATTTAAAAAAGAAGGATAAACCTCCTAATAAAACAAGGATGACAACATCCATAAAAGCGAAGCACTGAAACGGTAGGACAAACGGACATTTACACTTGTATAGTGTCAGAACTAAACAATCAGAACATAAATGAATAAAAGTCAAAGCAAAATTGTGAGTAAATTTGTTGAAAAACTTCTTGATGCAGGATAATGTTTATAGACATACTTAATTTTTAGTACTTGATTATAGAGTTGCTTTGCTTTTAATATTGTACTTTGTTATCCTAGGAATCATTTTACCAAAAATCTGAACAATCGGATGATAATAGACCACTTAAAAATTTGTTGTTAAAAAAGAAAAAATCAACATATTTAAAATGGACGTACGGACATTTTGGTAATGATTGTAGAGTTACTACGCTTTCTAAATCGTACCTAACTACCACAGGAATCACCATGCAAATCGATAGGACAATTCTAACATGCCTAAATTAACGAAAAGAGCTATCCGTTACGGACGGACCGACCCTAATTATAGAAAAGCTTCGTTTTTAAAAATGATAGCAAAAAAAGTTTTTCTCCAAAGAAAATATCCCCTCTCTGGTTACCCCTGCTGCTGGCCATTCATCTCAAGGGATAAGACAATGGCCGAAAAATTTATGTACATTACCAATGATGATATACAAAAACTACCTATCTGTAGATTACAATAAGTGGTTACAGTAAGTGGTTCAATTAAATGAACAAACCAATCAATATTCAATGAAGTCCCCAAAGTTATTTAGCCAACAAATAAGAAAACCTTATAAAGCTATGGGGACTAGTGTAATAAGCAGCCCAATGTCTCCTCCCTCCTTGACTAGAATGTGCACATATTTCAACTTTAATAAAAGACACCAAGCTTGTTAAGCCAATGAATAAGAAAACGTTATTATAAAACTTTGGGAACTAGAGTAATATCCAGCTCAATGTTCCCTCCCTCCATGGCTGCTGACCAAAAAGTGTTTCCTGGAATTTTGTTGTCGAGTCTGGGCCCTACAGATTACTAAATTACAGAGGTGCTGCAAAAATTACAAATTTGTATAATGCCAGAACAGTTATTTAGCGCAATGTATCATCGATAGCTTTTTTTGCGAATAATAAAATGAAAGGCCCAGGCTAACAAAACTGGTATTGGTATTATGATTTTAATTTGATATTTGTAGAAAATTTTCTTTAATACAATGCTATTCATGATTTTTCAGTATGTCTGAGAACTGGTTTTTATCTTGCGAATATTAATAGGCGGGTTTTGCTAACATACTGGAAAATTTATTCACTAATTAGAAAAGATAATGCAAATGTAGTGGACAGACCTAAAACTGAGTAGCTGCGCTCCCAATGGAAAAGCCTAATTGTTTGATGTACAGATAAGTTGTTGTTATGTATTATAGAATAGCAGCTTCGCCCCTAGCCTCGGCTTTGCCCCATGAGGTAATTAAAAAAAATAAATAAATAAATAAAAAATTCTGGTGCTGCCCATAAGGATCGACAGACAGACAGACAGATGGACAGACATCAAGCTACTTTGTAATATAGATTTACCTGTGACCATTTGCAGAAAGAGATCTCCTCCAAAATACACCAAAAGGGAGAGGTGGATGAATTACATTATGTCCACCTGGCCTAAATTGGACAGGCAAATTAGTTTGTTTTGTGTAGACTTTCATAGAATAAACCTGTAAATATTTTGAACCCACTGTGTTTGTGATTTCACACTCATTTAGAAATACGTGTCTGCTGGATTTTTGCCAAACACTGCACAAACACTACAGGCAGACCAATATGAACATTACTATTATTAATGGTTTTCTGTAGTAAATGTATAATACCCAGCATCTACTAAAGTGGTTTTGTTTCTTTAGAAATGTTGCATTGACATGTCGTTAATTTTCAATACGTCTTTTTTGTGACGTATTTAAAAAAAATGACTTATTAATATGGCCTTAATTGTTTTTTATTTGCCATTATTTTTCTTAAAAAAAGAAATTACAAAATAATGCCTGATTAAATATAAAAATTAAGGTTGTTTCAATACGTCATATTCTATTTTTTCCACATATTGATATATGTTATAAAATTACATATTAATGTGACAGTAAATAAAATAAATAATGTGGAATCAAAACGTCCTTTATTTGTAATAAGTCATCTTAATTAAATAATTTAAATGACATATTGATAAATAAGGACGCATTAAAATGATCTTATATAAATTTAAAAAGGAAATGGATCAAATAGTTACTGATTTTGACACCAGATGGCAGTTGAAATCACTAAATGTTTAGCTTTGTTTTCTCAATGTTTTGACCTTATTTTTAGTTTGACAATTATTATTTTGTAATGAAATGAGGGATATTAGTATTACAGACACCACTATGAATTTATATTTTAGTTCCTTTATGCATGTATATTATGAAAACTAATTTTTTTGGCGAGACCTTCTAGAAAGAATAGAACCATATAAATAGGTCATGAAACTTTTCAGTAAGCAATGAAATAATAGAAACATATTATGTGTTTGATTCAAAATTGTTAGATTAATTTTAACCCTGAATTATTTCTACTATTTTGTTTGTAAGTAAATAATACATTACCAAATTTGGTAGCCATATTGTTTTTTTTTTGACGTTTTATAAAAATTCGAAGTCTTAATACAGCCTTAAATGAATTAAATTGAATTAAATTTTATCATTTTATTTACCACAAATAATAAAAAATTATCATACAATTTTGAAAGTTTGGCGGCCATCTTGTTTTTCTGGAAGTTTTAAAGAAAAATTGATGTGTCAATATGTCTTTATTTAAGATGAAATGTCATTAAATTCAAAATATTGTTATTATTTATATTTTTTTTGGTTACGTTTTTTTAAAGATAACGACGTGTTTTTGGTACACAATACGTCTTTTTAAAAAATTTTAAAAATATGAAACGTCATTTGTATAGTAATAAAAAAGTTACGTCATTAAGGACGTATTAATGTGACATGTTCCTTAAAATAATGCGATAAAAGTACAGGGTGAGTCAGAAAAAACTGAGTTTTCCGATTTTCTGATACAACCAGTAGGAATATGGAAAAAACAATTATAGGTTCTTGTTCTCTATAAAAATATACATTAAACTTAGAAAAGGTGTTTTTGAATATCTCTGAAAACAACGGCGCTTTTTAGAGCATAAAGATTTCAAAAAGTGTGTGTGATGACTTTTTCGGCCATTATTTTGTACTTTTTAGGTAGATTTATGAATAATGAAAAATGTCTACCATTCTTAAAAGATAACAAACATATTTTTTGATTATTAAAATTTGTATTCAACATATTGTAAATATTTAACACCTTAAAAATACAATTTATTTAAATTAAATTATCACATTATAAATCAAACGTTTTGTTGTAATCTATTGTTAAGATTTAATGCTCCATGACCGGAAAACCAGCTCATTACCCGAAATATTTCATCTTGTTACCTAAATTCCTACCCCCTCACCCTGAATTTCTTCTATATTTGGTGCAAGACTGGATTTAATCTCCAAAATCTCCACCCCCTTTTGACAAATTATACTTCATCATAATCATAATAACTTCATTTAAATAGGGTAGGGTTTCTAAAAGGCATTTTCATTTTAAAAATTCAAACCTTGATAACTTTTTTATCTTAAGAGATTTTGTTGTCAAATAAAAAAGTTTTTTTTTTCTTTTTACTATAAGCTATGTTATTATAGAAGATTCTTTTAAACCACATGCATCACAATCAAGAAATATGAAAAAATGACAAATTGCAGTATTCTAAAAATGCTTTTGTGAGGCGCCAAAAAGCATTTCACCTTTAAAACTCATTAAAGTACTTTTCTTAGACCTTTTTCTAAATAAATATTGAAATTTTAAGATTTTTTTTATACAAAATAGATGAGTTATTTTAAATTTTCTTGATCAACATTTTTCACACAAGGCATTTTTTGACACCATACACCTATCATAGAGGCCTCATTTTTAGAGATAATGAAAAACACCTGTTACAAGTTTGATGTGCTTTTGTACAGAGAACAAGGATATATAATTATTTTTTCTGTATTCCTTCTGGTTGTTTCTGCAAATCGAAAAACTCAGTTTTTTCTGACTCACCCTGTATATGCTGGGTAAGATAATTGACAATTACAAAATATGCAGTATTTATTTAATGTAAAATAATAGTAGGAATTAAAATGCAATATATTATATATCTGGGGGATTTATTTTGCTACCCTACCAGTTAAATATTAATACTAAAGAACATTTTATAATTTTGCACTAAGGTAAAATACATTTAAAAATGATTTTAGTATTAATATCAAAAAATGCTTAAATTGCAAAATAGACCAGCATATAAGTCCAAATATAAGAATTTAAAAAATAATGAAAATAAAGCATTATTGATATGAATATCACAATAGTAATCACAAAATAAAAGGGTTTAAAAGAACATTCAAGTATTAATTTTAAAAATAAGATACTTCCAACTATCAAAATAATATACAAATGTTGATGTCATTAATGTCAATGGGCTAAATAGACTTAAAAACAAGGTATCTAAAAGGATAAGACAATTGCCAATAAATTGATGTAGATCCTCCAGGATGATATTACCCCTTCTGTAGATTACAATTTGTAGTTGAAAAGTTTAGACACTCAACTCAATAAACCTAATAATCACATTTCATAAAAGTCCAGTTGTTAAGCCAATGAATAAGGAAATGTTATTATACAATTTTGGGGACTAGTGTAATAAACAGCTCTTTGCCTTCTTCCTCCCTTCTTAAATCAGTGTTTGTTTAAATAAGGCTATTAACATTATAACATATTTTCAACAACTGTGGTTCAACACGTAGCGCATCCCCTTGTTTCAGGGAGGTGAATCTCTTTCTATGTCATAACTACAGATGTTAAAAAATAGTTCCTACTACTTCTAAGTCAGATGTGTAACATAATAGTCATGAACAGCTGAAAATAATTACCATGCACAGTTAGGACTTCTTGGACATAGGTCATGCAAGGGTTGGTTGTCTGTTGGATATTACTTAGCCTAATATCCTTGGGCCATAGAAAATTGCAGCCTATTACAAGCGGATGGTACTCTGGATTCTCTAGATGATCATTTAAAATTCGAAGGGGAATCCCACCCTTATGAGGTAAGGTAATGATGAAGCGTATGATTAATCTTAGTTAGCTTTTTTTGAATCACCACTTTACACAAGTATGCTATGAGTAGAGGTGCAAAAAGCAGCCTAAACACTCACACACACACACTCACACACACACACTCACACACACACACTCACACACACACTTAATTACACACAAAAATCAGATCTAAGAATCTACAATGTAAAGGAGAAATATATTGGATGATATGTTTATATATTTTGTTTGTTTGTCTGTGTATCTGTGTGTCTGTACCGAAGGATCTAACTAACCGCTGAACCGATCGGGTTCTCCTTAACAGGGTAGCTTCTCATAAGTCCCGGAAAGGTTTATAACTATTTTCTACCAATAGTTTTAATAAAAAGAAGATATTATTTTATCCATCATACATGGGGTTGTGCCTCAATTTATCGGCCATTGTCTTATCCCTTTAGATCACTGCTACAGTGATGCCTAGAAAAATTAAAACAAGAGATAAAAACGTAATCATATGTTTGTACCACCAGCTAGATGTAAACGGGATAAAGTATTAAATTGTGGTATAATAAAGTAACAGGATGTCTGACTTTCTGTTTGTCTGTTTGTACCGAAGGATCTTGGTAACCTCTAAACCGATATGGTTCTCCTTTGCATGGTAGCTTCTCACAGGTCCTGGGAAGGTTTATAACTATTTTGAGGGAAGGGACCACCACCCTCCCAAAAGTAATTCCCCCTAGTGTAAAAAAATACAAATTAAAAAAACTAAAATTGGGTGAATTGTCTATAAAATTTGCCTTAAAATAATTCATTAAATTGGCAGGAAACTAAAGGAATAAGACAATGGCCAATAAGTTGATGTACAATACATCCCCAATAATTAATCACAAAATTATCCTTCCGTATTTTACAATAAGTGGTTAAAACGTATAAAGTAAACAATCAAAAATCAATAAAGTCCCCAAAATTGTTTAGTCAACAAATAAGAAAATGTCATTATAAAACTTTGGTGACTAATGTAAAAAACAATTCAGATGTCCCCTCCCTTGGACACTTTCAAAAATTGTTTTGAATATTTATTTATCGCATTGTATTATAGACAGATTAAACTAAAAATAATAAGATTTATTCCTTCGGCCCACGCGGCTACCAAAACTGTTATTAATATTATAAATTTTCTGTAATACGATGCGATATATAACTATTTAATATTTTTTTTAGAAATTTTACTTTTTCCTTGGTATGTTGCACGCTTTCTATACACACGCAAGAAATATTACAAGGATGACAACAACCACAGAAGGGGATATTTTGTGTATCAACATTGGGGATATACATCAATCTATCGGCAATTGTCTTTTCCCTTTAGATCCCTTACTAATTGGTCAGTTCGTTCATTCAGTAGATAATAAGGGTATGGGGTGTAGATTGTTAATTTAGCCAGATACAAGTTTTACTTTAACAGAGTACATTATAATCTGGTGTAAGATTAGTGATAAAGAAGCAGCTTATAGTGCCTATAAAAAATGACGTCATACAAAACAAATGACCATTAGTAGGCCAGTACATTGGTCAATATAAATTATGCTGGCCTATCATTTGATATATATTTTGTATGTCGTCATCTTTTTTATAGGCACTATAAGCTGCTTCATAATGAATCATTTAATGGAATAAAAAACATTGCATCGCCTCTTAAGGGGTGTTTCGTCGTATTTTCACAGTAGCTTTTCCCTATTTCCAGCCCCTGCCGGGCCAATTTCCTAACCCTTCCCCTTAAATGGTCTAACACACCAGTGCACGCCACTAATTGTAAATTTAAACGATATTTTGGTTATCGTTAAACAAAATAGTTAATTGCATTATGATTTATATTTCTTAGCTCTGTTGCATGTATATGAAAGGATTTATAGACTTTCTTAATGCAACACTCTAAAAGTATTTTGGCAAAAAATATTGAATACCAATGTCTAAATAATGATTAGAGTAAAACACTAGAGGGAGAAAGGTAAAATAACTGTATCTCCCTATTGCCTCAACCTTGTGCAACCTTTCTATTGGGTCATTGAAAATCAACCAATGGTGTCGCTTATATTAACACAGCAAAGTAGCATAAAAGAAGGTCTTTTAAAATGGAAGGGAGGAATTTGTCTGTATAATTATATACATCTATATTATAGATCTGTCAATAATGCATGGTAACTCGTAATCACTTATATTTGTAAAATGTTGATTCTTATTGCAATATGGTACAATGTGGAAATAGTAGCATCAATAACAGATCCACAGTATAGGTTACTAAAAACAAAAAATCTTTGAAAATGCGCTGTAACCAACTTGTTTATGTTCTAATTGTTTCTAATTGTTTAGCTTTCGTTTAATTTTACTTTTTCAATTTATTGTTTACATTTCTTTGATCAAAATTAATTTTTACAGTACAGTAGTGCAGTGAATATGTTTAAAATACATAGTGTATTAGACTCCCTGTAAGGTTTTCTACTATATCAATATTTACTAGCGGTTTCGCCCCTAGCCTTTTGGGTTTTTTTTTCCCAAGAGGTAATTTTTAAAAAAATTGCTAATGTGAAGTAGTTTCTCCAGAAAACATTTTTTTTTAGGGGGGGGGGGGATTTTCATTTTTTTGGGCGGTTGGGTGTGTCCAATTCCCCCCAAAAATAGCCTAAAACCACCACAGGACAAATAGGTATATACCCTGAAGAGTAGAATCCGATCGGTTCAGTGATTACTGAGATCTTAAGCTTCAGACGGACAGATAGACGGATAGACATTAAGCTATGAATTTGTATCATTAACTCCTCAAGTTTTTTGTTTTGTTTGTACATTAAGATCTCGCTAACCACTGAACCGATTGAGTTCTCAATTTTGTAAATTCTTGGGATGGTGTTATGCTTTTTTATTTCAAATTTCAGGTTTTTTGCTGCCCCCCCGGTCCCCCCCCCCCATCTTGACTCTCGAATAGAGAGCTATAAGAACACCATAAAAAAGGCAAAATGCAATTTTCTTTAAGATTTATAGTACGTTACTTGAGGAAAGTGGAATTATAATTACTTGGATCTTACACCAGATTATCATAAACTCTGATAAAGTGAAACTTGTAGCTTGCTCAAATAATTATCAACATATACCTCTTTTACCACATTCCCTCCCCTCCTACTGGATGAACGAACACACCAATAAATGATTGGAAACTAAATTGAAGACAATTTTTCCCCTGTCATAATATCCACGTATATGCTATATCCATTATCAGAAATATGTTTTTAATTAAAACTAGTGCATTGTCCCTGTCAATAGCTGAGATTTATTGTTAAAGGCGTAGCTGCATCTATACGAAGATGCAGGGATATAAAGGGATAAGACAATGGCCGATAAATTGATGTATATCCCCAATGATGATAAACAAAATTACCCCTTATTTAGATTACAATTAGTGGTTAAACGGTTAGGACGCTGAACTCAATGAACCAACCAATAACAATTCAATAAAAGTCCCCAAAGTTGTTGAGTTAACGAATAAGAAACATTGGGCCTGGTGTAATAAATTTGATGCTTATGCGCGGCTACCGAGCCTTGCTATGAAGATTCCTGCAACAATTTTGATTAAAGCATAAATTACAATTAAGACCTTTTACTGTAGATTGCTTGCAATTAATAGATTAAAATTGTCCCGCATATTTTGTTTTGTTTTTATATAATTTAATTCGAGTTAAACATGAAACAAACTATGAATTTATGTATTTTTAAATGTTTATAATAGATAAATTACGAATTAAGGAATATAAATCATGTACATTTGAAGTATGAGATATTATTTTTTGTTTTAATAGAAACTCAAGAAAATCATTTAGAAAATCAGAATTTAGACCCATATTATTTAAAATTGTTAGAGCAAATTTTACAAAAAAAAAACAATAATTGAGAGAAACAGTTTAAAATGGTCCATTTTGATAAACATTCATCTTTTCTGATTTTTAATGAGCTATCTTTGGCAATTATAATTAGCAATGATAGTTGAAAATATATTTCATTTTTAGCAAATATTGGGTACCAAACATTAAAAAGATAAAAATTTTCTTTGAGATAAATGAATTCGGGGGTGTCATTATTAAAATAATAGTCTAAATATAAAGCAAG
The DNA here is from genome assembly GCF_053477335.1 of Acartia tonsa. Taxonomy (NCBI): domain Eukaryota; kingdom Metazoa; phylum Arthropoda; class Copepoda; order Calanoida; family Acartiidae; genus Acartia; species Acartia tonsa. The sequence continues at coordinate 37,857,281 of NC_137269.1, read as the reverse complement.
TGCATGTATAAAGAATTTTGGGTAAAGGCAAAAATATAATGAATGTTCTATACTACTTTCTACATTACATAGATTACATTTAGTAGAGTCACTATGACCAAAAAGACCTAGTTTTTGTTTTGATACAAGAGTGCAGCATATGTGTTCAAAAAAGAAACTTTTAAAATATAGGGGTAGAGGAAGAGAGAATAATTTATTTAAGCTCAATTCAAAAGACTCAGTGTCAGGGAAAAATAGACCATCTCTCAAACGAGTTTTTATTGCAGGATGTTGTTATTTGAATTTATTTTTAAACATGATTTTGAAGTGTAGAGAAAATATTTGTGGATTAAAATTGTTTAGGTTAACGAGGGGTTTTCCTAAATTCATAAACTCTTTTCTGGTGACTACAGGAAAGTGGGATGCAATAGATTTCAAAACATTTAATTTATTAACTAGAGTAGAACATGCAGGGTTATTGGTTATTTTAGTATGTAGAGTAGGAAGTATGATAATTCTATCTCAAATTATTCTGTGGTCAAAAATATTTGCAACTGTAATGATATTATTCTGTTTAAGAAAGGAAATTTCATTTGATGATAATTTGTGTTTAAGCATAGAAGTAGAGGTTAATGTAATTTTTAAGCAAGTGTTTTTATTAGTTTCCAAATCTTTTAAAAATGATATAATTTGATTAAAATATTTATCATTACAGCTGGGGTATATCCATTTAATGGAGCTCTTATTTTGAAGAAAAGTAGAGTAACCAAAGTTACTTGAAAGGTTATTTAAATCTACATGTTTGTGACGAAAAATAATTCCTAGAGTTGAATTTGGATAAAGAAAAGCATAGCACGGTTGGTTTTTTATTAAATGAATAAGTTAGGGTACAATGTTTGGCACTTTCGATATAAGTAAATGATAACAACAAAGCCACAGAATACGATAATACCTTCAGAAAAATCGATGAAAATAGTTTTCATACTAAATTTTGTTTTTTTATATTTTTTCTAAAATGTCATGACAGAAGATGCAAAATGTCGTCTTAGTTTTTTGAAAGGATTAATCTTCTCTGAAATCTAAATTATCAAAATATTTTTTTTGGTAAATGATTATACGATATATGTCAAACATTTTATCAGAAAGAAATATTTAAAATTGTGAAGTAGAAACCTGAATGTCTGCTAGCATTAAGATGTTTGTACTGCCAATACACTTTGGGTTTTATTTAAAGAATTTCTTTAAAATGTTTTTTTTTTTACATTGTATACCAATAACGCAATATTTGCTATCAGAAAACCCCCGACTAAGACTCGCCTACGACCCGATCTTTTAGGTTGCTTTGTAATTTACATTTTTGAAAGTCTTTCAACAGTATACACAGCAAATTCTCTCTTTTTTAACTAACTTTCCGAATAATATACCTAAAGCATTTGAATTGACAAAGGCTATGCTAATATTTTTACCATTCAAGTTTATTTAATATTCTAATAAATAGCGCAACCCTCCAAGTTTATGACTACTTTTCATGAACATATGATCTAAAGAATAAGCTCTGACGCAATGTCATATAAGGATATTATAATATTCATTAAAAAAATTGTTATTTTTGCATATATGTTACATTTTACAGTGTTTTGTGGCTCAAAAGAAAGACAATTAAAAATTATTTCATATTATATAGTTTAAATTACATAAGATAACCTAGAAATAGTAAAAAATTCCCTTTCTTTTTTTGTTGCAAAAGAGAATTCAACAAAGATTTTCATTAAAAAACACCTTAGTGTAAAAATTAAAAAGTTTAAACATGGTCACAAAAAGATTCAATTAGTTTATTAAATGTTTCATTTTCAGCAAATGACGATTAATCTCTATTACAAAGAATAAAGTGTAAAAAGATATTCTCGTTTTAATTTTAAGCAACTTAAAATGCATTTTAATACCTTTTAATGATTTATTTTTTAAAACATCATTTTATAAAATGTTATTGATTTTTAAAGTTATATATTAGAATGTTTTTAAATTTTGTTAACATTTTGTTTTAAATGTAGAAAATTGGTAATTCTAAACATTCAAAAAATGATTTTATTAAATTTTCATCACTTAAATTGCATGTTTGATGAAATTTTCAATTGATAATTCAAGAAAAATCGTTTAGGTTTTAATATATTTTACATGAAATGTTAAAAAAATATATTATTGTCAAAAATGTGGAAGTTATACTTTCCTCAAAAAAGACCTAAAACATGCAAATTAACACGTGTAATGAGATTTTTTTTCTTTCAGGTTTAATTTTAAGTAATTATTGATATTTTTTGTAAAAAGGATTTTATATAAAAAGTTTTAAAACTCGAGTTATGTAGTGGTTCTAAAAAAGGTTGCGAATTTATGCAATTTTCTTGCAAAAAAAATTTTCTAGGATTTTAAAAATAGCAAAGGGTGTTATTAGACGTACTTACAGATACAATTGCTAAGTCATTTTGGCCAAACACTAAAATAAAGTTTTGACATCTGAGGGTCCAACCGTGATAGTGTAGAGTGTTAAGTAAACTGGGAATAAAAATAGATAAACTTTGATTTTCTGGTTTTAAAAATTTTAATCCTCCATTGACAAAATCAAGTCCAATTCTTTTTTCTGAGACTTTGAATCGATGTGATATACCATCCATAGATTTATTAGACCACAAGAATTTTATTCCAACCGCCCCCCCCCCCCCCGAACAAAAAAAAATGGTTCAAATTTATTGGGTATTTCTAATCAGATAATCTTTTTACGTCTCATACCTAACTGTATGTTTCTAAGCAAAATATAGGTAATGGAGTGGGTTAATTACCCTCATCATGTTGATTTTACCCCCGAAAAAATGTATTTAAAAAAATAGTTTGGAGGTCCTTAACAGTAATACAGGTTTTTTTAAAGCAAAGCTTTTCTATGATTAGGGTCGGTCAGTCTGTCCATCAGTCCGTCCGTCCGTCAGTCCATAACGGATAGTTTTTTCGTTAATTTATGCATGTTAAAATTGTCCTATAGATTTCAAATTTTGCATGATGATTCCTGTAGTAGCAACTCTATAATCGTTACCAGAATGTCCGTACGTCCATTTTAAACATGTTTATTTTTTTAACAACAATTTTTTATATGATAAAATCATCCGATTGATCTGATTTTTAGATTACTGATTCCTATTACAATAAGGAACAATATTTTGAGCGAAGCATCTCTATAAGCAAGTTCTAAAAATGTCAGTATGTCCTTAAAAAGAATTCTGTATTTAAGAAGTTTTTATGGATGTTGTCATCCTTGTTAACATTGTTACTCGGAAAACTAATATATGACGCTTATGAAATTTTTTTTTTAATATATACTTCAAGAATAAACCCTTTTAAAGAAAAAATCGATATTTAACACTTAAATGATGTATGTATAATTATTGTTTGATTTAAACTCTGTTTGTCTTTGTTTTTATGGATGTTACCATCCTTGTTAAGTTGTTAGAAATATATAAATCATATATGGATAATGAAAATTATGTAAAATATTGCAAAAATGCAACAAATGAAAATAGCAATTATTTTGGTAACGAAGCTACTCTTTAATTTTATTGGTTTTACTTTTGCAGTTTGAGATACGGAAAATGTCATGTGTGACGTCATATAAAAAGTCTAAATTCATCTCTTTTTTAGGGGTTTCCTTCGGGCCCTCGGGGCTAACAAAACTGGTATTAATTTCATGATTTTATTGTAATATACGTGGAAATAAAAGAAAATATCAATTATTTTGGTTGTTTAGCTACTCTTTAATTTTATTGGTTTTACTTTTGCAGTTTGAGATACCGAAAATGTCATGTGTGACGTCATAAAAATACGTCTAAATCCATCTCATTTTAAGGGGTTTTCTTCGGCCCCCCGGGGTTTTTATATGTGATTTTATTTTAATATACGTGGAAACAAAATAAAATAGCAACTATTTTTGTTGCAAAGCTAAGATTTAGGTTTATTGTTCTTCATTTTACAGTAAGAGTTATTTTATTTGTATTTTATTGTTTACTTATTATATTAGGCAGCTTTCCGCCAATATTAAAATGAAAAATTATAATTTCAAAACTAGTTTTGTTAACTCCCAGCTGCCGAAGGTCCCGGCTAACAAAACTGGTATTTTATCTTATGATTTTTATTTTAATACTCGTGGAAAATTATTTGTCTGGACCACACCGCGCTAAACTGGACTATGGCAGGCGCGTGACATCAATAGTAAATGTATGGGAAATGCCTTGGCCCATAAACAAATACAGCTCATTACCAAGCACTTTAGGGACTTCCAGAAAAAGGTCGTGCAATCAAGAGGGTTAGTTGTCTATTAGGTGAATAGACGCTTTACACCTCAATTATAAAGCCCGCCGGAATGTTTCAAGGTGCGTGGAGAGGTGTAGAACCCAAAGCGACACCCATCCCCATAGAGATCATCTTTGGATATATTGATCCTTGGTATACATCCTTGGTATATATATATATGTTTGCTAATTAGTTGCACATACATAAATCATTGTTGCAATATTACAGAATTGGATGCTTCTTTTCAAAATAAAATTTCACTTTATCTCCTTCTTAAAAGCGAAGCGTTTCTATAATTAGAGTCGGTCCGTCCGTCCGTGCGTAGCTCTTTTCGTTTATTTTGACATGTTAGAATTGTCCTATCGATTTCAAACATTGCATGATGATTTCTGTAGTAGTTAGTTTCGATTTAGAAAGCGTAGCAACTCTATAATCGTTACCAAAATGTCCGTACGTCCATTTTAAACATGTTGATTTTTTTTACTTTTTTAACAAAATTTTTTTATGAGATATAATCATCCGGTTGATCTGATTTTTGGTATACTGATTCCTGGGACAACAAAGTACAATATTATAAGCGAAGCAACTCTATAATCAAGTTCTAAAAATGTAAGTATGTCTTTAAACATTATCCTTTGCTTTGGTCTTATTCATTAATATTCTGTTTATTGAGTCCTGACACTATGCAAGTATTAATGCTCTTTTGTTCTACCGTTTCAGAGCTCCGCTTCTATGGATGTTGTCATCCCTGTTTACATTTAGAATTTGTCTGTCCGAAATAGTGTTCGTCTGTGCGTCCGTCAGACTATAGACCATACATATTATCGTTATCGTTAGTTTGGGCAGGATATAATCGCCCTACTATTTTAAATCTTGCAAAATGCTTCCTGCAATAAAAAGGTAGAAATTTGTATGTATCATGAATCCTGGGACGAAATAGCATAACAAAGCATATCTATAATTAGGGGTACGATGTTTGGGCACCTTTAGTTTTATAATAAAAACAAGGATGACAACATCCATAAAAGCGAAGCACTGAAACAGTAGGACAAACGGACACTCACACTTGTATAGTGTCAGAACTAAATAATCAGAATATAAATGTATAAATGTCGAAGCAAAATTGTAAGTAAAATTGTTGAAAAACTGCTTAATACAGAATAATGTTTATGGACATACTTACATTTTTAGGACTTGATTATAGAGTCGCTTCGCTTATAATATTGTACTTTGTTGTCTCAGGAATCAGTATACCAAAAATCAGATCAATCGGATTTTTAGATCACATAAAAATTTGTTGTTAAAAATGTAAAAAAATCAACAAGTTTAAAATGGACGTACGGACATTCTGGTAATGATTTTAGAGTTGCTACGCTTTCTAACTCGTACCTAACTATTACAGGAATCACCATGCAAAATTTGAAATCGATAGGACAATTCTAACATGCCTAAATTAACGCAAAAAGCTATTTAAAAAAGTAAAAAAATCAACATGTTTAAAATGGACGTACGGACATTCTGGTAATGATTATAGAGTTGCTACGCTTTCTAAATCGTACCTTACTACTACAGAAATCACCATGTAAAGTTTGAAATCGATAGGACAATTCTAACATGCCTAAATTAACAAATAAAAGATCGGACGGACGTACGGACGGACCGACCCTAATTATAGAAAAGCTTCGCTTTTAAAAATAACGTATTCATCATAGCTGCAAAAAAAGTTGATATCAATGAAAAATCAGCCAAACCCCATAAAATGACGACCGACTTGTTACAAGAAAAGGTACGCAACTAATCCTTATACAAAGTAACAGGATGTTTGTCTGTGTGTCTGTACCGAAGGATCTCGCTAACCGCTGAACCGATCGGGTTCTCCTTAACAGGGTAGATTCTCATATGTCCTGGGAAGGTTTTTAACTATTTTGGGGGAGGGTACTACCACCCTCCCAAAAGAAATGACAAAAAAATTGAAAATTTTCTTAAAATCTGGGAGACTTCAACGTAACATTAAGAGGTATCCGTAACATAAAGAATTATCGTAGACTTTAACAAACAAAAACATTTAAAGAGGCCTCTAGGGGCGTAGCCGTTAGTAATAAATATTAAACTTGTGTTGTTAGACTAAATGTTTGTAAAGTGTAGAAGTCTGTGTTTAGATTGTAAAATTGATTTATATATAATGTTCAAACAAGTATACCAACATCCATAAAAGCAAAGCTCTGAAACGGTCGGACAAATGAACATTAACACTTTTAGAGTGTCAGAACTAAAAACGCAGAATATCAATGTGTGAAAGTCGAAATAAGATTGTAAGTAAATTTGTTGCAAAAGTGCTTAAATGCAGAATACTGTTAAGGACAACCTTACATTTTTAGAACTTGATTATAGAGATGCTTCACTCATAACATTGTACCTTGTTGTAATAGGAATTAGAATTCCAAATATAAGATAAATATATCACATAAAAATGTTGTTAAAAAAGGTTAAAATGCAATATGTTTAAATGGATGTACGGACTTTCTGGTAATAATTATATAGTTGCTACGCTTCCTAAATCGTACCCAATGATTATAGGAATCATCATACAAAGTTTGAAATCAATAGGACAATTTAAAAATAACGAAAAAAGCTAACCATTCCAGATGGACGGACGGACCAACCCTAACTACAGAAAAGCTTCGCTAAAATACTAAGTGCATAAGTTATAAATCATTTTACGATGCAGAAATTTAAAGCTATAATTTTTGTTTCCACAAAAGGTTAATTGGTAATAAACCAAAGGCAAAGAAAGTGTAAATGATTGGTGGGTTAATCTGCAAACTGTAATCTGCAATATAAATAGACTAGCAGCTTCGCCCTTAGCCTCTAGGGGCTTTCCCCCAAGAGGTTTGATCAAACTAATTTTTCGTATTTTAGATTTTAAAAAAATTGTAGAAGAAAAATTTTAAATAAATTTTAAGGGGGGGGGGGAGGGAATTTTTTTCGAGGAGGTCGGGAGGTTAGCTGACCCCACCATTTTAATTTTATTTTTAAAAAGAATTTTTTTTTTTGGGGGGGGTTATTTTTAGGGGGAAATGCGGGTGTCCCACCCCCAAATAAAATAGTTGTAAACCTTCCCGGGACCTATGAGAAGCTACCCTGTAAAGGAGAACCCGATCGGTTCAGCGGTTAGCGAGATCCTTCGCTACAAACAAACAGACAAATAAACAGACCCCCTTGCCTATAACCTAACCTAACCTAAATTATAGTTCTCTACCAGAGTGATAGTTCAGGAATCAATATACAGAGTTTAAAATTGAACAGTTTTAACATGTTTAAAGTAACGAAAAGAGATAAAAGTTTCAGGCGGACGGTCGGACATACGGACGGACCGACCATAATTATAGAAAAAGCTTCGCTTTTAAAAACCTCGTTTTAAACTACAAGGTTTTAGGAAGGGTTATAGTTTATACAGTGATTTATATTTGTTTGGTTTTTAAAGTATAACATATCAAATTTAGTGGAACCTCTGATTTAAAGTTTTTGAATTTTCATTATAAAATCCAGGGAGGGAAGGAGGGGACATTTGGCGGTTTATTACACTAGTCTCCAAAGTTTTATAATAACGTTTTCTTATTCGTTGGCTTATCAACTTTAGGGACTTTCATTGAATCTCAATTGAATGATTCATTAAGTTGAGTGTCTAAACGTTTCAACTACTAATTGTGCTCTACAGAAAGGGTAATTTTATCATTGGGGATGTACATCAATTTATTGACCATTGTCTTATCCCTTTAGAACGTGGATAATATCACATTGTCGTGATTAAATATTAGCCCATATTATTTTTCAAATTCCTTAAAAATTTTAACAAAAGTAAAATTATATTGATACATTACATTAACATGTATTGTTATAATTTCTTCAACTCATGCTCAAATATCGTTTGCAGGATTTGTGAAATTACCAGGGAGGGAAGGGACAATGGGCTGTTTATTACACTAGTCCCCAAAGTCCTATAAGAAAGTTTTCTTATTTGTGTCTTAACAACCTTGTGGGCTTTTATTGAATTTTGATTGATTGGTTCATTGAGTTTCCAAACGTTTCAACCATTAATTGTAATCTACAGAAGGGGTATTTTTTTGTATAATCATTGGGGATGTAAATTAATTTATCGGCCACTCTCCTATCCCTCTAGTTTCCTGGAAATTACAATATTTTCATTCATCTATTCAAATTTTATAAAATTTTATTATTGCTTTCATATATATAATATAATATTTATTTATATTCATTTCAAATTTTAAGAATTGTTTAATACATATCTTTGGTATTTTTGGTCTGATTTTGGTTCCATGTGTAAAATAAATAGTGGATAATAAATAAAAGAGATAAGACAATGGCCGATGGATTGATGTACAACTCAAATGATGATACACAAAATGACTGTGGAAGAAGAAGAAGACATTATTATAAAACTTTGGGGACTAGTGTTATAAACAGGCCAATGCATCCTTGAACACCTGCTTTAATATTAACTTATCAACTCTAACCGACTATAAAAAATCTTCTTTTTTATGATTTATTATTATGTCTTAAAATTACAGTTTTTAATGCAATAAATAGTTAAAGATCGCCATTTTATGCACGTTTTTGCATATAAAAAGCAATTTAGTAAACATTAAAATTTTTTTTAAAACAATGACGATCCATCAAAGCGAAGCTTCGAAACGTTAGGAGAAACAAACATTAACAGTTGTAGAGTGTCAGAACTGAAAAGGTAGAAAATAAGTAATTTATTGCAAAACTGCTTAAATACAAGATACTTTTTAAGGACATTATAGGGATGCTTTACTTATGACATTGCACTTTGTTGTCATAGGAATCAGTATTCCAAAAATTAGATCAATCGGATAATTTTATTACATAAAAATGTGTTGTTAAAAAACCTAAAAATCAACATGTTTAAAATGGACGTACGGACATTTTGGTAACAATTATAGAGATGCAATGCTTTCTAAATTTTATATAACTACTACAGGAATCATCATACAAAGTTTGGACTCGAAAGGACAATTCTAACCTGTTAAAATTAACGAAAAGACATAACTGTCCGTAACAGACGGGCCTATAGTTGTAAAAAAGCTTTTTTTAAAATGAAAATTAAATTTTGTGTAAAATATATAATTTGTGGTAATTAAAATTGTCTGGCCTGCATTTTCTCCATGTATTTATTACAAGATGTAAGTCGATGAACTGAAAATAGTTGCCGAATGTGTATGCAGTTTCCTGGGTGTTTCCTCATCCTAGCTCAATATTTACTGCTAGCTACAAATCTTCAAACTTCCCTTAAAAAAATCAAAATTTGAATGTATAAACGATTTATACATTATGAATTTTTTAAATTCTGATTTTTTTTTGAAGTTTGAAGCTTTTTTAGCTAGTAGTAAATATTGAGCTAGGATGAGGAAACACTCAGGAAACTGCGTACACATTCGGCAACTATTTTCAGTTCATCTGTAAGTCTGTAATTCTTTCAGTTAACAGTTGGGCAGCTGATTTTAGTAAGTTTTATTTAATAAATATATTTTTAACTTGTTTTTTGTTTAAATTATATTAATGTTTACTAGTATGAAGCTTGTTATGTTTTCTTAAGAATTTTTGCAAATATGATTATTATTTTATAGAATTGAGAAGGCTTGAATAAAGCGAAATATATTTTCTACAAAGAAGTGTGTTCTTACTGTGTAGTTAGCTTTAGCCGCGCGTTTTTAAAGTTTTATTAGTAGCGAAGCTACTTTATAAGGAGCAGTGCCTGTGTGTCGGTTCCTCTGTTGCTTAGCTCTTAACTATTGGAAAGGGGTTGGGGTGGTGGTTAGTTAAAAAGTAGCCTAAAACCACCCCAGGTTATTTATAAAGCTTCAGTTACAACCAATTCGGACCAGCATTTTCCGTGGTCATTTGATTCAGACAAATAAACCTTACTACTTTATAATATAGAATTATTATAAATTGTAATATTCTATTAATTAAAATAAACATTGGCTATTTAAAATGTCGTGTAAATTTAAATCCTTGTCAAAAGACAAGAATATTGAAGGATTTTTAAATTTAAGCCATGACCGTTCTTTTAGCTGCCTAACTTGATAAGAACTGCATTTTAGGATCAAATTTATGGGCTTAACTGATGTGCCTACGGCTGAAACAACATAAATATCAAATATATCTAAAATAACAAGATGATTGGGCAATTTTTACAGTCTGTCTGCGCCTTTACCATCCAGGGGTTTTGTATTTGAAGTGGTAGGGAAAATAGCTTAAAACCGAACCAAGACTTTTTTTTAGGACAAACGAACATAATCTTGTAGAGTATCAGAACCGAAAAAAGCAGAATATAAATACTTACATATTTAGAACTTAATTATAGAGATGCTTTGCTTATAACATTGTACTTTGTTGTTCTAGAAATCAGTATCCAAGAGTCAGATAAATAGGATAATTATATCACATAAAAATTAGTTGTCAAAAAAATTTAAAATCAACATATTTGAAATGAACGTACGGTCATTATGGTAACGGTTAAACGATTATCGGGTTGTTTCGTTCTAAATCATACCTAACTACTATAGGAATCACCATGCCAAGCTTGAAATTGATAGAACATCTCCAACATGCCTAAATTCATAATAAGAGCTATCCGTTTCGGACAGAATCACGGACCTACCTTAATAATAGTATAGTTTCGCTTTTAAACAAGGATGACAACATCCATAAAAGCGAAGCACTGAAACGGTAGAACAAACGGACAGTAATACTTGTACAGTTTCAGAACTGAATAATCATAATATAAATTTATAAGAGTCAAAGCAAAATTGTAAGTAAATTTGTTGAAAAACTGCTTGATACAGAATAATGTTTATGGACATACTTACATTTTTAAGACTTGATTATAGAGTTGCTTCGCCTATTACATTATACTTTGTTGTCCAGGACTCAATATACCAAAATTCAGATCAATCGGATGATTAGATCAGATAAAAATTTGTTGTTAAAAAGTAAAAAAATCAACATGTTTAAAATGGACGTACGAACATTTTGGTGATGATTATAGAGTTGCTACGCTTTCTAAACTATTAAAGAAATCACCTTGCAAAATTTGAAATCGATAGGACAATTCTAACATGCCTAAATTAACAAAAAAAAGCTATCCGTTACGGACGTACGGACGGACGGACGGACCGACCCTAATTATAGAAAAGCTTCGCTTTTAAAAATCTTGGAATTTAAAAATAAACTGCATAAGCTTAATTGGATGTTAGCTGCAAATTTTTATGGATAGTAGTAGATAATTGGATATAACAGACATTTACACCATTTCTTAAATTAATTTTATATAGAAAGAACATGAACTGAAAACTCTGAGAGATGTGCTAGTCCCCAAAGTTTTACAATAACATTTTTTGTTATTCAATGGCTTAACAACTTTGGGGACATTATTGATTTTTTATTGGTGGATTTAATAAGTTGAGTTTCAACGTATCAACCACTAATTGTAATCTACATGAAGGGCAATTTTTGTTTTATTATTGGGGTTGTACATCAATTCATAGGCTATTGACTTATTCCTTTAAATCCCTTCTGAAAACTGCATTTTGTAAAGAGTCAAATTAACTGTAAATTATAAAGGTACCCATATAATGTTTATAATAGGGTTGGGCTGGATACTTTTTGGCCGAATACCAGATACCCGGCTGATCTATAATGCCGGGTATCTGGTATCCGACCGGATATCTAACCAACGTTCGATATCCGGCAAATAACCGGATAACCGGATAGTTTTAATATTCGGTATCCGGCCTGATATTGAAATGGCCGATATTCGGCCGAAAAACCGGCCAAACCGGATATCCGGCCCAACCATACTTTATAACCGATCGTGATTGATTGGTCCTAACAAGCAATATCGAAACTTTTCAATCATGCACGGGCAATGCTTTGTTTGAATCATTAATTTTACGTGAATTGTCTTATCCCTTAGATCCTTGAAATATTTCTCAATTACACAAACACACAAAACTTATTAAAATTTTGTCTGTCGTATTTTGATTTTTTCCCTTAAAATATATAATTTTGACAGTAAAATTTTTAACCTTTTTCAATATTTACATTTTTATTTTGTTTTTCTAGTTTCAAAGCGAATCTTGTCTTTAATTAGGGTCGCTCCGTCAATTTGTTGGTAAATCGATAATATTAGCATATTAATAGTTATTTCTTGCATCATATTATAAACAGCTTTCAGCGGATGTAGAATGTACAATTATAAGATTAAAACCAGTTTTTTAGCCCCGAGGTGCCGAACCGGTTCCTATCCACCGGATTCGAATGAATACGAGAAATAATTTTAAGATATTATAATATAAAATATCCCGTTTTAAAGGCTATTTAACAAAATATTCAGATTATGTTTTGGTTCATTTTCGAATAAATAATGCTACGCCCCTAAGAGGCCTCTAGGGGATTTTATGATGGGAGGAGGGAAGGTAGAATTCGACCCACTACATAAAATTGTAGTTTTAAAAAGAAAAAAAAGGAACTCTTGTATTTTTTTTTGGTATTTTAGTGGTACCCTCCTTTAAAATAGTTCTAAACCTTCCTTGGACCTATGAGAAGCTACACTGAAAAGGAGAACCGTATCGTTTCAGCCGTCGTCGGCGAGATCCCTCGGTAAAGACAGACTATAATGGGGGGGGGGGGGTTAATGCAACTATCTCGTAATTAATTAGCCGTTTAGCCGTTTTGCGTATTTTCAGGGCAAATTCATCATTAATTACATAGGAATCAACTTTTTAAAGCGTATTTTTGGTTTAATTCATGTTAAATAATAGCAATAACCATTCCATTGCAAAAAACGCGATATTCAGTTTGTTTAAATATTCAATTAATTAGGTTTTTTCAAGAATATCAAGCGTGGGAAAATTTTTAGAATGTGGGAACCATTTATTTTGATTTAAATGGTACATATGATTTTCATTTAATTTCATTTTTAGGACCCGTGGGAACTTTTTTTAACGTGAGAACCATTTAATTTTCATTGAATTTCATTTTTTGGAAGTGTGGGAAAAAACGGGAGAAAAAATATGTTTTAGTATAAAGAAATGTTCTATCAGTTTCAAACCTTTTTCATTCAATAGATCATACTGACTTTGAAAAAACTGTCAGACCGATTTTTGAAATTCAATCTGTGAAAAAAGATATTCAAGTTTTAATTTTTTGTTTTGAAAATTATTTTACATGTATTGACGCCATCTTGGATTATGATAATTTTTTTTTGTTAGAAGATTTTTTTTCTAAAATATTTTTTAAAAAATAACTTTTTACAATAAAAAATCTTTGAACTTAAATTGACCAATAATTCAAAGATTTTTTCTCTTTGATTTGGAAGATTTTTTATGATTTTTATTTTTAATGTCAAATAAAAACACAACAGTGAAAAAAATGAAAATTAAATGAAAAAACGTTTTATGATTTTATTCAAGAAATTATTTGCTAACATCACCTTTTTGTTGCAATAGAATGTTATTTAAGCAAACAAAATTTAGCATAAATGGATATTTAAATCCCTCGGTATTAAATGATGAGCTAACGCTCAATCATTTAATACCTTGGGATTTAAATATCCATTTATGCTAAATTTTGTTTGCTTAAATAACTCATTTTTTAAATTTCTAGTACCAACAGCTACCGGCTATAACCGTTTGATAACGTTTTGGAGCGGAAAAGAGTATTATGTAGAGATAGGTTTCGTGACTAATTTACTCTGAAGATAGCAAAAAAATGGCAAAACGGGTGAGCTGCCAGCCGTAAGCCTTTACTTTTTCAACTTTTTGTTCGATTTAGGAAAAATAGACCTACCATGGATTACTCATGCAAAATTTCAGATGGAAATTCGAATTCTAAGTGCCATTTACTCATTGATTACGAGATGGTTGCATTACCCCCCCCCCTCCCCTGCTCGGATTCAGTTTTATGGATGTTGTCCTCCTTGTTGTTGTGTTTAAATGACTTGCAGGAATTAATATGTCTTTAGGGTAATTAATGCATTAATATTTTATTTTACTAATAGGGATTAAAACATTCTTAAATTTACACAAAAAGGTTTGAGGATTTATAAAGTCGTGCCACTTTCCGCCAGGTATCTAAAGGGATAAGACAAAGGACGATAAATTGCTGTACATTCCTAATGTTGATACTCCAAATTACCCCTTCTGTAGATTACAATTGCTGATTGAAATGCATCAAAACTCAAGTTGAAGTTGTTATGCCAATGAATAAGGAATAGTTATTTCTCGTATCGTATTATAAACGGCTTTCCGTGGATATAGAATGTACAATTATAAGATTAAAACTAGTTTTTTTAGCCCCGTGGTGATTGTACATTTCTATATTCGTAGAAAACTGGATATAATACGATGCTAGACATAGTTTTTTCGTATGGATGAGAACCGGTTCCTATCCACCGGATTCGAATGAATACGAAACACGTTATTATCAAAACTTGGGGACTAGCGTAATAAACAGTCCATTGTTCCCTCTCTCTCTCTCTCTGCAAATCCCCTGGTTATTTAAATTTATTAACTTAAGATTAAAATTTAATTGATATTGCAAGCGTCATAATATTTCCAGTATGGCTTTGAAACCGACATATATCCGCTGGATTAGAACTGGTTCTCAGCCTTATAATGAAAAATCATTAATATAACTAATAATATTTAATTAAAAATCTTAAAATTAATACCAGTTTTGATAGCCTGGGCCTTCAGCTACTTGTTGCTCATCAAAACTGGTTTTAATCTTATAAATTTTTCATTTTAACATCCACGGAAAGTTGTCTATAATACGATGTGATAAATAACTAATATTGTTTCCATTTCTGCTATATATATGTATGGTTTATGTGTTCATTGCAAAATCTATCAAATCTCCAGAGGGCTATGTAATACCCCCTCCAAAACAAAACCTACCAAATCGAGTAATCTCGCAAGTAACTTAAAAATACTAAAAATTAAAAAATAGTTATTTCTTTCATCGTATTATTAACCGCTTTCCGCGGATATAGAATTATATGATTGTACATTTTTATATTCGTAGAAAGCGGTTTATAATACGATACTATACATATTTTTTTTCGTAAGGATGAGAACCGGTTCCTATCCACCGGATTCGAATGAATACGAGAAAAACTTTTATGAAAAATATGCTTAATTGAGTACAAATTTTGTGGAGTCAAATTCAGTGCTCTAAAAGGATAAGACAATAACCAGCAAATTGATGTACATCCCCAATCTTAATACACTAAATTACCCCTTCTGTAGATTACAATTAGTAGTAGAAACATTTGAACTCTCAACTTAATAAACCAACCAATTAAAATCAATTTACAGTTCCCAAAGTTGTTAAGCCAACGAATAAGAAAACGTTATCATCAAACTTTGGGGACAAGTGTAATAAACAGTCCATTGTTCCCTCTCTCCTTCTCTCTGAATCAAATTAAAGGATTTTGCCATTTTTTCATGATAGACTACAATAAATAATAGAAGAAAACAAGGATGACAACATCCATAAAAGCAAAGCACTGAAACGGTAGGACAAACGGACATTAACACTTATATATTGTCAGAACTAAATAATCAGAATATAAATATATAAGAGTCGAAGCAAAATTCTAAGAAAATTTGTTTTAAAAAATGCTTTATACAGGATAAAGTTTATGGACATACCTACATTTTAAGGACTTGATTATAGAGTTGCTTCGCTTATAACATTGTACTTTGTTCTCCCAGGAATCAATATACCAAAAATCAGATCAATCGGATGATTTGATCACATAAAAATTTGTTGTTAAAAAAGTAAAAAAATCAACATGTTTAAAACGGACGTACGGACATTTTGGTAATGATTATAGAGTTGCTACGCTTTCTAAATCGTACCTAACTATTTAAGGAATCACCATGCAAAATTTGAAATCGATAGGACAATCCTAACATGCCAAAATTAACGAAAAAAGCTATCCGTTACGGACGTACGGACGGACCGACCCTAATTATAGAAAAGCTTCGCTTTTAAAAACCATAAATCAATTTATGCATTTTTTTCTTTTGACAGAAAGGGATAGATTAGCAAAGCAATTTGCCAATTTATGGATGTTGTCATCCTTGCTATACGAAGCGCTGGTAAATGTCATGTGTGACGTCATAAAAATACGTCTTAAAAGGAGGGATGAGGGGAGAAGAAGGAAAGGAACTCTAATAAAGAGATGGCTTTATACGTATTTTTATGACGTCACACATAACACTTTCCAGCGCTTCTTGCTTTACTAATCACTAATCCGCTGATATTAGTTATTAATTTTATGATTTTTCTTTAATAACGATGTAAAATTGTTTGTAATATTATGCTAAACATGGGTTTTGAGTATAGCAGAGAACCGGTTCTAATCCTGCGGATATAAATCTGTTTCGAAGCCATTCTGAAATGTTACTTATTCTTTTTTCCCTGAAAAAAAAACTGCATAGTCGATGTATCGGATGCTAAATACTGCTTTTTAAATAAACTAGCGGCTACGCCCCTGTCTCTAGGGGCTTTGCCCCAAGAGGTAATTAAAAAAAAAATAATAATTGGAGCTGCAACGAACTGAATTAAAAAATGTGGAGAATTTTTTGTTTCTTGGGGGGTTAGGAGTGTCCCACCCCCCAAGAAAATAGCCTAAAACCACCACAGGACCAGTAGGTATATTCCCTGAAGAGTGGAATCAAACCGGTTCAGAGGTCTTAAGGGACAGACGGACAGACAGACATCATTCTACTTTTTTATTTTAGATAGTTATAAATTTGTGTTTAGATAGCTTATTTTTCTCAAGATAGATTGTCCAAATGTCATTCCGAGCAGGGAGGGAGGGGACATTGGTTGTTTATTACACTAGCCCCCAAAGTCTTGTAATGAATTTTTGGCTTAACAACTTTGGACATTGGGGACTTTTATTGAATTTTGATTTGTTGGTTCATTAAGTTGAGAATATAACCTACGATAACATTCTATGTATGTTCTACGGTAAAATTTCTTTTAAATGCATTGTTGAACTAATTTATTCATTAGTAGGCGTTGAATATCATGCGGAAATTTAATTAAGGTGCTATATCAGTGCAAACCACCCTCCAGGGACGTCCAAGGGTTGGGGTAAAGGGGTGATACTACCCCCCCCCCCGTCCCAACGAATCTTTTGATTATTAATTTTAACCCCCCCCCCCTCCTATTGAAAAAGCTTGCACGTCCTTGCCGAACTCTATTAAACTTTGGTCAAAAAGGTTGGTAGCTTTTTAAAAGCAAACTTTTCTGTAATTAGATTCAGTCCGTCAATGCGTAAGTCCGTAACGGCTTGCTCTTATCGTGTAACTGTTAGCTCTTTTCATATATTCAGACATGTTATAATTTTCCTATCAATTACAAACTTTGCATGGTGCTTCTTATAATAGTTAGTTACGATTTCCGCGGATATTAAAATAAAAAATTTTAAAATTAAAAACCAGCTTTCTTAGCAGAGAGTTTAAATCTTTCCCCGTATTGCTTTGAAACCAATTAATAAGATTAGAACTGGTTCTCAGCCATAAACAAAAATTATGTATAGCATCGTATAATATCCAGTTTGTTAAAGAACAAAACTGACTTTAAACTTTTAATTGTAGATTTTTATATCCGCGAAAAGCTGTTTATAATACGATGCGATAAATAACTATTCTCTCAATCTTTCCTGTCTTCCTCCTTCTTTCTCTCTCTATCTATCTATGATAGTTTACTACGCAGGGAGTAAGGGAGGGGACAATGGGCAATTAATTCAATTTAAGAGTTTTTGAAGAAAGGCCATGAAAACCAGAATAATCCCGAAAATATGGTGGGAATTGTAAAGTGATTGTTGATTAAATCTAGAAAACCATAAACTAAGAAAAAAGTTCCAAGAAAAAAAGCAATCATTTGAAAATAAGATTACCAGAGCTTGATCTTTAAATCGTTTATAGGTGATCTAAACCAGGGTGATTCATTCAGCGCGCCATCAAATTATTAAATACCAATCTTTAAATCGAATTTGCATGGGCGATTTGGCGCGCCCAGTTGCGCGGTACCAAATCGGGGTGATTTATTTAATAAATAAATATTTTTTTTAATTACTTTAATATTTTATTGCAAAACTATTGTGAAAACATTTTTATAGTTATTTTTAAAATAAATTATATATTAATGTTTAACCCTTTACAGTCGGGCCCCTTGCCGCACCTTAATCAGTTGGGGGGAGGGGGGGGCGTTCAACGCCCCCCCTAATTATCTCAGTTCCTATTAGAACTAGAGGGCTAAATTTTTTTTGTGCAAGTCCCCTGTTTGATAATGAATTTCTGACCTTTTATAAGTCTAAGTCAATTTTTGCTTCCTTCACCCTTTTATTTAACAACCTTTGTTTTTAGGTCTTTTTTTATTTAAAAATTTCAAACGGCTGTAATTTTCTTATTTTTGAAGCTAGAAGAAAAATTTTTCCCAGAAAATGTTTATTTTTATGTAAATTTTACATTAGAAATATCAAAATATAAATTTCAGCGGCCGCAGCTGTACTTGGCAGCTGCCAGCCGCCGCAGTCGGCGGTCGGCGGGAAAACGGTGGCGGATATTCATGGAATTTTAATACGTTATGTAGACATGTAAGAAAAGCTTAAGTTTAAAATTTGAAGTCTCTAAGTCAAAAATTGCGGCCACAGGAGCCTTTTAAAGATTTCTGGAGACCTGGAGGATCATACCTGGAACCTGAAAGTGACTTGAACACCTGTATTTCATATAAGGATGTACTACTAGAGGATTTTTTAGTATTTTGGTATGATAAAATGCTTTGTTTTAGTCAAAAAAATATTTTTGCTCTTTACCTGGATGACCCTGCCAGGTTTGCTGGCATCCTGTGCCCGCCAGGATGGAGATATTCAAAAAATTCCAACTCTCAGTTATGTGTCATACCCATACTTAAAAAGTCAAGCAGTTTGGGCTCTTTATCTTTCACACACACAGAAAATGAGATAGAAAAAACCGGATGGGGGGGCGTTCAACGCCCCCCCCCCCGACCGTTAAGGGTTAAATAAAATACCTTACTGACACGGCATTTTAGATAAAATACCTTACTGACACTGCTTAAGTAATAAAGTTGTACTGGCGTGGATCGATATTTTAGTGAGTGCGCAAGCGATTTAACAACACCGCGCCAAAAATCTTTTAAAAATCAATGTTTTATAGGTGCGCTGTGGCTCACCATCAGCGCACCTACGGTTCACCTTTGAATCGTCCCGATTCAGCGCACCATAAAAACGATTTAAAGATCCAGCTCAGTATTACAGACTGACATAACTATTCTGTAATTAATTACTAGAAATATCTCCCTGGATCTCTTCAGATGACAGGGAAAGAGAAAAGAGATTTGGGGGCAAGATATGTGAACACGGAAAAAAGGGGCAGGCAGGCATGTAGCTGTATGGGCAAGTATATGACCTGCATGCCTTCCTGCCCCTTTTATCCTGTTTATTTCCCCCACCTCCCTTCTCCATTTCCCTTTCTCGTCTACTTTTAAAAAGGAGGTGGGGATGAAGGGAGTGAAATATAGCATGGGAGGGGGGCCGTGTATTTATATTTGAACTACTCTATGTCTGAAAACTATATATATTCAAAACTAACATAGCGAGTAACGACATTTCTTGTGCAAGTCCCCAAACTTAGTCAGAAACTGCTAAATTCTTGCACATTCCCTTTAAGCCAGTCCCCAAAGTCTGAGACTCCTAAAGATTGAATATTCAATTCATTGTCCCCTCCCTTACTCCTTGTTTACTACATTATTGTCGTAAGCTGGCGCCTTTCAAAATAGAGATCTTCGTTGAGAGAATATCTAGAACATGTGACTGCATAGCAGCCAAGAGTTGTATTCAAATAGCATCAATGGCTTAAATAAATATACTTAGGATCAGAAAATACTTGAATTAGCTCATACAAGGACAGAAATGGCGTATTTTTATATGTTTTAATTTTATGTAACAGGTTTGAGCTAAATTTATTAAGTTTCGTATCACACAAAGAAATATTAACTAATTTTAAGCTTCACAGTGGCATCGAATGTACTAAAAGCAAATTTATACGAAAAATTAGAAGTTGGTTAGATAGCTGCAAAGTCCAAAACATGGTGAAAACCAAGCAAAATCTGTGTCTACTAGCTGCTGCCACCTAGCGGACAAATTCGGAACCAAGATATATTACACGCACACACACAAACACACAAACAGTGAAACCAGTTGACACATATCGGAACATTATCACAAGACAAAAGTAAACGTCAATATTTTGGCTCTTATTTGATGATATGTTGTATTTTTTTTTGCTTTTGCTAGGAAATAACTTAAATTTTGCTTCTGTTATCTTTTAATGTGCATTTGGTAAGTACGTCTATATGTTTTGGAGGAGCGAAGCTACCGTATATTTAGAAATCTATAAACCTACAAAACTTTCTTTAGGATAGGAATATTTTAACAAAATAAACGTCTAATTAAATATCTATCCAATGCAAACAAGTATGTGTTTAAAAATATAGCGTCAGATGCACCCAGTTAGAGTCCCGCCATTTTTAGGTATTTCCCAGTAAAGTAAAATAGTAAACTTAATAGTACGAGTTAATTCAATTTTACTTGCGTCTTCGCCTCTATCTATCTATCTATCTATCTATCTAAAAGTTAAATGTAACTGAAGATTGCTTAATGCATGAAACATGTTTTAAAAATAAACTTTTGTTTTTCAATCTATCTATCTATATATATATATATCTATCTATCTATCTATCTATCTATCTATCTATCTATCTATCTATCTATCTATCTATCTATCTATCTATCTACCTATCTATCTATCTACCTATCTACCTATCTATCTATCTACCTATCTATCTATCTATCTATCTATCTATCTATCTATCTATCTATCTGTCAATCTATCTATCCATCTATCTATCTATCTATCTATCTATTTACATAAAAGTGTCATTTATAATCATCCTTTTCATCTGATTTTTAATACTGATTGATACAAATTACAAAGTTATAATAAAGTCTAAATATTATTAGCGAAGCATCTCTAGTATCAAGTCCTAAAAATGTCAGTATGTACTTAAACAGTATCCTGTATCTAAAAAGTTTTGAAATAAATTTACTTACAATTTTGTTTAGACTTATACATTTATATTCTACTTTTTCAGTTATGACACGCTAACATTGCTAATTTTTTTTTAATTAGTTAGAAAAAGAATTTAATGTGCAATACATTACCATGCACAGTTGGGACTTCAGGACAAGGGTCGTGCAATAAGCCACCTTCCATTATCCCTAACCATGGCTATTGAACCTGACTTTACAGTGCCTTCGTGGAGGGAGGGGACATTAGGCTATTTAATACAGTAGTCCCCAAAGTATGATAACAATTTCATATTCGTTGGCTTAACAACTTTGGGGACTTTTATTAGCTCTTGGTTCATTTTTTTATTCAGTTTAGTATCCAAACGTTTCCACAACTAATTGTAATCTACAGGAGGGTTTATTTTGTGAATTATCATTGGGGATGTACATCAATTTATTGGTCATTGTCTTATCCCTTTGAAAGCGCCAAGATCAAGTAAATCAAATCTCAAGAATGCGTATGCCTGTCCTTGGGTGGACCTAGAAAATTGTATCAGAAAATTCTACCAGTTTTTATTCAACTCTTCTCTTCCACGCCAGGGAGGGAGAGATCAGGTGAAGATTAAATTGATCAACAGCAGTTTCCTAATTCCATCCCCAATGATAATACACAAAATTACTCCTCCTGTACATTACATTTAATGGCTGAAACGTTTGGGAACTTGACTTAGTGAACCAACCAATCAAAATGTAACATAAGTACCCAAAGTTATTAGGCCAATGATTTTTAAAAATCGTTATTATATAACTTTGGGGCCAAGTGTAATAAAATGTCCAATGTCCCCTCCCTCCCTGTGTTACAACGCAGCCTGAGATGGGTTTTTGAAAGATGAATGCCGCGTTTTTTAAATTCGCAAAATTTAAACAGAGTATACAACTATTTATTTAATTATTTCGCTTTTGTTGGTACGGCCTTCATAAAAGAAAAACAAATTATCTTCAATCCATTTTTGCTGCATATTTAGTAATACATCTTTTTAGAGCTGTATTAGACATTAAACACATGGCTAAAATAAATTATTTTTTAATTTTGAATTCTTAAGTTGTATACTCTGTTGAAATCCTATCGTCTTCGTTCAATCAATCAATGTCTAAAAAATGTCGAAAAAACGCGGCATTCTTTTTTCAAAAACCCATCTCTGGACTATATAATCAATTTAATTGCAGGGTTTCCATCTTTTGCCTGACCATAGATGGAGGGTAAGGTAGCTAGCAGGGATCTAAAGGGATAAGACAATGACAGATAAATTGATTTACATCACCAATGATGATAAACAAAATTATCCCTTCTGTAGAATACAATTAGAGGTTGAAAAGTTTATACACTCAACTTAATTAACTAACAAATAAAAATTTAATAAAAGTTCCCAAAGTTGTTAAAAATTTTAAGAAAACGTTATTATAAAACTTTGGGGATTATTGTAATGAACAGACCATTGTCCCAGAGAAAGAGAGAGGATAATGAATTTCGTAAGACCCCAAAGTTATTTAATAACATTTTCTAATTCGTTGGCTTAACAACTTTGGGGACTTTTACTAAATTATGATTGGTTGGTTTATTAAGTTGAATGTTTCAACCAAGAATTCTAATCTACAGAAGGGGTACTTTTGTGTGTCATCATTGGGGATTAAATTAATCTATCGGCTATTGTCTTATCCTTTTAGATCTCTGCCCTATAGGCTATGAATGAAGCCAACTTTGAACATAAATTTTCCTCTCTAATGACAAGTATTATTAGTCAACAGTAGAAATTTATCATTATAATGGATATATTATTACTTGGATCTTACACCAGATTTTCATGCTCTGTAATAAAGAGAAACATGCAGCGGGCTAAAATAACGATTCCCCTCTTCCACACCCTTCCACCTACTGGATGAACGAACTGACCAATAAATTAGTTCCACGTTAGCAAGCTAAATTGATAACAATGTTTCCCCTATCATAATATCCACTTAAATTCTACATCCATTATCATTATATTTTGATGAAATGACTTCAACTGGGAGTAATTACTCAGTATTTATAATTACCCATTGAAATTAAATGTGCAAGCGTTTTAGCTAAATTTCACATCATAGAAACACACTTACATGATTTACATGGAATATAAATGGCTAAAAGTCGAAACAAAATTGTAAGTAAATCTGTTGAAAACTTCTGAAATACAGCTAGGATATTTTTAAGGACATACTTACATTTTTAGGACTTAATCATAGAGATGCCTCACTTATTACAATGTACTAGAAAACAGTATTCTAAAAAACTAATTTGAGTCAGCATTTACCAACAAAAAATTAATTTGAACAAAAATCACGAAACCTAAATACTTGATTTTCAGCTGTCGTTTTGGGACAACACATATTAGAATTGACGACCTTTTTGACTGCCCCAAAATATTATTTTTGATTTATTTCGCTTGTTGCATATACCTTCTTTTTAAAAGCGAAGCTTTTCTATCATTATTTTAATTTGAGCATTTTGAATCTGCAATTGTAAAAACTAGGCAAAAATAGAAAATGTGCGAAAATGATTGCACACCATTTGATTGTATATACCACAATTTGTCAGGGGGGGGGGGGAGGGGACATTGGGATGTTTATTACGCTAGTCCCCAAAGTTTTAATATAATGTTTAATATTCCTTAGCTTTTTAACTTTGAGGACTTCTATATTCATTAAGTTGTCCAAACGTTTGAACCACTAATAATTATCTACGTACAGGGTAGTTTAGTGTATCATCATTGGGGATGTACATCTATTTATCGGCCATTGTCTTATCCCTTTTGATCATGACTATTTGTAATGTATAGAACAACAATAGCAATCAAAATTGTTTAGACAATTAGCAAAGGATGGATGGATAGATATATTCTGGAAATTTTAGAAAAGGAATTTAAAAGTAAGATTGTAATTGATTACAGAGCATTTTTGGAACAAAATGTATTGATAATTTTTATGTTTTTGAAAGCGAAGCTTTTCTATAATTAGGGTCGGTCCGTACGTACGTCATTTAAACAGTTTAGAATTGTCCTATCGTTTCTAAACTTTGCATGCTGATTCCTGTATTAGTTAGGTACTATTTAAAAAGCATAGCAACTCTATAATCGTTATGAAAATGTCCGTACTTCATTTTAAACATGTTGATTATTAACTTTTTGAACAACAAATCGTTATGTGATAAAATTATCAGAGTGATTTGATTTTTGAAATTTTGATTCCTAGGACAATATAGTAGAATGTTATAAGTAAAGCATCACTATATATAAGTCCTAAAAATGTAAGTATGTCCTTAAGCAATATCCTGTATTTAAACTATTTTTCAAAAAAATTTAGTTAAGACTTTATACTCTTCAAGTGTTAATGTTCGTTTGTCCTACCTTTCCAATGTTGTCATCCTTGTTTTAATACAAACAAGGTTGCCAACATCCATAAAAGCGAAGCTTTTAATCCAGACGAATAGACAAACGAACATTAATAGTGTCAGAACCTAAAAAAGTATGTAAGTTAAAAAAATCTAATAATTTGTTGCTTTAACACAGGATTAGGATATACTTTCATTTTTGGGACTTGATTATAGAGATGCTTCGTTTATGAAATTGTGACTGGTTTTCCTAGGAATCGTTAAACATTAAATTTCCAAAAATCTTTAATATTTGTAATTTTCTGTCTGTGCAGATAATACTAAAAGGAAATAAGAGGTGTAGATTGATTTAATCACCATTGTTCTTTCCCTCTCCGAACAGACTGGCAATAATAAAGATAAGACCGATAAATTGATGTAAATCCCCAATAATGATACACAAAATTACCCTTTCTAGAAGAATGTAGTGGTTGGAACGTTTGGGCACTTAACTTAATGGCCAATCAATAAAAATTCAATAAAAGTCCACAACGAATAAGAAAACGTTATTATGAAACTTTGGGGACTAGTGTAATAAACAGCTCAATGTCCCCTCGCTCCCTACAATAATTACTAAATGTTTTTAAAAGCGAAGCTTTTCTATAATTAGGATCGGTCCGTCCGTCCGTACGTCCGTCCGTTCGTCCGTAACGGATAGCTTTTTTCGTTAATTTAGGCCTGTTAGAATTGTCCTATCGATTTCAAATTTTGCATGGTGATTCCTTTAGCAGTTAGGTACGATTTAGCAACTCTATAATCATTACCAAAATGTCCGTACGTCCATTTTAAACATGATGATTTTTTTTACTTTTTTAACATCAAATTTTTATGTGATCTAATTATCCGATTGATCTGATTTTTGGTATATTGATTCCTGGGACAACAAAGTATAATGTAATAAACGGAGCAACTCTATAATCATGTCCTAAAAATGTAAGTATGTCCATAAACATTATCCTGTATCAAGCAGTTTTTTTTAACAAATTTACTCACAATTTTGCTTTGACTCTTATGCATTTATATTAGGATTATTCAGTTCTGAAACTATACAAGTGTTAACGTCCGTTTGTCCTACCGTTTCAGTGCTTCGCTTTTATGGATGTTGTCATCCTTGTTATACAGAAACTAATTATATACATCCTATAATTTTACCAATGAAAACACAATGTATCATTAATTATTTATCTTACTAGGGGACAAAAAGCAATAGATTTTTTTAAGGGAGGGAGGGGACATAGGGCTGTTTATTACACTAGTCCACTAAGTTTTATAATTTCCTTAGTTCCTGACTTAACAGATTTGGTTAATTGTTTTAAATTTGGATTGGATGGTTGATTAAGTTAAGTTGCAACCACTAATTGTAATCTACAGATGGAGTAATCATTGATGATGTACATCAATTATTATTCCTTTAGATCCCTGGAATTTTTAAGGAAAAACAAAACTTTTCCTTTGGTAGTTTGGTAGGGATAGATTATTAAAGATAAAAGCTATCCTGGATAGCCTCTAGAAGGGACAGGATATATAGCTGTAGGAATGTGTTTTAACGTCTTATGGTATGACGCGTTGTTGGGCCAAGATTCGCGAACACCTTCCCGACAAACAGCGGAAGAAACGTGCAACAAATTAAGCCAATTATCATTTGTTTTTTAAATAATTAGAATGTTGGTAGGCGTTGTCAATAAATCTCTTAATATGACATTTGTATCATCTTATTTTAAAGTATTTAGGTTAGGGTTGTCCGCGGATAAAAATATATGCTGATACACCATACAGGATAAGGCAAGGATATTTTATATTTAGCTGACATTTCCCTGTTTAAATGGTTGTTATTCAATAGTTTTGCCAGGGAGGGCGGGGACATTGGGCTGTTTATTACACTAGTTTCCAAAGTTTTAAGATACATTTTTTTATTCGTTGACTCAAAACCTTTGGGTACTTTTTTTATGTCATTAAGTCGAGTGTCAAAAAGTCTCGACCATTAATTGTAATCTACAGAAGGGGTAATTTTGTGTATCATAATTGTGGATGTATACCAATTTATCGGCCATTGTCTTATCCCTTTAGATCCCTTTAGAGTTTTGCAAACAAAATGAATGAAAGTTTACAAGTTAACATGAAAATAAAACTTTAATGTTCTTTTCCAGGGCTCGGCAGCCGCGCGTAAGTTTATTGATAGCGACATTGGAATCGACATTTTAACATGTTTCAAACAGTAGGATAAGACAAAGGCCGATAAATTGATGTACATTCCCAATGATACACAAAATTATCCCATCTGTAGGTTACAATTAGTGGTTGAAACTTTTGAACACTGAACCAACAAATCGAAATTAAAAAAACCTAAAGTTGTTGAGCCAACGAATAAGAAAACATTAAAAACTTTGGGGACTAGTTTAATAAACATGCAATTGTCCCCTCCTACCTATGATATTTTCTTAACACAAACTGGTTTGAATTTAGTGCTTAAGTGCGGCTGCCGAGCCATGTTTTTTTTCCACTAGCAAGTCTGAGAAAACTATAGTAAGTTAAAAATAAACAATTGAAACTTAAAAACCATTTTCGCACGTTTTGTGAGAATTTTACACAAAATGAATCTAGGATTTTAAGTTGCATTTATTCGTATGTCGTTATTATAGGCATGTTTGAATAATCTTCACGATTTCAAACTTTATATGTGGATGCTTGTAACAATATGGTATAATTTTAAAACCATGTCATCGAATCTCTATATAGTGCCTAGAAAAAGGGGTTTAATTTTAAAAACTTTTGACTAAAGTATCCCAAATGACGTCATATTAGTATAATGGATTATTCTAATATGACGTCATTTGGGACATTTAAGCCAAAAGTTTTTAATATTATCCTCTTTTCTATAGGCATTTTTAATAGCTTCCATTGCATCTATATAATAATTACCAGTAAGTTCCTAAGATACTCTTAAAAATGTTAGAATTTTTAAATTTTTAGTTTTTTTCAAGACCTATTGATAATCATCTCTTACTAAAGGTGATAAAATTCTATTAACATCATTGTTTGATTGTCTGCAGGAAGGGAAAATGCATTGGGCTGTTTATTACACTTGTCCCTAAAGTTTAATAGAAACCTTTTTGGGTATAGTCCCTTTCTTCACAACGCCTTTTAAGGGGTGTTACGTCCTATTTTCACAAAAGCTTTCCCTCTATTTCTTGCCACTGCGATTGGCTCTAACCCTACTGGCCAAATTGCCTAACCTTGTGGGGCAATCACCTAACCTAACCTAAAATAACCTATCAAACACTATGAAACGCCCTTTAAGAGGCATTGTCACGAAAGGCTTATCAACTTTGGGGAATTTATTGAATTTTTATAGGTGGGTTCAATAAACAACTAATTGTAATCTGTGTATCAGCGTTTGGGATGTACATCAATTTTAGCCTTTGTCTTTTCTCTTTAGATCCCAGGTTTGTCTGACTTTTTACACTGATAAGCTCTGCCTTTATGAATGTTTAAATCCTTGTTTATCATGTAATAATCAGTATGAAAGCTAAATTATTAAAACAAACACATAATTTGTTATCTAATTGTTTTTTTTTCAATCAATGCACTTCTTATCAGAAATATACGGGGATAAGACAATGGCCAATAAATTGATGTACATAACCATGAGGACACACAAAATTAACCCTCTTGTATATCTTAATTAGTGGTTGAAACGTTTAAACACTCAACTAAATGAACCAACCAATAAAAATTTGATAAAAGTCCCCAAGATGTTAAGCCAAACAATATTATTATAAGACTTTGGGGACTAGTATAATAACATCCCAATGTTCCCTCCCTCTCTGACTCTTTATTGTTTATTTAACAATATTTAATTACAATTTGCAGTTTCTGATGATTCAACTATTTATCAATTCAAAGCTTGGCAGCCACAGTTGCATTAAGTTTTTTAAAAGCACAGCTTTTCTATAAGTAGGTCTTCTGTTTGTCTGTCCGTAACAATTTCTCTTTTCATTATTTTAGACCTTTTAGAATTGTCCTAGCGATATCAAACTTTGCATGATGATTCCTAAACAGTTTTGTACAATTAAGGAAGTGTAGCATCTCTATAATTGTTACCAGAAAGTCAGTACATCCATTTAAGATCTAAAATTGTTTGATATATTTATCCTACTCATCTGATTTTTGGTATACTGATTCCTAGGGTAACAAGGTACAAGATATACAAGCGAGATATATCTTAATCTTTATTTCTGATACAAGAGTAATTGTTTGGGAGAGGGACAAAGTGTCTCAAAAATCAGCCATGTGATGTCATAAAAATGAAGAAGATGAGAGGAGAAGTGGGAAAGAAAACCCCTAAAGAGATGGATAATTACGTCACATCCCTTATTTTGAGACATTTTGTCCCTCTCCATTGTTTGTTTGTTTTGCTTTATGGATATTACCATCCTTTTTGTTTTACTACAGCTAGAATGCCCAGCCTTACTGAATTCTTTTATTAATGAACATGTCTTTCTAAGGATAGATTTAGGATTGCTATAATTAGTAAATAATTTTAATTGCACTTGCTTTCAAAGCTTCTCTATAATTAGGGTCGGTCCATCTGTCTGTCCATCCGTCAGGTAAAAATTAGAAGGTGTAGTAACTAATAATTGTTAACAAAAAGTCTGTGCGTTCATTTTAAACATGTTGATTTTTAACATTTTTGTATGGTATAATTATTAAAAAAATACATTTTAGAATTATCCTATCAATTTCAAACTTTGCATGATAATTCCTATAATAGTTAGGTACAATTTGGAAAGCATAGCAACTCAATAATAATTACCAAAAAGTCCAAATTTTCCATTTAAAACATGCTGATTCTTTTTATCTTTTGACAACATCTTTTTTAGACACAACCCAATCTTTCCAGATTTTGTATAATTTTTTGAGGAACACGACTCCAGTAACGTCATATTTTCTTTCCCAAAAAAGGGAAGGGGGGAAGAAAATCTCTTCAAAAGAGATGGGGAAAACCCCCTTTTCTCCAATCTCTTTTTTTCTTCCCCCCTTCCCTTTTTCAGGAAAGAAAAATATGAAGTCACTGGAGTCGTGTTCCTCTAAAAATTAAACAAAATCTGGAAAGATTGGGTTGTGTCTCTTTTTTATGACATAATTATCCTATTCATCTAATTTTTGGAATAATGATTCTTAGGACAACAAGGTACACTATTGTAAGCGAGACATGTCTTAAATCAAATCCTATAAATAAAAGTATGTCCTTTTACTGTTTACTAATGGATGTTGTCATCCTTGTTTATCTACACATGCATTGTATGTTCTTATAGCGTGATATCCCCTTGGATAACTCATTTTTTTTCATTGATATAAATTTGTGTTAATGATTAAAGTAAAAAAATAGAGGGGACATGAGCTATATGTAACTCAACCCACAGGGTATAGTCTCTATTTTGTTTCGGGTCTCTAAAATCAGCTAATAGCGTCGGCAATACAAACACAGGCATGTCCCTACAAAAGAACATAAAGCAATTTGATAGCAGACAAAAAGGGTCTCTACGACTTGGGCTTGGAAGTTGGTAGTACTTATACATTTATTATTAAAAGTATCTTTAAGATAAAATAAACTTTTTACAAGAATAAAACTAAAAAAAGGTAAAACATAAAATAATGTGCTGGGTAGAAAATATTCAAACATCAATCTAGGATTTTCAATGTAAAAAATATCCGTTATTTGTTATGTTTGTTAGTTATGAAAATTTAGCGTAAAACTCTCATGCAATAACTCCCAAGATTATGAATGGTCACGAGCTAAAATTCTGGAATCTAAAGGGATAAGACAATGGCCGATAAATTGATTTACATCTCCAATGATGATACCAAAAATAACCCAACCTGTAGATTACAATTAGTGGTTGAAACATTTATATAATATACTTAACAAACAAACTAATCAAAACTTAATTAAAGTCCCCAAA
Organism: Acartia tonsa; assembly: GCF_053477335.1. Taxonomy (NCBI): domain Eukaryota; kingdom Metazoa; phylum Arthropoda; class Copepoda; order Calanoida; family Acartiidae; genus Acartia; species Acartia tonsa. Next base: position 37,826,329 of record NC_137269.1, on the reverse strand, counting down.
GTTATTCAGCCAACTAATAAGAAAACGTTGTTAAAAAAACTATTGTAATAAACATCCTAATGTCCCCTTCCTCACTGAACTAAAACTACTACACAACACTGTGCGGCTTCATGAAGATGATTAAAGTCTCTCCACAGATTAAGACGTCATACGAAAATATAACCAGTGAGAGGCCAGCATAAATTTTACCATTTTGGTCAATTGCAGTGTATACTGGCCTCTTATTGGCTATTCTATCGTATGACATAATCATCTTCTTTAATGACAGAAACCGGAAAAGTAAAAAAGGAACAATTCTTTCATAATTGTTTGCCAGAATCCTGGTACCTTTTTCATGGGCCTAATAAGTAGATTCAGTGTCACACAGAGTGTTTAGTGGTATTGTCATTTTTCTCTGGTGCAAACACTAAGCAATGAGAGCATACTTCCACCTTTCTCTAAAAAACACCTATTTTAAACGAAATATTATGCTCACATCTATAATACAAAGTAGAACGATGTCTGTCTTTTTGTTTGTCTGTGTGTTTGTCTGTTTGTTTGTCTGTTTGTTTGTTTGTAGCTAAGGATCTCGCTAACCGCTGAACCGATCGGGTTCTCCTTTACAGGGTAGCTCCTCATAGGTCCCGGTAAGGTTTATAACTATTTTCTTTTTAAAACTAAAATTAAAATAGTGGGATCGACTACCCCCCCCTGGCTCCCCCCCCCCAAAGAATTTTTTTTTAGATTTATTTTTATAAATCTAAATTACGAAATATTGGTTTGATCCAACCTCTAGGGCAAAGCCCCTAGGGCTAGGGGCGAAGCCGCTAGTATTATATAAAGTTTTTTTTGTCTGTAGCGAAGGATCTCGCCAACCGCTCAACCGATACTGTTCTCTTTTTAAGTGAAGCTTTTTTTAGGTACAGGAAATATTTTGGGGGAGGGTACAACCACTAAAAATTATCCCCTCCCTCATAAAAAAACTTTTCATTCTAAAACTATAATTGAATGTTGGGGGTGGGGGGAGGGGCGACTACCCCCCACCTCAAGTTCCCATAAAGAGGCTACGCCGCTAGTAAATACATAAAAAAACGTCCTTACGTAAGCACATACCCCAAATGTGAAAAAGCTTAACTTTCTAACAATATATGTATACAACCCCTCAATTTTATGGTTGTTTCAGAGATATAATATTGCTTTTCGCACACCCCTCGCAATATCCAGTGCACGCGACTGGTATAATTCAAAAGCAAAATTATGCTGTTTTGATTTTAATAGTTTTACGTCTTAACCAATGAATGAATCAAATTTTAATTCATTTACTTTCTTCCTTTAACTCAAAAATTCAACGATCGCAAAAAAGGTATCGTATTTGTCATTTGATAATCAACAGGATTAAAATCCAATAACAAAATAAAAAATTTTTTGGGGATAAGCCCCTAGAAGCCTCTAGGGGCACTTTAGATGAGAGGAGGAAAATTTACTCCCCCTAATTTTAACTTTTAGTTTTAAAAGAATATTTTTTTTGTGGGGAATTTCTCTTGGAAGGTTGGTGGTACCCTCCCCCCAAATTAGTTTTATACCTTGCTTCCTAGGACCTAGGGAGGGTACCCTGTAAAGGAGAACCATATCAGTTCAGGGGCTGGCGAGAATGATATCTAATAGGAATTTCATAATTGTTTATTTGATTTTCAATGGTTTAAATCAAGTATATAGCATTATTTAAGGAAAGGGGGGGGGGGGGCAGAAATGCACCCCCTCCCCCCTCCCCTAACCTTACACATGCAATTTCTATTGAGTATTTTTTTATGTCGACTATAAAGCAGTAAATAAAAGTGACCCTGGCTGACATATTTTTGTAGATACTGGATGGATTAAAATTGACTTTCCTTTCTTTTTTCATCCATAATGTTTTCAGTTTTATATTGGTGTGCTTTCCGAGGCCATAATTGCAGGGATCTAAAGACAATGGCCGGTAAATTTATTTGCAACCCCAATGATGATACACAATTTATCCTTTCTGTAGATTACTATTAGTTTTTGAACCAACCACTCAAAATTTAATAAAAGTCCCCAAAGGTGTTGAGCTATTAATAACGTACTATAAATTATTGGAAACTAGTGTAATGAACAGCCCAATCTCCCCCTCCCCCTCCCTCCCATAATTGTCATTGTAAGATATGTATACTAGCGGCTTCGCCCCTAGCCTCTAGGTGCTTTGCCCCAATAGGAAATTAAGTACCTCTGGTGCTGCAACCACCACATTTTAAATAAACTGCCTAAAAAATTAGGGGGGGGAGGTGAATTTTATTTTTGGGTTGGTTGGGGGTGTCCCACGCAATAAGAAAATAGCCTAAAACCACCACAGGAACAGTAGGTATATTCCCTGAAGAGTAGAATCCGATCGGTTCAGTGGTTACAGAGATCTTAAGGGACAGACGGACTGAGGAACAGAAATAATTCTACTTTGTATTATAGATATCGAAATACATGAATCCATAAATGGTGGGAAAATTGTTGTAAATTGACAGGAAAACTGTAATAAAATTACCCAAAAGTAACATAAACACAGGAGTTTTAAGGGATAAGACAAAGGTCGGAAAATTGATATAAATCTTCAATGATGATAAACAAAATTTTCCCTTCTATAGATGAAATAATTGTTTGAAAGTTTTGAACAAACGAATGAAAATTCAATAAGAGTACTTAAAAGAATAAAATAACGTGCTTATAAAATTTTGGGTACCAGTATAATTTATATTGAAATGTTCACTCCCCCCCCCCCCCCTGCATAAACAGAATAATAATAACCAACTTCCGTAACTTTTGTTTGAAATTCAGTACAGATTGATAGCTTACATTAATTCCAAAATTTGTACACAATTTTTGAGACTTTGACAATACAAATGTTAATAAATGGGACACTCTATACTCTATATCATGGTTTTAAGCTATTTTCTAGTTTGGCTTCGAAACCTATTAATTTCCGGCGAATTAAAACCAGCTCTCAGCCATACTGAAAAATCATGTCTAGCATCGTGATACATCCAGTTTTCTACGAATATTAAAATAAAAATCATATCCTTACAATCCCCTCTCCCTAAAAAGCACCCCCCCCCCCACTATTGTAAACAAATAGTACTTAAATAAATATCTATACAACTCTCATAATTAAAGGGAGTGAGAACGTAAAAATTTCTCATCTGATTATCAAATCTTAACATTTTCTGAGCACATTTTACTACACTGATCAACCAAAAACGTCCTATTAACAAAAATATCCAGGAATAATGCCTTGATTTTATGGTATTTTGGGAGGGAAAAAGGAAAAAACAGAGAAAATCTGAACGTTTTTGTTTCTCATAATGTTTGTAGGGATATTTAACTTGTCATATATAGTTGAAACAATTTACTTACTGTTAAGGATTTAAAATTAAAATCGTCGGAAAAAGCTGTTTTTTAAGCAAACAAAAGCCTGTGAGATATTATGAATGAGATAATGTTAAGATTTGATATTAAGATGAGAAAAATTTACGTTCACAGTCCCTTTAAGTAAAACAACCAATGCATTGAAATTGAGTAATTTATCGTTCTGTTATTTTTAAATGCGAAGCTTTTCTATAATTAAAGTCGGTCCGTCCGTCCGTCCGTAACGGATGGCTTTTTTCGTTAATTTAGACATGTTAGAATTGTCCTATTGATTTCAAACTTTGCATGGTGATTCCTGTAGTAGTTAGGTACAATTTAGAAAGCGTAGCAACTCTATAATCAATACCAGAATGTCCGTACGTCCATTTTAAACATGTCGATTATTAACTTTTTTGACAACAAAATTTTGTATGTTAAAATTATCCGATTCTTCTGATTTTTTGAAAACTGATTCCTATTACAATAAGGTACAATGTTATAAGAGAAGCATCTCTATAAACAAGTCCCAAAAAAGTAAGTATGTCCTTTAAAAGTATCATCTATCTATGCAGTTTTGCCACAAATTTACTTACAATATTGTTTGTACTAATGCATTAATATTCTGCTAATTCAGTTCTTACAATCTACAAGTGTTAATGTCCGTTTGTCCTTCCGTTTCAGTGCTTCGCTTTTATGGATGTTGTCATTCTTGTTTTTACTACAGAGACTTTACTGTAATATAGTTATGACTAATATCATTCTTCTAAAACCATGCAAATATATTTTTTATCCATATATTTTATAAAATATATTGTCTTATCCCTTTAGATCTTTAGATATTTACTATCTATCATTTCATTGTTATTAAAGGTATATTATCCTAAATAACCAATTTATTTTAATGCATCTAACCCAACAATGTTAGAAAAATGACATGTCTTTAAATTAAACGGTTTCTTCGAGCTTAGAAAAAAAAAGAGAGTAAAATTCCTTTCAATGCAATTGGACCAATTCAAGACCCCCCTCTCTCGCATTGATAATAAATAAATAGGCTTTTTAAAATAAATACTTTTAAAACATAATATTAGTTGCTTGCACTGGGTTTTGCTACGGAGGCGAGCAAAGCTTAGCCGAAAATTTTGACATTCTTCAAAAACCAAAATCGAGGGGGTTGTAAGGTAGTGTTAACTTTTGAGGAGGGGGGGGGGGGGGGCGGGGGGATGTATTATTGACCACAAGGTAGGTGTTATTTTAGAGTCTAACTCTAAAAATCTTCTAAAATTTATGGGGAGGAGGAAGAACCCCTAAACTTTAGGGGGTTGATACATCCCCCTAAACCAGCCTATTTTAGGTAAACTAGGTTGTTTCATAAATTATATCAAAAGTACCAATAACTAGAGTGGTGTCCCATAGTGTAGTGGTTAGCGCACTACGCTGTGGTTGGAAGAAACCGAGTTCAAGTCCCCCCATAGACTTTGCACTTAGTTGACAAATGCTGTCGCAATTTGTCAGTTTATAATCAGGCAACCTTCCCCTTAGATTCCCTAACGTTGTAAGGAGGGAGATTTGTAGGAAGTTAGGATTCTACCAATCAAGCAGCTTTAACCATGCTTTCCCTCATCCATGCTCCTCGTATGAGAGTGCCATTAATTGGGGTGGCTTGATATGGAACACAAAACTCTAAGCCAGGGTGATGTAATAATTAAGTAGCTTCCACGCGAATTGCGGGTTAGCTTGTAATGTAACATAGAATACAATCAGCTGTGCGCGAAGCTTACCAATCTAAGACTGGCCAAAGGATTCTCACTTCCAGTCTGCTTGTGCATCTGAGTCCTAACGTCAGAGAAGCAGGACTACAACAACAACAACAACCAATAACTAGCTGTTATCCTTTTTTAAAGATATTAATCGAGAAGTAGGAGGTTGGGGGTGGAGAGTCGTGGTCCACTTTAAGATTCAGAGATTTTCCAGAAATGGGTGTGGGTAACAAAAAGTGGCGCAGTGATTCTGACAAAAAGTGGTCCCATTCCGAGATTATGGGAGAAACAGATTGGTATTAAATCTAGAAGAAATGCCCTATTTGATGAAAAGTTTGGTAACCTCAATCTAGAACTAGAGTCATTTTACATAATGGTCAAGTTTTAAAAAAATGGTTGACAAATTACGCTAAACTTCGTTTAAGGAGGCAAATAATAGTTATTTCTTGCATCGTGTTATAAACAGCTTTCCGCGGATATAGAATGTACAATTATAAGATTAAAACCAGTTTTTTTTAGACCAGAGATGCCGAAGGCACGGGCTAAAAAACTGGTTTTAATCTTATGATTTTACATTTTTATATTCGTAGAAAACTGGATATAATACGATGCTAGACATAGTTTTTTCGTATGGATGAGAACCGGTTCCTATCCACCGGATTCGAATGAATACGAGAAAAAATTTAAAATTGATTGAATATCTAATTTTATCTGACTAGTCAAAACTGATATTTATAAGTTGAACTAAAATTTATTTACTTTAATGATCTCTTTAACTATGCTAGTTTCAACTATTCAATAAAACCTTAAATAAATCAGTTGGCCTGAAGGGGTATTTCAGTATAATATACACTGTATAAACATGTTGATTTGGAAAGCTTTCGATAACTTTTTATGTATTAAAAATATTGCTTTTTGTGTATAATTTTTAAATATGGAAAAATTTAATTTTCATATAGTTTTTTTAAAGTACATATATGGGAAAAATTTCTGATTTGTTACTTAGATATTTTGAAAGCGGTAGTTAGATCCCCAAAACGCTACAGACAGACTGACGGAAAAATGGGTTACAAAATAAAAGTTTAGCGTTCAAGGGAATCTCCACAAAAAAAAAACTAGTTTTATTTTTGTGATGACATATAAAAAACTTAATATTAATCCTCAGAACAGACAGATGGACAGACAGACGGTATCTTTGCTAATTCAAACAATTATTTGTTTATGTTGAAGCAAAGATTTATTTGAACGAAGTAGAGGATTTATTTGAATTGGTTTTGAATTGATATAGATTAAATTGGTTTTACTTTTATATGGGAGGTAACAATATAACAGATAGATAAACAAGGATGACAACATCCATAAAAGCGAAGCACCGAAACGGTAGAACAAACGAACATTAACACTTGTAGATTGTCAGAACTGAATTAGCAGAATATTAATTCATCAGTACAAACAATATTTTAAGAAAATTTGTTGCAAAACTGCATAAATAGATGATACTGTTTAAGGACATAATAACATTTTTTGGACTTGTTGATAAAGCTGCTTCGCTTATAACATTGTACCTTGTTGTAATAGGAATCAGTTTTCAAAAAAATCAGAAGAATCGGATAATTTTAACATACAAAAATTTGTTGTCAAAAAAGTTAAAAATCAACATGTTTAAAATGAACGTACGGACATTCTGGTATTGTTTATAGAGTTGCTACGCTTTCTAAATCGTACCTAACTACTACAGGAATCCTCATGCAAAGTTTGAAATCGATAAGACTATTCTAACATGCCTAAATTAACAAATAAAAGCTATATATCTCGGACGGATGTACGGACCGACCCTAATTATAGAAAAGCTTCGCTTTTAAAAATTCAGGAATTTAGGGGGCTGGTTAGATGAACTAAAGTCTGAATAAATCTTCATGTTAATGTTATTTTAAAACATAATTATAAGATGTTATTCTCACATCACAGTGGCTTGTTATCCTAGACATTACAATTTAAAATTGGTGATTTATTATCAACTTCTTTATAATTGACTATTTAATTCTAGGCTTTCTACACTTAATCTAACTGCATCATTCTTGACAGTTTATTTTGTATATAAATATGTTGAGTTATAAACTGCTATCTTTATACGTAATAGTGACGCTACTCTATAATTCAAACTCGTTTTGCCATCCGTTTCGTCGCAGGATTTAAGCAGAGTTATTATAGAGTTACATTGCTTTCAAGATTAAATCACTATACCAATCATTGTTCAAATTTACGACCTTAGCCATCCATGTCAGATCAACATACACATCCAAAATGTTAAAAAGCTTCACTTTTAGATATGGATGATTTTTAATGAAATTTACTTGTATCTTTTTCTTGTAATAAAAAGCTATGGCTGCCTCTCTCCCACTGAGCAGTAAATTGAGTTCTCATTTCATTTAAAGAGATCAACTGAATATTGATTACCCTTTTTTCCCTCAAGTTCCGATGTTGTAAGACAGATAACCTATCTATTGCAAAAGTTATTTCCGGCTTGCATTAATTTAGTAAGTTAATTTGTGAAAACAAAGTGATTTATATGTACATTATACATTCAAAATTTTAATTTTTCAAATTTTGATTTTGGAAGTTTGAAGCTTTTTTAGCTAGTAGTAAATAGGATGAGGGTGATACTTACAAAATCGGAAACTTAAATTCAGCTGACATTTACAGAGTTGTTTTTGTAGTGGATATTATAAGAAGTAGATATGCATTTAATTATGTATTGATATACACAACAAAAAAGTATTACATACTAAGTATTGAATATTCAAACGTGTATCTACCCATTACAAAGATCTCATAAATGACACAAAACTTTTTTAGATAACTTAAAATTGTTTTTGATTATTAAACTGTTTTTTTTCTACATCTAGAAGTGGCAGCGATTAAATTTCAGCTTTTGATGGCTAAAGATTCTGATTGACCTAATAAATAAGTGTGCAGCATAGCTGTTTAATGAAGCTTTATTTTAGAAACTTACTTTGAATAAACATATAATGCAATGTAAAGGGCGAGTTTCACAAAATGAATTTGAACTTAATTTAGTGAACCGCATATTTTTTCCTAGTTAATTGGTTAAACAACATTTATATGGCATATATTTGAAAGAATTTCAATTTTCTACCACGTAGTTTTTAAAATATCAAGACTTGAAATACGTCTTTTTAAATTGCATAAATCGCAAAAAGACGATTTTCAAGTCTTGACATTTTCAAAACTACGTGGTAGAAAATTGAAATTTTTTCAAATATATGCCATATAAATATAGTTTAACCCATTAACTAGCAAAAAATATGCGTTTCACTAAAATATGTTCAAATGCATTTCGTGAAACTACCCCTTTGGTTTAATGAAACGTGTTCATAAAATCTTAATTTTTGATGTTGAAGTAACTTTGAGCCCCCCTAAAACCTTTTATTTTAAAAAGGATGACAACATCCATAAAAGCGAAGCACTGAAACAGACGGACATTAACACTTGTTTAGTGTCAGAACTGAATAATCATAATATAAATGTATAAGAGTCAAAGCAAAATTGTAAGTAAATTTGTTGAAAAACAGCTTGATTCAGGATAATGTTTATGGACATACTTACATTTTTAGGACTTGATAAAAGAGTTGCTTAACTTATTATATTATACTTTGTTGTCCCAGGAATCAATATACCAAAAATCAGATCAATCGGATGATTAGATCACATAAAAATTTGTTGTTAAAAAAGTAAAAAAATCAACATGTTTAAAATGGACGTACGGACATTTTGGTAATGATTATAGAGTTGCTACGCTTTCTAAATAGTACCTAACTACTAAAGGAATCACCATGCAAAATTTGAAATCGATAGGACAATTCTAACATGCCTAAATTAACGGAAAAAGCTATCCGTTACGGACGTACGGACGGACGGACCGACCCTAATTATAGAAAAGCTTCGCTTTTAATAAAAAGCAATGAATTCATAGAATTTTTGTTTCTTGTTTTTAGTTTACCTTTTTGTGGATTTTAGGTTTTAACTGTTTTAACCCATTTTTATCTTTAAAAGTTTTTGTTAAAGTTTTTGCCTATGAATTGAATTCTGGTTTTCCTTGAGTTTCAAGTTTACAGATATCTAGTACAATGACCTACAGTTCATTTCTTTTAATACTTTTTGTATATAATTGCGCAGCTACTCGTTAAATAGGATCCAACCGTACTTCTGTCCTGTGTAAAGGTAGTGTTTGATTAAAGCTTTAAGGAGGCCTGTTATTGCTTGACTATTTGTTAATTTTGAAATATATAATTATTTCTATATCACAGTTTGCTCTTCATACAAAATTTTAACATTCCTAGATTACGGACAGACAGACAGACCCTCATGTAGTAAAGCTTGGATTTTCTTTATCGATTTTAGAATGCAGAAATAAATCTACTTTTTGCATCGTCTCATTTGTTTTCAGTTAAACTCGATATATTATTACTTGGATATTACATTAGATTTTCATGTACTCTAGCAAAGACTACTCGCAGCTAGCTAGAATAACGATACACCGCATAATTTTCTTTACTCTATCCCCTCCCCTCTTACTGGATGAACGAACTGACCAATAAATGGGGACCATTGTAGCAACCTAAATTGACGACAAATTTTCCCCTGTAAATTTATCCATGTATTCTATATCCATTTCTGTTAAAATGATTTTAATTGGCAAAGGTTTAAAACACTTGCCTCAAAACCTGTAATTGAAAGACGGAATGCATATATATCAGTTCTTGGTATCCGTGCTTCAGCCGCAAATTTAAAGCCGCATGTGTGCTAAAAACAAATTCTGAAAAGGTAGATTGTCTGTTTAGGAACAAGTATACAAGGCATCCAGCTGAATTTCAAATTAATAGATTTATAGTATAGATGTATAAACAGATTACTACAACCTTAACTTTTTCAAACGCCTAAAATTCTGCAGACGAGAAAGATGGAGCGTCAAATCTTTAATCAATACAAGAAAGCCCGTATTTTTGCAATGCTAATTTCTAGGACTATTAGGTACAATTTTATAAGCGAAGTTTATCTATAATGAAGTCTTAGATGTAAGCAGGTTCATATATAAAAGCGTTATATATTTAATAAATATCTTAAATAAGAAAGTATATTTATTATTTTTAAAATAATATAGAAATTTTTTTTCTGTTCATGTCTTTTTTTAAAAGGAATTTAGTATTCTATGCAAAATGGAGATTTTTTCTTTAAAATTGGTTTTCATTATGCTACTCAGAGAGAGGGACTTATTTTCACTAATTTTAATCAGAAAGAGAGAGAGAGAGAGAGAGAGAGAGAGAGAGAGAGAGAGGGTACAATTGTCTTTTTATTACCCTAGTCCCCAAAGTTTAATAATAATATTTTCTTATTCGTTGCCATAACTTCTTTGGAGATTTTTAATGAATTTTGATTGGTTGGTTTATTGAGTTGAGTGTCCCAACGTTTCAAACCCTAATTTTGATGTACAGAAGGGGTAAGTTGTGTTGATGTACATCAATTTATCATCCATTGTCTTTAGTCCCCAAAGTTTTAGATCTACGTTATCTTGTTCGTAGACTCAAAAATATTGGGTACTATTGCTGAATTTTTATGGGTTATTTTAAAACTAGTAATGTCCAAACGTTTTAACCAATAATTTCAACGAGTTATAAAAAATAAAGATAAACTTTAGAGGTGGGGGGGCTATTTTTTAGGGGTGGTTTTTGCTTGAAAGGGTTCCCTCACCAAAAATAGTCAAAACCATTCTTTTGACCTATAAGAAGCTTCTTCTTAAATGAGAACCACATCGGTTCAGCGGTGTGACACAGACTAAGAGACATTTTGTTACTTTTATTTTTAAAAATGCACTCAAATATAACATGATTAAAATTACTAAATATAGTTCTCTGTTCCTATATATTTTGTCACTGAAGTAAACGTTTTAAAATTAAGATGTTCTGGTGCTTTTTTTTCATGGATATTTTTACATGTTGTGTGGAAATTAACAGGCTTAAAAGTCAGGGATTTAAAAGAATAGGACAATGGCCAATAAATTACTGTACATCCCCGATAAGGATGCATAAAATTACCTCTTCTTTAGATAACAATTAGTGGTTGAAACGTTTGGACACTTAACTTAATGATTTAACAAATCGAATTTCAATATAAGTTCCCAAAGTTGTTAAGCCAAGGGAACGTTACTATAAAATTTTGGGGACTTTCTGCTTAGAAGTATTAAAGCAAATGGGTGTATGTCTATATATTTTTTTTGGGGTGGGGTGCCCCCCATTTTTAATTTTAGTTAAAATAATATTTTTTTTTTTTTTTTGGGGGTGGGGTTTCTAGTTGCGATTTCTCCTAGGAATGTAGTGGTACCCTCCCCCAAATTAGTTAAAAACCTTCCCGGTACCTATGTCCAGTAAGATAACTTGGAAACCAATCCACAATTTAAAGAAAATTTTGAATTGGACAGGTTTAAAGCTATTTTGGAAGAAGGGCAAGGTTATAGTTCAAGTAAAATTTTAGTTTTTCTTCTTATCTTAAATTAGATGCTTCGCCCCTAACCTCTAGGATTGTCCAAAAGATTCTCACCTCCAACCTTCTCGTGCATCTGAATCCTAACTAACAGAGAATCAAGGCTACATATTATACATACAGGGTAGGGAAGGGGGACAGGGGGTGTCGGAAAAATAGCCTAAAATCACCCCAAGACATTTATATGGCTTCCCTTAAAAGTACAACCGATTAGGATCCACAATTTCAGAGATCTTTAGCTTATTACTTACAAAATATTTCTTGTTTTAAAAATGGCTCGGTTTTGGCCAAAAATCTATCCAAATAAGTTTAAAACCTTTAAGAGTTAGTTTTATTTTAGGAGGTGTTAGATAGATTCTTTCATAGGAGAGGGAAATGGCAACTAAAATAAAAACCATCATATCTTCAACTTTTTTATCCATCAAAAAATGAACTTCATTAAAACAGACAAAAAAATGGATTCGTGTCCATCTGTCTAAAAAATTGTACTGAAAACTAGCTCTAACATACATCCATGGTACTCAATAAAGGCCTCAGTTTTTGTCTATTTTTTTTAAAGGATGTCTCCTACCCCCTCCCTCCCCCCTCCCCCCCACTACATCATCTAATTTTCATTTCAGTTTTCATACTGAATTTAGGGTGTTGGGCTGATTCTCACCCTTTTTAAATGCCCCAAGAGGCCAGTTAGGGCATGGTCGCTAGTCCTTATAATAAAGTAACAGGTTCTCTGTGTATCTTTGTGTCTGTCTATACCACTCAACTCATATGGTTCTCCTTTACAGGGTAGTTTTTCATAGAACCTGGTGGAAGGTTTATAACTATTTTGGGGGAGGGTACCACCACCTTAGTATCAGCTCCTTAAAACCATGTTCCTCCCCCCCCCCTCCAACTACAATTGAAATTGTAGATATCAAATTCCCTTCCCCCTCAAGTACCCCTAGAAGCCTCTTGGGGCGTAGCCGCTAGTTATACATATAATAAAGTGATTAAATATAAATAAAAAATTATCATCCATAAGTAGTGAAGCTCAAAAATCATGAATGTGTGGTAGGGTGAAGTGTTTCAACCCTACAACGCGAGTTCGATTCAAAGGAGCCCCTAGCCTTTAAGGATTCTATCAATAAAGAACTACAAGTAGTTACTGTTAAAGAGATATATTTTAAACTGAATACATTTATAATAGGGTTACTAATTTATATACACAATAGATGATAAATAGGTTAGGTAGAAAGGGGTGCGGGGAGATGGGGCGGAGCCCCATTCCGGTGGACAGTAGAGGGGTAGGCTTCAGTAAGGGGGAAGGTAGACATCTCCCGGAAAAGGGTAGGTTACTGGGGACTTGGGAGTGAGAGGGGCAGCGCCCCTCCCACTATCAGCGGTGTCCAATTTGACCGCTGCTTCTGATGTGTAGACAATGCCCAGAGGGGGCTGGGTAGAATGGTGATAAGCTGGGATTAGCGCTAGGGTGTGATTTGATAAGCCGAAGCATAGCATACTCTGCAAAAGGCTTGTCCGTATGCCGCCTACCACAAATGCATATAGGGAAAAAATTTACTATATAAACTTGATAACATATGGAAATCATTAAAACTTAAAAATCTAGGAATCGATATAGAACCGCAATTAATAAACAAATCTTAATAGAACTTACTGAAAATATTTTGAATGTAAAATGAATTAATCTCTGAAAGTTTCAGCCTTAAATCTTAAATAGGAATTGAGGAAATTATGAAAACTAGAAAATCTAGGAATCGATCAAGCACCCCAAGTAACAGACAGATGGACAAAACAATGTATATTTAGATTAGATAGGCATTATATGTCATAGGAATCTTCACTAAACAAGGATGACAACATCCATAAAAGCGAAGCTCTGAAATGGAAGGACAAACGAACATTAACACTTGTAGATTGTCAGAACTGAATTAGCAGAATATTAATGCATCAGTACAAACAATATTTTAAGAAAATTTGTTGCAAAACTGCATAAATAGATGATACTGTTTAAGGACATACTTACATTTTTGGGACTTGTTTATAGAGATGCTTCGCTTATAACATTGTACCTTGTTGTATAAAAGCTTTATAATGATTCAATAATTTAGGCTAGTTTTAAAAAGCGAAGCTTTTCTATAATTAGGGTCGGTCAGTCCGTCAGTGCGTCCGTCCGTCCGTCCGTAACGGTTAGCTCTTTTCGTTAATTTATGTATGTTAGAGTTTCAAACTTTGCATGGTAATTCCTGTAGTAGTTAGTTACAATTTAGAAAGCGTAGCAACTCTATAATCGTTACCAGAATGTCTGTACGTCCATTTTAAATGTGTTTTTTTTCCAAAATATAAATAAACAAGGATGACAACATCCATAAAAGCGAAGCACTGAAACGGTAGGACAAACGGACATTAACAATTGTATTTTGTCAGAACTGAATAATCATAATATAAATGTATAAGAGTCAAAGCAAAATTGTAATTGAATTTGTTGAAAAATTGCTTTTTTTAGGATAATGTTTATGGACATACTTACATTTTCAGGACTTGATTATAGAGTTGCTTCGCTTATTACATTATACTTTGTTGTCCCAGGAATCAATATACCAAAAATCAGATCAATCGGATGATTAGATCACATAAAAATTTGTTGTTAAAAAAGTAAAAAAATCAACATGTTTAAAATGGACGTACGGACATTTTGGTGATGATTATAGAGTTGCTACGCTTTCTAAATCGTACCTAACTATTAAATGAATCACCATACAAAATTTGAAATCGATAGGACAATTCTAACATGCCTAAATTAACGAAAAAAGCTATCCGTTACGGACGGACGTACGGACGGACGGACGTACGGACGGACGGACGTACGGACGGACGTACGGACGGACCGACCCTACTTATAGAAAAGCTTCGCTTTTAAAAATTCAGCTGTTTATCTTGAGCCGAGAAAATCATGTTTCCCCCATAGCGTTACGGACTGACGGATTGACGGACAAAGTGAATTATAAAGTAGCTTTGCTACTAATAAACTAATTACAATAAAGAGAATCACAATAGATTTTTTAAGATAGCATAAAAATTAACTTTTCCTTAGCTTTACTAAATGTACTTCCTTAGCTTTAAATTTATTAGTTTCAAGCTTAAGTAAAATTTTTGATAGGCATAAATTAGAGTTGGGCTGGATACTTTTTTGGTCGGATCCAGCCAGAAATTTAGGGTTTTTTTTTTGTAGTATAACATAAAAGATTATGTTGCCGGATATCCGGTCGGATAGTTTAATTAACCGATAGCCGGCCGAAAATTAATATTATCGGATATCCGGCAAAACCCTAGCATAAATATCTTGTGTTATAGGTCCAAAAATTTAAGGCCTTGCAGATTTTCTTTAGGTTGAATTACCCTGTCCTCGTGTTCTTTAGTGAAAAGAAAATTTATTGTTTTGCAAATATTAGTGAGCTTGACAATTTCTAAAATGGCATCGTAAAATGACACCATGAAAACTGTCCCAATTTGTATAACTTTTGCGGAACATGTTCCAGTTACGTCATATTTTTCTTTCCCGAAAAAGGGAAGGGGGGAAGAAAATCTCTTCAAAAGAGATGGGGAAAACCCCCTTTTCTCCCATCTCTTTTTTCTTCCCCCCTTCCCTTTTTTTTCTTTCCCCCTTCTCTTTTTCGGGAAAGAAAAATATGACGTAACTGGAACATGTTCTGCAAAAGTTATACAAAATTGGGACAGTTTCCATGGTGTCCGTATTATAGACTGCTTTCCGCGGATATCAAAATGAAAAATTATTTAAAACTAGTTTTGTTAGACCCGTGGTGCCGAAGGCCTACGCTAACAAAACTAGTACTAATTTTATGATTTTTTTATTTTAATATCCGTTGAAAATTGCCTGTAATACAATGCTATACATTATTTTTCAATAGGGCTGCGAATCGGTTCTAATGGATTTATGGCTTTTAAGTTCTAAAAGTGTAATTATGTCCTTTAAACAGAATCCTGTATTTAACAAATTTACGCACAATGTTGTTATAACTTTTTTTTATGCATTTATATTATGCTTTTTCAGTTTTAACACTCTACAAGAGTTAATGTTTGTTTGTCATACTTTTTCAGAGCTTTGCTTTTTTGTCATTTATTTCTTATTTTTCTTGTTTTCCTTATAATTTTGGCATATTTAGTCAGGGATCTAAAGGGATAAGACAATGGTCGATAAATTGATGTACATACTACATACCCACTGATTATACACAAAATTGACCATTTTATAGATTACAATTGGTGGTTAAAACGTTTAGACTCAACATTATGAACTAACCAATCAAAATTTATTAAAAGTTCCCAAAGTTGTTGAGCTACTAACGAATGAGTATTTGTTAGTATACAACTTTTGGGACTAGTATAATAAAAAGCACAATGTCCCCTCCCCCCCCCCCCTGATATTTAGTGGTATTAGAATTTGACTCAATGACCCCCAATTAAAATATCGTTAGCAATTTGATAAGAGCTATATTTTCATCCGCTAAATATTTTTTATCTGGGAGGGTGGAGACATTTGGCTGTTTATTATACTAGTCCCCAAAGTTTCTAATGACGTTTTTTTATTCGTTGGCTCAACAACTTTGGGGACTTTTATTGAATTTCGAGTTCTAATCCAGCGGATATTAATCGGTTTCGAAGCCATACTAGAAAATTAATTTTTTTAATTTCTATTCTCGTTTGATTTACTTTTTTTTTATTTGAATGCATCCTAAATAGATCAGTCTGCATAGCTTAAAGAGACAGTCCTTTAATTATTTTTATTTGTATGCATCATAAGTAGATCAGTCTGCATAGCTTAAAGAGACAGTCATAATCTTAATTATTTTTATTTGTATGCATCCTAAGTAGATCAGTCTGCATAGCTTAAAAGGACATTCATAATCTTAATTATTTTAAATTGTATGCATCATAAGTAGATCAGTCTGCATAGCTAAAAGAGACAGTCCTAAACTTAATCATTTTTATTTGTATGCATTCTAAGTAGATCAGTCTGCATAGCTTAAAAGGACAGTCATAATCTTGATTATTTTTATTTGTATGCATCCTAAGTAGATCAGTCTGCATAGCTTAAAGAGACAGTCCTTTAATTATTTTTATTTGTATGCATTCTAAGTAGATCAGTGTGCATAGCTTAAAGAGACAGTCATAATCCTAATTATTTTTATTTTTATGCATCATAAGTAGATCAGTCTGCATAGCTTAAAGAGACAGTTCTAAACTTAATAATTTTTATTTGTATGCATTCTAAGTAGATCAGTCTGCATAGCTTAAAGAGACAGTCCTTTAATTATTTTTTTTTTGTATGCATCATAAGTAGATCAGTCTGCATAGCTTAAAGAGACAGTCATAATCTTAATTATTTTTATTTGTATGCATCATAAGTAGATCAGTCTGCATAGCTTAAAGAGACAGTCCTTTAATTATTTTTTTTTGTATGCATCCTAAGTAGATCAGTCTGCATAGCTAAAAGAGACAGTCATAATTCTAATTATTTTTAATCATAATTTAATCTTATGATTTTTCATTTCGATTTCTGCGAAAAGCTGTCTATAATACTAAAATATATAACTTTAATTAATAAAAAAAAATCAATATATTTTAGAGTCCCTTTAAAACTTGCAAATAACCAGTTGATGAAATTAACCCTAACAAATGCTATTTAAAAGGATAAAAGATATTTATTTGCCCAAGACACATTTATTTAAAAAAACAAGTCTGCCAGTTGTCCGTGAAAGCAGTGATCTGAAGGGATAAGACAATGGCTGATTAATTTATATATTAAATCCCTTCTGTTTATTACAATTAGTGGTTAAAACATCTGAACGCTCAACTAAATGAACCAACAAATCAAAATTCAATAAAAGTACTTCAAGTTGTTGAGCCAACGAATTAGAAAACGTTATTATAAAACTTAAGGGACTAATGTAATAAACAGCCCATTGCCCCCTCCCTTCCTGCCGTGAAAGTGATTGATTCCTATTTTGGTAAAAATTGCGTTATAACTGAAGACGTTAAAATTCATCTGCTGTGCACAGTGAGTGAAGTTTATAAAATGCCTTCACCCATAAACAGGCACAACTTGATATAATAATCAGTTAGAACAATCAGACAAATAGCGTGCAACTAAAGGGTCAAAACATATAGCGCAGCAATGACATATTATCTACATTTTTAAAAGCGAAGCTTTTCTATAATTAGGGTCGGTCCGTCCGTCCGTCCGTCAAGGATAGCTTTTTTCGTTTATTTAGACATGTTAGAATTGTCCTATCGATTCCAAATTTTGCATGGTGATTCCTGTAATAGTTAAGTACGAGTTAGAAAGCGTAGCAACTCTATAATCATTACCAGAATGTCCGTACGTCCATTTTAAACATGTTGATTTTTTTTACATTTTTAACAACAAATTTGTATGTGACCTAATTATCCGATTGGTCTGATTTTTGGTATACTGATTCCTGGGACAACAAAGTACAATATTAAAAGCGAAGCAACTCTATAATCAAGTCCTAAAAATGTAAGTATGTCCATAATCATTATCCTGCATCAAGCAGTTTATCAACAAATTTACTTTGACTCATTCGCATTCTGATTATTCAGTTCTGACATTATACAAGTGTCAATGTCCGTTTGTCTTATCGTTTCAGAGCTTCGCTTTTATGGATGTTGTCATCCTTGTTCATTATATAAGTAAAGCTATAGATTTTCATCATTTTTCAATGTAGCTACCTAGCTCATCTAATTTTTAGTAATCACTTATCTCGATTAAGAAAGGAGGAATAGTTATTTCTCGCATCGTATTATAAACGGCTTTCCGCGGATATAGAAAGTACCTCGGGGCTAAAAAAACTAGTTTTAATCTTATGATTGTACATTTCCATATTCGTAGAAAGCTGGATATAAAACGATGCTAGACATAGTTTTTTCGTATGGATGAGAACCGGTTCCTATCCACCGGATTCGAATGAATACGAGAAAGAAAATTATAGAGCAGTAAAGGTAGTGATTCCTATCATAAATGTATAATTTAGACAACTACCTGGCTTAAGTGGTGGAGATTATTTACGTCTGTTAGCAAATTGCTTTCTGTTACTTTGTAGGTACTTGGCTGTGTTTATAATTACGACGCTATTAGCTGATTTAAAACAAAATCTTGACAGGGTCTTAACCCCGAAGGTAGAGACTTAAAGCTCGTGCCCCCTCTATTCTTTAACTTTAATATTACTTCACAAATACAGAACATCAAAAAAATATTTCAGTTTTTATTTAAAAAGTACAGTAAAAACTAAAATTCAAAACTTGGGTGTCAATATCTAAAAATGGTTTTAGCGCATTTTTCTTAAGCTCAAATCTTCTACCCTTTGCAAGAAAAAAATGGATTTTCAGTAGTCGACTTTAAGGGGTCAGTACTCCCTCCTTGGTTGAGATAAGGCTTTCAAACTTTGATATGTTCTAGTACATGTCCCCAAAAGTATCTGTATCAATTTTTAACTCTGTATATGAACTTTAAATCGTTTTGCAGCCATTCTTGCAAAGGGTAGAAGATTCGAGCATGAGAAAAATGCGCTAAAACCATTTTTAGATGTTGACACCTAGGTTTTGAATTTTTGATTTTTCTGCACTTTTTTAATAAAAACTGAAATATTTTTTTGATGTTCTATAAATGGTTATAAAAAACGAAGAAAATAAGCCATTAATCATTAAATTCTGATAACTGTAAGTGGGGTAAAATTGCTTTCAAAAAAGTTCTCATAAAAAAAAACATTGTATGTACAACCTTCTCCTTTATATTTTTCTTTCTCTAAAAAATCTTTTTAAAAGGTGAAGAAAAGCAAAAAAAACAGTAAAATCGTTTTTTTGCTTGTAATACTATTTGCCTTTTAACCTTAAACACTTATTATGAGCGCAGTTACTCTTTAATTAGTTTCTTCATGTACAGAGAAACAATGGGCTTGTTTGCTACACTAGTCCCCAAAGTCCTATGATAACGTTTTCTTATTCGTTGACTTAAGAACTTTGGGAAATTTAGTAAATTTTGATTGGTTTATTTATTCAGTTGAGCGTTCAAACGTTTCGACCACTAATTTAAATCTACATGAGGGGTAATTTTGTGTATCATCATTGGGGATATACATCAATTTATAGAGATTTATCCCTTTGGATCGAGAAGACCACGTCATTTCAACCACACATATTCTTTTACTTTTATTTCCTCCATTTTTTGATTTTTCATTAAGTATAAATTCTTACAAATTAATTTTCTTTATACAATACATAGCAATTGTACCCCTATAGCATCAAAAGACCCTTAAAATAGCCTAAACCCATCCTAAGACTTAAATCTAAGTAATAGGATAGCCTAAAACCTTCCCAGGACCTATGTAAAGAAATGGAGAACTCAATTGGTTAAGTAGTTATTGAAATCTTAAGTTTCAGACAAAAACAACCTTACTACTTTTAATGTTAGGATATGTATCATCGCCCCTAGCATTTTTTTTAAAAAAAGCCTTAATCCCCCCCAAAATAATTTTTCTACATCAATGTTTTTATCTCAGAGTGTCTTAACCTCTTTTCGAGGAAGCTTTGTGTTTATCAAGTTCGAAATTAAATTCCTTATCATTATCCTAAAACTAAGCGCAAATGTCGTCTTTTTATGGCTTTCCTTTCATAATGTGGCGCGGCATGGATTGTTTGTTTATTTTGATGCGCACGTTCTTTACTTTTGAATGAGATATGAGAGTGTGAAGATTTCGGAGAACAAAATTGGGCCTATCATTGGTCTCATAGTGTGTGAACGACCCTAGTATATCAGGGATTTGAAACCATAAGAACTTCAGGTAGAATTTGTTATTTTTATTAAGAAGAATGGTGTATAGGACGATTATATGTAGCTTTAAAAAGGCTTTAGCCAGCTAAGCATGAAACTTAATTATGTTTAATATATGTTTTAGTAATTTTATATGCCTTTATTTTGCATTTAACAATGATTTATTAAACCAAATAATTTTCCTTTAAAGCCAAAGTTTCCAAAGATTCTTAACCGTAGAGAAAAATGTTTTTTAAAAAGCAATTATGATTACGTGGTTATAAATAACTGGAATTATGAACTAATTGATTTTGTAATTTCAGGTCTTTGAAATAATTTCATCAATAAATCTATATTCAAACCTGCTGTTGAAACTTGATGGTTCCTGGTATTGGGGGTTTGTATGTTCGCCAACTGATCTCGTGAACTTCCCGCTAATTCGGAAGTCAAGCTCAACCAAAGTGTCATGGTTGAGACAATTTCAAAGTATCTGATGAATAGGCGTTAGCATTCATCAAGAGATCAATAGCATCCAGTGAATTATTGATGCAATAAACTGTGACAATTTTTCTGTGAAATAAGTACCTAGTGAATCAATATGCCACTAACCAAAAAGCAGAAAATTGAGCGAGCTATCGCTATTGGCAGTGAAAGGCTAGAAGTATTTGACGAACAGTTAAAAGTGTTTTATGACAATCTAAAAGCCTGCCAAAGTTTTAATTCATGTGAAAATGTGAATGTAAAATCAATTCGTGACATTTTTAGTGAGGTCAAGGACCAATCTGACCTAATAAAAAGTCTAAAGCCTGCCGTGGAGACTAGTGAGCTGCGCGAGTTCAAGCGTGATTTGGATGAAGCTAGTGAGCAGAAAACTGTTGCAGATAAAGTTTATGCGTCGTTGGAGCAGTGTACAAAAATTCTGTACTGGCTTGACAATGATTCAGACAACGCGAGGTCAAGCACTGTCGCCAGGAACCTCGACGTCATTGAGAAGGTGAAGATGGACATGGGAGTGCTTAAAATTTCCGTGGAGTTGCGCCAAGAAGTACGTGATATGTACCGAAGGCTTAGAGAGATGGAACGTCGTTCATCTAATCTGGATGAGAGTGGGACACCTGCCATGCTCTCCAGAAGTATGTCTGCCGTGGATATTCGGAGTTCCAACCCGCAGTATGGGCGCTGGGACAACAGTTTGTTGCCGTCGTTCGACGGTACTGACACGGATTACCCTAACTTTAAACAGGTCTTTAAGGATCTATGCTCTGGTTATGGATTTGCTGACCAGAGGTTAAGTCTGATGTTGTGTATGGAGAAGGTGATAACCAACCCGGAACTACGCAAGCAAGTGTCAGCGATTAGAGATCATAATGAACAATGGGCGTTTCTTGATCAGATGTTTTTATCAAACACTCGCCGGTTCATGAGGATTTTAACTAAGCTGAACAAGATGAAACCTGTGGATAAACCTGTGGACGTGGTTAGCGCAATTGCTACCTTCAAGAGCATGATGCAGGAGGTAGAAACCATCGTTGGTTCTGCAGCTAAGGATTACAATCACCTAACTCTTATTCATATTTTTAAAGACAAGTGTCCTGAAAATTTGAGAGACAAAATTATGATGGAGCTAGGTAGCATGAACCAACCAGACATCCCGAAGATTGTAGAACTGCTGGAGAGGACCAGGGGTGCCATGTTGGCCGGTGATATGTCCTATGACACTGGCGCCGGCAAGAGAAATCGTGACAGAGCTGCCGCCGCGCAAGTATCTGGCCGCAACGACAATAAGAATGGAAAGGCTGGAAAGGACAAGGCTTCCAAGTGGAACAGTGCATGTCCTGTGGAGAGCTGCAAGGAGAAACACCCGATTTTCCGTTGCCTCACGTTTAAGAAGATGGATGTGGTTGACCGAAAGAAAGTTGTCCAGCAGAAGAAGTTATGTGAACTCTGCCTATGTGACGGCCATACTGCTGACAAATGTAATAAATCGGATAAGCTTGGTGTTTGTGGTACCAATAATTGCGACAGATACCATTCCAGGTTACTCCATGAGGCTAGTGCTGGTGTGAATACAGTTTACAAGTCAAGTTCTGCACCCAGCCCCTGTACCTTCTTACTTCAGTTAGTTCCTGTTGTAGCACCTGGCGGCGGCACCTGCCACGCCACGGTAATGTTTGACTCCGGGGCAAATTTGCCACTGGTGTCTGAGAAGTTATCCAACAAGTTGAAGCTGAAATCTACCGGCAGATATACAACTATTTCTGTAGCTGACGGCAGTGAGTCTTCCTGCCGCAATGTTGTGTTTTATCTGAAGGATAGGGACGGCAATTTGAGGGAGTTTGAGGCAGCTGTAATGCCTACCCTCGGCGGGGCCAACGAGATGCGCTCGGTCCACCCCGAAACTGCCGCCGAGATATTTAAAATGCCGCCAGAGAGGTTTACATATATTAGTGGAGGCTTAGATATCATCATTGGAAATACACATCCTGACGTGTTTCCTTCAACCTACCAGAAAGTGGGCCAGTCTATGTTGTGGCGAACCATTTTTGGTAGTGGTTTTATCTGTACGAGTGCTGACGGTGGAGCTGGAGATCAAAAGTCGGCTTATAAGGCTGTCAGTGTCAGTGGAGGCACCTTGCCAGACTTTCTGACGTCTGAATCGTTTGGCGTACAGCCGCAGGCACTTTGTCCAGGATGTACTGCCTGTCAAGAGTGCAAGGCTATGGCCGACGGCACTACCTGGGACCAGCGTGAGAGGCAGAGGATAATTGAGGCAGGTTTAACACTAGACTTGCAGTCCAACAAGTGGACAGGTCAATATGCTTATATTGAAGATCCTCACACTTTACCCTACAATGAGGGTTTAGCCCGCAAGATTGCTGAAAAGGATCGTGCCAGGATGGTCAAGGAAGGTACCTATGGAATGTATGTGGAGGTATTCAACGACGCCATAAGAAGAGGCGTTTTTCAAAAAGCCACGCCTGAAGAATTGCAGTATGAAGGGCCTAAGTCTTGTTCATCAATAGTGGTTGCTTTCAAGGAGGATTCAAGTTCCACACCCATGCGATTGTGTGCAAATAGTTCTCTGACGTTCAAGGGTACCAGTTTTAATAACATAATGCTGGGAGGCCCGCCGCCAATGCAGAAGATTTTTTATCATTTGATGCTTTTCCGCGGTTACAAGGTTGGTATAACCGCGGATATCTCCAAGTTTTATAACTCCATCCTGGCCACAGAGTTCGACAGCCAGATGAAGAGAGTTTTATTTTCCCCGACGCCAGATGGTCCACTTGAAATTTACCTGACCAAAGTTGTGAATTTCGGCGAGTTGGCTGCGGGAAACTTGGCAGTTACAGCCCTGAAGTTGACGTCCCGCCTGTTCGGCGGAAAGAGTGAAGCAGAGGTCAAGGAGATGTATGGAGAGGGGCAGATAAACGGTAGTGAAATTGTTGCTAAACCTGAATTATGGAAGGAGCCACCAATACCTACCTACCCTGATGAGGAATTCAAGTTACCTCAGATTCCAGTTGCAGTCAAGCTTGAGAAGCACAGCTTCATAGATGACGTTATTTCGGGAGCAGGATCGAAGCCAGAAGCCAAGGAGATGATGAAAGAGGCCGACAGAATTATCGGCAAAGGTAGTTTTTCCTTCAAACAAGTCATTTATTCTGGAGATGATTGCCAGCCTACCAAGGTTCTCGGGCTGATATGGAAGCCAGCCACCGATGTGTTGTCCATCGCCACAAGAGTCAACCAAGATGGTAAGGTCAAGGGAAGGAAGGTGAAAGAGGATGCTGATTTGTACAACCTCCAGGACGCCTTGGACGAGAATCTGACAAAGAAGATGGTCCACAGGTTCGCCGCCCAAACCTTCGACCCGATCGGGCTTTGCAGCCCTATTCTGTTGAGAATTAAACTTGTCCTGCGGAAAACATGTTTGCTGAATTTGGGCTGGCAAGATTTCATTCCAAAAAGTCTACGGGATGAACTTGTTAAGTCGCTGGAGGACAGAGCTGAGGTCGCTAAATTGGAGTTTGACCGTTGTGTGGTCCCGGAGGAACCAACTGGCCTTCCATCCTTGATGATGTTTTCGGATGGGTCATCAGAGGCTTATGCAAGTAATGCATATTTGAGGTGGCCAACTAGACAAGGATTTGAAACGTTTCTGCTAGCCACCAAGTCAAGAGTTGCGCCGGTCAAGTGTGAATCAATTCCACGCCTTGAGTTGATGGGGTGCCAGATGTCCACAAGGTTGGCAAAGTCCGTCAGAGATGCCCTGCCCTTTGATATTATCAGAGTGATGTACTTTACTGATTCATCGTGTGTTTTATCACAAATAGTTTCCAACAGTGCTATGTTGAACACATTTAATTCTCATCGTATTGGAGAAATTCAATCTGCAACCAACAAGGATGACTGGAGGTGGGTCCCGGGGACGCACAATGTTGCAGATTTGGGCACCAGAAGCACCTGCAAGGTATCAGATTTGGGACCAGGTTCCAGGTACAGATTGGGCCCAGAATGGTTGCGCCAGGATGAAAGTGCGTGGCCGGTGAAAACTGCCGAAGAAGTCAAGCAGGTTTTACCCCCAGAGGAGTTGAATACCAAAATGGTTAAGTTATGTTCAATGAAAGTTGCCGGAGAAGCCGCTGAAGATGTCTTTAGGTTCAAGCACAGGAGATCATTTGGACAGGCCAAACGTATTATGGCAGCTGTCCTGCAAGTTGCGAACACCTGGTTGAAGAAGCTAAAGAGCAGACAAGAAGGTAAGACTACAGCCGCTGGTAGTCATGTAGCAGCCGCAGATTCTGTGTACAAGCCGTCTTTGTATAATTTTATGGCGGCGGCGGAACTTTTCATTGTGTCACGAAGCCAAGAGGATGAGTGGATAAATGACGCTAAAGGCAATTATGCGTCATTAAATCCATTAGTGCATGAAGTATCATTGACCTGGCCTGTCGTTGGTCCCGGAGGAAATTATGTGACCAGGGAGATGAGGATTCTTAAAATGGTTGGTCGAGGACAGCCAGTCATTGACGCCATTACTGGTGGCCGTAAAATGATATTTGAAGACATGCCAGGTTTAATAATTTTGGAGCCTGGTAATTGGTTAGCTGCTGTTTTTATGAGAGAAGCGCATGTTGAGCTTCACTCTGGTGTCCGTGGAACTTTAGCTGAGAGCCGCCGTTGGTGCTGGATTGTGAAGGCAAGGAGGTTGTCCATCATGGAAGTGAAGAAGTGTTGGCCCTGCAGTGTTGAGAGGGCTAAGGAATGTCGTACTACCATGAAGGATGTGTTACCTGACAAGTTGGTCCCGAGCAGGCCTTTTGAAGCTGTGCAAGTCGACCTGATGGGTCCGCTGGTTACGAGGAGAGCTGCCGCCAAAACGAGGAGTCAGACAGCAACGAAGAAAGTGTGGGTGTTCGTGGTGGTCTGCAGGTTCTCAGGGGCGTTATGGTTAGATGCCTTGGAAAAGTATGATACCAGCAGTATCCTGTTGTCCCTGCGCAAGTTGGAAGCTGTTCATTGTCTGCCGAAGATCATAGTAAGCGACATGGGCACACAATTATCCGGTGCTCGCAAGGTTTTAGAGCAGAAGTTGGGCAGCCAGGTAGAGTTTTCTTGGTCTCAGATCCCGGCCCGAGCCCACCATTTCATTGGACAAGCTGAGAAAATGGTGGGATTAACCAAGAGATTGCTGTCCAAGAAGTTGGTGAATAGTTCTGTTAATTTCAACGAGCTCCTGGTGCTGTTGGCGGAGGTTAGCAAGTTGATGAATAGCAGACCATTGACGATTGAAGCTGCGAACGACGTGGAGAATTGGCGGCTGATTACCCCTGGCCAGCTGCTGGGAAATGTTGACCGCCAGCCGTTGTGCAATGTGGCGATGAAACCGGAGGACCAAATTTCCTCCAGGTTGAAGTTGTTGGAAGATTTGTCTGCCCAGTTTTGGACTGCCTACCGCCAGGAGATCCTACCGAAGATATTACGGATGTCCAAGTGGAAGGATGAGATGGCGGAGCCACTAGCTGACGGAGATATAGTTCTGGTTACGAGTACCAATCCGCTGATGAGATGTTTGAGGATGGGCCGAGTGACGAGAATTGAGGATGGAAGAAAGACTGCAAGAGTCTTGTTCAGGCTGACAGATAAATCTCCCCTAGAAGAACATGCTGTATCAGTCAGGCAGTTGTTAAAAATTTTGATTAATAATTGATTCTTATTTTATGGAAATTGAGATTTTTTTAGTAAAAAGCCACATTTTTCATATGCCTATTTTTATGCCTAAAATAAGAATCAAATGAAATGCGATTGAATTTTATTCTATTTCATATGCTCAAATTTAATTTTATTGAGTTTAAATTCTTTTCAAAAGTACAATTCATTATAAAACTTACCTGAAAAGTTTAACAAAAAGGAATAAATGTGTCGAGGTTGCGTGATTCGATATTTATTCTAAGAAAAAAATCAAGTATTTTTTTAGCAGATTTTTTTAAAAAAATTATATATGAATTTCAATCAAGTAAAACATTTTTATTCAGATCAAGGAATGATTGAAAATTCATATTCAAAGTCTCATATTTTTTTACAAAGAAAAATTGGTATTTTTTTTATAATTCCGATGAAAATTCTAACGAAGATATTATTATTTTGCTATTCTTTAAGTATTAAAAAGTTTTATTGTTGATTAAGATATTACAGTTCTTATTCATTAGGTTTGAAAAACTTTCTGCCCAAGGATTTTGAAAAATTTTTTCTTACTACTCTTTTTGATGCTTAACAAATTTAGTTTTAAGTACCTATAAATCTTAATTTTCTTGTCTAAGATTTATTTCGTTTTATTTTACCATTATTGTTTACATTTCAACCTGATTTCGTAGGTACTTATTGATTTATTAATAATGATTTATTACCTATTGATTATGAAATGATTATTATTTAGTATAGTTGTTATATTTACAACATCATGATTAATAGGATTATCTATTTTAGGATTTGTGTATGTGATCTTGTGATTGTCATGTGCATGGAATGTTGTATGGTACAAACCAATCCCCATCCTTCTATCCTAAAATGTGAGGTATTATGAGTCCTAGTGAGGAGTATAGTATTGTGTATGCATTTCACGGGGTTTCATTTAGTTAGGAGCAAAATTGTCACGTTTTCGGGATGTGGCCATTCTCATGCGATTATGGTGAGTTGAGTTTAGTGAGAAATGTTGCTAGTGCTCAGCGCAAAAAAACCTTGAATCTCGTTAAGGAAGTTAATTTGACTTTCAAACGGGGGGTGTGTCTTAACCTCTTTTCGAGGAAGCTTTGTGTTTATCAAGTTCGAAATTAAATTCCTTATCATTATCCTAAAACTAAGCGCAAATGTCGTCTTTTTATGGCTTTCCTTTCATAATGTGGCGCGGCATGGATTGTTTGTTTATTTTGATGCGCACGTTCTTTACTTTTGAATGAGATATGAGAGTGTGAAGATTTCGGAGAACAAAATTGGGCCTATCATTGGTCTCATAGTGTGTGAACGACCCTAGTATATCAGGGATTTGAAACCATAAGAACTTCAGGTAGAATTTGTTATTTTTATTAAGAAGAATGGTGTATAGGACGATTATATGTAGCTTTAAAAAGGCTTTAGCCAGCTAAGCATGAAACTTAATTATGTTTAATATATGTTTTAGTAATTTTATATGCCTTTATTTTGCATTTAACAATGATTTATTAAACCAAATAATTTTCCTTTAAAGCCAAAGTTTCCAAAGATTCTTAACCGTAGAGAAAAATGTTTTTTAAAAAGCAATTATGATTACGTGGTTATAAATAACTGGAATTATGAACTAATTGATTTTGTAATTTCAGGTCTTTGAAATAATTTCATCAATAAATCTATATTCAAACCTGCTGTTGAAACTTGATGGTTCCTGGTATTGGGGGTTTGTATGTTCGCCAACTGATCTCGTGAACTTCCCGCTAATTCGGAAGTCAAGCTCAACCAAAGTGTCATGGTTGAGACACAGAGAGAGAGGGGACAATGGGCTGTTTATTACACTAGTCCCCAAAGTCTTATAAAAAACGATTTCTTATTCGTTGGCCTAACAACTAAGGGGATGATTGGTTGATTCATTAAGTTTAGTGTTCAAACGTTTCAACCACTAATTTTAATCTACAGAGGGGGTAATTTTGTGTATCATCATTCGGGATGTACATCAATTTATCGGCCATTGTCTTTTCCCTTTAGATCCCTGGTTTTTTTTTATTGCTGCACTATTTATAAAGACAAATGCTCTTGTTTTTTACTCTCGCTAAAAGCTCCATTAGAAAAATAATCGCAAAAAATCCCAAATTACCAACCCCCGCCATCCCCATTCTAAAATTCCACGAAAAAATATGAGCAAAAAAGGGTTAAGTGATATGTGGTTAGAAAGTAGAAGAAAAAAACAAGGATGACAACATCCATAAAAGCGATGCTCTGAAACGATAGGCCAAACAAATATTAACACTTGTAGAGTGTCAGAACTGAATAAGCAAAATACAAATATATGACTTGATTACAGAGATGATTTGCTTATTACATTATACCTTGATGTAATAGGAATCTTTATTCCAAAAATCAGATGAATAGGATAATTATAAAATATAAAAATGGTTAAAGGCCAACTTGTTTTAAATGGACGTACGGACTTTCTGGTAACAATTATAAAGTTGCTACGCTTCTCAAATCGTACCTAACTGTTATAGATATCATCATGCAAAGTTTTAAATCGATAGGACAATTCTAACATGTTTAAATTAACGAAAAGAGCCAGCCATTACGGACAAACGGACAAGTCGACCCTAATTATAAAAAGCTTCGCTTTTAAAAATGTTCTCCTTAAACCAGTTACCAGCCTTCAAATTATCCCTTGCATTGCAAAGACAAAATTCAGATGTAGAGAAAAAAAATGCTAGGCTGCTTGACCAAAAAGGTGCGCTGCGCTTTTTTTCTCCGACACACACACATACGCATATTCAGATATGACTATCTTTATATCTTGCACTTTTACGGCTTGTCATTGGTTCTAATGGGCCGCCAAAAAAGCATCACACACACACACACACACGCGCACACAAACACACCCAAGAACGTACAGTTTCCTCTATAAATACACATGTTGGTTTTCACATTTTCTAGCTTATAGAAGAAGTGGAAAAATAGTAAAATCTGGACCGTTATGTTGGTTGTGTCGTGTCGGGGGGTATCGACCCGGGTTTTGGTCTACAAGTGCCGGTTTAAAGCCACCATATAGCTTAACAGGTGTTTCATCATTTCTGCATAACTTCATATTTAATCGCAAAGTTTTAAAAAACTTAACAGAATAAGATAAATTTGTTTTAAAAATTGGAATGAAATAAAGTCAAAAGTTTGTTTTTGATATTATTATATTTCGCGATTATTTAAATATGAAACATTTAGCGGAACTGATGGCACATTCTTTCCACTTTTTACTTATTAGTCTGCTCTTCCCCCCATTTCCCCCTGTCACCCCCTTCTCTTTTGCTTCCCCCCTTGTCACCCCTTTCCTCCTACATGTTGACTACCAGACTTTAATTTCTCGGTGTGGCATCATTGCAGCAAAAAAAATATGTGAGTTTTTTGTTCCGATGATACTTTATTGGTTTAATTGTCCGCATATTTTTTATATACAGTAGTATTTTTTTATGTCTATAGATAAGGATCTAGACAACCACTGAACCGATATGGTTCTCCTTTATACTGAAGCTTTTCATATGCCCAGGAAAGGTTTTTAACTATTTTTTGAGAGGGAATATCCACTCTCTTAATATAAATCGCACATACGGAGAACCCTATGCATTTTCTATATTGCTACTTCATAACACTTTACTGTCCGAGAATCAAAAAAAAACATTTCGGGTCATGAAAAGTAGCTTTTTATTATTATTTTATGTAAGGTTAGGTAAATGTTAATGTTAATGGTTGCCCCGCAGGGTTAGTTCTCTCTGCAGGGGCTAGAAATAGGAGAAAAAATGACGAAACCCGCTAATTTGTTTTCTTTCAATGATGCAGCATTGTTATTAAGACAAAAATGTAAAAAAAGCTAAACCATATGAACACCGAAATAAGCCAACCATCCCTCCCTCTCTCTATATTTCCCCAACCATACTTCCCCTTACTTCCTTTACATCTATCCCCTTCCCCTTTTTTCATACTCCTTGGTCAGTGCGTTTCAGTGTTTATGGAAAACTGTCCAAACTTTAAATAGCAAAATCAAAAAGAATAATGTATACAAAAAATGTTGCTCTGCCCCTAGAGTCCTTTGTCAACAATATAATTATTTATCGCATCGTATATAGACAGCTTTCCGGGGATATTAGAATAAGAAATTATAAGATTAAAACCAGTTTTGTTAGCTCCCAGAGGTTGAAGGCCCGGTCCTACAAAACTGTTATTAATTTTATGATTTTTATTTTAACATGCGTGGAAAATTACATTTGATTCGTTGTTATACATGAGTTTTCTGTATGACTGACAATCGGTTTTAATCGGTTTCGAAGCCATACTGGAAAGTTTTTTCTTGCTGTTCTGTACGAGCACCGTGCGTTTCAACGCACATGAGACATGAAAGGAAGGGGGGGGGGGGGGGTTGGCAGAGCCACAAATTTTCTCAAGTGCTCTGTGAACCAAAACCTCCAGCTGAAGACCTGCAGTATAGTTGTAGTGTAAGTGAAAATATGTCAGCAACGTCATACAAACGACAGTGATATTTAACATACAACCATGATCTTAGAATAGTTATAATTATATTTATTATAAAAAAAAATATTATAAATAGTGCAATAAAAAAATATATAACAACCAGAAGTGATATGATTTGTTAACCAAGTTTTTACAAAAAAAATAACTGAAGAAATTAAGAATCTCTCTGTTTCGCTTACTTTGAAGAAAATGATGCTTGCTACACAACAAAATACAAGGAATCAACATTTAAACATAAATTTTAAAAATAGCCTTAAACCATACCCATAATTTTTAATAAAATATAGCTGAAAAACATCCCAGGGCCGTTAAGAAGATTCACTGTAAAGGATGACCATCTCGGTTTGGCGGTTAGTTAGATCTTTCGCTACAGACAAAAAACTTACTACGTTTTTTAATAGGATATAACTAAAATAAAAAAAAATAAGAAAAGATTAAATATGACTTTAAGCAACTGTTACTTATAATTTGCTCTGAAAATTTTTTTTGGATAATGAAACAAAATTAGTAAAATTGTAAAGATATAAAACTTAATGATACTTTTCCTCTTTAAATATATTATAGGCAAAGGAAAGCAGTGTTCATGGCTTGAAGAC
Source organism: Acartia tonsa (assembly GCF_053477335.1). Lineage (NCBI taxonomy): Eukaryota > Metazoa > Arthropoda > Copepoda > Calanoida > Acartiidae > Acartia > Acartia tonsa. The sequence goes on along the minus strand of NC_137269.1, from coordinate 37,794,434 downwards.
CAGGTGAGTTATACTTCCCCCCATAAATCCCCCCCCCCCCCCTAAAGGCATTATTTTTGTTACCAACCGATCACTGATAACTATTATAGATTGTGGAAGGGTTATTATTGTTATTGTAAAATATGTATGTACTATGTATTATGTAAAGGTTATTCACACTAGTCCCCAAAGTTTTATAATAACGTTTTCTCATTTGTTAGCTTAACAACTTTGGGAATTTTGGTTGAATTTAAGTGTCCAAACATTGAACTACTAATTGTTATCTACAGAAGGGGTAATTTTGTGTAATATCATTGATGGTGTGCATCAATTTATCGGCCATTGTCTTATCCCTTTAGAATGCCTGTTGTTCATTGCAGTTTATGGGGTTAGATTATAATTTGGAACCCCGTTAGGTTATAAAATAAAACATAATATGTTATAACTTATTTTTGAACCATAGTTATTTTACATTTAAATCGATAAGTAATCAAACTTTGAAAACATGAATTTATTTATTTTTAGATATTTTACAAAAAAAAATAAAAGTTACGTTTAAAATAAAAGATATGTCATTTATTTTTGAAATATTATAAATTGAAATTAAATTAAATTCATTTTTGTTGGTAGCTTTAAAATTAACATCTTTATTAAGAGACTTTAACGCTGCCTACAAAACATCGTTTTTAAAACAAAGCTTTTCAATAATTAGGGCCAGTCCGTCCGACCGTCCGTACACACGTCCGTCCGTTCGTAATAGTAAGCTCTATTGTTAATTTACACAGGTTAGAATTGTCCTATCGATGTCAAACTTTGCATGATTATTCCTATAACAGTTGGGTACGACTTAGCTCTCTATAATTGTTACCAGAAAGTTCGTACGGCAATTTAAAAGAATCATAATTTAAAAAAATAGTTTGAAAGATTGTCCTTTTAGTGTTTGAACAATTAAAGCGTTAACGATATGGTATGCCCTTTAATTTTATACTACTTACATTATTAATCAAATTTTAAGAAAAAAACAGTTTAAATTTTGTTATTAAGCTTTTTCTTTACAAAAATACCTTATTAATTATTCTAATTTGCTTCAAATAGTAAAAACATACAAATTCAAACGTAGAATTAACGAAAAACTACTTAACGTTAAGAAAATTTATATTTTTTTTCTTTAAAATGGAGATAGAATTTTGAGTTCAGTTATTAAGCTTTCTCTATTCAACCCTTAATTAGTAATTTACCAAGGATCTAAGGGGATAAGGCAATGATGGATAAATTAATGTATATCTCCAATGATGATATATATAATTATACCTTCTGTAAACAATAGAGTAAAACACTAGAGGGAGAAAGGGTTGAATAACTGTATCTCCCCATCGCAAACTTTCTATTGGGTCATTGAAAATCAACCAATGGTGTCGCTTATATTAAGACAGACAAGTAGCAGAAAATAATTTAGAAGCAGACCAAAGAGGTCTTTGAAAAAGAAAGGGAGGTAGTTGTCTGTAAATACATCTATCTGTTCTGTAAACACTAAACTAAATGAAGCAACCAATCAAAAATTCAAGTACCCAAATTTGTTAAGCCAACAAATAAGAAGACCTTATTACAAAACTTTGGGGACTTGTGTAATAAACAGCAACAAGGCTAGGTCACTAGGAGGTAAATAAATATTCTATTTATTGAAAAAAATATCCTAAATATTGTTTTACATATCACTATTTTTTACCCATTTTTCTTCTATTGACCTATCTTTTAACCCCTAAAAAACATTCCTACTCCCGTTATTTTTGAACCCCTCCCCCCCACCTATCCTTCTATTATGAAATTTATGTAAATTAGGCTAATTGCAATAATTTTTGCAACTTTACTACCATCCACTATAGATATAGGTCTAGGCTTCCAGTCAGGGAGGGGACATTTGATTTGTTTATTACACTAGTCCCCAAAGTTTTTAAATCTTTGTTATTCGTTGGCTCAACAACTTTAGGGACTTTAATTGAATTTTGTTTGGTTGATTCAATAAGTTGAGTGTCCAAACGTTTCAGCCAAATTGTAATATACATATAGGATTATGTTGAGTATAATCATTGAGGATGTACATCAATTTATCGCCCATTGTCTTATCCCTTTAGATCTCTGCTAGGCTTCACAATGGCTTCAAATTTTTGCTGTGCAAAAATTTTAATATTCAAATAGTAGCTATTCTAAATTAGTGATTAAACAAAAAAAATAAGTTAAAAAAAACATTAAATGTTCTAGCTTTAAAATATGATAAGAATTAATTTGTAAAACCTATTTATGAAATAATCAAATAATTTTTAGAAATTTTTTGGCCCTTTTAAATCATTGTATTTTTACTAAAGAAGCAGACCTTATTATGAAAGTTTACAGCAAAATTTAAAAAAAGAAAGAATAATTTAATCTAGGAAATTGGCAGGCTCTGTCTAACCACATATGTTAATATCTGGGTGGTTTGCTCACGAAAAGAGTAAAATGATAGCTATTAATCGCATCGTATTATAGACAGCTTTCCACGGATATTAAAATGAAATGTTAGTCTCCCCCCCCCCACCAACTTGGAGTCCTCTAGGGGCATAGACGCTAGTATTTTTTTAATGCAGGAAAAAACAAAAATATTTTATTGATAATGATTAATACTGTATTATTCACAAAAAAAACCATTTTATTCATCATTCATTATAATATATAAATTTCAGCGATAAAGACACACGGCATCTGCTAAGAAAAATCGTCCAATTAGTTTATTATAAAAATAAAAAGAACATTAATTTGTAAAACTAAACAAAATTATGCATTAATTTGTTGCATACTTTTATTTTAGGATTTGATTATCGAGATGCATTACATATAATATTGTACATTGTTGTCATAGGAATTTAAAATTTCAAAATTTCAAAAATCAGATAAATAGGAAAATTTTATCATACAAAATTTTGGTTTAAAAAAATCGACATGTTTTAAATAGACAAACGGATTTTTTGGTAACTAATTAATTGTTATAGGAATCATCATGCAAAGTTTAGAATCGATATGACAATTCTAACATGTCTTCACTTTTAAAAATTTGAGGCAAGTTACTTTATAAATTAGTTATTGTAGTACCTACAATATTTTACAAAAATTAAAGACAAATTATTTATTTTTCTGCCTTCCTATCCTCTAAATGCCTGTTAATAATCTGTTAGGAAATTTGTTTAACCGTGAGATTTTCCTGCAAAATTTTCTTAAAATTATGTATTGATCATTTTTATACCAGGGAGGGAGGAGGGGACATTGGGCTGTTTATTGCACTAGTCCCCAAAGTTTTTATAGTAACGTTATTCTGTTCGTTGGTTTGAAAACTTTGGGGACTTTATTGAATTTTGATTGGTTGGTTCATTTAGATGAGTGTCCAAACGTTTTCAATTGTAATCTACATTAAGGGTAATTTTGTGTGTCATCTATTGTACATCTATTTATCGGTCATTGTCTTATCCCTTTAGATCCCTGATTTTTATACAGCTTCTTGCTTTGTTCATGGTCATTACCTTAGTCAATATTTACGGCACGAGAAAGTCCATTGGTTTTTATCAAAAGTACAAAAAATTTTTTTTTATACTTTATATGTATTTATAGGTTTTAATATTAAACAATTCTGGCAACTATAAATGTGTCATATCATCGATTTTACATTATAATACTAGTATATTCAAAATAGATGTAGAATATACGTGGATATTATGACAGGAGAAGAATTGTCGTTAATTTAGCTTGCTAACATGGAGCTCATTTATTGGTCAGCTTCTCCGTCCAGTTGGAGTTAAGGGGATTGGGTAAAGGGGGAGGGAGGGGACATTAGGATGTTCATAACTGGTCCCCAAAGTTTTTTTTCATTCGATGGCTTAACAACTTTGGGAACTTTTGTGGAATTTAAGTTGTTTGGTTCATAAGTTGAGTGTCCAACCGTTTCGACTGCTAATTATAATCTACAGGAGGGGCAATTTTGTGTACCATAATTGGGGTAAATTGATATAATAACAACACAAATGGTTTTTAGGAATGAAAGTTTTGCCATATTTAATAAAAAATATGCAAAAATTAAAATTTGCACATTTTTGGCAAAATTTTAAAATATAACACATTGCCGAAATTTCTTCCTTTATCATGATAAGAAATTTGAAATTTTCCATCTGACTAAACCCTTTAAGCTATATTATTATTATACATTACTTCAGGGATCTAAAGGGATAAGACAATGGCTGATAAACTGATCCCCACATACCCAATGATAACACACAAATTTATCCCTTCTGTAGATTATAATTAGTGGTTGAAACGTTCAGACACACAACTTAATTAACAAACAAATTAAGATTGAATAAAAGTCCCCAACGTTATTAAGTCAATGAAGAAGAAAATCTTATTATAAAACTTTGGGGACTAGTGCTATGTCCCAATGTCCCCTTCGTCCCTGAAATTACACACATAAACTGTTTTTCTCCACAAATCCTTTTCATACGTTTAAAAGGATAATTAGACTATTTTAAAGTAGAAATGGATATGCAGACTTTCTAAAAAAAAAGTTTATTTACAATTTAGATTTTGAAATAAATGTACATCATGAAAAAAAAAGATTCTCTGGCTAAAATAAGACCTCAAAAACATCTTTTTTTAGTTTAAGTGTTTATTATAATTATAATTTTTAAGTTTCAAAATTTGTAATATTTTAAGAGGTTAATATACAAACCCAAGTAATTTTATAGCTTTTACTTATACCTACATTCCTGCAGCAAACCTTAGGGTGGAAAATATATTTTTACAACTTTAAAAGTACCCCTCATAACTATTTTCGTGCATACATATCATAAAACAAGGATGACAACATCCATAAAAGCGAAGCACTGAAACGGTAGGACAAACGGACATTAACACTTGTATAGTATCTGAACTGAAAAATCGGAACATAAATGTATAAATGTCGAATCAAAATTGTAGGTAAATTTGTTGAAAAACTGCTTTAAAAAAAGGATAATGTTTATGGACATACTTACATTTTTGGACTTGATTATAGAGTTGCTTCGCTAATAATATTGTTCTTGGTTGTCCCAGGAATCAATATACCAAAAATCAGATCAAACGGATAATTAAAACACTTGAAAATTTGTTGTTAAAAAAGTAGAAAAATCAACATGTTTAAAATGGACGTACGGACATTCTGGTAATGATTATAGAGTTGCTACGCTTTCTAAATCGTACCCAACTACTACAAGAATCATCATGCAAAGTTTGAAATCGATAGGACAATTCTAACATGCCTAAATTAACGAATAAAAGCTATCTATCTCAGACGGACGGACGTACGGACGGACGGACGGACCTACCCTAATTATAGAAAAGCTTCGCTTTTAAAAAGAATCTGCTTCGGTTGTTTTTGGGGTTTTGTTTTGTTTTAAAAGTTAAGGGTGTTTTGCCACTATTGCTTCCTGTATGTGTGCTAATAGTTATTTCTTTCATCGTATTATAAACGGCTTTCCGCGGATATAGAATGTACAATTATAAGATTAAAACCATTTTTTTAGCGCCGAGGTGCCGAAGGAACGGGCTAAAAAAACTGGTTTTAATCTTATGATTGTACATTTTTATATTCGTAGAAAGCTGGATATAATACGATGCTAGACATAGCTTTTTCGTATGGATGAGAACCGGTTCATATCCACCGGATTCGAATGAATACGAGAAATTCAATTAATTTTTTTCTCAATAGAAAATTAACTTAATGATCTTTAAGAGTATATCTGCCTAAAAAAATACATTAACTAAAGATAAAATTAGAAAAGTTAGAGCAAATTAGTTCAAATACTATGTAATAGTTATTTATCGCATATTATTATAGACAGCTCTCCGCGGATATTAATATGAAAAATTATAAGATTAAAACCAGTTTTGTTAGACCCGAAGGCCCGGGCTAACAAAACAGGTGGTAATTATTTTATGATTTTTATTTTAATATTCGTTGAAAATTGTCTGTAATACATGATATTTTAGTATGGCTAAGAACCGGTTCTAATCCTGTTGATTTTAAGCGGTTCGAAGCCATATTTGAAAACAATATTTTCTGAAGTTTATGACTAAAATCATTAGATTCAGGAAGGATGAGTAAATGGAAGTTAAATTATTGCAAAAAATCTGAATTAATAAAGAAAAGACATCTTTAAAAATGATGAAAAAAAATTGTTTTCATCAAATGTAAAAACATTAAAATTATTGTAAAATTTGAATGGACAAAAAAATGTTTTGTTTGTGTTTCAAATGATTTTATGACTTAAAAAATGACCAAATATTTGTTAATCATAATCGAAGTTTTTGTGTTTCAGCAAAAACTATGTATTTGATCAAGAGGGTTTAAACCAGAGAGAAGGGACAATGGGATGTTTATTACACTAGTCCCCAAAGTCCTATAACAACGTTTTCCTATTCGTTTTTCTATTCTCAACGGACTTTAGGGAATTTTGATTGGTTGGTTCATTAATTTGAGTTTTCAAACGTTTCAACCACTAATTTTAATCTATAGAAGGGATAATTTTGTGTATCATCATTGGGAATGTACATCAATTAATTGACAATTGTCTTATCTCTTACGATAGTCGTTTTATTATTATAAAATTAAAACATCCCTCTGCCAACAAATTTCTATAGAATTTTTTTTACAAGATTTTAAAACAATTTTACAAATGGATTAAGTGACCTTAAAATAGTTTTAACTTTTAACAACATCGTAAAAAAAGCTTTTTCTTTTTGAGAATTACATTAGAATGGCCAATTAATCATTGTAAATATTGCAGAATAGTTATTATCATGAATCGAAAGGGATTAGACAATTGTCGTTAAATGATGATATACATAATTACCCCCACAATCAACTACCACTCAACTAAATGAATCGATGTTGTTAAGCCAACGAAAGAAATATTTAGGGAATAAAAAAAATAAAAAAATATATTAGAAATAAAAATAAAAAACATCTTCCAGTAGTGCTTCAAAACCGACCAATATCCGCTGGATTAGAACCGACTCTCAGCCATACTAAACATTTATGTATAGCATTGTATTACAGACAATTTTCGACAAATATTGAAATGAAAATGATAAAATTCATACCAGTTTTGTTACTCAGACCTTTGGCCCCTCAGGGCTAACAAAACTGGTTTAATCCTATAATTTTCATTTTGATATCCACGGAAAGCTGTCATACATATTTATTAAGCCTCAAAAATAACATGGCTTGCTGGTGTATACAATTGTATACATGTGAACAAGCGCGTAAGCCCAGAAGCCGCTGCTAGCATCTATCTTTCATTTAACAAAGTACATGTCATTTTTTACACACACCAACTCAAATTTTTCCAACACGTCACGACCAACCAGGGATCTAAAGGGATAAGACAATTGCCAATAAGTTGAATTACAACCCCAATGATGATAATCAAAAGTATCCCCTCTGTAGATTAAAATTAGTGGTTGAAACAATTGGACACTCCACTTAATGAACCAAACAATCAAAGTTCAATGAAAGTCCCCAAGAATGTAATGAACAGCCTGGGATGGGGTACTAACCCTACGGGGCTAGTACCTTAAATAACCTAAACTAAACCTAACCTAACAAACAAACGAGAAACTAAAGTAAATGATTTTACTAAAAATATAAAAAAGTGTACAGTGCAGTATATCAAAGCCTTAAAGCAATTTAATATTTCCTTTCAGATTAATTATATAGTAAATTGTTATTGCTCTAATGGATGTCCACAATGTTCAAATTATTTTCTTCACTTTTCCAATAATAATTTAATTTGGAAGGAGAAGTTTTTAGATAAAAACAATAGTAGTTGAGTTGTATAACTGAATAAATTTGAAATGGATTTCTTGTAATTTTCTAATATGGCGTCGAAACCGATTAATATCCGCTTGATTAAAGCCGGTTCTCAGCCATACTGAAAAATCATGCATAGCAATATCCAAGAACAATCTTTTACGATTATTAAAATAAAAATCATAAAGTTTATACCAGTTTTGTTAGCCCGGGCCTTAAACGGGTTTAAATCTTTTAATTTTTCATTTCAATATCCGTGGAAAGCTGTCCATAATACGAGGCGATGAATAAGTATTTAAATTGTTAATATTAAATCTTTGAAAGCTCCTACTAGTCACTGATTGAAGTGCGTACTCTTTATAATAACGTGCTTGTCTTATAAGTGATCGAGATTTTCTTCAGTGATCACTTAAAGCGACAAATTGCTTAACAATATCCCATATATGTATCGTGAGTAGGTAGCTACTCCCTTTTCTCCTACTTAATCTCGCCTTTAAACTAATATTGCTTCGTGAGATTTGGTTCCAAATGGTTTAGTAGACTAATAATTATTTATCGCATCGTATTATAGACAGCTTTTCGCGGATATTAAAATGTAAAATTATATGTTAAGGCACGAACAACAAAACTTTTGATATTATGATTTTTTATGTGAATATTCGTAGAAAACGGGGTATTACGATATGGTTTTAATACAGAAGATATTATTCGGTTTCGAAGCCATACTGAAAAGTATAAATCTAATAAATAAAGTGGTCTAAATCAAATTCAAAGGCTTTTAAAAATTGCTTTGGAATCAATAGAAAAATATTTTTTTTAGGGCAGGTCTTTTGAAAAATGAAACTAAGTGCTTATTTTACTGTACAATCACGCACTCACCCTAAAAATATCCATTGTTGATTAGTTCTAAAAGATCCTAATCCTATTTTTAAATCGTTACTTAAAATTTAACAGAGCTGGATCTTTAAATCATTTCAATGGTGCGCTAAATCAACCCGCGCAGAATTTCAGATAATCACAGCGTCCCATTTCGTAAAATGCGCCGCTGTGATTGGCTGAAATATGCGCGGTGTGATTTAGCGCACCATTGAAATGATTTAAAGATCCAGCTCTGATTATTTCTTTTTTTATATGTTACTTTACACAAGATTTATTTCCCAAATTGTTTAAATAATATGCATTTGACTATTAGACTAGTCCCCAAAGTTTTATAAAATCATTTTCTTATTTGTTGACTTAACAAATTTTTGAGACTTTTATTGAATTTTGATGGTTGGTTCATTAGGTTAAATGTTCAAATGTTTCAACCACTAATTGTAATCTTTAGAGGGGATAGTTTTGTACATCATCATTGAAGATGAACATCAATTCATTGGCCATTGTCTTATCCCCTTAGATCCCAGCGAATTAGTAGTTTCTTTGGTAGCCATATCCCCACTTGCTTTTATATATTTTAAAATATTTATTACCTAATTTATTTCAACTGAATTTTTTGCCTATTTTAATTGCTTTTCTATTTGTAATTTTAAGGTGCGTATATAAAGTTAGTAATAAATAACATTCGATATATAATTAGTTGGATGTTGCACCATATTTTCATTTTCTTTAATAAAGTTATAATCCAAGCTGGCTAAAACAACGATACCCTTCAACTTTGTCTCTTCCCCTACTTCTAAACTAACTGACCAATAAATAAGGTGCATATTAGCAACTTAAATTGACGACAAATTTTCCTTGTCAATATATCCACGAATTCTATATCTATTTAAGTAACAGAGACTTTAATTTTGATTTCTTTAGTTGATATCTTTTGATTCTGTAATATAGCTCCCCCCCCCCCCTCCGGCTATATTTTAAATAGCGCAGCTACTCTGTAGCTAAGACACATCTGTATGTCCTTCAGACCCAATAACAAGACTGTCCACTATTCTAAACTTGTCTAAAGCTTTTAAACATTAATGACTCTATTTAAAAAATTTTATCAGTGGATTTTTAAATGACGTATAACTGTCCTACCAATGGTCAATTAAAATGTATACTGGCCTGCCATTGGTAATTTAGTCTGTGTATTGGCCTACCATTGGTCATTTTTCATAGGCACTATAAACAGCTTCTTTTAATCATGAATGCTGCGCTATAAATAAACCTTGTTGTCTTTATTAGATACAATTTGACTGACCTTCCCATTTTCCTTTCAGAGAAGCTTTAATACATACCTCCCCCCCCCCCCCCCCTTCCTAACAGTATTCAATTAAACCAAACTGCCGCAAGAGCCAGGAGGGAGGGGACAATGAGATGTTTATTACACTAGTCCCCAAAGTTTTATGATAATGTTTTCTTATTCGTTGGCTTAACAACTTAAGAATTTTTATTGGTTTATTCATTTAGTTGAGTGTCCAAACGTTTGTAATTTACAGAAGTGGTAATTTTTGTATCATCATCGGTGATGTACATCAATTTTTCGGCCATTGTCTTATCCCTATAGATTCCTGGCTTCAAAGGCCTTGATTGTCAATTTTATGGTTATTGTTATTACAGACTATTAGCAAGTGAACTCGAAATAAATTTTAAATTTTTTTTCTTATTTTATACAATTTTAAAATTTAGCTGATCAAAATAACACTAAAAATAAAAGAGAAATTTTGGACCTCCATGAAAATTTTTTTTTTAGTTCTATCGAAATGTAATTTAATTCCAAATATTACTAATTTTAACAATGATTTTTACAGTATGGCTTCGAAAACGATTAAAACCTGCTGGATTAGAACCGGCTCTCAGTCATACTATAAAATCATGCATAGCATCGTATTACAGACAATTTTCCACGAATATTTTTTAAGAAATCTTAAAATTAATACCATAATAACAAAACTAGTATTAATTTTCATTTTAATATTATCGTAAAGCTGCCCACAATTCGATGCCTTTAGAAATAAATTTTTATCCAAAAATTAACTGTGCATGTAAATTTATTTTAAAGAAATAATTTAGCTCATATTTTTTTGCAATTTAGTGTAGCATAACGGAATAAAATAATTGTCTGTCTATTTTAAGCAACGAATCTACTCTATAAAACTTTGTATGTTGGTCTTTTTTGGAGTATATTATATTATATAAATACTAGCGGCTTCGCCCCTAGCCTCTAGGGGCCTTTTCCCTAAGAGGTAATTTTAAAAAAGTAGTACATGTGGTGCAGCACCAAAAAGTTGGTATCATCTGCATCATCAAAAAAATTGATGAGGAATTTTTTTTTATTTTTGGGGGGGTTTAGGGTGTCCCCCCCCCCCCCAACAAGAAAATAGCCTAAAACCACCACAGGACCAGTAGGTATATTCCCTAAAGAGTAGAATCCAATCGGTTCAGTGGTTACCGAGATCTTAAGGGATGGACGGACGGACAGAAAGACAGACGGACATACATCCTTCAACTTTGTATAGTATATATATGATGTTATCTATACCAGGGATCTAAAGGGATAAGACAATGACCGACTCAATGATCATACACAAAATTACCCATTCTGTAGATTACAAGTAGTGGTTAAAACTTAATGAGCCAATCAATTGAAATTCAATAAAAGTCTCCAAAGTTGTTAAGTGAACTAATATGTATACGTTATTATAAAACTTTGGGGACTAGTGCAATAAACAGCCCAATGTACCCTCCATCCTAAATCTACACACTTTTTGCAGAAGGTTTGGTTGGTCTTTAGAAGTTCTTGCATAACACAAAAATGTAAACACAAAAAGCTTCGCTACAAATTTCTGTAGTCATCCTTGTTATGAGAAATGTAGCATAACTAAATATTTATAACAAGGGATCAAAGGGGATTAAACGCGTAAAAACATTTTTTCGCAAGAATACCGTGAAATTTTAAACAGAAAATAATTTTGCATTTCCTGCGCCCTAAACAGGGATAAGGTGATTGAGGAAAAAATATATTTATATATGGATTTTTTATTTTTTGTTAGAATTTTGTGTATTTATCCATTTTGAGAAAAAAAATTAAGCATGGATTTTAACAAAATTGAAATTTAGATAATTTATGAGTTTTAAATCAGGCCATTTTTAAAAGCGAAGCTTTTCTATAATTAGGGTCCGTCCGTACGTCCGTCCGAGATAGATAGCTTTTATTCGTTAATTTAGGCATGTTAGAATAGTCCTATCGATTTCAAACTTTGCATGATGATTCCTGTAGTAGTTGGTACGATTTAGAAAGCGTAGCAACTCTATAATCAT